>NC_133860.1:26158622-26839303 GCF_047830755.1 Zonotrichia albicollis
GTTGTCCAAAACACCTTCCAATCGAATGTTCATGTGTTTGGAAAAGGTAGGAGAGAAGTAAGGTACTGTTTTGGATCAGTTTGCAAGCTGCGCACACTATCCCAGTGTTGTGCAGCTTCATTCTTCACCTGTCTGAAGCAGCCACTGTCTTCGGCTCCTGGAGGCGAAGAGGCTTCTTCGCGCAAAGGCGATTGTGCCGGTCACTGTGCACTCCAGTGCGCCGGCTACTGACGAGATGTGCACCGGGACCGGCGCTTAGTTTCGGGGAGATCCGTACTTTCGTCTTTAGCGTCATTTTTGGTCTACATCATTGCAGAAAGGTTTTCCACTACGTTAGGCAAGGAGAAACTCTGCCAGCACAGAAAACCTCTTCCATGGTGTTTTACATCTTGCAGAGAGCTCTGCAGAAGTTTATGAACGAAGAAAGAGAAGGTTGTTGAAAGCACCTTCCAACTGATTGGTCATGTGTTTGGAAAAGGTAGGACAGTGGTAAGGTACTGTTTTCTATCAGTTTGCAAGCTGCGCACACTATCCCAGTGTTGTGCAGCTTCATTCTTCACCTGTCTGAAGCAGCCACTCTCTTCGGCTCCTGGAGGCGAAGAAGCGGCTTCTTCGCGCAAAGGCGATTGTGCCGGTCACAGTGCACTCCAGTGCGGCGGCTACTGACGAAATGTGCCCGGGACCGGCGCGCTTAGTTTCGGGGAGCCCGTACTTTCGTCTTTAGCGTCATTTTTGGTCTACATCATTGCAGAAAGGTTTTCCACTATGTTAAGCAAGGAGAAACTGTGCCAGCACAGAAAACATCTCCCATCGTGTTTTACATGTTGCAGAGAGCTCTGCTGAAGTTTATGCACGAAGAAAAAGAAAGTTGTCCAGAACACCTTCCAACGGAATGTTCATATGTTTGGAAAAGGTAGCAAAGTGGTAAGGTACTGCTTTCTATTAGATTGCAAGATGCGCACACTATCCCAGTGTTGTGCAGCTTCATTCTTCACCATTCCGAAGCAGCCGCTCTTTTGGGCTCCCGGAGGCGAAGAAGCGGCTTCTTCGAGCAAAGGCGATTGTGCCGGTCACTGTGCTCTGCAGTGCGGCGGCTTATGACAAAATGTTCCCGGGACCAGCACTTAGCTCCTGGGAGCTCCGTATCCTTCGTCTTTCCAGACTTTTGTGGTCTACATCATTGCAGAATGGTTTTCCACTATGTTAAGCAAGGAGAAACTGTGCCAGCACGGAAAACATCGCCCATCGTGTTTTACATTTTGAAGAGAGCTCTGCAGAAGTTTATGCACGAAGAAAAAGAAAGTTGTCCAAAACACCTTCCTTAAAAATGTTCATGTGTTTGGAAAAGGTAGGACAGTGGTAAGGTACTGTTTTCTATCAGATTGCAAGCTGTGCACACAATCCCAGGGTTGTGCAGCTTCATTCTTCACCTTTCCGAAGCAGCCGCTCTCTCCGGCTTCCGGAGGCGAAGAAGCGGCTTCTTCGAGCAAAGGCGATTGCGCCGGTCACAGTGCGCTGCAGTGCGGCAGCTTCTGCCGGAATGTGCCCGGGACAGGCGGTTAGGTCCGGGTACATCCATACAATCTTCTTTCTGGACTTTTGTGGTCTACATCATGCAAAAAACATTTCCCCTATGTCTGGCAAGGAGACACTGTGCCAACACAGAAAACATCTCCCTTCTTGTTTTACATGTTGCAGAGAGCTCTGCAGAAGTTTAAGCACGAAGAAAAAGAAAGTTGTTGAAAACACCTTCCAACCGAATGTTCATGTGTTTGGAAAAGGTAGGACAGTGGTAAGGTACTGTTTTCTATCAGTTTGCAAGCTGCGCACACTATCCCAGTGTTGTGCAGCTTCATTCTTCACCTTTCCGAAGCAGCCGCTCTTTTGGGCTCCCGGAGGCGAAGAAGCGGCTTCTTCGAGCAAAGGCGATTGTGCCGGTCACTGTGCTCTGCAGTGCGGCGGCTTCTGACAAAATGTTCCCGGGACCAGCACTTAGCTCCGGGGAGCTCCGTATCCTTCGTCTTTCCAGACTTTTGTGGTCTACATCATTGCAGAATGGTTTTCCACTATGTTAAGCAAGGAGAAACTGTGCCAGCACGGAAAACATCGCCCATCGTGTTTTACATTTTGAAGAGAGCTCTGCAGAAGTTTATGCAGGAAGAAAAAGAAAGTTGTCCAAAACACCTTCCTTAAAAATGTTCATGTGTTTGGAAAAGGTAGGAGAGTGGTAAGGTACTGCTTTGGATCTGTTTGCAAGCTGCGCACACTATCCCAGTGTTGTGCAGCTTTATTCTCACCTGTCGGAAGCAGCCACTTTCTTGGGCTCCTGGAGGCGAAGAGGCTTCTTCGCGCAAAGGCGATTGTACCGGTCACTGTGCTCTGCAGTGCGGCGGCATCTGTCGAAATATGCCCGGGACCGGCGCTTAGCTCCGGGGACCTCCGTACTTTCGTCTTTCTGGACTTTTGTGGCCTACATCATTGCAGAAAGGTTTTCCACTATGTTAGGCAAGGAGAAACTGTGCCAGCACAGAAAACATCTCCCATCGTGTTTTACATGTTGCAGAGAGCTCTGCTGAAGTTTATGAACGAAGAAAAAGAAAGTTGTTGAAAACACCTTCCAACCGAATGTTCATGTGTTTGGAAAAGGTAGGAGAGTGGTAAGGTACTGCTTTCTATCAGTTTACAAGCTGCGCACACTATCCCAGTGTTGTGCAGCTTCATTCTTCACCTGTCTGAAGCAGCCACTCTCTTCGGCTCCTGGAGGCGAAAAGGCTTCTTCGCGCAAAGGCGATTGTGCCGGTCACAGTGCACTCCAGTGCGGCGGCTACTGACGAAATGTGCCCGGGACCGGCGCGCTTCGTTTCGGGGAGCTCCGTACTTTGGTCTTTAGCGTCATTTTTGGTCTACATCATTGCAGAAAGGTTTTCCACTATGTTAGGCAAGGAGAAACTGTGCCAGCACAGAAAACATCTCCCATCGTGTTTTATATGTTGAAGAGAGCTCTACAGAAGTTTATGCACGAAGAAAAACAAAGTTGTTGAAAACACCTTCCAACCGAATATTCATGTGTTTGGAAAATAAGAAGATTGGTAAGGTACTGTTTTCTATCAGATTGCAAGCTGCGCATACTATCCCAGTGTTGTGCAGCTTCATTCTTCACCTTTCCGAAGCAGCCGCTCTCTCAGGCTCCCGGAGGCGAAGAAGCGGCTTCTTCGAGCAAAGGCAATTGCACCCGTCACAGTGCACTCCAGTGCGGCGGCTTCTGCCGAAATGTGCCCGGGACCGGTGCTTAGCTCCGGGGAGATCCGTACTTTCGTCTTTATGGACTTTTGTGGCCTACATCATTGCAGAAAGGTTTTCCACTACGTTAGGCAAAGAGAAACTGTGCCAGCACAGAAAACATCTCCCATCGTGTTTTACATGTTGCAGAGAGCTCTGCAGCAGTTTATGCACGAAGAAAAAGAAAGTTGGCCAGAACACCTTCCAACGGAATGTTCATATGTCTGGAAAAGGTAGGACAGTGGTAAGGTACTGCTTTCTATCAGTTTGCAAGCTGCGCACACTATCCCAGTGTTGTGCAGCTTCATTCTTCACCATTCCGAAGCAGCCGCACTCTCCAGCTGCCGGAGGCGAAGATGCGGCTTCTTCGAGCAAAGACGATTGCGCCGGTCACAGTGCGCTGCAGTGCGGCAGCTTCTGCCGGAATGTGCCCGGGACCGGCGCTTAGCTCCGGGGAGCTCCGTATCCTTCGTCTTTAGCGACTTTTGTGGCCTACATCATTGCTGAAAGGTTTTCCACTACGTTAGGCAAGGAGAAACTGTGCCAGCACAGAAAACATCTCCCATCGTGTTTTACATGTTGCAGAGAGCTCTGCTGAAGTTTATGAACGAAGAAAAAGAAAGTTGTTGAAAACACCTTCCAACCGAATGTTCATGTGTTTGGAAAAGGTAGGACAGTGGTAAGGTACTGCTTTCTATCAGTTTGCAAGCTGCGCACACTATCCCAGTGTTGTGCAGCTTCATTCTTCACCATTCCGAAGCAGCCGCACTCTCCAGCTGCCGGAGGCGAAGATGCGGCTTCTTCGAGCAAAGGCGATTGCGCCGGACACAGTGCGCTGCGGTGCGGCAGCTTCTGCCGGAATGTGCCCGGGACCGGCGCTTAGCTCCGGGGAGCTCCGTATCCTTCGTCTTTAGCGTCTTTTGTCGTCTACATCATTGCAGAAAGGTTTTCCACTATGTTAGGCAAGGAGAAATTGTGCCAGCAGAGAAAACATCTCCCATCGTGTTTTACATGTTCCAGAGAGCTCTACAGAGTGTGTTGCAAGACGAAAAACCAAGTTGTCCAAAACACCTTCCAATCGAATGTTCATGTGTTTGGAAAAGGTAGGAAAGTGGTAAGGTACTGTTTTCTATCAGTTTGCAAGCTGTGCACACTATCCCAGTGTTGTGCAGCTTCATTCTTCACCTTTCCAAAGAAGCCCCTCTCTCCGGCTTCCGGACGCGAAGAAGCGGCTTCTTCGCGCAAAGGCAATTGTTCCGGTCACAGTGCTACGAAGTGCGGCGGCTTCTGACGAATTGTGCCAGGCACCGGGGCTATGTCCGGGACATCCGTGCCTTTTTCTTCTGGACTTCTCTGGTCAACATCATGGCAAAAATCTTTTCCAATATGTCTGGCAAGGAGAAACTGTGCCAACACAGAAAACATCTCCCATCGTGTTTTAAATGTTGCAGAGAGCTCTACAGAGTGTGTTGCAAGAAGAAAAACAAAATTGTCCAAAACACCTTCCAATCGAATGTTCATGTGTTTGGAAAAGGTAGACGACTGTAAGGTACTGTTTTCTATCAGTATGCAAGATGCGCACACTATCCCAGTGTTGTGCAGCTTCATTCTTCACCTGTCTTAGGCAGCCACTTTCTTCGGCTCCCGGAGGCGAAGAAGCGGCTTCTTCGCGCAAAGGCGATTGTACCGGTCACTGTGCACTCCATTGCGGCGGCTTCTTCTGAAATGTGCCCGGGATTGGGGCATAGCTCCGGGGATCTCCGTACTTTCGTCTTTCTGGACTTTTGTGGCCTACATCATTGCAGAAAGGTTTTCCACTATGTTAAGCAAGGAGAAACTGTGCCAGCACAGAAAACATCTCCCATCGTGTTTTACATGTTGAAGAGAACTCTATAGAAGTTTATGCACGAAGAAAAAGAAAGTTGTCCAAAACTCTTCCAACCGAATGTTCATGTGTTTGGAAAAGGTAGGACAGTGGTAAGCTACGGTTATCTATCAGTTTGCAAGCTGCGCACACTATCCCAGTGTTGTGCAGCTTCATTCTCACCCTTCCGAAGCTACTGGTCTCTCCGGCTCCCGGATGCGAAGAAGCGGCTTCTTCGCTCAAAGGCGATTGTACCGGTCACTGTGCACTCCAGTGCGGCGGCTTCTTCTGAAATGTGCCCGGGACCGGGGCATAGCTCCGGGGAGCTCTGTATGCTTCGTCTTTAGCATCATTTTTGGTCTACATCATTGCAGAAAGGTTTTCCACTATGTCTGGAAGGGAGAAACTGTGCCAGCACAGAAAACATCTCCCATCGTGTTTTATATGTTGAAGAGAGCTCTGCTGAAGTTTATGAACGAAGAAAAAGAAAGTTGTCCAAAACACCTTCCAATCGAATGTTCATGTGTTTGGAAAAGGTAGGAGAGAAGTAAGGTACTGTTTTGGATCAGTTTGCAAGCTGCGCACACTATCCCAGTGTTGTGCAGCTTCATTCTTCACCTGTCTGAAGCAGCCACTGTCTTCGGCTCCTGGAGGCGAAGAGGCTTCTTCGCGCAAAGGCGATTGTGCCGGTCACTGTGCACTCCAGTGCGCCGGCTACTGACGAGATGTGCACCGGGACCGGCGCTTAGTTTCGGGGAGATCCGTACTTTCGTCTTTAGCGTCATTTTTGGTCTACATCATTGCAGAAAGGTTTTCCACTACGTTAGGCAAGGAGAAACTCTGCCAGCACAGAAAACATCTTCCATGGTGTTTTACATCTTGCAGAGAACTCTGCAGAAGTTTATGCACGAAGAAAGAGAAGGTTGTTGAAAGCACCTTCCAACTGATTGGTCATGTGTTTGGAAAAGGTAGGACAGTGGTAAGGTACTGTTTTCTATCAGTTTGCAAGCTGCGCACACTATCCCAGTGTTGTGCAGCTTCATTCTTCACCTGTCTGAAGCAGCCACTCTCTTCGGCTCCTGGAGGCGAAGAAGCGGCTTCTTCGCGCAAAGGCGATTGTGCCGGTCACAGTGCACTCCAGTGCGGCGGCTACTGACGAAATGTGCCCGGGACCGGCGCGCTTAGTTTCGGGGAGCCCGTACTTTCGTCTTTAGCGTCATTTTTGGTCTACATCATTGCAGAAAGGTTTTCCACTATGTTAAGCAAGGAGAAACTGTGCCAGCACAGAAAACATCTCCCATCGTGTTTTACATGTTGCAGAGAGCTCTGCTGAAGTTTATGCACGAAGAAAAAGAAAGTTGTCCAGAACACCTTCCAACGGAATGTTCATATGTTTGGAAAAGGTAGCAAAGTGGTAAGGTACTGCTTTCTATTAGATTGCAAGATGCGCACACTATCTCAGTGTTGTGCAGCTTCATTCTTCACCATTCCGAAGCAGCCGCTCTTTTGGGCTCCCGGAGGCGAAGAAGCGGCTTCTTCGAGCAAAGGCGATTGTGCCGGTCACTGTGCTCTGCAGTGTGGCGGCTTCTGACAAAATGTTCCCGGGACCAGCACTTAGCTCCGGGGAGCTCCGTATCCTTCGTCTTTCCAGACTTTTGTGGTCTACATCATTGCAGAATGGTTTTCCACTATGTTAAGCAAGGAGAAACTGTGCCAGCACGGAAAACATCGCCCATCGTGTTTTACATTTTGAAGAGAGCTCTGCAGAAGTTTATGCACGAATAAAATAAAGTTGTCCAAAACACCTTCATTAAAAATGTTCATGTGTTTGGAAAAGGTAGGACAGTGGTAAGGTACTGTTTTCTATCAGATTGCAAGCTGTGCACACAATCCCAGGGTTGTGCAGCTTCATTCTTCACCTTTCCGAAGTAGCCGCTCTCTCCGGCTTCCGGAGGCGAAGAAGCGGCTTCTTCGAGCAAAGGCGATTGCGCCGGTCACAGTGCGCTGCAGTGCGGCAGCTTCTGCCGGAATGTGCCCGGGACAGGCGGTTAGGTCCGGGTACATCCATACAATCTTCTTTCTGGACTTTTGTGGTCTACATCATGCAAAAAACATTTCCCCTATGTCTGGCAAGGAGACACTGTGCCAACACAGAAAACATCTCCCTTCTTGTTTTACATGTTGCAGAGAGCTCTGCAGAAGTTTAAGCACGAAGAAAAAGAAAGTTGTGCAAAACACCTTCCAATGGCATGTTCATGTGTTTGTAAAAGGTAGGACAGTGGTAAGGTACTGTTTTCTATCAGTTTGCAAGCTGCGCACACTATCCCAGTGTTGTGCAGCTTCATTCTTCACCTTTCCGAAGCAGCCGCTCTTTTGGGCTCCCGGAGGCGAAGAAGCGGCTTCTTCGAGCAAAGGCGATTGTGCCGGTCACTGTGCTCTGCAGTGCGGCGGCTTCTGACAAAATGTTCCCGGGACCAGCACTTAGCTCCGGGGAGCTCCGTATCCTTCGTCTTTCCAGACTTTTGTGGTCTACATCATTGCAGAATGGTTTTCCACTATGTTAAGCAAGGAAAAATTGTGCCAGCACAGAAAACATCTCCCATCGTGTTTTATATGTTGTAGAGAGCTCTGCAGAAGTTTATGCACGAAGAAAAAGAAAGTTGTCCAAAACACCTTCCTTAAAAATGTTCATGTGTTTGGAAAAGGTAGGAGAGTGGTAAGGTACTGCTTTGGATCTGTTTGCAAGCTGCGCACACTATCCCAGTGTTGTGCAGCTTTATTCTCACCTGTCGGAAGCAGCCACTTTCTTGGGCTCCTGGAGGCGAAGAGGCTTCTTCGCGCAAAGGCGATTGTACCGGTCACTGTGCTCTGCAGTGCGGCGGCATCTGTCGAAATATGCCCGGGACCGGCGCTTAGCTCCGGGGACCTCCGTACTTTCGTCTTTCTGGACTTTTGTGGCCTACATCATTGCAGAAAGGTTTTCCACTACGTTAGGCAAGGAGAAACTGTGCCAGCACAGAAAACATCTCCCATCGTGTTTTACATGTTGCAGAGAGCTCTGCTGAAGTTTATGAACGAAGAAAAAGAAAGTTGTTGAAAACACCTTCCAACCGAATGTTCATGTGTTTGGAAAAGGTAGGACAGTGGTAAGGTACTGCTTTCTATCAGTTTACAAGCTGCGCACACTATCCCAGTGTTGTGCAGCTTCATTCTTCACCTGTCTCAAGCAGCCACTCTCTTCGGCTCCTGGAGGCGAAAAGGCTTCTTCGCGCAAAGGCGATTGTGCCGGTCACAGTGCACTCCAGTGCGGCGGCTACTGACGAAATGTGCCCGGGACCGGCGCGCTTAGTTTCGGGGAGCTCCGTACTTTGGTCTTTAGCGTCATTTTTGGTCTACATCATTGCAGAAAGGTTTTCCACTATGTTAGGCAAGGAGAAACTGTGCCAGCACAGAAAACATCTCCCATCGTGTTTTATATGTTGAAGAGAGCTCTACAGAAGTTTATGCACGAAGAAAAACAAAGTTGTTGAAAACACCTTCCAACCGAATATTCATGTGTTTGGAAAATAAGAAGATTGGTAAGGTACTGTTTTCTATCAGATTGCAAGCTGCGCATACTATCCCAGTGTTGTGCAGCTTCATTCTTCACCTTTCCGAAGCAGCCGCTCTCTCAGGCTCCCGGAGGCGAAGAAGCGGCTTCTTCGAGTAAAGGCAATTGCACCCGTCACAGTGCACTCCAGTGCGGCGGCTTCTGCCGAAATGTGCCCGGGACCGGTGCTTAGCTCCGGGGAGATCCGTACTTTCGTCTTTATGGACTTTTGTGGCCTACATCATTGCAGAAAGGTTTTCCACTACGTTAGGCAAAGAGAAACTGTGCCAGCACAGAAAACATCTCCCATCGTGTTTTACATGTTGCAGAGAGCTCTGCAGCAGTTTATGCACGAAGAAAAAGAAAGTTGGCCAGAACACCTTCCAACGGAATGTTCATATGTCTGGAAAAGGTAGGACAGTGGTAAGGTACTGCTTTCTATCAGTTTGCAAGCTGCGCACACTATCCCAGTGTTGTGCAGCTTCATTCTTCACCATTCCGAAGCAGCCGCACTCTCCAGCTGCCGGAGGCGAAGATGCGGCTTCTTCGAGCAAAGACGATTGCGCCGGTCACAGTGCGCTGCAGTGCGGCAGCTTCTGCCGGAATGTGCCCGGGACCGGCGCTTAGCTCCGGGGAGCTCCGTATCCTTCGTCTTTAGCGACTTTTGTGGCCTACATCATTGCTGAAAGGTTTTCCACTACGTTAGGCAAGGAGAAACTGTGCCAGCACAGAAAACATCTCCCATCGTGTTTTACATGTTGCAGAGAGCTCTGCTGAAGTTTATGAACGAAGAAAAAGAAAGTTGTTGAAAACACCTTCCAACCGAATGTTCATGTGTTTGGAAAAGGTAGGACAGTGGTAAGGTACTGCTTTCTATCAGTTTGCAAGCTGCGCACACTATCCCAGTGTTGTGCAGCTTCATTCTTCACCATTCCGAAGCAGCCGCACTCTCCAGCTGCCGGAGGCGAAGATGCGGCTTCTTCGAGCAAAGGCGATTGCGCCGGACACAGTGCGCTGCGGTGCGGCAGCTTCTGCCGGAATGTGCCCGGGACCGGCGCTTAGCTCCGGGGAGCTCCGTATCCTTCGTCTTTAGCGTCTTTTGTCGTCTACATCATTGCAGAAAGGTTTTCCACTATGTTAAGCAAGGAGAAACTGTGCCAGCACAGAAAACATCTCCCATCGTGTTTTATATGTTGAAGAGAGCTCTGCTGAAGTTTATGCACGAAGAAAAAGAAAGTTGTCCAAAACACCTTCCAATCGAATGTTCATGTGTTTGGAAAAGGTAGGAGAGAAGTAAGGTACTGTTTTGGATCAGTTTGCAAGCTGCGCACACTATCCCAGTGTTGTGCAGCTTCATTCTTCACCTGTCTGAAGCAGCCACTGTCTTCGGCTCCTGGAGGCGAAGAGGCTTCTTCGCGCAAAGGCGATTGTGCCGGTCACTGTGCACTCCAGTGCGCCGGCTACTGACGAGATGTGCACCGGGACCGGCGCTTAGTTTCGGGGAGATCCGTACTTTCGTCTTTAGCGTCATTTTTGGTCTACATCATTGCAGAAAGGTTTTCCACTACGTTAGGCAAGGAGAAACTCTGCCAGCACAGAAAACCTCTTCCATGGTGTTTTACATCTTGCAGAGAGCTCTGCAGAAGTTTATGAACGAAGAAAGAGAAGGTTGTTGAAAGCACCTTCCAACTGATTGGTCATGTGTTTGGAAAAGGTAGGACAGTGGTAAGGTACTGTTTTCTATCAGTTTGCAAGCTGCGCACACTATCCCAGTGTTGTGCAGCTTCATTCTTCACCTGTCTGAAGCAGCCACTCTCTTCGGCTCCTGGAGGCGAAGAAGCGGCTTCTTCGCGCAAAGGCGATTGTGCCGGTCACAGTGCACTCCAGTGCGGCGGCTACTGACGAAATGTGCCCGGGACCGGCGCGCTTAGTTTCGGGGAGCCCGTACTTTCGTCTTTAGCGTCATTTTTGGTCTACATCATTGCAGAAAGGTTTTCCACTATGTTAAGCAAGGAGAAACTGTGCCAGCACAGAAAACATCTCCCATCGTGTTTTACATGTTGCAGAGAGCTCTGCTGAAGTTTATGCACGAAGAAAAAGAAAGTTGTCCAGAACACCTTCCAACGGAATGTTCATATGTTTGGAAAAGGTAGCAAAGTGGTAAGGTACTGCTTTCTATTAGATTGCAAGATGCGCACACTATCCCAGTGTTGTGCAGCTTCATTCTTCACCATTCCGAAGCAGCCGCTCTTTTGGGCTCCCGGAGGCGAAGAAGCGGCTTCTTCGAGCAAAGGCGATTGTGCCGGTCACTGTGCTCTGCAGTGCGGCGGCTTATGACAAAATGTTCCCGGGACCAGCACTTAGCTCCTGGGAGCTCCGTATCCTTCGTCTTTCCAGACTTTTGTGGTCTACATCATTGCAGAATGGTTTTCCACTATGTTAAGCAAGGAGAAACTGTGCCAGCACGGAAAACATCGCCCATCGTGTTTTACATTTTGAAGAGAGCTCTGCAGAAGTTTATGCACGAAGAAAAAGAAAGTTGTCGAAAACACCTTCCTTAAAAATGTTCATGTGTTTGGAAAAGGTAGGACAGTGGTAAGGTACTGTTTTCTATCAGATTGCAAGCTGTGCACACAATCCCAGGGTTGTGCAGCTTCATTCTTCACCTTTCCGAAGCAGCCGCTCTCTCCGGCTTCCGGAGGCGAAGAAGCGGCTTCTTCGAGCAAAGGCGATTGCGCCGGTCACAGTGCGCTGCAGTGCGGCAGCTTCTGCCGGAATGTGCCCGGGACAGGCGGTTAGGTCCGGGTACATCCATACAATCTTCTTTCTGGACTTTTGTGGTCTACATCATGCAAAAAACATTTCCCCTATGTCTGGCAAGGAGACACTGTGCCAACACAGAAAACATCTCCCTTCTTGTTTTACATGTTGCAGAGAGCTCTGCAGAAGTTTAAGCACGAAGAAAAAGAAAGTTGTTGAAAACACCTTCCAACCGAATGTTCATGTGTTTGTAAAAGGTAGGACAGTGGTAAGGTACTGTTTTCTATCAGTTTGCAAGCTGCGCACACTATCCCAGTGTTGTGCAGCTTCATTCTTCACCTTTCCGAAGCAGCCGCTCTTTTGGGCTCCCGGAGGCGAAGAAGCGGCTTCTTCGAGCAAAGGCGATTGTGCCGGTCACTGTGCTCTGCAGTGCGGCGGCTTCTGACAAAATGTGCCCGGGACCAGCACTTAGCTCCGGGGAGCTCCGTATCCTTCGTCTTTCCAGACTTTTGTGGTCTACATCATTGCAGAATGGTTTTCCACTATGTTAAGCAAGGAGAAACTGTGCCAGCACGGAAAACATCGCCCATCGTGTTTTACATTTTGAAGAGAGCTCTGCAGAAGTTTATGCACGAAGAAAAAGAAAGTTGTCCAAAACACCTTCCTTAAAAATGTTCATGTGTTTGGAAAAGGTAGGAGAGTGGTAAGGTACTGCTTTGGATCTGTTTGCAAGCTGCGCACACTATCCCAGTGTTGTGCAGCTTTATTCTCACCTGTCGGAAGCAGCCACTTTCTTGGGCTCCTGGAGGCGAAGAGGCTTCTTCGCGCAAAGGCGATTGTACCGGTCACTGTGCTCTGCAGTGCGGCGGCATCTGTCGAAATATGCCCGGGACCGGCGCTTAGCTCCGGGGACCTCCGTACTTTCGTCTTTCTGGACTTTTGTGGCCTACATCATTGCAGAAAGGTTTTCCACTATGTTAGGCAAGGAGAAACTGTGCCAGCACAGAAAACATCTCCCATCGTGTTTTACATGTTGCAGAGAGCTCTGCTGAAGTTTATGAACGAAGAAAAAGAAAGTTGTTGAAAACACCTTCCAACCGAATGTTCATGTGTTTGGAAAAGGTAGGAGAGTGGTAAGGTACTGCTTTCTATCAGTTTACAAGCTGCGCACACTATCCCAGTGTTGTGCAGCTTCATTCTTCACCTGTCTGAAGCAGCCACTCTCTTCGGCTCCTGGAGGCGAAAAGGCTTCTTCGCGCAAAGGCGATTGTGCCGGTCACAGTGCACTCCAGTGCGGCGGCTACTGACGAAATGTGCCCGGGACCGGCGCGCTTAGTTTCGGGGAGCTCCGTACTTTGGTCTTTAGCGTCATTTTTGGTCTACATCATTGCAGAAAGGTTTTCCACTATGTTAGGCAAGGAGAAACTGTGCCAGCACAGAAAACATCTCCCATCGTGTTTTATATGTTGAAGAGAGCTCTACAGAAGTTTATGCACGAAGAAAAACAAAGTTGTTGAAAACACCTTCCAACCGAATATTCATGTGTTTGGAAAATAAGAAGATTGGTAAGGTACTGTTTTCTATCAGATTGCAAGCTGCGCATACTATCCCAGTGTTGTGCAGCTTCATTCTTCACCTTTCCGAAGCAGCCGCTCTCTCAGGCTCCCGGAGGCGAAGAAGCGGCTTCTTCGAGCAAAGGCAATTGCACCCGTCACAGTGCACTCCAGTGCGGCGGCTTCTGCCGAAATGTGCCCGGGACCGGTGCTTAGCTCCGGGGAGATCCGTACTTTCGTCTTTATGGACTTTTGTGGCCTACATCATTGCAGAAAGGTTTTCCACTACGTTAGGCAAAGAGAAACTGTGCCAGCACAGAAAACATCTCCCATCGTGTTTTACATGTTGCAGAGAGCTCTGCAGCAGTTTATGCACGAAGAAAAAGAAAGTTGGCCAGAACACCTTCCAACGGAATGTTCATATGTCTGGAAAAGGTAGGACAGTGGTAAGGTACTGCTTTCTATCAGTTTGCAAGCTGCGCACACTATCCCAGTGTTGTGCAGCTTCATTCTTCACCATTCCGAAGCAGCCGCACTCTCCAGCTGCCGGAGGCGAAGATGCGGCTTCTTCGAGCAAAGACGATTGCGCCGGTCACAGTGCGCTGCAGTGCGGCAGCTTCTGCCGGAATGTGCCCGGGACCGGCGCTTAGCTCCGGGGAGCTCCGTATCCTTCGTCTTTAGCGACTTTTGTGGCCTACATCATTGCTGAAAGGTTTTCCACTACGTTAGGCAAGGAGAAACTGTGCCAGCACAGAAAACATCTCCCATCGTGTTTTACATGTTGCAGAGAGCTCTGCTGAAGTTTATGAACGAAGAAAAAGAAAGTTGTTGAAAACACCTTCCAACCGAATGTTCATGTGTTTGGAAAAGGTAGGACAGTGGTAAGGTACTGCTTTCTATCAGTTTGCAAGCTGCGCACACTATCCCAGTGTTGTGCAGCTTCATTCTTCACCATTCCGAAGCAGCCGCACTCTCCAGCTGCCGGAGGCGAAGATGCGGCTTCTTCGAACAAAGGCGATTGCGCCGGACACAGTGCGCTGCGGTGCGGCAGCTTCTGCCGGAATGTGCCCGGGACCGGCGCTTAGCTCCGGGGAGCTCCGTATCCTTCGTCTTTAGCGTCTTTTGTCGTCTACATCATTGCAGAAAGGTTTTCCACTATGTTAGGCAAGGAGAAATTGTGCCAGCAGAGAAAACATCTCCCATCGTGTTTTACATGTTCCAGAGAGCTCTACAGAGTGTGTTGCAAGACGAAAAACCAAGTTGTCCAAAACACCTTCCAAACGAATGTTCATGTGTTTGGAAAAGGTAGGAAAGTGGTAAGGTACTGTTTTCTATCAGTTTGCAAGCTGTGCACACTATCCCAGTGTTGTGCAGCTTCATTCTTCACCTTTCCAAAGATGCCGCTCTCTCCGGCTTCCGGACGCGAAGAAGCGGCTTCTTCGCGCAAAGGCAATTGTTCCGGTCACAGTGCTACGAAGTGCGGCGGCTTCTGACGAATTGTGCCAGGCACCGGGGCTATGTCCGGGACATCCGTGCCTTTTTCTTCTGGACTTCTCTGGTCAACATCATGGCAAAAATCTTTTCCAATATGTCTGGCAAGGAGAAACTGTGCCAACACAGAAAACATCTCCCATCGTGTTTTAAATGTTGCAGAGAGCTCTACAGAGTGTGTTGCAAGAAGAAAAACAAAATTGTCCAAAACACCTTCCAATCGAATGTTCATGTGTTTGGAAAAGGTAGACGACTGTAAGGTACTGTTTTCTATCAGTATGCAAGATGCGCACACTATCCCAGTGTTGTGCAGCTTCATTCTTCACCTGTCTTAGGCAGCCACTTTCTTCGGCTCCCGGAGGCGAAGAAGCGGCTTCTTCGCGCAAAGGCGATTGTACCGGTCACTGTGCACTCCATTGCGGCGGCTTCTTCTGAAATGTGCCCGGGATTGGGGCATAGCTCCGGGGATCTCCGTACTTTCGTCTTTCTGGACTTTTGTGGCCTACATCATTGCAGAAAGGTTTTCCACTATGTTAAGCAAGGAGAAACTGTGCCAGCACAGAAAACATCTCCCATCGTGTTTTACATGTTGCAGAGAGCTCTGCTGAAGTTTATGCACGAAGAAAAAGAAAGTTGTTGAAAACACCTTCCAACTAAATGTTCATGTGTTTGGAAAAGGTAGGAGAGTGGTAAGGTACTGTTTTCTATCAGTTTGCAAGCTGCGCACACTATCCCAGTGTTGTGCAGCTTCATTCTTCACCTTTCCGAAGTAGCCGCACACTCCAGCTGCCGGAGGCGAAGATGCGGCTTCTTCGAGCAAAGGCAATTGCACCCGTCACAGTGCACTCCAGTGCGGCGGCTTCTGACGAAATGTGCCCGGGACCTGCGCTTAGCTCCGGGGACCTCCGTACTTTCTTCTTTCCAGACTTTTGTGGCCTACGTCATTGCAGAAAGGTTTTCCACTATGTTAAGCAAGGAGAAACTGTGCCAGCAGAGAAAACATCTCCCATCGTGTTTTACATGTTGCAGAGAGCTCTGCAGAAGTTTATGCACGAATAAAATAAAGTTGTCCAAAACACCTTCCAACAGAATGTTCATGTGTTTGGAAAAGGTAGGAGAGTGGTAAGGTACGGTTATCTATCAGTCTGCAAGCTGCGCACACTATCCCAGTGTTTTGCAGCTTCATTCTCACCTTTCCGAAGCTACTGGTCTCTCCGGCTCCCGGAGGCGAAGAAGCGGCTTCTTCGCGCAAAGGCGATTGTACCGGTCACTGTGCACTCCAGTGCGGCGGCTACTGACGAAATGGGCCCGGGACCGGGGCATAGCTCCTGGGAGCTCTGTATGCTTCGTCTTTAGCATCATTTTTTAATCTACATCATTGCAGAAAGGTTTTCCACTATGTTAAGCAAGGAGAAACTGTGCCAGCACAGAAAACATCTCCCATCGTGTTTTACATGTTGAAGAGAACTCTATAGAAGTTTATGCACGAAGAAAAAGAAAGTTGTCCAAAACTCTTCCAACCGAATGTTCATGTGTTTGGAAAAGGTAGGACAGTGGTAAGCTACGGTTATCTATCAGTTTGCAAGCTGCGCACACTATCCCAGTGTTGTGCAGCTTCATTCTCACCCTTCCGAAGCTACTGGTCTCTCCGGCTCCCGGATGCGAAGAAGCGGCTTCTTCGCTCAAAGGCGATTGTACCGGTCACTGTGCACTCCAGTGCGGCGGCTTCTTCTGAAATGTGCCCGGGACCGGGGCATAGCTCCGGGGAGCTCTGTATGCTTCGTCTTTAGCATCATTTTTGGTCTACATCATTGCAGAAAGGTTTTCCACTATGTCTGGCATGGAGAAACTGTGCCAGCACAGAAAACATCTCCCATCGTGTTTTATATGTTGAAGAGAGCTCTGCTGAAGTTTATGAACGAAGAAAAAGAAAGTTGTCCAAAACACCTTCCAATCGAATGTTCATGTGTTTGGAAAAGGTAGGAGAGAAGTAAGGTACTGTTTTGGATCAGTTTGCAAGCTGCGCACACTATCCCAGTGTTGTGCAGCTTCATTCTTCACCTGTCTGAAGCAGCCACTGTCTTCGGCTCCTGGAGGCGAAGAGGCTTCTTCGCGCAAAGGCGATTGTGCCGGTCACTGTGCACTCCAGTGCGCCGGCTACTGACGAGATGTGCACCGGGACCGGCGCTTAGTTTCGGGGAGATCCGTACTTTCGTCTTTAGCGTCATTTTTGGTCTACATCATTGCAGAAAGGTTTTCCACTACGTTAGGCAAGGAGAAACTCTGCCAGCACAGAAAACATCTTCCATGGTGTTTTACATCTTGCAGAGAGCTCTGCAGAAGTTTATGCACGAAGAAAGAGAAGGTTGTTGAAAGCACCTTCCAACTGATTGGTCATGTGTTTGGAAAAGGTAGGACAGTGGTAAGGTACTGTTTTCTATCAGTTTGCAAGATGCGCACACTATCCCAGTGTTGTGCAGCTTCATTCTTCACCTGTCTGAAGCAGCCACTCTCTTCGGCTCCTGGAGGCGAAGAAGCGGCTTCTTCGCGCAAAGGCGATTGTGCCGGTCACAGTGCACTCCAGTGCGGCGGCTACTGACGAAATGTGCCCGGGACCGGCGCGCTTAGTTTCGGGGAGCCCGTACTTTCGTCTTTAGCGTCATTTTTGGTCTACATCATTGCAGAAAGGTTTTCCACTATGTTAAGCAAGGAGAAACTGTGCCAGCACAGAAAACATCTCCCATCGTGTTTTACATGTTGCAGAGAGCTCTGCTGAAGTTTATGCACGAAGAAAAAGAAAGTTGTCCAGAACACCTTCCAACGGAATGTTCATATGTTTGGAAAAGGTAGCAAAGTGGTAAGGTACTGCTTTCTATTAGATTGCAAGATGCGCACACTATCCCAGTGTTGTGCAGCTTCATTCTTCACCATTCCGAAGCAGCCGCTCTTTTGGGCTCCCGGAGGCGAAGAAGCGGCTTCTTCGAGCAAAGGCGATTGTGCCGGTCACTGTGCTCTGCAGTGCGGCGGCTTCTGACAAAATGTGCCCGGGACCAGCACTTAGCTCCGGGGAGCTCCGTATCCTTCGTCTTTCCAGACTTTTGTGGTCTACATCATTGCAGAATGGTTTTCCACTATGTTAAGCAAGGAGAAACTGTGCCAGCACGGAAAACATCGCCCATCGTGTTTTACATTTTGAAGAGAGCTCTGCAGAAGTTTATGCACGAATAAAATAAAGTTGTCCAAAACACCTTCATTAAAAATGTTCATGTGTTTGGAAAAGGTAGGACAGTGGTAAGGTACTGTTTTCTATCAGATTGCAAGCTGTGCACACAATCCCAGGGTTGTGCAGCTTCATTCTTCACCTTTCCGAAGCAGCCGCTCTCTCCGGCTTCCGGAGGCGAAGAAGCGGCTTCTTCGAGCAAAGGCGATTGCGCCGGTCACAGTGCGCTGCAGTGCGGCAGCTTCTGCCGGAATGTGCCCGGGACAGGCGGTTAGGTCCGGGTACATCCATACAATCTTCTTTCTGGACTTTTGTGGTCTACATCATGCAAAAAACATTTCCCCTATGTCTGGCAAGGAGACACTGTGCCAACACAGAAAACATCTCCCTTCTTGTTTTACATGTTGCAGAGAGCTCTGCAGAAGTTTAAGCACGAAGAAAAAGAAAGTTGTGCAAAACACCTTCCAATGGCATGTTCATGTGTTTGTAAAAGGTAGGACAGTGGTAAGGTACTGTTTTCTATCAGTTTGCAAGCTGCGCACACTATCCCAGTGTTGTGCAGCTTCATTCTTCACCTTTCCGAAGCAGCCGCTCTTTTGGGCTCCCGGAGGCGAAGAAGCGGCTTCTTCGAGCAAAGGCGATTGTGCCGGTCACTGTGCTCTGCAGTGCGGCGGCTTCTGACAAAATGTTCCCGGGACCAGCACTTAGCTCCGGGGAGCTCCGTATCCTTCGTCTTTCCAGACTTTTGTGGTCTACATCATTGCAGAATGGTTTTCCACTATGTTAGGCAAGGAAAAATTGTGCCAGCACAGAAAACATCTCCCATCGTGTTTTATATGTTGTAGAGAGCTCTGCAGAAGTTTATGCAGGAAGAAAAAGAAAGTTGTCCAAAACACCTTCCTTAAAAATGTTCATGTGTTTGGAAAAGGTAGGAGAGTGGTAAGGTACTGCTTTGGATCTGTTTGCAAGCTGCGCACACTATCCCAGTGTTGTGCAGCTTTATTCTCACCTGTCGGAAGCAGCCACTTTCTTGGGCTCCTGGAGGCGAAGAGGCTTCTTCGCGCAAAGGCGATTGTACCGGTCACTGTGCTCTGCAGTGCGGCGGCATCTGTCGAAATATGCCCGGGACCGGCGCTTAGCTCCGGGGACCTCCGTACTTTCGTCTTTCTGGACTTTTGTGGCCTACATCATTGCAGAAAGGTTTTCCACTATGTTAGGCAAGGAGAAACTGTGCCAGCACAGAAAACATCTCCCATCGTGTTTTACATGTTGCAGAGAGCTCTGCTGAAGTTTATGAACGAAGAAAAAGAAAGTTGTTGAAAACACCTTCCAACCGAATGTTCATGTGTTTGGAAAAGGTAGGACAGTGGTAAGGTACTGCTTTCTATCAGTT
This sequence comes from Zonotrichia albicollis, assembly GCF_047830755.1. Taxonomy (NCBI): domain Eukaryota; kingdom Metazoa; phylum Chordata; class Aves; order Passeriformes; family Passerellidae; genus Zonotrichia; species Zonotrichia albicollis. The sequence continues at coordinate 26,177,772 of NC_133860.1, forward strand.
TACAAGCTGCGCACACTATCCCAGTGTTGTGCAGCTTCATTCTTCACCTGTCTGAAGCAGCCACTCTCTTCGGCTCCTGGAGGCGAAAAGGCTTCTTCGCGCAAAGGCGATTGTGCCGGTCACAGTGCACTCCAGTGCGGCGGCTACTGACGAAATGTGCCCGGGACCGGCGCGCTTAGTTTCGGGGAGCTCCGTACTTTGGTCTTTAGCGTCATTTTTGGTCTACATCATTGCAGAAAGGTTTTCCACTATGTTAGGCAAGGAGAAACTGTGCCAGCACAGAAAACATCTCCCATCGTGTTTTATATGTTGAAGAGAGCTCTACAGAAGTTTATGCACGAAGAAAAACAAAGTTGTTGAAAACACCTTCCAACCGAATATTCATGTGTTTGGAAAATAAGAAGATTGGTAAGGTACTGTTTTCTATCAGATTGCAAGCTGCGCATACTATCCCAGTGTTGTGCAGCTTCATTCTTCACCTTTCCGAAGCAGCCGCTCTCTCAGGCTCCCGGAGGCGAAGAAGCGGCTTCTTCGAGTAAAGGCAATTGCACCCGTCACAGTGCACTCCAGTGCGGCGGCTTCTGCCGAAATGTGCCCGGGACCGGTGCTTAGCTCCGGGGAGATCCGTACTTTCGTCTTTATGGACTTTTGTGGCCTACATCATTGCAGAAAGGTTTTCCACTACGTTAGGCAAAGAGAAACTGTGCCAGCACAGAAAACATCTCCCATCGTGTTTTACATGTTGAAGAGAGCTCTGCAGCAGTTTATGCACGAAGAAAAAGAAAGTTGGCCAGAACACCTTCCAACGGAATGTTCATATGTCTGGAAAAGGTAGGACAGTGGTAAGGTACTGCTTTCTATCAGTTTGCAAGCTGCGCACACTATCCCAGTGTTGTGCAGCTTCATTCTTCACCATTCCGAAGCAGCCGCACTCTCCAGCTGCCGGAGGCGAAGATGCGGCTTCTTCGAGCAAAGACGATTGCACCGGTCACAGTGCGCTGCAGTGCGGCAGCTTCTGCCGGAATGTGCCCGGGACCGGCGCTTAGCTCCGGGGAGCTCCGTATCCTTCGTCTTTAGCGACTTTTGTGGCCTACATCATTGCTGAAAGGTTTTCCACTACGTTAGGCAAAGAGAAACTGTGCCAGCACAGAAAACATCTCCCATCGTGTTTTACATGTTGCAGAGAGCTCTGCTGAAGTTTATGAACGAAGAAAAAGAAAGTTGTTGAAAACACCTTCCAACCGAATGTTCATGTGTTTGGAAAAGGTAGGACAGTGGTAAGGTACTGCTTTCTATCAGTTTGCAAGCTGCGCACACTATCCCAGTGTTGTGCAGCTTCATTCTTCACCATTCCGAAGCAGCCGCACTCTCCAGCTGCCGGAGGCGAAGATGCGGCTTCTTCGAGCAAAGGCGATTGCGCCGGACACAGTGCGCTGCGGTGCGGCAGCTTCTGCCGGAATGTGCCCGGGACCGGCGCTTAGCTCCGGGGAGCTCCGTATCCTTCGTCTTTAGCGTCTTTTGTCGTCTACATCATTGCAGAAAGGTTTTCCACTATGTTAAGCAAGGAGAAACTGTGCCAGCACAGAAAACATCTCCCATCGTGTTTTATATGTTGAAGAGAGCTCTGCTGAAGTTTATGCACGAAGAAAAAGAAAGTTGTCCAAAACACCTTCCAATCGAATGTTCATGTGTTTGGAAAAGGTAGGAGAGAAGTAAGGTACTGTTTTGGATCAGTTTGCAAGCTGCGCACACTATCCCAGTGTTGTGCAGCTTCATTCTTCACCTGTCTGAAGCAGCCACTGTCTTCGGCTCCTGGAGGCGAAGAGGCTTCTTCGCGCAAAGGCGATTGTGCCGGTCACTGTGCACTCCAGTGCGCCGGCTACTGACGAGATGTGCACCGGGACCGGCGCTTAGTTTCGGGGAGATCCGTACTTTCGTCTTTAGCGTCATTTTTGGTCTACATCATTGCAGAAAGGTTTTCCACTACGTTAGGCAAGGAGAAACTCTGCCAGCACAGAAAACCTCTTCCATGGTGTTTTACATCTTGCAGAGAGCTCTGCAGAAGTTTATGAACGAAGAAAGAGAAGGTTGTTGAAAGCACCTTCCAACTGATTGGTCATGTGTTTGGAAAAGGTAGGACAGTGGTAAGGTACTGTTTTCTATCAGTTTGCAAGCTGCGCACACTATCCCAGTGTTGTGCAGCTTCATTCTTCACCTGTCTGAAGCAGCCACTCTCTTCGGCTCCTGGAGGCGAAGAAGCGGCTTCTTCGCGCAAAGGCGATTGTGCCGGTCACAGTGCACTCCAGTGCGGCGGCTACTGACGAAATGTGCCCGGGACCGGCGCGCTTAGTTTCGGGGAGCCCGTACTTTCGTCTTTAGCGTCATTTTTGGTCTACATCATTGCAGAAAGGTTTTCCACTATGTTAAGCAAGGAGAAACTGTGCCAGCACAGAAAACATCTCCCATCGTGTTTTACATGTTGCAGAGAGCTCTGCTGAAGTTTATGCACGAAGAAAAAGAAAGTTGTCCAGAACACCTTCCAACGGAATGTTCATATGTTTGGAAAAGGTAGCAAAGTGGTAAGGTACTGCTTTCTATTAGATTGCAAGATGCGCACACTATCCCAGTGTTGTGCAGCTTCATTCTTCACCATTCCGAAGCAGCCGCTCTTTTGGGCTCCCGGAGGCGAAGAAGCGGCTTCTTCGAGCAAAGGCGATTGTGCCGGTCACTGTGCTCTGCAGTGCGGCGGCTTCTGACAAAATGTTCCCGGGACCAGCACTTAGCTCCGGGGAGCTCCGTATCCTTCGTCTTTCCAGACTTTTGTGGTCTACATCATTGCAGAATGGTTTTCCACTATGTTAAGCAAGGAGAAACTGTGCCAGCACGGAAAACATCGCCCATCGTGTTTTACATTTTGAAGAGAGCTCTGCAGAAGTTTATGCACGAAGAAAAAGAAAGTTGTCCAAAACACCTTCCTTAAAAATGTTCATGTGTTTGGAAAAGGTAGGAGAGTGGTAAGGTACTGCTTTGGATCTGTTTGCAAGCTGCGCACACTATCCCAGTGTTGTGCAGCTTTATTCTCACCTGTCGGAAGCAGCCACTTTCTTGGGCTCCTGGAGGCGAAGAGGCTTCTTCGCGCAAAGGCGATTGTACCGGTCACTGTGCTCTGCAGTGCGGCGGCATCTGTCGAAATATGCCCGGGACCGGCGCTTAGCTCCGGGGACCTCCGTACTTTCGTCTTTCTGGACTTTTGTGGCCTACATCATTGCAGAAAGGTTTTCCACTATGTTAGGCAAGGAGAAACTGTGCCAGCACAGAAAACATCTCCCATCGTGTTTTACATGTTGCAGAGAGCTCTGCTGAAGTTTATGAACGAAGAAAAAGAAAGTTGTTGAAAACACCTTCCAACCGAATGTTCATGTGTTTGGAAAAGGTAGGAGAGTGGTAAGGTACTGCTTTCTATCAGTTTACAAGCTGCGCACACTATCCCAGTGTTGTGCAGCTTCATTCTTCACCTGTCTGAAGCAGCCACTCTCTTCGGCTCCTGGAGGCGAAAAGGCTTCTTCGCGCATAGGCGATTGTGCCGGTCACAGTGCACTCCAGTGCGGCGGCTACTGACGAAATGTGCCCGGGACCGGCGCGCTTAGTTTCGGGGAGCTCCGTACTTTGGTCTTTAGCGTCATTTTTGGTCTACATCATTGCAGAAAGGTTTTCCACTATGTTAGGCAAGGAGAAACTGTGCCAGCACAGAAAACATCTCCCATCGTGTTTTATATGTTGAAGAGAGCTCTACAGAAGTTTATGCACGAAGAAAAACAAAGTTGTTGAAAACACCTTCCAACCGAATATTCATGTGTTTGGAAAATAAGAAGATTGGTAAGGTACTGTTTTCTATCAGATTGCAAGCTGCGCATACTATCCCAGTGTTGTGCAGCTTCATTCTTCACCTTTCCGAAGCAGCCGCTCTCTCAGGCTCCCGGAGGCGAAGAAGCGGCTTCTTCGAGTAAAGGCAATTGCACCCGTCACAGTGCACTCCAGTGCGGCGGCTTCTGCCGAAATGTGCCCGGGACCGGTGCTTAGCTCCGGGGAGATCCGTACTTTCGTCTTTATGGACTTTTGTGGCCTACATCATTGCAGAAAGGTTTTCCACTACGTTAGGCAAAGAGAAACTGTGCCAGCACAGAAAACATCTCCCATCGTGTTTTACATGTTGCAGAGAGCTCTGCAGCAGTTTATGCACGAAGAAAAAGAAAGTTGTTGAAAACACCTTCCAACCGAATGTTCATGTGTTTGGAAAAGGTAGGACAGTGGTAAGGTACTGCTTTCTATCAGTTTGCAAGCTTCGCACACTATCCCAGTGTTGTGCAGCTTCATTCTTCACCATTCCGAAGCAGCCGCACTCTCCAGCTGCCGGAGGCGAAGATGCGGCTTCTTCGAGCAAAGGCGATTGCGCCGGACACAGTGCGCTGCGGTGCGGCAGCTTCTGCCGGAATGTGCCCGGGACCGGCGCTTAGCTCCGGGGAGCTCCGTATCCTTCGTCTTTAGCGTCTTTTGTCGTCTACATCATTGCAGAAAGGTTTTCCACTATGTTAGGCAAGGAGAAATTGTGCCAGCAGAGAAAACATCTCCCATCGTGTTTTACATGTTCCAGAGAGCTCTACAGAGTGTGTTGCAAGACGAAAAACCAAGTTGTCCAAAACACCTTCCAAACGAATGTTCATGTGTTTGGAAAAGGTAGGAAAGTGGTAAGGTACTGTTTTCTATCAGTTTGCAAGCTGTGCACACTATCCCAGTGTTGTGCAGCTTCATTCTTCACCTTTCCAAAGAAGCCGCTCTCTCCGGCTTCCGGACGCGAAGAAGCGGCTTCTTCGCGCAAAGGCAATTGTTCCGGTCACAGTGCTACGAAGTGCGGCGGCTTCTGACGAATTGTGCCAGGCACCGGGGCTATGTCCGGGACATCCGTGCCTTTTTCTTCTGGACTTCTCTGGTCAACATCATGGCAAAAATCTTTTCCAATATGTCTGGCAAGGAGAAACTGTGCCAACACAGAAAACATCTCCCATCGTGTTTTAAATGTTGCAGAGAGCTCTACAGAGTGTGTTGCAAGAAGAAAAACAAAATTGTCCAAAACACCTTCCAATCGAATGTTCATGTGTTTGGAAAAGGTAGACGACTGTAAGGTACTGTTTTCTATCAGTATGCAAGATGCGCACACTATCCCAGTGTTGTGCAGCTTCATTCTTCACCTGTCTTAGGCAGCCACTTTCTTCGGCTCCCGGAGGCGAAGAAGCGGCTTCTTCGCGCAAAGGCGATTGTACCGGTCACTGTGCACTCCATTGCGGCGGCTTCTTCTGAAATGTGCCCGGGATTGGGGCATAGCTCCGGGGATCTCCGTACTTTCGTCTTTCTGGACTTTTGTGGCCTACATCATTGCAGAAAGGTTTTCCACTATGTTAAGCAAGGAGAAACTGTGCCAGCACAGAAAACATCTCCCATCGTGTTTTACATGTTGCAGAGAGCTCTGCTGAAGTTTATGCACGAAGAAAAAGAAAGTTGTTGAAAACACCTTCCAACTAAATGTTCATGTGTTTGGAAAAGGTAGGAGAGCGGTAAGGTACTGTTTTCTATCAGTTTGCAAGCTGCGCACACTATCCCAGTGTTGTGCAGCTTCATTCTTCACCTTTCCGAAGTAGCCGCACACTCCAGCTGCCGGAGGCGAAGATGCGGCTTCTTCGAGCAAAGGCAATTGCACCCGTCACAGTGCACTCCAGTGCGGCGGCTTCTGACGAAATGTGCCCGGGACCTGCGCTTAGCTCCGGGGACCTCCGTACTTTCTTCTTTCCAGACTTTTGTGGCCTACGTCATTGCAGAAAGGTTTTCCACTATGTTAAGCAAGGAGAAACTGTGCCAGCAGAGAAAACATCTCCCATCGTGTTTTACATGTTGCAGAGAGCTCTGCAGAAGTTTATGCACGAATAAAATAAAGTTGTCCAAAACACCTTCCAACAGAATGTTCATGTGTTTGGAAAAGGTAGGAGAGTGGTAAGGTACGGTTATCTATCAGTCTGCAAGCTGCGCACACTATCCCAGTGTTTTGCAGCTTCATTCTCACCCTTCCGAAGCTACTGGTCTCTCCGGCTCCCGGAGGTGAAGAAGCGGCTTCTTCGCGCAAAGGCGATTGTACCGGTCACTGTGCACTCCAGTGCGGCGGCTACTGACGAAATGGGCCCGGGACCGGGGCATAGCTCCTGGGAGCTCTGTATGCTTCGTCTTTAGCATCATTTTTTAATCTACATCATTGCAGAAAGGTTTTCCACTATGTTAAGCAAGGAGAAACTGTGCCAGCACAGAAAACATCTCCCATCGTGTTTTACATGTTGAAGAGAACTCTATAGAAGTTTATGCACGAAGAAAAAGAAAGTTGTCCAAAACTCTTCCAACCGAATGTTCATGTGTTTGGAAAAGGTAGGACAGTGGTAAGCTACGGTTATCTATCAGTTTGCAAGCTGCGCACACTATCCCAGTGTTGTGCAGCTTCATTCTCACCCTTCCGAAGCTACTGGTCTCTCCGGCTCCCGGATGCGAAGAAGCGGCTTCTTCGCTCAAAGGCGATTGTACCGGTCACTGTGCACTCCAGTGCGGCGGCTTCTTCTGAAATGTGCCCGGGACCGGGGCATAGCTCCGGGGAGCTCTGTATGCTTCGTCTTTAGCATCATTTTTGGTCTACATCATTGCAGAAAGGTTTTCCACTATGTCTGGCATGGAGAAACTGTGCCAGCACAGAAAACATCTCCCATCGTGTTTTATATGTTGAAGAGAGCTCTGCTGAAGTTTATGCACGAAGAAAAAGAAAGTTGTCCAAAACACCTTCCAATCGAATGTTCATGTGTTTGGAAAAGGTAGGAGAGAAGTAAGGTACTGTTTTGGATCAGTTTGCAAGCTGCGCACACTATCCCAGTGTTGTGCAGCTTCATTCTTCACCTGTCTGAAGCAGCCACTGTCTTCGGCTCCTGGAGGCGAAGAGGCTTCTTCGCGCAAAGGCGATTGTGCCGGTCACTGTGCACTCCAGTGCGCCGGCTACTGACGAGATGTGCACCGGGACCGGCGCTTAGTTTCGGGGAGATCCGTACTTTCGTCTTTAGCGTCATTTTTGGTCTACATCATTGCAGAAAGGTTTTCCACTACGTTAGGCAAGGAGAAACTCTGCCAGCACAGAAAACATCTTCCATGGTGTTTTACATCTTGCAGAGAGCTCTGCAGAAGTTTATGCACGAAGAAAGAGAAGGTTGTTGAAAGCACCTTCCAACTGATTGGTCATGTGTTTGGAAAAGGTAGGACAGTGGTAAGGTACTGTTTTCTATCAGTTTGCAAGATGCGCACACTATCCCAGTGTTGTGCAGCTTCATTCTTCACCTGTCTGAAGCAGCCACTCTCTTCGGCTCCTGGAGGCGAAGAAGCGGCTTCTTCGCGCAAAGGCGATTGTGCCGGTCACAGTGCACTCCAGTGCGGCGGCTACTGACGAAATGTGCCCGGGACCGGCGCGCTTAGTTTCGGGGAGCCCGTACTTTCGTCTTTAGCGTCATTTTTGGTCTACATCATTGCAGAAAGGTTTTCCACTATGTTAAGCAAGGAGAAACTGTGCCAGCACAGAAAACATCTCCCATCGTGTTTTACATGTTGCAGAGAGCTCTGCTGAAGTTTATGCACGAAGAAAAAGAAAGTTGTCCAGAACACCTTCCAACGGAATGTTCATATGTTTGGAAAAGGTAGCAAAGTGGTAAGGTACTGCTTTCTATTAGATTGCAAGATGCGCACACTATCCCAGTGTTGTGCAGCTTCATTCTTCACCATTCCGAAGCAGCCGCTCTTTTGGGCTCCCGGAGGCGAAGAAGCGGCTTCTTCGAGCAAAGGCGATTGTGCCGGTCACTGTGCTCTGCAGTGCGGCGGCTTCTGACAAAATGTGCCCGGGACCAGCACTTAGCTCCGGGGAGCTCCGTATCCTTCGTCTTTCCAGACTTTTGTGGTCTACATCATTGCAGAATGGTTTTCCACTATGTTAAGCAAGGAGAAACTGTGCCAGCACGGAAAACATCGCCCATCGTGTTTTACATTTTGAAGAGAGCTCTGCAGAAGTTTATGCACGAATAAAATAAAGTTGTCCAAAACACCTTCATTAAAAATGTTCATGTGTTTGGAAAAGGTAGGACAGTGGTAAGGTACTGTTTTCTATCAGATTGCAAGCTGTGCACACAATCCCAGGGTTGTGCAGCTTCATTCTTCACCTTTCCGAAGTAGCCGCTCTCTCCGGCTTCCGGAGGCGAAGAAGCGGCTTCTTCGAGCAAAGGCGATTGCGCCGGTCACAGTGCGCTGCAGTGCGGCAGCTTCTGCCGCAATGTGCCCGGGACAGGCGGTTAGGTCCGGGTACATCCATACAATCTTCTTTCTGGACTTTTGTGGTCTACATCATGCAAAAAACATTTCCCCTATGTCTGGCAAGGAGACACTGTGCCAACACAGAAAACATCTCCCTTCTTGTTTTACATGTTGCAGAGAGCTCTGCAGAAGTTTAAGCACGAAGAAAAAGAAAGTTGTGCAAAACACCTTCCAATGGCATGTTCATGTGTTTGTAAAAGGTAGGACAGTGGTAAGGTACTGTTTTCTATCAGTTTGCAAGCTGCGCACACTATCCCAGTGTTGTGCAGCTTCATTCTTCACCTTTCCGAAGCAGCCGCTCTTTTGGGCTCCCGGAGGCGAAGAAGCGGCTTCTTCGAGCAAAGGCGATTGTGCCGGTCACTGTGCTCTGCAGTGCGGCGGCTTCTGACAAAATGTTCCCGGGACCAGCACTTAGCTCCGGGGAGCTCCGTATCCTTCGTCTTTCCAGACTTTTGTGGTCTACATCATTGCAGAATGGTTTTCCACTATGTTAGGCAAGGAAAAATTGTGCCAGCACAGAAAACATCTCCCATCGTGTTTTATATGTTGTAGAGAGCTCTGCAGAAGTTTATGCAGGAAGAAAAAGAAAGTTGTCCAAAACACCTTCCTTAAAAATGTTCATGTGTTTGGAAAAGGTAGGAGAGTGGTAAGGTACTGCTTTGGATCTGTTTGCAAGCTGCGCACACTATCCCAGTGTTGTGCAGCTTTATTCTCACCTGTCGGAAGCAGCCACTTTCTTGGGCTCCTGGAGGCGAAGAGGCTTCTTCGCGCAAAGGCGATTGTACCGGTCACTGTGCTCTGCAGTGCGGCGGCATCTGTCGAAATATGCCCGGGACCGGCGCTTAGCTCCGGGGAGCTCCGTATCCTTCGTCTTTAGCGACTTTTGTGGCCTACATCATTGCAGAAAGGTTTTCCACTATGTTAGGCAAGGAGAAACTGTGCCAGCACAGAAAACATCTCCCATCGTGTTTTACATGTTGCAGAGAGCTCTGCTGAAGTTTATGAACGAAGAAAAAGAAAGTTGTTGAAAACACCTTCCAACCGAATGTTCATGTGTTTGGAAAAGGTAGGAGAATGGTAAGGTACTGCTTTCTATCAGTTTACAAGCTGCGCACACTATCCCAGTGTTGTGCAGCTTCATTCTTCACCTGTCTGAAGCAGCCACTCTCTTCGGCTCCTGGAGGCGAAAAGGCTTCTTCGCGCAAAGGCGATTGTGCCGGTCACAGTGCACTCCAGTGCGGCGGCTACTGACGAAATGTGCCCGGGACCGGCGCGCTTAGTTTCGGGGAGCTCCGTACTTTGGTCTTTAGCGTCATTTTTGGTCTACATCATTGCAGAAAGGTTTTCCACTATGTTAGGCAAGGAGAAACTGTGCCAGCACAGAAAACATCTCCCATCGTGTTTTATATGTTGAAGAGAGCTCTACAGAAGTTTATGCACGAAGAAAAACAAAGTTGTTGAAAACACCTTCCAACCGAATATTCATGTGTTTGGAAAATAAGAAGATTGGTAAGGTACTGTTTTCTATCAGATTGCAAGCTGCGCATACTATCCCAGTGTTGTGCAGCTTCATTCTTCACCTTTCCGAAGCAGCCGCTCTCTCAGGCTCCCGGAGGCGAAGAAGCGGCTTCTTCGAGTAAAGGCAATTGCACCCGTCACAGTGCACTCCAGTGCGGCGGCTTCTGCCGAAATGTGCCCGGGACCGGTGCTTAGCTCCGGGGAGATCCGTACTTTCGTCTTTATGGACTTTTGTGGCCTACATCATTGCAGAAAGGTTTTCCACTACGTTTGGCAAAGAGAAACTGTGCCAGCACAGAAAACATCTCCCATCGTGTTTTACATGTTGCAGAGAGCTCTGCAGCAGTTTATGCACGAAGAAAAAGAAAGTTGTCCAGAACACCTTCCAACGGAATGTTCATATGTCTGGAAAAGGTAGGACAGTGGTAAGGTACTGCTTTCTATCAGTTTGCAAGCTGCGCACACTATCCCAGTGTTGTGCAGCTTCATTCTTCACCATTCCGAAGCAGCCGCACTCTCCAGCTGCCGGAGGCGAAGATGCGGCTTCTTCGAGCAAAGACGATTGCGCCGGTCACAGTGCGCTGCGGTGCGGCAGCTTCTGCCGGAATGTGCCCGGGACCGGCGCTTAGCTCCGGGGAGCTCCGTATCCTTCGTCTTTAGCGACTTTTGTGGCCTACATCATTGCTGAAAGGTTTTCCACTACGTTAGGCAAGGAGAAACTGTGCCAGCACAGAAAACATCTCCCATCGTGTTTTACATGTTGCAGAGAGCTCTGCTGAAGTTTATGAACGAAGAAAAAGAAAGTTGTTGAAAACACCTTCCAACCGAATGTTCATGTGTTTGGAAAAGGTAGGACAGTGGTAAGGTACTGCTTTCTATCAGTTTGCAAGCTGCGCACACTATCCCAGTGTTGTGCAGCTTCATTGTTCACCATTCCGAAGCAGCCGCACTCTCCAGCTGCCGGAGGCGAAGATGCGGCTTCTTCGAGCAAAGGCGATTGCGCCGGACACAGTGCGCTGCGGTGCGGCAGCTTCTGCCGGAATGTGCCCGGGACCGGCGCTTAGCTCCGGGGAGATCCGTATCCTTCGTCTTTAGCGTCTTTTGTCGTCTACATCATTGCAGAAAGGTTTTCCACTATGTTAGGCAAGGAGAAATTGTGCCAGCAGAGAAAACATCTCCCATCGTGTTTTACATGTTGCAGAGAGCTCTACAGAGTGTGTTGCAAGACGAAAAACCAAGTTGTCCAAAACACCTTCCAAACGAATGTTCATGTGTTTGGAAAAGGTAGGAAAGTGGTAAGGTACTGTTTTCTATCAGTTTGCAAGCTGTGCACACTATCCCAGTGTTGTGCAGCTTCATTCTTCACCTTTCCAAAGAAGCCGCTCTCTCCGGCTTCCGGACGCGAAGAAGCGGCTTCTTCGCGCAAAGGCAATTGTTCCGGTCACAGTGCTACGAAGTGCGGCGGCTTCTGACGAATTGTGCCAGGCACCGGGGCTATGTCCGGGACATCCGTGCCTTTTTCTTCTGGACTTCTCTGGTCAACATCATGGCAAAAATCTTTTCCAATATGTCTGGCAAGGAGAAACTGTGCCAACACAGAAAACATCTCCCATCGTGTTTTAAATGTTGCAGAGAGCTCTACAGAGTGTGTTGCAAGAAGAAAAACAAAATTGTCCAAAACACCTTCCAATCGAATGTTCATGTGTTTGGAAAAGGTAGACGACTGTAAGGTACTGTTTTCTATCAGTATGCAAGATGCGCACACTATCCCAGTGTTGTGCAGCTTCATTCTTCACCTGTCTTAGGCAGCCACTTTCTTCGGCTCCCGGAGGCGAAGAAGCGGCTTCTTCGCGCAAAGGCGATTGTACCGGTCACTGTGCACTCCATTGCGGCGGCTTCTTCTGAAATGTGCCCGGGATTGGGTCATAGCTCCGGGGATCTCCGTACTTTCGTCTTTCTGGACTTTTGTGGCCTACATCATTGCAGAAAGGTTTTCCACTATGTTAAGCAAGGAGAAACTGTGCCAGCACAGAAAACATCTCCCATCGTGTTTTACATGTTGCAGAGAGCTCTGCTGAAGTTTATGCACGAAGAAAAAGAAAGTTGTTGAAAACACCTTCCAACTAAATGTTCATGTGTTTGGAAAAGGTAGGAGAGCGGTAAGGTACTGTTTTCTATCAGTTTGCAAGCTGCGCACACTATCCCAGTGTTGTGCAGCTTCATTCTTCACCTTTCCGAAGTAGCCGCACACTCCAGCTGCCGGAGGCGAAGATGCGGCTTCTTCGAGCAAAGGCAATTGCACCCGTCACAGTGCACTCCAGTGCGGCGGCTTCTGACGAAATGTGCCCGGGACCTGCGCTTAGCTCCGGGGACCTCCGTACTTTCTTCTTTCCAGACTTTTGTGGCCTACGTCATTGCAGAAAGGTTTTCCACTATGTTAAGCAAGGAGAAACTGTGCCAGCAGAGAAAACATCTCCCATCGTGTTTTACATGTTGCAGAGAGCTCTGCAGAAGTTTATGCACGAATAAAATAAAGTTGTCCAAAACACCTTCCAACAGAATGTTCATGTGTTTGGAAAAGGTAGGAGAGTGGTAAGGTACGGTTATCTATCAGTCTGCAAGCTGCGCACACTATCCCAGTGTTTTGCAGCTTCATTCTCACCTTACCGAAGCTACTGGTCTCTCCGGCTCCCGGAGGCGAAGAAGCGGCTTCTTCGCGCAAAGGCGATTGTACCGGTCACTGTGCACTCCAGGGCGGCGGCTACTGACGAAATGGGCCCGGGACCGGGGCATAGCTCCTGGGAGCTCTGTATGCTTCGTCTTTAGCATCATTTTTTAATCTACATCATTGCAGAAAGGTTTTCCACTATGTTAAGCAAGGAGAAACTGTGCCAGCACAGAAAACATCTCCCATCGTGTTTTACATGTTGAAGAGAACTCTATAGAAGTTTATGCACGAAGAAAAAGAAAGTTGTCCAAAACTCTTCCAACCGAATGTTCATGTGTTTGGAAAAGGTAGGACAGTGGTAAGCTACGGTTATCTATCAGTTTGCAAGCTGCGCACACTATCCCAGTGTTGTGCAGCTTCATTCTCACCCTTCCGAAGCTACTGGTCTCTCCGGCTCCCGGATGCGAAGAAGCGGCTTCTTCGCTCAAAGGCGATTGTACCGGTCACTGTGCACTCCAGTGCGGCGGCTTCTTCTGAAATGTGCCCGGGACCGGGGCATAGCTCCGGGGAGCTCTGTATGCTTCGTCTTTAGCATCATTTTTGGTCTACATCATTGCAGAAAGGTTTTCCACTATGTCTGGCATGGAGAAACTGTGCCAGCACAGAAAACATCTCCCATCGTGTTTTATATGTTGAAGAGAGCTCTGCTGAAGTTTATGCACGAAGAAAAAGAAAGTTGTCCAAAACACCTTCCAATCGAATGTTCATGTGTTTGGAAAAGGTAGGAGAGAAGTAAGGTACTGTTTTGGATCAGTTTGCAAGCTGCGCACACTATCCCAGTGTTGTGCAGCTTCATTCTTCACCTGTCTGAAGCAGCCACTGTCTTCGGCTCCTGGAGGCGAAGAGGCTTCTTCGCGCAAAGGCGATTGTGCCGGTCACTGTGCACTCCAGTGCGCCGGCTACTGACGAGATGTGCACCGGGACCGGCGCTTAGTTTCGGGGAGATCCGTACTTTCGTCTTTAGCGTCATTTTTGGTCTACATCATTGCAGAAAGGTTTTCCACTACGTTAGGCAAGGAGAAACTCTGCCAGCACAGAAAACATCTTCCATGGTGTTTTACATCTTGCAGAGAGCTCTGCAGAAGTTTATGCACGAAGAAAGAGAAGGTTGTTGAAAGCACCTTCCAACTGATTGGTCATGTGTTTGGAAAAGGTAGGACAGTGGTAAGGTACTGTTTTCTATCAGTTTGCAAGATGCGCACACTATCCCAGTGTTGTGCAGCTTCATTCTTCACCTGTCTGAAGCAGCCACTCTCTTCGGCTCCTGGAGGCGAAGAAGCGGCTTCTTCGCGCAAAGGCGATTGTGCCGGTCACAGTGCACTCCAGTGCGGCGGCTACTGACGAAATGTGCCCGGGACCGGCGCGCTTAGTTTCGGGGAGCCCGTACTTTCGTCTTTAGCGTCATTTTTGGTCTACATCATTGCAGAAAGGTTTTCCACTATGTTAAGCAAGGAGAAACTGTGCCAGCACAGAAAACATCTCCCATCGTGTTTTACATGTTGCAGAGAGCTCTGCTGAAGTTTATGCACGAAGAAAAAGAAAGTTGTCCAGAACACCTTCCAACGGAATGTTCATATGTTTGGAAAAGGTAGCAAAGTGGTAAGGTACTGCTTTCTATTAGATTGCAAGATGCGCACACTATCCCAGTGTTGTGCAGCTTCATTCTTCACCATTCCGAAGCAGCCGCTCTTTTGGGCTCCCGGAGGCGAAGAAGCGGCTTCTTCGAGCAAAGGCGATTGTGCCGGTCACTGTGCTCTGCAGTGCGGCGGCTTCTGACAAAATGTGCCCGGGACCAGCACTTAGCTCCGGGGAGCTCCGTATCCTTCGTCTTTCCAGACTTTTGTGGTCTACATCATTGCAGAATGGTTTTCCACTATGTTAAGCAAGGAGAAACTGTGCCAGCACGGAAAACATCGCCCATCGTGTTTTACATTTTGAAGAGAGCTCTGCAGAAGTTTATGCACGAAGAAAAAGAAAGTTGTCCAAAACACCTTCATTAAAAATGTTCATGTGTTTGGAAAAGGTAGGACAGTGGTAAGGTACTGTTTTCTATCAGATTGCAAGCTGTGCACACAATCCCAGGGTTGTGCAGCTTCATTCTTCACCTTTCCGAAGTAGCCGCTCTCTCCGGCTTCCGGAGGCGAAGAAGCGGCTTCTTCGAGCAAAGGCGATTGCGCCGGTCACAGTGCGCTGCAGTGCGGCAGCTTCTGCCGGAATGTGCCCGGGACAGGCGGTTAGCTCCGGGTACATCCATACAATCTTCTTTCTGGACTTTTGTGGTCTACATCATGCAAAAAACATTTCCCCTATGTCTGGCAAGGAGACACTGTGCCAACACAGAAAACATCTCCCTTCTTGTTTTACATGTTGCAGAGAGCTCTGCAGAAGTTTAAGCACGAAGAAAAAGAAAGTTGTGCAAAACACCTTCCAATGGCATGTTCATGTGTTTGGAAAAGGTAGGACAGTGGTAAGGTACTGTTTTCTATCAGTTTGCAAGCTGCGCACACTATCCCAGTGTTGTGCAGCTTCATTCTTCACCTTTCCGAAGCAGCCGCTCTTTTGGGCTCCCGGAGGCGAAGAAGCGGCTTCTTCGAGCAAAGGCGATTGTGCCGGTCACTGTGCTCTGCAGTGCGGCGACTTCTGACAAAATGTTCCCGGGACCAGCACTTAGCTCCGGGGAGCTCCGTATCCTTCGTCTTTCCAGACTTTTGTGGTCTACATCATTGCAGAATGGTTTTCCACTATGTTAGGCAAGGAAAAATTGTGCCAGCACAGAAAACATCTCCCATCGTGTTTTATATGTTGTAGAGAGCTCTGCAGAAGTTTATGCAGGAAGAAAAAGAAAGTTGTCCAAAACACCTTCCTTAAAAATGTTCATGTGTTTGGAAAAGGTAGGAGAGTGGTAAGGTACTGCTTTGGATCTGTTTGCAAGCTGCGCACACTATCCCAGTGTTGTGCAGCATTATTCTCACCTGTCGGAAGCAGCCACTTTCTTGGGCTCCTGGAGGCGAAGAGGCTTCTTCGCGCAAAGGCGATTGTACCGGTCACTGTGCTCTGCAGTGCGGCGGCATCTGTCGAAATATGCCCGGGACCGGCGCTTAGCTCCGGGGACCTCCGTACTTTCGTCTTTCTGGACTTTTGTGGCCTACATCATTGCAGAAAGGTTTTCCACTATGTTAGGCAAGGAGAAACTGTGCCAGCACAGAAAACATCTCCCATCGTGTTTTACATGTTGCAGAGAGCTCTGCTGAAGTTTATGAACGAAGAAAAAGAAAGTTGTTGAAAACACCTTCCAACCGAATGTTCATGTGTTTGGAAAAGGTAGGAGAATGGTAAGGTACTGCTTTCTATCAGTTTACAAGCTGCGCACACTATCCCAGTGTTGTGCAGCTTCATTCTTCACCTGTCTGAAGCAGCCACTCTCTTCGGCTCCTGGAGGCGAAAAGGCTTCTTCGCGCAAAGGCGATTGTGCCGGTCACAGTGCACTCCAGTGCGGCGGCTACTGACGAAATGTGCCCGGGACCGGCGCGCTTAGTTTCGGGGAGCTCCGTACTTTCGTCTTTAGCGTCATTTTTGGTCTACATCATTGCAGAAAGGTTTTCCACTATGTTAGGCAAGGAGAAACTGTGCCAGCACAGAAAACATCTCCCATCGTGTTTTACATGTTGCAGAGAGCTCTGCTGAAGTTTATGAACGAAGAAAAAGAAAGTTGTTGAAAACACCTTCCAACCGAATGTTCATGTGTTTGGAAAAGGTAGGACAGTGGTAAGGTACTGCTTTCTATCAGTTTGCAAGCTGCGCACACTATCCCAGTGTTGTGCAGCTTCATTCTTCACCATTCCGAAGCAGCCGCACTCTCCAGCTGCCGGAGGCGAAGATGCGGCTTCTTCGAGCAAAGGCGATTGCGCCGGACACAGTGCGCTGCAGTGCGGCAGCTTCTGCCGGAATGTGCCCGGGACCGGCGCTTAGCTCCGGGGAGCTCCGTATCCTTCGTCTTTAGCGTCTTTTGTCGTCTACATCATTGCAGAAAGGTTTTCCACTATGTTAGGCAAGGAGAAATTGTGCCAGCAGAGAAAACATCTCCCATCGTGTTTTACATGTTCCAGAGAGCTCTACAGAGTGTGTTGCAAGACGAAAAACCAAGTTGTCCAAAACACCTTCCAAACGAATGTTCATGTGTTTGGAAAAGGTAGGAAAGTGGTAAGGTACTGTTTTCTATCAGTTTGCAAGCTGTGCACACTATCCCAGTGTTGTGCAGCTTCATTCTTCACCTTTCCAAAGAAGCCGCTCTCTCCGGCTTCCGGACGCGAAGAAGCGGCTTCTTCGCGCAAAGGCAATTGTTCCGGTCACAGTGCTACGAAGTGCGGCGGCTTCTGACGAATTGTGCCAGGCACCGGGGCTATGTCCGGGACATCCGTGCCTTTTTCTTCTGGACTTCTCTGGTCAACATCATGGCAAAAATCTTTTCCAATATGTCTGGCAAGGAGAAACTGTGCCAACACAGAAAACATCTCCCATCGTGTTTTAAATGTTGCAGAGAGCTCTACAGAGTGTGTTGCAAGAAGAAAAACAAAATTGTCCAAAACACCTTCCAATCGAATGTTCATGTGTTTGAAAAGGTAGACGACTGTAAGGTACTGTTTTCTATCAGTATGCAAGATGCGCACACTATCCCAGTGTTGTGCAGCTTCATTCTTCACCTGTCTTAGGCAGCCACTTTCTTCGGCTCCCGGAGGCGAAGAAGCGGCTTCTTCGCGCAAAGGCGATTGTACCGGTCACTGTGCACTCCATTGCGGCGGCTTCTTCTGAAATGTGCCCGGGATTGGGGCATAGCTCCGGGGATCTCCGTACTTTCGTCTTTCTGGACTTTTGTGGCCTACATCATTGCAGAAAGGTTTTCCACTATGTTAAGCAAGGAGAAACTGTGCCAGCACAGAAAACATCTCCCATCGTGTTTTACATGTTGCAGAGAGCTCTGCTGAAGTTTATGCACGAAGAAAAAGAAAGTTGTTGAAAACACCTTCCAACTAAATGTTCATGTGTTTGGAAAAGGTAGGAGAGTGGTAAGGTACTGTTTTCTATCAGTTTGCAAGCTGCGCACACTATCCCAGTGTTGTGCAGCTTCATTCTTCACCTTTCCGAAGTAGCCGCACACTCCAGCTGCCGGAGGCGAAGATGCGGCTTCTTCGAGCAAAGGCAATTGCACCCGTCACAGTGCACTCCAGTGCGGCGGCTTCTGACGAAATGTGCCCGGGACCTGCGCTTAGCTCCGGGGACCTCCGTACTTTCTTCTTTCCAGACTTTTGTGGCCTACGTCATTGCAGAAAGGTTTTCCACTATGTTAAGCAAGGAGAAACTGTGCCAGCAGAGAAAACATCTCCCATCGTGTTTTACATGTTGCAGAGAGCTCTGCAGAAGTTTATGCACGAATAAAATAAAGTTGTCCAAAACACCTTCCAACAGAATGTTCATGTGTTTGGAAAAGGTAGGAGAGTGGTAAGGTACGGTTATCTATCAGTCTGCAAGCTGCGCACACTATCCCAGTGTTTTGCAGCTTCATTCTCACCTTACCGAAGCTACTGGTCTCTCCGGCTCCCAGAGGCGAAGAAGCGGCTTCTTCGCGCAAAGGCGATTGTACCGGTCACTGTGCACTCCAGTGCGGCGGCTACTGACGAAATGGGCCCGGGACCGGGGCATAGCTCCTGGGAGCTCTGTATGCTTCGTCTTTAGCATCATTTTTTAATCTACATCATTGCAGAAAGGTTTTCCACTATGTTAAGCAAGGAGAAACTGTGCCAGCACAGAAAACATCGCCCATCGTGTTTTACATGTTGAAGAGAACTCTATAGAAGTTTATGCACGAAGAAAAAGAAAGTTGTCCAAAACTCTTCCAACCGAATGTTCATGTGTTTGGAAAAGGTAGGACAGTGGTAAGCTACGGTTATCTATCAGTTTGCAAGCTGCGCACACTATCCCAGTGTTGTGCAGCTTCATTCTCACCCTTCCGAAGCTACTGGTCTCTCCGGCTCCCGGATGCGAAGAAGCGGCTTCTTCGCTCAAAGGCGATTGTACCGGTCACTGTGCACTCCAGTGCGGCGGCTTCTTCTGAAATGTGCCCGGGACCGGGGCATAGCTCCGGGGAGCTCTGTATGCTTCGTCTTTAGCATCATTTTTGGTCTACATCATTGCAGAAAGGTTTTCCACTATGTCTGGCATGGAGAAACTGTGCCAGCACAGAAAACATCTCCCATCGTGTTTTATATGTTGAAGAGAGCTCTGCTGAAGTTTATGCACGAAGAAAAAGAAAGTTGTCCAAAACACCTTCCAATCGAATGTTCATGTGTTTGGAAAAGGTAGGAGAGAAGTAAGGTACTGTTTTGGATCAGTTTGCAAGCTGCGCACACTATCCCAGTGTTGTGCAGCTTCATTCTTCACCTGTCTGATGCAGCCACTGTCTTCGGCTCCTGGAGGCGAAGAGGCTTCTTCGCGCAAAGGCGATTGTGCCGGTCACTGTGCACTCCAGTGCGCCGGCTACTGACGAGATGTGCACCGGGACCGGCGCTTAGTTTCGGGGAGATCCGTACTTTCGTCTTTAGCGTCATTTTTGGTCTACATCATTGCAGAAAGGTTTTCCACTACGTTAGGCAAGGAGAAACTCTGCCAGCACAGAAAACATCTTCCATGGTGTTTTACATCTTGCAGAGAGCTCTGCAGAAGTTTATGAACGAAGAAAGAGAAGGTTGTTGAAAGCACCTTCCAACTGATTGGTCATGTGTTTGGAAAAGGTAGGAGAATGGTAAGGTACTGTTTTCTATCAGTTTGCAAGATGCGCACACTATCCCAGTGTTGTGCAGCTTCATTCTTCACCTGTCTGAAGCAGCCACTCTCTTCGGCTCCTGGAGGCGAAGAAGCGGCTTCTTCGCGCAAAGGCGATTGTGCCGGTCACAGTGCACTCCAGTGCGGCGGCTACTGACGAAATGTGCCCGGGACCGGCGCGCTTAGTTTCGGGGAGCCCGTACTTTCGTCTTTAGCGTCATTTTTGGTCTACATCATTGCAGAAAGGTTTTCCACTATGTTATCAAGGAGAAACTGTGCCAGCACAGAAAACATCTCCCATCGTGTTTTACATGTTGCAGAGAGCTCTGCTGAAGTTTATGCACGAAGAAAAAGAAAGTTGTCCAGAACACCTTCCAACGGAATGTTCATATGTTTGGAAAAGGTAGCAAAGTGGTAAGGTACTGCTTTCTATTAGATTGCAAGATGCGCACACTATCCCAGTGTTGTGCAGCTTCATTCTTCACCATTCCGAAGCAGCCGCTCTTTTGGGCTCCCGGAGGCGAAGAAGCGGCTTCTTCGAGCAAAGGCGATTGTGCCGGTCACTGTGCTCTGCAGTGCGGCGGCTTCTGACAAAATGTGCCCGGGACCAGCACTTAGCTCCGGGGAGCTCCGTATCCTTCGTCTTTCCAGACTTTTGTGGTCTACATCATTGCAGAATGGTTTTCCACTATGTTAAGCAAGGAGAAACTGTGCCAGCACGGAAAACATCGCCCATCGTGTTTTACATTTTGAAGAGAGCTCTGCAGAAGTTTATGCACGAAGAAAAAGAAAGTTGTCCAAAACACCTTCATTAAAAATGTTCATGTGTTTGGAAAAGGTAGGACAGTGGTAAGGTACTGTTTTCTATCAGTTTGCAAGCTGCGCACACTATCCCAGTGTTGTGCAGCTTCATTCTTCACCTTTCCGAAGCAGCCGCTCTTTTGGGCTCCCGGAGGCGAAGAAGCGGCTTCTTCGAGCAAAGGCGATTGTGCCGGTCACTGTGCTCTGCAGTGCGGCGGCTTCTGACAAAATGTTCCCGGGACCAGCACTTAGCTCCGGGGAGCTCCGTATCCTTCGTCTTTCCAGACTTTTGTGGTCTACATCATTGCAGAATGGTTTTCCACTATGTTAGGCAAGGAAAAATTGTGCCAGCACAGAAAACATCTCCCATCGTGTTTTACATGTTGCAGAGAGCTCTGCTGAAGTTTATGAACGAAGAAAAAGAAAGTTGTTGAAAACACCTTCCAACCGAATGTTCATGTGTTTGGAAAAGGTAGGACAGTGGTAAGGTACTGCTTTCTATCAGTTTGCAAGCTGCGCACACAATCCCAGGGTTGTGCAGCTTCATTCTTCACCTTTCCGAAGTAGCCGCTCTCTCCGGCTTCCGGAGGCGAAGAAGCGGCTTCTTCGAGCAAAGGCGATTGCGCCGGTCACAGTGCGCTGCAGTGCGGCAGCTTCTGCCGGAATGTGCCCGGGACAGGCGGTTAGCTCCGGGTACATCCATACAATCTTCTTTCTGGACTTTTGTGGTCTACATCATGCAAAAAACATTTCCCCTATGTCTGGCAAGGAGACACTGTGCCAACACAGAAAACATCTCCCTTCTTGTTTTACATGTTGCAGAGAGCTCTGCAGAAGTTTAAGCACGAAGAAAAAGAAAGTTGTGCAAAACACCTTCCAATGGCATGTTCATGTGTTTGTAAAAGGTAGGACAGTGGTAAGGTACTGTTTTCTATCAGTTTGCAAGCTGCGCACACTATCCCAGTGTTGTGCAGCTTCATTCTTCACCTTTCCGAAGCAGCCGCTCTTTTGGGCTCCCGGAGGCGAAGAAGCAGCTTCTTCGAGCAAAGGCGATTGTGCCGGTCACTGTGCTCTGCAGTGCGGCGGCTTCTGACAAAATGTGCCCGGGACCAGCACTTAGCTCCGGGGAGCTCCGTATCCTTCGTCTTTCCAGACTTTTGTGGTCTACATCATTGCAGAATGGTTTTCCACTATGTTAGGCAAGGAAAAATTGTGCCAGCACAGAAAACATCGCCCATCGTGTTTTATATGTTGTAGAGAGCTCTGCAGAAGTTTATGCAGGAAGAAAAAGAAAGTTGTCCAAAACACCTTCCTTAAAAATGTTCATGTGTTTGGAAAAGGTAGGAGAGTGGTAAGGTACTGCTTTGGATCTGTTTGCAAGCTGCGCACACTATCCCAGTGTTGTGCAGCTTTATTCTCACCTGTCGGAAGCAGCCACTTTCTTGGGCTCCTGGAGGCGAAGAGGCTTCTTCGCGCAAAGGCGATTGTACCGGTCACTGTGCTCTGCAGTGCGGCGGCATCTGTCGAAATATGCCCGGGACCGGCGCTTAGCTCCGGGGACCTCCGTACTTTCGTCTTTCTGGACTTTTGTGGCCTACATCATTGCAGAAAGGTTTTCCACTATGTTAGGCAAGGAGAAACTGTGCCAGCACAGAAAACATCTCCCATCGTGTTTTACATGTTGCAGAGAGCTCTGCTGAAGTTTATGAACGAAGAAAAAGAAAGTTGTTGAAAACACCTTCCAACCGAATGTTCATGTGTTTGGAAAAGGTAGGAGAGTGGTAAGGTACTGCTTTCTATCAGTTTACAAGCTGCGCACACTATCCCAGTGTTGTGCAGCTTCATTCTTCACCTGTCTGAAGCAGCCACTCTCTTCGGCTCCTGGAGGCGAAAAGGCTTCTTCGCGCAAAGGCGATTGTGCCGGTCACAGTGCACTCCAGTGCGGCGGCTACTGACGAAATGTGCCCGGGACCGGCGCGCTTAGTTTCGGGGAGCTCCGTACTTTGGTCTTTAGCGTCATTTTTGGTCTACATCATTGCAGAAAGGTTTTCCACTATGTTAGGCAAGGAGAAACTGTGCCAGCACAGAAAACATCTCCCATCGTGTTTTATATGTTGAAGAGAGCTCTACAGAAGTTTATGCACGAAGAAAAACAAAGTTGTTGAAAACACCTTCCAACCGAATATTCATGTGTTTGGAAAATAAGAAGATTGGTAAGGTACTGTTTTCTATCAGATTGCAAGCTGCGCATACTATCCCAGTGTTGTGCAGCTTCATTCTTCACCTTTCCGAAGCAGCCGCTCTCTCAGGCTCCCGGAGGCGAAGAAGCGGCTTCTTCGAGTAAAGGCAATTGCACCCGTCACAGTGCACTCCAGTGCGGCGGCTTCTGCCGAAATGTGCCCGGGACCGGTGCTTAGCTCCGGGGAGATCCGTACTTTCGTCTTTATGGACTTTTGTGGCCTACATCATTGCAGAAAGGTTTTCCACTACGTTAGGCAAAGAGAAACTGTGCCAGCACAGAAAACATCTCCCATCGTGTTTTACATGTTGCAGAGAGCTCTGCAGCAGTTTATGCACGAAGAAAAAGAAAGTTGTTGAAAACACCTTCCAACGGAATGTTCATATGTCTGGAATTGGTAGGACAGTGGTAAGGTACTGCTTTCTATCAGTTTGCAAGCTGCGCACACTATCCCAGTGTTGTGCAGCTTCATTCTTCACCATTCCGAAGCAGCCGCACTCTCCAGCTGCCGGAGGCGAAGAAGCGGCTTCTTCGCGCAAAGGCGATTGTGCCGGTCACAGTGCACTCCAGTGCGGCGGCTACTGACGAAATGTGCCCGGGACCGGCGCGCTTAGTTTCGGGGAGCCCGTACTTTCGTCTTTAGCGTCATTTTTGGTCTACATCATTGCAGAAAGATTTTCCACTATGTTAAGCAAGGAGAAACTGTGCCAGCACAGAAAACATCTCCCATCGTGTTTTACATGTTGCAGAGAGCTCTGCTGAAGTTTATGCACGAAGAAAAAGAAAGTTGTCCAGAACACCTTCCAACGGAATGTTCATATGTTTGGAAAAGGTAGCAAAGTGGTAAGGTACTGCTTTCTATTAGATTGCAAGATGCGCACACTATCCCAGTGTTGTGCAGCTTCATTCTTCACCATTCCGAAGCAGCCGCTCTTTTGGGCTCCCGGAGGCGAAGAAGCGGCTTCTTCGAGCAAAGGCGATTGTGCCGGTCACTGTGCTCTGCAGTGCGGCGGCTTCTGACAAAATGTTCCCGGGACCAGCACTTAGCTCCTGGGAGCTCCGTATCCTTCGTCTTTCCAGACTTTTGTGGTCTACATCATTGCAGAATGGTTTTCCACTATGTTAAGCAAGGAGAAACTGTGCCAGCACGGAAAACATCGCCCATCGTGTTTTACATTTTGAAGAGAGCTCTGCAGAAGTTTATGCACGAAGAAAAAGAAAGTTGTCGAAAACACCTTCCTTAAAAATGTTCATGTGTTTGGAAAAGGTAGGACAGTGGTAAGGTACTGTTTTCTATCAGATTGCAAGCTGTGCACACAATCCCAGGGTTGTGCAGCTTCATTCTTCACCTTTCCGAAGCAGCCGCTCTCTCCGGCTTCCGGAGGCGAAGAAGCGGCTTCTTCGAGCAAAGGCGATTGCGCCGGTCACAGTGCGCTGCAGTGCGGCAGCTTCTGCCGGAATGTGCCCGGGACAGGCGGTTAGGTCCGGGTACATCCATACAATCTTCTTTCTGGACTTTTGTGGTCTACATCATGCAAAAAACATTTCCCCTATGTCTGGCAAGGAGACACTGTGCCAACACAGAAAACATCTCCCTTCTTGTTTTACATGTTGCAGAGAGCTCTGCAGAAGTTTAAGCACGAAGAAAAAGAAAGTTGTTGAAAACACCTTCCAACCGAATGTTCATGTGTTTGGAAAAGGTAGGACAGTGGTAAGGTACTGTTTTCTATCAGTTTGCAAGCTGCGCACACTATCCCAGTGTTGTGCAGCTTCATTCTTCACCTTTCCGAAGCAGCCGCTCTTTTGGGCTCCCGGAGGCGAAGAAGCGGCTTCTTCGAGCAAAGGCGATTGTGCCGGTCACTGTGCTCTGCAGTGCGGCGGCTTCTGACAAAATGTTCCCGGGACCAGCACTTAGCTCCGGGGAGCTCCGTATCCTTCGTCTTTCCAGACTTTTGTGGTCTACATCATTGCAGAATGGTTTTCCACTATGTTAAGCAAGGAGAAACTGTGCCAGCACGGAAAACATCGCCCATCGTGTTTTACATTTTGAAGAGAGCTCTGCAGAAGTTTATGCACGAAGAAAAAGAAAGTTGTCCAAAACACCTTCCTTAAAAATGTTCATGTGTTTGGAAAAGGTAGGAGAGTGGTAAGGTACTGCTTTGGATCTGTTTGCAAGCTGCGCACACTATCCCAGTGTTGTGCAGCTTTATTCTCACCTGTCGGAAGCAGCCACTTTCTTGGGCTCCTGGAGGCGAAGAGGCTTCTTCGCGCAAAGGCGATTGTACCGGTCACTGTGCTCTGCAGTGCGGCGGCATCTGTCGAAATATGCCCGGGACCGGCGCTTAGCTCCGGGGACCTCCGTACTTTCGTCTTTCTGGACTTTTGTGGCCTACATCATTGCAGAAAGGTTTTCCACTATGTTAGGCAAGGAGAAACTGTGCCAGCACAGAAAACATCTCCCATCGTGTTTTACATGTTGCAGAGAGCTCTGCTGAAGTTTATGCACGAAGAAAAAGAAAGTTGTTGAAAACACCTTCCAACCGAATGTTCATGTGTTTGGAAAAGGTAGGAGAATGGTAAGGTACTGCTTTCTATCAGTTTACAAGCTGCGCACACTATCCCAGTGTTGTGCAGCTTCATTCTTCACCTGTCTGAAGCAGCCACTCTCTTCGGCTCCTGGAGGCGAAAAGGCTTCTTCGCGCAAAGGCGATTGTGCCGGTCACAGTGCACTCCAGTGCGGCGGCTACTGACGAAATGTGCCCGGGACCGGCGCGCTTAGTTTCGGGGAGCTCCGTACTTTGGTCTTTAGCGTCATTTTTGGTCTACATCATTGCAGAAAGGTTTTCCACTATGTTAGGCAAGGAGAAACTGTGCCAGCACAGAAAACATCTCCCATCGTGTTTTATATGTTGAAGAGAGCTCTACAGAAGTTTATGCACGAAGAAAAACAAAGTTGTTGAAAACACCTTCCAACCGAATATTCATGTGTTTGGAAAATAAGAAGATTGGTAAGGTACTGTTTTCTATCAGATTGCAAGCTGCGCATACTATCCCAGTGTTGTGCAGCTTCATTCTTCACCTTTCCGAAGCAGCCGCTCTCTCAGGCTCCCGGAGGCGAAGAAGCGGCTTCTTCGAGTAAAGGCAATTGCACCCGTCACAGTGCACTCCAGTGCGGCGGCTTCTGCCGAAATGTGCCCGGGACCGGTGCTTAGCTCCGGGGAGATCCGTACTTTCGTCTTTATGGACTTTTGTGGCCTACATCATTGCAGAAAGGTTTTCCACTACGTTAGGCAAAGAGAAACTGTGCCAGCACAGAAAACATCTCCCATCGTGTTTTACATGTTGCAGAGAGCTCTGCAGCAGTTTATGCACGAAGAAAAAGAAAGTTGGCCAGAACACCTTCCAACGGAATGTTCATATGTCTGGAAAAGGTAGGACAGTGGTAAGGTACTGCTTTCTATCAGTTTGCAAGCTGCGCACACTATCCCAGTGTTGTGCAGCTTCATTGTTCACCATTCCGAAGCAGCCGCACTCTCCAGCTGCCGGAGGCGAAGATGCGGCTTCTTCGAGCAAAGACGATTGCGCCGGTCACAGTGCGCTGCAGTGCGGCAGCTTCTGCCGGAATGTGCCCGGGACCGGCGCTTAGCTCCGGGGAGCTCCGTATCCTTCGTCTTTAGCGACTTTTGTGGCCTACATCATTGCTGAAAGGTTTTCCACTACGTTAGGCAAGGAGAAACTGTGCCAGCACAGAAAACATCTCCCATCGTGTTTTACATGTTGCAGAGAGCTCTGCTGAAGTTTATGAACGAAGAAAAAGAAAGTTGTTGAAAACACCTTCCAACCGAATGTTCATGTGTTTGGAAAAGGTAGGACAGTGGTAAGGTACTGCTTTCTATCAGTTAACAAGCTGCGCACACTATCCCAGTGTTGTGCAGCTTCATTCTTCACCATTCCGAAGCAGCCGCACTCTCCAGCTGCCGGAGGCGAAGATGCGGCTTCTTCGAGCAAAGGCGATTGCGCCGGACACAGTGCGCTGCGGTGCGGCAGCTTCTGCCGGAATGTGCCCGGGACCGGCGCTTAGCTCCGGGGAGCTCCGTATCCTTCGTCTTTAGCGTCTTTTGTCGTCTACATCATTGCAGAAAGGTTTTCCACTATGTTAGGCAAGGAGAAATTGTGCCAGCAGAGAAAACATCTCCCATCGTGTTTTACATGTTGCAGAGAGCTCTACAGAGTGTGTTGCAAGACGAAAAACCAAGTTGTCCAAAACACCTTCCAAACGAATGTTCATGTGTTTGGAAAAGGTAGGAAAGTGGTAAGGTACTGTTTTCTATCAGTTTGCAAGCTGTGCACACTATCCCAGTGTTGTGCAGCTTCATTCTTCACCTTTCCAAAGAAGCCGCTCTCTCCGGCTTCCGGACGCGAAGAAGCGGCTTCTTCGCGCAAAGGCAATTGTTCCGGTCACAGTGCTACGAAGTGCGGCGGCTTCTGACGAATTGTGCCAGGCACCGGGGCTATGTCCGGGACATCCGTGCCTTTTTCTTCTGGACTTCTCTGGTCAACATCATGGCAAAAATCTTTTCCAATATGTCTGGCAAGGAGAAACTGTGCCAACACAGAAAACATCTCCCATCGTGTTTTAAATGTTGCAGAGAGCTCTACAGAGTGTGTTGCAAGAAGAAAAACAAAATTGTCCAAAACACCTTCCAATCGAATGTTCATGTGTTTGGAAAAGGTAGACGACTGTAAGGTACTGTTTTCTATCAGTATGCAAGATGCGCACACTATCCCAGTGTTGTGCAGTTTCATTCTTCACCTGTCTTAGGCAGCCACTTTCTTCGGCTCCCGGAGGCGAAGAAGCGGCTTTTTCGCGCAAAGGCGATTGTACCGGTCACTGTGCACTCCATTGCGGCGGCTTCTTCTGAAATGTGCCCGGGATTGGGGCATAGCTCCGGGGATCTCCGTACTTTCGTCTTTCTGGACTTTTGTGGCCTACATCATTGCAGAAAGGTTTTCCACTATGTTAAGCAAGGAGAAACTGTGCCAGCACAGAAAACATCTCCCATCGTGTTTTACATGTTGCAGAGAGCTCTGCTGAAGTTTATGCACGAAGAAAAAGAAAGTTGTTGAAAACACCTTCCAACCGAATGTTCATGTGTTTGGAAAAGGTAGGAGAGTGGTAAGGTACTGTTTTCTATCAGTTTGCAAGCTGCGCACACTATCCCAGTGTTGTGCAGCTTCATTCTTCACCTTTCCGAAGTAGCCGCACACTCCAGATGCCGGAGGCGAAGATGCGGCTTCTTCGAGCAAAGGCAATTGCACCCGTCACAGTGCACTCCAGTGCGGCGGCTTCTGACGAAATGTGCCCGGGACCTGCGCTTAGCTCCGGGGACCTCCGTACTTTCTTCTTTCCAGACTTTTGTGGCCTACGTCATTGCAGAAAGGTTTTCCACTATGTTAAGCAAGGAGAAACTGTGCCAGCAGAGAAAACATCTCCCATCGTGTTTTACATGTTGCAGAGAGCTCTGCAGAAGTTTATGCACGAATAAAATAAAGTTGTCCAAAACACCTTCCAACAGAATGTTCATGTGTTTGGAAAAGGTAGGAGAGTGGTAAGGTACGGTTATCTATCAGTCTGCAAGCTGCGCACACTATCCCAGTGTTTTGCAGCTTCATTCTCACCTTTCCGAAGCTACTGGTCTCTCCGGCTCCCGGAGGCGAAGAAGCGGCTTCTTCGAGCAAAGGCGATTGTACCGGTCACTGTGCACTCCAGTGCGGCGGCTACTGACGAAATGGGCCCGGGACCGGGGCATAGCTCCTGGGAGCTCTGTATGCTTCGTCTTTAGCATCATTTTTTAATCTACATCATTGCAGAAAGGTTTTCCACTATGTTAAGCAAGGAGAAACTGTGCCAGCACAGAAAACATCTCCCATCGTGTTTTACATGTTGAAGAGAACTCTATAGAAGTTTATGCACGAAGAAAAAGAAAGTTGTCCAAAACTCTTCCAACCGAATGTTCATGTGTTTGGAAAAGGTAGGACAGTGGTAAGCTACGGTTATCTATCAGTTTGCAAGCTGCGCACACTATCCCAGTGTTGTGCAGCTTCATTCTCACCCTTCCGAAGCTACTGGTCTCTCCGGCTCCCGGATGCGAAGAAGCGGCTTCTTCGCTCAAAGGCGATTGTACCGGTCACTGTGCACTCCAGTGCGGCGGCTTCTTCTGAAATGTGCCCGGGACCGGGGCATAGCTCCGGGGAGCTCTGTATGCTTCGTCTTTAGCATCATTTTTGGTCTACATCATTGCAGAAAGGTTTTCCACTATGTCTGGCATGGAGAAACTGTGCCAGCACAGAAAACATCTCCCATCGTGTTTTATATGTTGAAGAGAGCTCTGCTGAAGTTTATGCACGAAGAAAAAGAAAGTTGTCCAAAACACCTTCCAATCGAATGTTCATGTGTTTGGAAAAGGTAGGAGAGAAGTAAGGTACTGTTTTGGATCAGTTTGCAAGCTGCGCACACTATCCCAGTGTTGTGCAGCTTCATTCTTCACCTGTCTGAAGCAGCCACTGTCTTCGGCTCCTGGAGGCGAAGAGGCTTCTTCGCGCAAAGGCGATTGTGCCGGTCACTGTGCACTCCAGTGCGCCGGCTACTGACGAGATGTGCACCGGGACCGGCGCTTAGTTTCGGGGAGATCCGTACTTTCGTCTTTAGCGTCATTTTTGGTCTACATCATTGCAGAAAGGTTTTCCACTACGTTAGGCAAGGAGAAACTCTGCCAGCACAGAAAACATCTTCCATGGTGTTTTACATCTTGCAGAGAGCTCTGCAGAAGTTTATGCACGAAGAAAGAGAAGGTTGTTGAAAGCACCTTCCAACTGATTGGTCATGTGTTTGGAAAAGGTAGGACAGTGGTAAGGTACTGTTTTCTATCAGTTTGCAAGATGCGCACACTATCCCAGTGTTGTGCAGCTTCATTCTTCACCTGTCTGAAGCAGCCACTCTCTTCGGCTCCTGGAGGCGAAGAAGCGGCTTCTTCGAGCAAAGGCGATTGTGCCGGTCACAGTGCACTCCAGTGCGGCGGCTACTGACGAAATGTGCCCGGGACCGGCGCGCTTAGTTTCGGGGAGCCCGTACTTTCGTCTTTAGCGTCATTTTTGGTCTACATCATTGCAGAAAGGTTTTCCACTATGTTAAGCAAGGAGAAACTGTGCCAGCACAGAAAACATCTCCCATCGTGTTTTACATGTTGCAGAGAGCTCTGCTGAAGTTTATGCACGAAGAAAAAGAAAGTTGTCCAGAACACCTTCCAACGGAATGTTCATATGTTTGGAAAAGGTAGCAAAGTGGTAAGGTACTGCTTTCTATTAGATTGCAAGATGCGCACACTATCCCAGTGTTGTGCAGCTTCATTCTTCACCATTCCGAAGCAGCCGCTCTTTTGGGCTCCCGGAGGCGAAGAAGCGGCTTCTTCGAGCAAAGGCGATTGTGCCGGTCACTGTGCTCTGCAGTGCGGCGGCTTCTGACAAAATGTGCCCGGGACCAGCACTTAGCTCCGGGGAGCTCCGTATCCTTCGTCTTTCCAGACTTTTGTGGTCTACATCATTGCAGAATGGTTTTCCACTATGTTAAGCAAGGAGAAACTGTGCCAGCACGGAAAACATCGCCCATCGTGTTTTACATTTTGAAGAGAGCTCTGCAGAAGTTTATGCACGAAGAAAAAGAAAGTTGTCCAAAACACCTTCATTAAAAATGTTCATGTGTTTGGAAAAGGTAGGACAGTGGTAAGGTACTGTTTTCTATCAGATTGCAAGCTGTGCACACAATCCCAGGGTTGTGCAGCTTCATTCTTCACCTTTCCGAAGCAGCCGCTCTTTTGGGCTCCCGGAGGCGAAGAAGCGGCTTCTTCGAGCAAAGGCGATTGTGCCGGTCACTGTGCTCTGCAGTGCGGCGGCTTCTGACAAAATGTTCCCGGGACCAGCACTTAGCTCCGGGGAGCTCCGTATCCTTCGTCTTTCCAGACTTTTGTGGTCTACATCATTGCAGAATGGTTTTCCACTATGTTAGGCAAGGAAAAATTGTGCCAGCACAGAAAACATCTCCCATCGTGTTTTACATGTTGCAGAGAGCTCTGCTGAAGTTTATGAACGAAGAAAAAGAAAGTTGTTGAAAACACCTTCCAACCGAATGTTCATGTGTTTGGAAAAGGTAGGACAGTGGTAAGGTACTGCTTTCTATCAGTTTGCAAGCTGCGCACACAATCCCAGGGTTGTGCAGCTTCATTCTTCACCTTTCCGAAGTAGCCGCTCTCTCCGGCTTCCGGAGGCGAAGAAGCGGCTTCTTCGAGCAAAGGCGATTGCGCCGGTCACAGTGCGCTGCAGTGCGGCAGCTTCTGCCGGAATGTGCCCGGGACAGGCGGTTAGCTCCGGGTACATCCATACAATCTTCTTTCTGGACTTTTGTGGTCTACATCATGCAAAAAACATTTCCCCTATGTCTGGCAAGGAGACACTGTGCCAACACAGAAAACATCTCCCTTCTTGTTTTACATGTTGCAGAGAGCTCTGCAGAAGTTTAAGCACGAAGAAAAAGAAAGTTGTTGAAAACACCTTCCAACCGAATGTTCATGTGTTTGGAAAAGGTAGGACAGTGGTAAGGTACTGTTTTCTATCAGTTTGCAAGATGCGCACACTATCCCAGTGTTGTGCAGCTTCATTCTTCACCTTTCCGAAGCAGCCGCTCTTTTGGGCTCCCGGAGGCGAAGAAGCGGCTTCTTCGAGCAAAGGCGATTGTGCCGGTCACTGTGCTCTGCAGTGCGGCGGCTTCTGACAAAATGTGCCCGGGACCAGCACTTAGCTCCGGGGAGCTCCGTATCCTTCGTCTTTCCAGACTTTTGTGGTCTACATCATTGCAGAATGGTTTTCCACTATGTTAGGCAAGGAAAAATTGTGCCAGCACAGAAAACATCGCCCATCGTGTTTTATATGTTGTAGAGAGCTCTGCAGAAGTTTATGCAGGAAGAAAAAGAAAGTTGTCCAAAACACCTTCCTTAAAAATGTTCATGTGTTTGGAAAAGGTAGGAGAGTGGTAAGGTACTGCTTTGGATCTGTTTGCAAGCTGCGCACACTATCCCAGTGTTGTGCAGCTTTATTCTCACCTGTCGGAAGCAGCCACTTTCTTGGGCTCCTGGAGGCGAAGAGGCTTCTTCGCGCAAAGGCGATTGTACCGGTCACTGTGCTCTGCAGTGCGGCGGCATCTGTCGAAATATGCCCGGGACCGGCGCTTAGCTCCGGGGACCTCCGTACTTTCGTCTTTCTGGACTTTTGTGGCCTACATCATTGCAGAAAGGTTTTCCACTATGTTAGGCAAGGAGAAACTGTGCCAGCACAGAAAACATCTCCCATCGTGTTTTACATGTTGCAGAGAGCTCTGCTGAAGTTTATGAACGAAGAAAAAGAAAGTTGTTGAAAACACCTTCCAACCGAATGTTCATGTGTTTGGAAAAGGTAGGAGAATGGTAAGGTACTGCTTTCTATCAGTTTACAAGCTGCGCACACTATCCCAGTGTTGTGCAGCTTCATTCTTCACCTGTCTGAAGCAGCCACTCTCTTCGGCTCCTGGAGGCGAAAAGGCTTCTTCGCGCAAAGGCGATTGTGCCGGTCACAGTGCACTCCAGTGCGGCGGCTACTGACGAAATGTGCCCGGGACCGGCGCGCTTAGTTTCGGGGAGCTCCGTACTTTGGTCTTTAGCGTCATTTTTGGTCTACATCATTGCAGAAAGGTTTTCCACTATGTTAGGCAAGGAGAAACTGTGCCAGCACAGAAAACATCTCCCATCGTGTTTTATATGTTGAAGAGAGCTCTACAGAAGTTTATGCACGAAGAAAAACAAAGTTGTTGAAAACACCTTCCAACCGAATATTCATGTGTTTGGAAAATAAGAAGATTGGTAAGGTACTGTTTTCTATCAGATTGCAAGCTGCGCATACTATCCCAGTGTTGTGCAGCTTCATTCTTCACCTTTCCGAAGCAGCCGCTCTCTCAGGCTCCCGGAGGCGAAGAAGCGGCTTCTTCGAGTAAAGGCAATTGCACCCGTCACAGTGCACTCCAGTGCGGCGGCTTCTGCCGAAATGTGCCCGGGACCGGTGCTTAGCTCCGGGGAGATCCGTACTTTCGTCTTTATGGACTTTTGTGGCCTACATCATTGCAGAAAGGTTTTCCACTACGTTAGGCAAAGAGAAACTGTGCCAGCACAGAAAACATCTCCCATCGTGTTTTACATGTTGCAGAGAGCTCTGCAGCAGTTTATGCACGAAGAAAAAGAAAGTTGTTGAAAACACCTTCCAACGGAATGTTCATATGTCTGGAAAAGGTAGGACAGTGGTAAGGTACTGCTTTCTATCAGTTTGCAAGCTGCGCACACTATCCCAGTGTTGTGCAGCTTCATTCTTCACCATTCCGAAGCAGCCGCACTCTCCAGCTGCCGGAGGCGAAGATGCGGCTTCTTCGAGCAAAGACGATTGCGCCGGTCACAGTGCGCTGCAGTGCGGCAGCTTCTGCCGGAATGTGCCCGGGACCGGCGCTTAGCTCCGGGGAGCTCCGTATCCTTCGTCTTTAGCGACTTTTGTGGCCTACATCATTGCTGAAAGGTTTTCCACTACGTTAGGCAAGGAGAAACTGTGCCAGCACAGAAAACATCTCCCATCGTGTTTTACATGTTGCAGAGAGCTCTGCTGAAGTTTATGAACGAAGAAAAAGAAAGTTGTTGAAAACACCTTCCAACCGAATGTTCATGTGTTTGGAAAAGGTAGGACAGTGGTAAGGTACTGCTTTCTATCAGTTTGCAAGCTGCGCACACTATCCCAGTGTTGTGCAGCTTCATTCTTCACCATTCCGAAGCAGCCGCACTCTCCAGCTGCCGGAGGCGAAGATGCGGCTTCTTCGAGCAAAGGCGATTGCGCCGGACACAGTGCGCTGCGGTGCGGCAGCTTCTGCCGGAATGTGCCCGGGACCGGCGCTTAGCTCCGGGGAGCTCCGTATCCTTCGTCTTTAGCGTCTTTTGTCGTCTACATCATTGCAGAAAGGTTTTCCACTATGTTAAGCAAGGAGAAACTGTGCCAGCACAGAAAACATCTCCCATCGTGTTTTATATGTTGAAGAGAGCTCTGCTGAAGTTTATGCACGAAGAAAAAGAAAGTTGTCCAAAACACCTTCCAATCGAATGTTCATGTGTTTGGAAAAGGTAGGAGAGAAGTAAGGTACTGTTTTGGATCAGTTTGCAAGCTGCGCACACTATCCCAGTGTTGTGCAGCTTCATTCTTCACCTGTCTGAAGCAGCCACTGTCTTCGGCTCCTGGAGGCGAAGAGGCTTCTTCGCGCAAAGGCGATTGTGCCGGTCACTGTGCACTCCAGTGCGCCGGCTACTGACGAGATGTGCACCGGGACCGGCGCTTAGTTTCGGGGAGATCCGTACTTTCGTCTTTAGCGTCATTTTTGGTCTACATCATTGCAGAAAGGTTTTCCACTACGTTAGGCAAGGAGAAACTCTGCCAGCACAGAAAACATCTTCCATGGTGTTTTACATCTTGCAGAGAGCTCTGCAGAAGTTTATGAACGAAGAAAGAGAAGGTTGTTGAAAGCACCTTCCAACTGATTGGTCATGTGTTTGGAAAAGGTAGGACAGTGGTAAGGTACTGTTTTCTATCAGTTTGCAAGCTGCGCACACTATCCCAGTGTTGTGCAGCTTCATTCTTCACCTGTCTGAATCAGCCACTCTCTTCGGCTCCTGGAGGCGAAGAAGCGGCTTCTTCGCGCAAAGGCGATTGTGCCGGTCACAGTGCACTCCAGTGCGGCGGCTACTGACGAAATGTGCCCGGGACCGGCGCGCTTAGTTTCGGGGAGCCCGTACTTTGGTCTTTAGCGTCATTTTTGGTCTACATCATTGCAGAAAGGTTTTCCACTATGTTAAGCAAGGAGAAACTGTGCCAGCACAGAAAACATCTCCCATCGTGTTTTACATGTTGCAGAGAGCTCTGCTGAAGTTTATGCACGAAGAAAAAGAAAGTTGTCCAGAACACCTTCCAACGGAATGTTCATATGTTTGGAAAAGGTAGCAAAGTGGTAAGGTACTGCTTTCTATTAGATTGCAAGATGCGCACACTATCCCAGTGTTGTGCAGCTTCATTCTTCACCATTCCGAAGCAGCCGCTCTTTTGGGCTCCCGGAGGCGAAGAAGCGGCTTCTTCGAGCAAAGGCGATTGTGCCGGTCACTGTGCTCTGCAGTGCGGCGGCTTCTGACAAAATGTTCCCGGGACCAGCACTTAGCTCCTGGGAGCTCCGTATCCTTCGTCTTTCCAGACTTTTGTGGTCTACATCATTGCAGAATGGTTTTCCACTATGTTAGGCAAGGAAAAATTGTGCCAGCACAGAAAACATCGCCCATCGTGTTTTACATTTTGAAGAGAGCTCTGCAGAAGTTTATGCACGAAGAAAAAGAAAGTTGTCCAAAACACCTTCATTAAAAATGTTCATGTGTTTGGAAAAGGTAGGACAGTGGTAAGGTACTGTTTTCTATCAGATTGCAAGCTGTGCACACAATCCCTGGGTTGTGCAGCTTCATTCTTCACCTTTCCGAAGCAGCCGCTCTCTCCGGCTTCCGGAGGCGAAGAAGCGGCTTCTTCGAGCAAAGGCGATTGCGCCGGTCACAGTGCGCTGCAGTGCGGCAGCTTCTGCCGGAATGTGCCCGGGACAGGCGGTTAGCTCCGGGTACATCCATACAATCTTCTTTCTGGACTTTTGTGGTCTACATCATGCAAAAAACATTTCCCCTATGTCTGGCAAGGAGACACTGTGCCAACACAGAAAACATCTCCCTTCTTGTTTTACATGTTGCAGAGAGCTCTGCAGAAGTTTAAGCACGAAGAAAAAGAAAGTTGTGCAAAACACCTTCCAATGGAATGTTCATGTGTTTGGAAAAGGTAGGACAGTGGTAAGGTACTGTTTTCTATCAGTTTGCAAGCTGCGCACACTATCCCAGTGTTGTGCAGCTTCATTCTTCACCTTTCCGAAGCAGCCGCTCTTTTGGGCTCCCGGAGGCGAAGAAGCGGCTTCTTCGAGCAAAGGCGATTGTGCCGGTCACTGTGCTCTGCAGTGCGGCGGCTTCTGACAAAATGTGCCCGGGACCAGCACTTAGCTCCGGGGAGCTCCGTATCCTTCGTCTTTCCAGACTTTTGTGGTCTACATCATTGCAGAATGGTTTTCCACTATGTTAGGCAAGGAAAAATTGTGCCAGCACAGAAAACATCGCCCATCGTGTTTTATATGTTGTAGAGAGCTCTGCAGAAGTTTATGCAGGAAGAAAAAGAAAGTTGTCCAAAACACCTTCCTTAAAAATGTTCATGTGTTTGGAAAAGGTAGGAGAGTGGTAAGGTACTGCTTTGGATCTGTTTGCAAGCTGCGCACACTATCCCAGTGTTGTGCAGCATTATTCTCACCTGTCGGAAGCAGCCACTTTCTTGGGCTCCTGGAGGCGAAGAGGCTTCTTCGCGCAAAGGCGATTGTACCGGTCACTGTGCTCTGCAGTGCGGCGGCATCTGTCGAAATATGCCCGGGACCGGCGCTTAGCTCCGGGGACCTCCGTACTTTCGTCTTTCTGGACTTTTGTGGCCTACATCATTGCAGAAAGGTTTTCCACTATGTTAGGCAAGGAGAAACTGTGCCAGCACAGAAAACATCTCCCATCGTGTTTTACATGTTGCAGAGAGCTCTGCTGAAGTTTATGAACGAAGAAAAAGAAAGTTGTTGAAAACACCTTCCAACCGAATGTTCATGTGTTTGGAAAAGGTAGGAGAATGGTAAGGTACTGCTTTCTATCAGTTTACAAGCTGCGCACACTATCCCAGTGTTGTGCAGCTTCATTCTTCACCTGTCTGAAGCAGCCACTCTCTTCGGCTCCTGGAGGCGAAAAGGCTTCTTCGCGCAAAGGCGATTGTGCCGGTCACAGTGCACTCCAGTGCGGCGGCTACTGACGAAATGTGCCCGGGACCGGCGCGCTTAGTTTCGGGGAGCTCCGTACTTTGGTCTTTAGCGTCATTTTTGGTCTACATCATTGCAGAAAGGTTTTCCACTATGTTAGGCAAGGAGAAACTGTGCCAGCACAGAAAACATCTCCCATCGTGTTTTATATGTTGAAGAGAGCTCTACAGAAGTTTATGCACGAAGAAAAACAAAGTTGTTGAAAACACCTTCCAACCGAATATTCATGTGTTTGGAAAATAAGAAGATTGGTAAGGTACTGTTTTCTATCAGATTGCAAGCTGCGCATACTATCCCAGTGTTGTGCAGCTTCATTCCTCACCTTTCCGAAGCAGCCGCTCTCTCAGGCTCCCGGAGGCGAAGAAGCGGCTTCTTCGAGTAAAGGCAATTGCACCCGTCACAGTGCACTCCAGTGCGGCGGCTTCTGCCGAAATGTGCCCGGGACCGGTGCTTAGCTCCGGGGAGATCCGTACTTTCGTCTTTATGGACTTTTGTGGCCTACATCATTGCAGAAAGGTTTTCCACTACGTTAGGCAAAGAGAAACTGTGCCAGCACAGAAAACATCTCCCATCGTGTTTTACATGTTGCAGAGAGCTCTGCAGCAGTTTATGCACGAAGAAAAAGAAAGTTGTTGAAAACACCTTCCAACATAATGTTCATATGTCTGGAAAAGGTAGGACAGTGGTAAGGTACTGCTTTCTATCAGTTTGCAAGCTGCGCACACTATCCCAGTGTTGTGCAGCTTCATTCTTCACCATTCCGAAGCAGCCGCACTCTCCAGCTGCCGGAGGCGAAGATGCGGCTTCTTCGAGCAAAGACGATTGCGCCGGTCACAGTGCGCTGCAGTGCGGCAGCTTCTGCCGGAATGTGCCCGGGACCGGCGCTTAGCTCCGGGGAGCTCCGTATCCTTCGTCTTTAGCGACTTTTGTGGCCTACATCATTGCTGAAAGGTTTTCCACTACGTTAGGCAAAGAGAAACTGTGCCAGCACAGAAAACATCTCCCATCGTGTTTTACATGTTGCAGAGAGCTCTGCTGAAGTTTATGAACGAAGAAAAAGAAAGTTGTTGAAAACACCTTCCAACCGAATGTTCATGTGTTTGGAAAAGGTAGGACAGTGGTAAGGTACTGCTTTCTATCAGTTTGCAAGCTGCGCACACTATCCCAGTGTTGTGCAGCTTCATTCTTCACCATTCCGAAGCAGCCGCACTCTCCAGCTGCCGGAGGCGAAGATGCGGCTTCTTCGAGCAAAGGCGATTGCGCCGGACACAGTGCGCTGCGGTGCGGCAGCTTCTGCCGGAATGTGCCCGGGACCGGCGCTTAGCTCCGGGGAGCTCCGTATCCTTCGTCTTTAGCGTCTTTTGTCGTCTACATCATTGCAGAAAGGTTTTCCACTATGTTAAGCAAGGAGAAACTGTGCCAGCACAGAAAACATCTCCCATCGTGTTTTATATGTTGAAGAGAGCTCTGCTGAAGTTTATGCACGAAGAAAAAGAAAGTTGTCCAAAACACCTTCCAATCGAATGTTCATGTGTTTGGAAAAGGTAGGAGAGAAGTAAGGTACTGTTTTGGATCAGTTTGCAAGCTGCGCACACTATCCCAGTGTTGTGCAGCTTCATTCTTCACCTGTCTGAAGCAGCCACTGTCTTCGGCTCCTGGAGGCGAAGAGGCTTCTTCGCGCAAAGGCGATTGTGCCGGTCACTGTGCACTCCAGTGCGCCGGCTACTGACGAGATGTGCACCGGGACCGGCGCTTAGTTTCGGGGAGATCCGTACTTTCGTCTTTAGCGTCATTTTTGGTCTACATCATTGCAGAAAGGTTTTCCACTACGTTAGGCAAGGAGAAACTCTGCCAGCACAGAAAACATCTTCCATGGTGTTTTACATCTTGCAGAGAGCTCTGCAGAAGTTTATGAACGAAGAAAGAGAAGGTTGTTGAAAGCACCTTCCAACTGATTGGTCATGTGTTTGGAAAAGGTAGGAGAGTGGTAAGGTACTGTTTTCTATCAGTTTGCAAGCTGCGCACACTATCCCAGTGTTGTGCAGCTTCATTCTTCACCTGTCTGAAGCAGCCACTCTCTTCGGCTCCTGGAGGCGAAGAAGCGGCTTCTTCGCGCAAAGGCGATTGTGCCGGTCACAGTGCACTCCAGTGCGGCGGCTACTGACGAAATGTGCCCGGGACCGGCGCGCTTAGTTTCGGGGAGCCCGTACTTTCGTCTTTAGCGTCATTTTTGGTCTACATCATTGCAGAAAGGTTTTCCACTATGTTAAGCAAGGAGAAACTGTGCCAGCACAGAAAACATCTCCCATCGTGTTTTACATGTTGCAGAGAGCTCTGCTGAAGTTTATGCACGAAGAAAAAGAAAGTTGTCCAGAACACCTTCCAACGGAATGTTCATATGTTTGGAAAATGTAGCAAAGTGGTAAGGTACTGCTTTCTATTAGATTGCAAGATGCGCACACTATCCCAGTGTTGTGCAGCTTCATTCTTCACCATTCCGAAGCAGCCGCTCTTTTGGGCTCCCGGAGGCGAAGAAGCGGCTTCTTCGAGCAAAGGCGATTGTGCCGGTCACTGTGCTCTGCAGTGCGGCGGCTTCTGACAAAATGTTCCCGGGACCAGCACTTAGCTCCTGGGAGCTCCGTATCCTTCGTCTTTCCAGACTTTTGTGGTCTACATCATTGCAGAATGGTTTTCCACTATGTTAAGCAAGGAGAAACTGTGCCAGCACAGAAAACATCGCCCATCGTGTTTTACATTTTGAAGAGAGCTCTGCAGAAGTTTATGCACGAAGAAAAAGAAAGTTGTCCAAAACACCTTCATTAAAAATTTTCATGTGTTTGGAAAAGGTAGGACAGTGGTAAGGTACTGTTTTCTATCAGATTGCAAGCTGTGCACACAATCCCAGGGTTGTGCAGCTTCATTCTTCACCTTTCCGAAGCAGCCGCTCTCTCCGGCTTCCGGAGGCGAAGAAGCGGCTTCTTCGAGCAAAGGCGATTGCGCCGGTCACAGTGCGCTGCAGTGCGGCAGCTTCTGCCGGAATGTGCCCGGGACAGGCGGTTAGCTCCGGGTACATCCATACAATCTTCTTTCTGGACTTTTGTGGTCTACATCATGCAAAAAACATTTCCCCTATGTCTGGCAAGGAGACACTGTGCCAACACAGAAAACATCTCCCATCGTGTTTTATATGTTGAAGAGAGCTCTACAGAAGTTTATGCACGAAGAAAAACAAAGTTGTGCAAAACACCTTCCAACCGAATGTTCATGTGTTTGGAAAAGGTAGGACAGTGGTAAGGTACTGTTTTCTATCAGTTTGCAAGCTGCGCACACTATCCCAGTGTTGTGCAGCTTCATTCTTCACCTTTCCGAAGCAGCCGCTCTTTTGGGCTCCCGGAGGCGAAGATGCGGCTTCTTCGAGCAAAGGCGATTGTGCCGGTCACTGTGCTCTGCAGTGCGGCGGCTTCTGACAAAATGTGCCCGGGACCAGCACTTAGCTCCGGGGAGCTCCGTATCCTTCGTCTTTCCAGACTTTTGTGGTCTACATCATTGCAGAATGGTTTTCCACTATGTTAGGCAAGGAAAAATTGTGCCAGCACAGAAAACATCGCCCATCGTGTTTTATATGTTGTAGAGAGCTCTGCAGAAGTTTATGCAGGAAGAAAAAGAAAGTTGTCCAAAACACCTTCCTTAAAAATGTTCATGTGTTTGGAAAAGGTAGGAGAGTGGTAAGGTACTGCTTTGGATCTGTTTGCAAGCTGCGCACACTATCCCAGTGTTGTGCAGCATTATTCTCACCTGTCGGAAGCAGCCACTTTCTTGGGCTCCTGGAGGCGAAGAGGCTTCTTCGCGCAAAGGCGATTGTACCGGTCACTGTGCTCTGCAGTGCGGCGGCATCTGTCGAAATATGCCCGGGACCGGCGCTTAGCTCCGGGGACCTCCGTACTTTCGTCTTTCTGGACTTTTGTGGCCTACATCATTGCAGAAAGGTTTTCCACTATGTTAGGCAAGGAGAAACTGTGCCAGCACAGAAAACATCTCCCATCGTGTTTTACATGTTGCAGAGAGCTCTGCTGAAGTTTATGAACGAAGAAAAAGAAAGTTGTTGAAAACACCTTCCAACCGAATGTTCATGTGTTTGGAAAAGGTAGGAGAATGGTAAGGTACTGCTTTCTATCAGTTTACAAGCTGCGCACACTATCCCAGTGTTGTGCAGCTTCATTCTTCACCTGTCTGAAGCAGCCACTCTCTTCGGCTCCTGGAGGCGAAAAGGCTTCTTCGCGCAAAGGCGATTGTGCCGGTCACAGTGCACTCCAGTGCGGCGGCTACTGACGAAATGTGCCCGGGACCGGCGCGCTTAGTTTCGGGGAGCTCCGTACTTTGGTCTTTAGCGTCATTTTTGGTCTACATCATTGCAGAAAGGTTTTCCACTATGTTAGGCAAGGAGAAACTGTGCCAGCACAGAAAACATCTCCCATCGTGTTTTATATGTTGAAGAGAGCTCTACAGAAGTTTATGCACGAAGAAAAACAAAGTTGTTGAAAACACCTTCCAACCGAATATTCATGTGTTTGGAAAATAAGAAGATTGGTAAGGTACTGTTTTCTATCAGATTGCAAGCTGCGCATACTATCCCAGTGTTGTGCAGCTTCATTCTTCACCTTTCCGAAGCAGCCGCTCTCTCAGGCTCCCGGAGGCGAAGAAGCGGCTTCTTCGAGTAAAGGCAATTGCACCCGTCACAGTGCACTCCAGTGCGGCGGCTTCTGCCGAAATGTGCCCGGGACCGGTGCTTAGCTCCGGGGAGATCCGTACTTTCGTCTTTATGGACTTTTGTGGCCTACATCATTGCAGAAAGGTTTTCCACTACGTTAGGCAAAGAGAAACTGTGCCAGCACAGAAAACATCTCCCATCGTGTTTTACATGTTGCAGAGAGCTCTGCAGCAGTTTATGCACGAAGAAAAAGAAAGTTGTTGAAAACACCTTCCAACGGAATGTTCATATGTCTGGAAAAGGTAGGACAGTGGTAAGGTACTGCTTTCTATCAGTTTGCAAGCTGCGCACACTATCCCAGTGTTGTGCAGCTTCATTCTTCACCATTCCGAAGCAGCCGCACTCTCCAGCTGCCGGAGGCGAAGATGCGGCTTCTTCGAGCAAAGACGATTGCGCCGGTCACAGTGCGCTGCAGTGCGGCAGCTTCTGCCGGAATGTGCCCGGGACCGGCGCTTAGCTCCGGGGAGCTCCGTATCCTTCGTCTTTAGCGACTTTTGTGGCCTACATCATTGCTGAAAGGTTTTCCACTACGTTAGGCAAGGAGAAACTGTGCCAGCACAGAAAACATCTCCCATCGTGTTTTACATGTTGCAGAGAGCTCTGCTGAAGTTTATGAACGAAGAAAAAGAAAGTTGTTGAAAACACCTTCCAACCGAATGTTCATGTGTTTGGAAAAGGTAGGACAGTGGTAAGGTACTGCTTTCTATCAGTTTGCAAGCTGCGCACACTATCCCAGTGTTGTGCAGCTTCATTCTTCACCATTCCGAAGCAGCCGCACTCTCCAGCTGCCGGAGGCGAAGATGCGGCTTCTTCGAGCAAAGGCGATTGCGCCGGACACAGTGCGCTGCGGTGCGGCAGCTTCTGCCGGAATGTGCCCGGGACCGGCGCTTAGCTCCGGGGAGCTCCGTATCCTTCGTCTTTAGCGTCTTTTGTCGTCTACATCATTGCAGAAAGGTTTTCCACTATGTTAAGCAAGGAGAAACTGTGCCAGCACAGAAAACATCTCCCATCGTGTTTTATATGTTGAAGAGAGCTCTGCTGAAGTTTATGCACGAAGAAAAAGAAAGTTGTCCAAAACACCTTCCAATCGAATGTTCATGTGTTTGGAAAAGGTAGGAGAGAAGTAAGGTACTGTTTTGGATCAGTTTGCAAGCTGCGCACACTATCCCAGTGTTGTGCAGCTTCATTCTTCACCTGTCTGAAGCAGCCACTGTCTTCGGCTCCTGGAGGCGAAGAGGCTTCTTCGCGCAAAGGCGATTGTGCCGGTCACTGTGCACTCCAGTGCGCCGGCTACTGACGAGATGTGCACCGGGACCGGCGCTTAGTTTCGGGGAGATCCGTACTTTCGTCTTTAGCGTCATTTTTGGTCTACATCATTGCAGAAAGGTTTTCCACTACGTTAGGCAAGGAGAAACTCTGCCAGCACAGAAAACATCTTCCATGGTGTTTTACATCTTGCAGAGAGCTCTGCAGAAGTTTATGAACGAAGAAAGAGAAGGTTGTTGAAAGCACCTTCCAACTGATTGGTCATGTGTTTGGAAAAGGTAGGACAGTGGTAAGGTACTGTTTTCTATCAGTTTGCAAGCTGCGCACACTATCCCAGTGTTGTGCAGCTTCATTCTTCACCTGTCTGAATCAGCCACTCTCTTC
Source organism: Zonotrichia albicollis (assembly GCF_047830755.1). Taxonomy (NCBI): domain Eukaryota; kingdom Metazoa; phylum Chordata; class Aves; order Passeriformes; family Passerellidae; genus Zonotrichia; species Zonotrichia albicollis. Next base: position 26,220,754 of record NC_133860.1, read on the forward strand.
GGCTCCTGGAGGCGAAGAAGCGGCTTCTTCGCGCAAAGGCGATTGTGCCGGTCACAGTGCACTCCAGTGCGGCGGCTACTGACGAAATGTGCCCGGGACCGGCGCGCTTAGTTTCGGGGAGCCCGTACTTTGGTCTTTAGCGTCATTTTTGGTCTACATCATTGCAGAAAGGTTTTCCACTATGTTAAGCAAGGAGAAACTGTGCCAGCACAGAAAACATCTCCCATCGTGTTTTACATGTTGCAGAGAGCTCTGCTGAAGTTTATGCACGAAGAAAAAGAAAGTTGTCCAGAACACCTTCCAACGGAATGTTCATATGTTTGGAAAAGGTAGCAAAGTGGTAAGGTACTGCTTTCTATTAGATTGCAAGATGCGCACACTATCCCAGTGTTGTGCAGCTTCATTCTTCACCATTCCGAAGCAGCCGCTCTTTTGGGCTCCCGGAGGCGAAGAAGCGGCTTCTTCGAGCAAAGGCGATTGTGCCGGTCACTGTGCTCTGCAGTGCGGCGGCTTCTGACAAAATGTTCCCGGGACCAGCACTTAGCTCCTGGGAGCTCCGTATCCTTCGTCTTTCCAGACTTTTGTGGTCTACATCATTGCAGAATGGTTTTCCACTATGTTAGGCAAGGAAAAATTGTGCCAGCACAGAAAACATCGCCCATCGTGTTTTACATTTTGAAGAGAGCTCTGCAGAAGTTTATGCACGAAGAAAAAGAAAGTTGTCCAAAACACCTTCATTAAAAATGTTCATGTGTTTGGAAAAGGTAGGACAGTGGTAAGGTACTGTTTTCTATCAGATTGCAAGCTGTGCACACAATCCCTGGGTTGTGCAGCTTCATTCTTCACCTTTCCGAAGCAGCCGCTCTCTCCGGCTTCCGGAGGCGAAGAAGCGGCTTCTTCGAGCAAAGGCGATTGCGCCGGTCACAGTGCGCTGCAGTGCGGCAGCTTCTGCCGGAATGTGCCCGGGACAGGCGGTTAGCTCCGGGTACATCCATACAATCTTCTTTCTGGACTTTTGTGGTCTACATCATGCAAAAAACATTTCCCCTATGTCTGGCAAGGAGACACTGTGCCAACACAGAAAACATCTCCCTTCTTGTTTTACATGTTGCAGAGAGCTCTGCAGAAGTTTAAGCACGAAGAAAAAGAAAGTTGTGCAAAACACCTTCCAATGGAATGTTCATGTGTTTGGAAAAGGTAGGACAGTGGTAAGGTACTGTTTTCTATCAGTTTGCAAGCTGCGCACACTATCCCAGTGTTGTGCAGCTTCATTCTTCACCTTTCCGAAGCAGCCGCTCTTTTGGGCTCCCGGAGGCGAAGAAGCGGCTTCTTCGAGCAAAGGCGATTGTGCCGGTCACTGTGCTCTGCAGTGCGGCGGCTTCTGACAAAATGTGCCCGGGACCAGCACTTAGCTCCGGGGAGCTCCGTATCCTTCGTCTTTCCAGACTTTTGTGGTCTACATCATTGCAGAATGGTTTTCCACTATGTTAGGCAAGGAAAAATTGTGCCAGCACAGAAAACATCGCCCATCGTGTTTTATATGTTGTAGAGAGCTCTGCAGAAGTTTATGCAGGAAGAAAAAGAAAGTTGTCCAAAACACCTTCCTTAAAAATGTTCATGTGTTTGGAAAAGGTAGGAGAGTGGTAAGGTACTGCTTTGGATCTGTTTGCAAGCTGCGCACACTATCCCAGTGTTGTGCAGCATTATTCTCACCTGTCGGAAGCAGCCACTTTCTTGGGCTCCTGGAGGCGAAGAGGCTTCTTCGCGCAAAGGCGATTGTACCGGTCACTGTGCTCTGCAGTGCGGCGGCATCTGTCGAAATATGCCCGGGACCGGCGCTTAGCTCCGGGGACCTCCGTACTTTCGTCTTTCTGGACTTTTGTGGCCTACATCATTGCAGAAAGGTTTTCCACTATGTTAGGCAAGGAGAAACTGTGCCAGCACAGAAAACATCTCCCATCGTGTTTTACATGTTGCAGAGAGCTCTGCTGAAGTTTATGAACGAAGAAAAAGAAAGTTGTTGAAAACACCTTCCAACCGAATGTTCATGTGTTTGGAAAAGGTAGGAGAATGGTAAGGTACTGCTTTCTATCAGTTTACAAGCTGCGCACACTATCCCAGTGTTGTGCAGCTTCATTCTTCACCTGTCTGAAGCAGCCACTCTCTTCGGCTCCTGGAGGCGAAAAGGCTTCTTCGCGCAAAGGCGATTGTGCCGGTCACAGTGCACTCCAGTGCGGCGGCTACTGACGAAATGTGCCCGGGACCGGCGCGCTTAGTTTCGGGGAGCTCCGTACTTTGGTCTTTAGCGTCATTTTTGGTCTACATCATTGCAGAAAGGTTTTCCACTATGTTAGGCAAGGAGAAACTGTGCCAGCACAGAAAACATCTCCCATCGTGTTTTATATGTTGAAGAGAGCTCTACAGAAGTTTATGCACGAAGAAAAACAAAGTTGTTGAAAACACCTTCCAACCGAATATTCATGTGTTTGGAAAATAAGAAGATTGGTAAGGTACTGTTTTCTATCAGATTGCAAGCTGCGCATACTATCCCAGTGTTGTGCAGCTTCATTCCTCACCTTTCCGAAGCAGCCGCTCTCTCAGGCTCCCGGAGGCGAAGAAGCGGCTTCTTCGAGTAAAGGCAATTGCACCCGTCACAGTGCACTCCAGTGCGGCGGCTTCTGCCGAAATGTGCCCGGGACCGGTGCTTAGCTCCGGGGAGATCCGTACTTTCGTCTTTATGGACTTTTGTGGCCTACATCATTGCAGAAAGGTTTTCCACTACGTTAGGCAAAGAGAAACTGTGCCAGCACAGAAAACATCTCCCATCGTGTTTTACATGTTGCAGAGAGCTCTGCAGCAGTTTATGCACGAAGAAAAAGAAAGTTGTTGAAAACACCTTCCAACATAATGTTCATATGTCTGGAAAAGGTAGGACAGTGGTAAGGTACTGCTTTCTATCAGTTTGCAAGCTGCGCACACTATCCCAGTGTTGTGCAGCTTCATTCTTCACCATTCCGAAGCAGCCGCACTCTCCAGCTGCCGGAGGCGAAGATGCGGCTTCTTCGAGCAAAGACGATTGCGCCGGTCACAGTGCGCTGCAGTGCGGCAGCTTCTGCCGGAATGTGCCCGGGACCGGCGCTTAGCTCCGGGGAGCTCCGTATCCTTCGTCTTTAGCGACTTTTGTGGCCTACATCATTGCTGAAAGGTTTTCCACTACGTTAGGCAAAGAGAAACTGTGCCAGCACAGAAAACATCTCCCATCGTGTTTTACATGTTGCAGAGAGCTCTGCTGAAGTTTATGAACGAAGAAAAAGAAAGTTGTTGAAAACACCTTCCAACCGAATGTTCATGTGTTTGGAAAAGGTAGGACAGTGGTAAGGTACTGCTTTCTATCAGTTTGCAAGCTGCGCACACTATCCCAGTGTTGTGCAGCTTCATTCTTCACCATTCCGAAGCAGCCGCACTCTCCAGCTGCCGGAGGCGAAGATGCGGCTTCTTCGAGCAAAGGCGATTGCGCCGGACACAGTGCGCTGCGGTGCGGCAGCTTCTGCCGGAATGTGCCCGGGACCGGCGCTTAGCTCCGGGGAGCTCCGTATCCTTCGTCTTTAGCGTCTTTTGTCGTCTACATCATTGCAGAAAGGTTTTCCACTATGTTAAGCAAGGAGAAACTGTGCCAGCACAGAAAACATCTCCCATCGTGTTTTATATGTTGAAGAGAGCTCTGCTGAAGTTTATGCACGAAGAAAAAGAAAGTTGTCCAAAACACCTTCCAATCGAATGTTCATGTGTTTGGAAAAGGTAGGAGAGAAGTAAGGTACTGTTTTGGATCAGTTTGCAAGCTGCGCACACTATCCCAGTGTTGTGCAGCTTCATTCTTCACCTGTCTGAAGCAGCCACTGTCTTCGGCTCCTGGAGGCGAAGAGGCTTCTTCGCGCAAAGGCGATTGTGCCGGTCACTGTGCACTCCAGTGCGCCGGCTACTGACGAGATGTGCACCGGGACCGGCGCTTAGTTTCGGGGAGATCCGTACTTTCGTCTTTAGCGTCATTTTTGGTCTACATCATTGCAGAAAGGTTTTCCACTACGTTAGGCAAGGAGAAACTCTGCCAGCACAGAAAACATCTTCCATGGTGTTTTACATCTTGCAGAGAGCTCTGCAGAAGTTTATGAACGAAGAAAAAGAAAGTTGTCCAGAACACCTTCCAACGGAATGTTCATATGTTTGGAAAATGTAGCAAAGTGGTAAGGTACTGCTTTCTATTAGATTGCAAGATGCGCACACTATCCCAGTGTTGTGCAGCTTCATTCTTCACCATTCCGAAGCAGCCGCTCTTTTGGGCTCCCGGAGGCGAAGAAGCGGCTTCTTCGAGCAAAGGCGATTGTGCCGGTCACTGTGCTCTGCAGTGCGGCGGCTTCTGACAAAATGTTCCCGGGACCAGCACTTAGCTCCTGGGAGCTCCGTATCCTTCGTCTTTCCAGACTTTTGTGGTCTACATCATTGCAGAATGGTTTTCCACTATGTTAAGCAAGGAGAAACTGTGCCAGCACAGAAAACATCGCCCATCGTGTTTTACATTTTGAAGAGAGCTCTGCAGAAGTTTATGCACGAAGAAAAAGAAAGTTGTCCAAAACACCTTCATTAAAAATTTTCATGTGTTTGGAAAAGGTAGGACAGTGGTAAGGTACTGTTTTCTATCAGATTGCAAGCTGTGCACACAATCCCAGGGTTGTGCAGCTTCATTCTTCACCTTTCCGAAGCAGCCGCTCTCTCCGGCTTCCGGAGGCGAAGAAGCGGCTTCTTCGAGCAAAGGCGATTGCGCCGGTCACAGTGCGCTGCAGTGCGGCAGCTTCTGCCGGAATGTGCCCGGGACAGGCGGTTAGCTCCGGGTACATCCATACAATCTTCTTTCTGGACTTTTGTGGTCTACATCATGCAAAAAACATTTCCCCTATGTCTGGCAAGGAGACACTGTGCCAACACAGAAAACATCTCCCATCGTGTTTTATATGTTGAAGAGAGCTCTACAGAAGTTTATGCACGAAGAAAAACAAAGTTGTGCAAAACACCTTCCAACCGAATGTTCATGTGTTTGGAAAAGGTAGGACAGTGGTAAGGTACTGTTTTCTATCAGTTTGCAAGCTGCGCACACTATCCCAGTGTTGTGCAGCTTCATTCTTCACCTTTCCGAAGCAGCCGCTCTTTTGGGCTCCCGGAGGCGAAGATGCGGCTTCTTCGAGCAAAGGCGATTGTGCCGGTCACTGTGCTCTGCAGTGCGGCGGCTTCTGACAAAATGTGCCCGGGACCAGCACTTAGCTCCGGGGAGCTCCGTATCCTTCGTCTTTCCAGACTTTTGTGGTCTACATCATTGCAGAATGGTTTTCCACTATGTTAGGCAAGGAAAAATTGTGCCAGCACAGAAAACATCGCCCATCGTGTTTTATATGTTGTAGAGAGCTCTGCAGAAGTTTATGCAGGAAGAAAAAGAAAGTTGTCCAAAACACCTTCCTTAAAAATGTTCATGTGTTTGGAAAAGGTAGGAGAGTGGTAAGGTACTGCTTTGGATCTGTTTGCAAGCTGCGCACACTATCCCAGTGTTGTGCAGCATTATTCTCACCTGTCGGAAGCAGCCACTTTCTTGGGCTCCTGGAGGCGAAGAGGCTTCTTCGCGCAAAGGCGATTGTACCGGTCACTGTGCTCTGCAGTGCGGCGGCATCTGTCGAAATATGCCCGGGACCGGCGCTTAGCTCCGGGGACCTCCGTACTTTCGTCTTTCTGGACTTTTGTGGCCTACATCATTGCAGAAAGGTTTTCCACTATGTTAGGCAAGGAGAAACTGTGCCAGCACAGAAAACATCTCCCATCGTGTTTTACATGTTGCAGAGAGCTCTGCTGAAGTTTATGAACGAAGAAAAAGAAAGTTGTTGAAAACACCTTCCAACCGAATGTTCATGTGTTTGGAAAAGGTAGGAGAATGGTAAGGTACTGCTTTCTATCAGTTTACAAGCTGCGCACACTATCCCAGTGTTGTGCAGCTTCATTCTTCACCTGTCTGAAGCAGCCACTCTCTTCGGCTCCTGGAGGCGAAAAGGCTTCTTCGCGCAAAGGCGATTGTGCCGGTCACAGTGCACTCCAGTGCGGCGGCTACTGACGAAATGTGCCCGGGACCGGCGCGCTTAGTTTCGGGGAGCTCCGTACTTTGGTCTTTAGCGTCATTTTTGGTCTACATCATTGCAGAAAGGTTTTCCACTATGTTAGGCAAGGAGAAACTGTGCCAGCACAGAAAACATCTCCCATCGTGTTTTATATGTTGAAGAGAGCTCTACAGAAGTTTATGCACGAAGAAAAACAAAGTTGTTGAAAACACCTTCCAACCGAATATTCATGTGTTTGGAAAATAAGAAGATTGGTAAGGTACTGTTTTCTATCAGATTGCAAGCTGCGCATACTATCCCAGTGTTGTGCAGCTTCATTCTTCACCTTTCCGAAGCAGCCGCTCTCTCAGGCTCCCGGAGGCGAAGAAGCGGCTTCTTCGAGTAAAGGCAATTGCACCCGTCACAGTGCACTCCAGTGCGGCGGCTTCTGCCGAAATGTGCCCGGGACCGGTGCTTAGCTCCGGGGAGATCCGTACTTTCGTCTTTATGGACTTTTGTGGCCTACATCATTGCAGAAAGGTTTTCCACTACGTTAGGCAAAGAGAAACTGTGCCAGCACAGAAAACATCTCCCATCGTGTTTTACATGTTGCAGAGAGCTCTGCAGCAGTTTATGCACGAAGAAAAAGAAAGTTGTTGAAAACACCTTCCAACGGAATGTTCATATGTCTGGAAAAGGTAGGACAGTGGTAAGGTACTGCTTTCTATCAGTTTGCAAGCTGCGCACACTATCCCAGTGTTGTGCAGCTTCATTCTTCACCATTCCGAAGCAGCCGCACTCTCCAGCTGCCGGAGGCGAAGATGCGGCTTCTTCGAGCAAAGACGATTGCGCCGGTCACAGTGCGCTGCAGTGCGGCAGCTTCTGCCGGAATGTGCCCGGGACCGGCGCTTAGCTCCGGGGAGCTCCGTATCCTTCGTCTTTAGCGACTTTTGTGGCCTACATCATTGCAGAAAGGTTTTCCACTACGTTAGGCAAGGAGAAACTGTGCCAGCACAGAAAACATCTCCCATCGTGTTTTACATGTTGCAGAGAGCTCTGCTGAAGTTTATGAACGAAGAAAAAGAAAGTTGTTGAAAACACCTTCCAACCGAATGTTCATGTGTTTGGAAAAGGTAGGAGAGTGGTAAGGTACTGCTTTCTATCAGTTTGCAAGCTGCGCACACTATCCCAGTGTTGTGCAGCTTCATTCTTCACCATTCCGAAGCAGCCGCACTCTCCAGCTGCCGGAGGCGAAGATGCGGCTTCTTCGAGCAAAGGCGATTGCGCCGGACACAGTGCGCTGCGGTGCGGCAGCTTCTGCCGGAATGTGCCCGGGACCGGCGCTTAGCTCCGGGGAGCTCCGTATCCTTCGTCTTTAGCGTCTTTTGTCGTCTACATCATTGCAGAAAGGTTTTCCACTATGTTAAGCAAGGAGAAACTGTGCCAGCACAGAAAACATCTCCCATCGTGTTTTATATGTTGAAGAGAGCTCTGCTGAAGTTTATGCACGAAGAAAAAGAAAGTTGTCCAAAACACCTTCCAATCGAATGTTCATGTGTTTGGAAAAGGTAGGAGAGAAGTAAGGTACTGTTTTGGATCAGTTTGCAAGCTGCGCACACTATCCCAGTGTTGTGCAGCTTCATTCTTCACCTGTCTGAAGCAGCCACTGTCTTCGGCTCCTGGAGGCGAAGAGGCTTCTTCGCGCAAAGGCGATTGTGCCGGTCACTGTGCACTCCAGTGCGCCGGCTACTGACGAGATGTGCACCGGGACCGGCGCTTAGTTTCGGGGAGATCCGTACTTTCGTCTTTAGCGTCATTTTTGGTCTACATCATTGCAGAAAGGTTTTCCACTACGTTAGGCAAGGAGAAACTCTGCCAGCACAGAAAACATCTTCCATGGTGTTTTACATCTTGCAGAGAGCTCTGCAGAAGTTTATGCACGAAGAAAGAGAAGGTTGTTGAAAGCACCTTCCAACTGATTGGTCATGTGTTTGGAAAAGGTAGGACAGTGGTAAGGTACTGTTTTCTATCAGTTTGCAAGCTGCGCACACTATCCCAGTGTTGTGCAGCTTCATTCTTCACCTGTCTGAAGCAGCCACTCTCTTCGGCTCCTGGAGGCGAAGAAGCGGCTTCTTCGCGCAAAGGCGATTGTGCCGGTCACAGTGCACTCCAGTGCGGCGGCTACTGACGAAATGTGCCCGGGACCGGCGCGCTTAGTTTCGGGGAGCCCGTACTTTCGTCTTTAGCGTCATTTTTGGTCTACATCATTGCAGAAAGGTTTTCCACTATGTTAAGCAAGGAGAAACTGTGCCAGCACAGAAAACATCTCCCATCGTGTTTTACATGTTGCAGAGAGCTCTGCTGAAGTTTATGCACGAAGAAAAAGAAAGTTGTCCAGAACACCTTCCAACGGAATGTTCATATGTTTGGAAAAGGTAGCAAAGTGGTAAGGTACTGCTTTCTATTAGATTGCAAGATGCGCACACTATCCCAGTGTTGTGCAGCTTCATTCTTCACCATTCCGAAGCAGCCGCTCTTTTGGGCTCCCGGAGGCGAAGAAGCGGCTTCTTCGAGCAAAGGCGATTGTGCCGGTCACTGTGCTCTGCAGTGCGGCGGCTTCTGACAAAATGTTCCCGGGACCAGCACTTAGCTCCTGGGAGCTCCGTATCCTTCGTCTTTCCAGACTTTTGTGGTCTACATCATTGCAGAATGGTTTTCCACTATGTTAAGCAAGGAGAAACTGTGCCAGCACGGAAAACATCGCCCATCGTGTTTTACATTTTGAAGAGAGCTCTGCAGAAGTTTATGCACGAAGAAAAAGAAAGTTGTCCAAAACACCTTCATTAAAAATGTTCATGTGTTTGGAAAAGGTAGGACAGTGGTAAGGTACTGTTTTCTATCAGATTGCAAGCTGTGCACACAATCCCAGGGTTGTGCAGCTTCATTCTTCACCTTTCCGAAGCAGCCGCTCTCTCCGGCTTCCGGAGGCGAAGAAGCGGCTTCTTCGAGCAAAGGCGATTGCGCCGGTCACAGTGCGCTGCAGTGCGGCAGCTTCTGCCGGAATGTGCCCGGGACAGGCGGTTAGGTCCGGGTACATCCATACAATCTTCTTTCTGGACTTTTGTGGTCTACATCATGCAAAAAACATTTCCCCTATGTCTGGCAAGGAGACACTGTGCCAACACAGAAAACATCTCCCTTCTTGTTTTACATGTTGCAGAGAGCTCTGCAGAAGTTTAAGCACGAAGAAAAAGAAAGTTGTTGAAAACACCTTCCAACCGAATGTTCATGTGTTTGGAAAAGGTAGGACAGTGGTAAGGTACTGTTTTCTATCAGTTTGCAAGCTGCGCACACTATCCCAGTGTTGTGCAGCTTCATTCTTCACCTTTCCGAAGCAGCCGCTCTTTTGGGCTCCCGGAGGCGAAGAAGCGGCTTCTTCGAGCAAAGGCGATTGTGCCGGTCACTGTGCTCTGCAGTGCGGCGGCTTCTGACAAAATGTTCCCGGGACCAGCACTTAGCTCCGGGGAGCTCCGTATCCTTCGTCTTTCCAGACTTTTGTGGTCTACATCATTGCAGAATGGTTTTCCACTATGTTAAGCAAGGAGAAACTGTGCCAGCACGGAAAACATCGCCCATCGTGTTTTACATTTTGAAGAGAGCTCTGCAGAAGTTTATGCACGAAGAAAAAGAAAGTTGTCCAAAACACCTTCCTTAAAAATGTTCATGTGTTTGGAAAAGGTAGGAGAGTGGTAAGGTACTGTTTTCTATCAGTTTGCAAGCTGCGCACACTATCCCAGTGTTGTGCAGCTTTATTCTCACCTGTCGGAAGCAGCCACTTTCTTGGGCTCCTGGAGGCGAAGAGGCTTCTTCGCGCAAAGGCGATTGTACCGGTCACTGTGCTCTGCAGTGCGGCGGCATCTGTCGAAATATGCCCGGGACCGGCGCTTAGCTCCGGGGACCTCCGTACTTTCGTCTTTCTGGACTTTTGTGGCCTACATCATTGCAGAAAGGTTTTCCACTATGTTAGGCAAGGAGAAACTGTGCCAGCACAGAAAACATCTCCCATCGTGTTTTACATGTTGCAGAGAACTCTGCTGAAGTTTATGCACGAAGAAAAAGAAAGTTGTTGAAAACACCTTCCAACCGAATATTCATGTGTTTGGAAAATAAGAAGATTGGTAAGGTACTGTTTTCTATCAGATTGCAAGCTGCGCATACTATCCCAGTGTTGTGCAGCTTCATTCTTCACCTTTCCGAAGCAGCCGCTCTCTCAGGCTCCCGGAGGCGAAGAAGCGGCTTCTTCGAGTAAAGGCAATTGCACCCGTCACAGTGCACTCCAGTGCGGCGGCTTCTGCCGAAATGTGCCCGGGACCGGTGCTTAGCTCCGGGGAGATCCGTACTTTCGTCTTTATGGACTTTTGTGGCCTACATCATTGCAGAAAGGTTTTCCACTACGTTAGGCAAAGAGAAACTGTGCCAGCACAGAAAACATCTCCCATCGTGTTTTACATGTTGCAGAGAGCTCTGCAGCAGTTTATGCACGAAGAAAAAGAAAGTTGTTGAAAACACCTTCCAACGGAATGTTCATATGTCTGGAAAAGGTAGGACAGTGGTAAGGTACTGCTTTCTATCAGTTTGCAAGCTGCGCACACTATCCCAGTGTTGTGCAGCTTCATTGTTCACCATTCCGAAGCAGCCGCACTCTCCAGCTGCCGGAGGCGAAGATGCGGCTTCTTCGAGCAAAGACGATTGCGCCGGTCACAGTGCGCTGCAGTGCGGCAGCTTCTGCCGGAATGTGCCCGGGACCGGCGCTTAGCTCCGGGGAGCTCCGTATCCTTCGTCTTTAGCGACTTTTGTGGCCTACATCATTGCTGAAAGGTTTTCCACTACGTTAGGCAAGGAGAAACTGTGCCAGCACAGAAAACATCTCCCATCGTGTTTTACATGTTGCAGAGAGCTCTGCTGAAGTTTATGAACGAAGAAAAAGAAAGTTGTTGAAAACACCTTCCAACCGAATGTTCATGTGTTTGGAAAAGGTAGGACAGTGGTAAGGTACTGCTTTCTATCAGTTTGCAAGCTGCGCACACTATCCCAGTGTTGTGCAGCTTCATTGTTCACCATTCCGAAGCAGCCGCACTCTCCAGCTGCCGGAGGCGAAGATGCGGCTTCTTCGAGCAAAGGCGATTGCGCCGGACACAGTGCGCTGCGGTGCGGCAGCTTCTGCCGGAATGTGCCCGGGACCGGCGCTTAGCTCCGGGGAGCTCCGTATCCTTCGTCTTTAGCGTCTTTTGTCGTCTACATCATTGCAGAAAGGTTTTCCACTATGTTAGGCAAGGAGAAATTGTGCCAGCAGAGAAAACATCTCCCATCGTGTTTTACATGTTGCAGAGAGCTCTACAGAGTGTGTTGCAAGACGAAAAACCAAGTTGTCCAAAACACCTTCCAAACGAATGTTCATGTGTTTGGAAAAGGTAGGAAAGTGGTAAGGTACTGTTTTCTATCAGTTTGCAAGCTGTGCACACTATCCCAGTGTTGTGCAGCTTCATTCTTCACCTTTCCAAAGAAGCCGCTCTCTCCGGCTTCCAGACGCGAAGAAGCGGCTTCTTCGCGCAAAGGCAATTGTTCCGGTCACAGTGCTACGAAGTGCGGCAGCTTCTGACGAATTGTGCCAGGCACCGGGGCTATGTCCGGGACATCCGTGCCTTTTTCTTCTGGACTTCTCTGGTCAACATCATGGCAAAAATCTTTTCCAATATGTCTGGCAAGGAGAAACTGTGCCAACACAGAAAACATCTCCCATCGTGTTTTAAATGTTGCAGAGAGCTCTACAGAGTGTGTTGCAAGAAGAAAAACAAAATTGTCCAAAACACCTTCCAATCGAATGTTCATGTGTTTGGAAAAGGTAGACGACTGTAAGGTACTGTTTTCTATCAGTATGCAAGATGCGCTCACTATCCCAGTGTTGTGCAGCTTCATTCTTCACCTGTCTTAGGCAGCCACTTTCTTCGGCTCCCGGAGGCGAAGAAGCGGCTTCTTCGCGCAAAGGCGATTGTACCGGTCACTGTGCACTCCATTGCGGCGGCTTCTTCTGAAATGTGCCCGGGATTGGGGCATAGCTCCGGGGATCTCCGTACTTTCGTCTTTCTGGACTTTTGTGGCCTACATCATTGCAGAAAGGTTTTCCACTATGTTAAGCAAGGAGAAACTGTGCCAGCACAGAAAACATCTCCCATCGTGTTTTACATGTTGCAGAGAGCTCTGCTGAAGTTTATGCACGAAGAAAAAGAAAGTTGTTGAAAACACCTTCCAACTAAATGTTCATGTGTTTGGAAAAGGTAGGAGAGTGGTAAGGTACTGTTTTCTATCAGTTTGCAAGCTGCGCACACTATCCCAGTGTTGTGCAGCTTCATTCTTCACCTTTCCGAAGTAGCCGCACACTCCAGCTGCCGGAGGCGAAGATGCGGCTTCTTCGAGCAAAGGCAATTGCACCCGTCACAGTGCACTCCAGTGCGGCGGCTTCTGACGAAATGTGCCCGGGACCTGCGCTTAGCTCCGGGGACCTCCGTACTTTCTTCTTTCCAGACTTTTGTGGCCTACGTCATTGCAGAAAGGTTTTCCACTATGTTAAGCAAGGAGAAACTGTGCCAGCAGAGAAAACATCTCCCATCGTGTTTTACATGTTGCAGAGAGCTCTGCAGAAGTTTAAGCACGAATAAAATAAAGTTGTCCAAAACACCTTCCAACAGAATGTTCATGTGTTTGGAAAAGGTAGGAGAGTGGTAAGGTACGGTTATCTATCAGTCTGCAAGCTGCGCACACTATCCCAGTGTTTTGCAGCTTCATTCTCACCTTTCCGAAGCTACTGGTCTCTCCGGCTCCCGGAGGCGAAGAAGCGGCTTCTTCGCGCAAAGGCGATTGTACCGGTCACTGTGCACTCCAGTGCGGCGGCTACTGACGAAATGGGCCTGGGACCGGGGCATAGCTCCTGGGAGCTCTGTATGCTTCGTCTTAAGCATCATTTTTTAATCTACATCATTGCAGAAAGGTTTTCCACTATGTTAAGCAAGGAGAAACTGTGCCAGCACAGAAAACATCTCCCATCGTGTTTTACATGTTGAAGAGAACTCTATAGAAGTTTATGCACGAAGAAAAAGAAAGTTGTCCAAAACTCTTCCAACCGAATGTTCATGTGTTTGGAAAAGGTAGGACAGTGGTAAGCTACGGTTATCTATCAGTTTGCAAGCTGCGCACACTATCCCAGTGTTGTGCAGCTTCATTCTCACCCTTCCGAAGCTACTGGTCTCTCCGGCTCCCGGATGCGAAGAAGCGGCTTCTTCGCTCAAAGGCGATTGTACCGGTCACTGTGCACTCCAGTGCCGCGGCTTCTTCTGAAATGTGCCCGGGACCGGGGCATAGCTCCGGGGAGCTCTGTATGCTTCGTCTTTAGCATCATTTTTGGTCTACATCATTGCAGAAAGGTTTTCCACTATGTCTGGCATGGAGAAACTGTGCCAGCACAGAAAACATCTCCCATCGTGTTTTATATGTTGAAGAGAGCTCTGCTGAAGTTTATGCACGAAGAAAAAGAAAGTTGTCCAAAACACCTTCCAATCGAATGTTCATGTGTTTGGAAAAGGTAGGAGAGAAGTAAGGTACTGTTTTGGATCAGTTTGCAAGCTGCGCACACTATCCCAGTGTTGTGCAGCTTCATTCTTCACCTGTCTGAAGCAGCCACTGTCTTCGGCTCCTGGAGGCGAAGAGGCTTCTTCGCGCAAAGGCGATTGTGCCGGTCACTGTGCACTCCAGTGCGCCGGCTACTGACGAGATGTGCACCGGGACCGGCGCTTAGTTTCGGGGAGATCCGTACTTTCGTCTTTAGCGTCATTTTTGGTCTACATCATTGCAGAAAGGTTTTCCACTACGTTAGGCAAGGAGAAACTCTGCCAGCACAGAAAACATCTTCCATGGTGTTTTACATCTTGCAGAGAGCTCTGCAGAAGTTTATGCACGAAGAAAGAGAAGGTTGTTGAAAGCACCTTCCAACTGATTGGTCATGTGTTTGGAAAAGGTAGGACAGTGGTAAGGTACTGTTTTCTATCAGTTTGCAAGATGCGCACACTATCCCAGTGTTGTGCAGCTTCATTCTTCACCTGTCTGAAGCAGCCACTCTCTTCGGCTCCTGGAGGCGAAGAAGCGGCTTCTTCGCGCAAAGGCGATTGTGCCGGTCACAGTGCACTCCAGTGCGGCGGCTACTGACGAAATGTGCCCAGGACCGGCGCGCTTAGTTTCGGGGAGCCCGTACTTTCGTCTTTAGCGTCATTTTTGGTCTACATCATTGCAGAAAGGTTTTCCACTATGTTAAGCAAGGAGAAACTGTGCCAGCACAGAAAACATCTCCCATCGTGTTTTACATGTTGCAGAGAGCTCTGCTGAAGTTTATGCACGAAGAAAAAGAAAGTTGGCCAGAACACCTTCCAACGGAATGTTCATATGTTTGGAAAAGGTAGCAAAGTGGTAAGGTACTGCTTTCTATTAGATTGCAAGATGCGCACACTATCCCAGTGTTGTGCAGCTTCATTCTTCACCATTCCGAAGCAGCCGCTCTTTTGGGCTCCCGGAGGCGAAGAAGCGGCTTCTTCGAGCAAAGGCGATTGTGCCGGTCACTGTGCTCTGCAGTGCGGCGGCTTCTGACAAAATGTGCCCGGGACCAGCACTTAGCTCCGGGGAGCTCCGTATCCTTCGTCTTTCCAGACTTTTGTGGTCTACATCATTGCAGAATGGTTTTCCACTATGTTAAGCAAGGAGAAACTGTGCCAGCACGGAAAACATCGCCCATCGTGTTTTACATTTTGAAGAGAGCTCTGCAGAAGTTTATGCACGAAGAAAAAGAAAGTTGTCCAAAACACCTTCATTAAAAATGTTCATGTGTTTGGAAAAGGTAGGACAGTGGTAAGGTACTGTTTTCTATCAGATTGCAAGCTGTGCACACAATCCCAGGGTTGTGCAGCTTCATTCTTCACCTTTCCGAAGTAGCCGCTCTCTCCGGCTTCCGGAGGCGAAGAAGCGGCTTCTTCGAGCAAAGGCGATTGCGCCGGTCACAGTGCGCTGCAGTGCGGCAGCTTCTGCCGGAATGTGCCCGGGACAGGCGGTTAGCTCCGGGTACATCCATACAATCTTCTTTCTGGACTTTTGTGGTCTACATCATGCAAAAAACATTTCCCCTATGTCTGGCAAGGAGACACTGTGCCAACACAGAAAACATCTCCCTTCTTGTTTTACATGTTGCAGAGAGCTCTGCAGAAGTTTAAGCACGAAGAAAAAGAAAGTTGTGCAAAACACCTTCCAATGGCATGTTCATGTGTTTGTAAAAGGTAGGACAGTGGTAAGGTACTGTTTTCTATCAGTTTGCAAGCTGCGCACACTATCCCAGTGTTGTGCAGCTTCATTCTTCACCTTTCCGAAGCAGCCGCTCTTTTGGGCTCCCGGAGGCGAAGAAGCGGCTTCTTCGAGCAAAGGCGATTGTGCCGGTCACTGTGCTCTGCAGTGCGGCGACTTCTGACAAAATGTTCCCGGGACCAGCACTTAGCTCCGGGGAGCTCCGTATCCTTCGTCTTTCCAGACTTTTGTGGTCTACATCATTGCAGAATGGTTTTCCACTATGTTAGGCAAGGAAAAATTGTGCCAGCACAGAAAACATCTCCCATCGTGTTTTATATGTTGTAGAGAGCTCTGCAGAAGTTTATGCAGGAAGAAAAAGAAAGTTGTCCAAAACACCTTCCTTAAAAATGTTCATGTGTTTGGAAAAGGTAGGAGAGTGGTAAGGTACTGCTTTGGATCTGTTTGCAAGCTGCGCACACTATCCCAGTGTTGTGCAGCTTTATTCTCACCTGTCGGAAGCAGCCACTTTCTTGGGCTTCTGGAGGCGAAGAGGCTTCTTCGCGCAAAGGCGATTGTACCGGTCACTGTGCTCTGCAGTGCGGCGGCATCTGTCGAAATATGCCCGGGACCGGCGCTTAGCTCCGGGGACCTCCGTACTTTCGTCTTTCTGGACTTTTGTGGCCTACATCATTGCAGAAAGGTTTTCCACTATGTTAGGCAAGGAGAAACTGTGCCAGCACAGAAAACATCTCCCATCGTGTTTTACATGTTGCAGAGAGCTCTGCTGAAGTTTATGAACGAAGAAAAAGAAAGTTGTTGAAAACACCTTCCAACCGAATGTTCATGTGTTTGGAAAAGGTAGGAGAATGGTAAGGTACTGCTTTCTATCAGTTAACAAGCTGCGCACACTATCCCAGTGTTGTGCAGCTTCATTCTTCACCTGTCTGAAGCAGCCACTCTCTTCGGCTCCTGGAGGCGAAAAGGCTTCTTCGCGCAAAGGCGATTGTGCCGGTCACAGTGCACTCCAGTGCGGCGGCTACTGACGAAATGTGCCCGGGACCGGCGCGCTTAGTTTCGGGGAGCTCCGTACTTTGGTCTTTAGCGTCATTTTTGGTCTACATCATTGCAGAAAGGTTTTCCACTATGTTAGGCAAGGAGAAACTGTGCCAGCACAGAAAACATCTCCCATCGTGTTTTATATGTTGAAGAGAGCTCTACAGAAGTTTATGCACGAAGAAAAACAAAGTTGTTGAAAACACCTTCCAACCGAATATTCATGTGTTTGGAAAATAAGAAGATTGGTAAGGTACTGTTTTCTATCAGATTGCAAGCTGCGCATACTATCCCAGTGTTGTGCAGCTTCATTCTTCACCTTTCCGAAGCAGCCGCTCTCTCAGGCTCCCGGAGGCGAAGAAGCGGCTTCTTCGAGTAAAGGCAATTGCACCCGTCACAGTGCACTCCAGTGCGGCGGCTTCTGCCGAAATGTGCCCGGGACCGGTGCTTAGCTCCGGGGAGATCCGTACTTTCGTCTTTATGGACTTTTGTGGCCTACATCATTGCAGAAAGGTTTTCCACTACGTTAGGCAAAGAGAAACTGTGCCAGCACAGAAAACATCTCCCATCGTGTTTTACATGTTGCAGAGAGCTCTGCAGCAGTTTATGCACGAAGAAAAAGAAAGTTGGCCAGAACACCTTCCAACGGAATGTTCATATGTCTGGAAAAGGTAGGACAGTGGTAAGGTACTGCTTTCTATCAGTTTGCAAGCTGCGCACACTATCCCAGTGTTGTGCAGCTTCATTCTTCACCATTCCGAAGCAGCCGCACTCTCCAGCTGCCGGAGGCGAAGATGCGGCTTCTTCGAGCAAAGACGATTGCGCCGGTCACAGTGCGCTGCAGTGCGGCAGCTTCTGCCGGAATGTGCCCGGGACCGGCGCTTAGCTCCGGGGAGCTCCGTATCCTTCGTCTTTAGCGACTTTTGTGGCCTACATCATTGCTGAAAGGTTTTCCACTACGTTAGGCAAGGAGAAACTGTGCCAGCACAGAAAACATCTCCCATCGTGTTTTACATGTTGCAGAGAGCTCTGCTGAAGTTTATGAACGAAGAAAAAGAAAGTTGTTGAAAACACCTTCCAACCGAATGTTCATGTGTTTGGAAAAGGTAGGACAGTGGTAAGGTACTGCTTTCTATCAGTTTGCAAGCTGCGCACACTATCCCAGTGTTGTGCAGCTTCATTCTTCACCATTCCGAAGCAGCCGCACTCTCCAGCTGCCGGAGGCGAAGATGCGGCTTCTTCGAGCAAAGGCGATTGCGCCGGACACAGTGCGCTGCGGTGCGGCAGCTTCTGCCGGAATGTGCCCGGGACCGGCGCTTAGCTCCGGGGAGCTCCGTATCCTTCGTCTTTAGCGTCTTTTGTCGTCTACATCATTGCAGAAAGGTTTTCCACTATGTTAGGCAAGGAGAAATTGTGCCAGCAGAGAAAACATCTCCCATCGTGTTTTACATGTTCCAGAGCGCTCTACAGAGTGTGTTGCAAGACGAAAAACCAAGTTGTCCAAAACACCTTCCAAACGAATGTTCATGTGTTTGGAAAAGGTAGGAAAGTGGTAAGGTACTGTTTTCTATCAGTTTGCAAGCTGTGCACACTATCCCAGTGTTGTGCAGCTTCATTCTTCACCTTTCCAAAGAAGCCGCTCTCTCCGGCTTCCGGACGCGAAGAAGCGGCTTCTTCGCGCAAAGGCAATTGTTCCGGTCACAGTGCTACGAAGTGCGGCGGCTTCTGACGAATTGTGCCAGGCACCGGGGCTATGTCCGGGACATCCGTGCCTTTTTCTTCTGGACTTCTCTGGTCAACATCATGGCAAAAATCTTTTCCAATATGTCTGGCAAGGAGAAACTGTGCCAACACAGAAAACATCTCCCATCGTGTTTTAAATGTTGCAGAGAGCTCTACAGAGTGTGTTGCAAGAAGAAAAACAAAATTGTCCAAAACACCTTCCAATCGAATGTTCATGTGTTTGGAAAAGGTAGACGACTGTAAGGTACTGTTTTCTATCAGTATGCAAGATGCGCACACTATCCCAGTGTTGTGCAGCTTCATTCTTCACCTGTCTTAGGCAGCCACTTTCTTCGGCTCCCGGAGGCGAAGAAGCGGCTTCTTCGCGCAAAGGCGATTGTACCGGTCACTGTGCACTCCATTGCGGCGGCTTCTTCTGAAATGTGCCCGGGATTGGGGCATAGCTCCGGGGATCTCCGTACTTTCGTCTTTCTGGACTTTTGTGGCCTACATCATTGCAGAAAGGTTTTCCACTATGTTAAGCAAGGAGAAACTGTGCCAGCACAGAAAACATCTCCCATCGTGTTTTACATGTTGCAGAGAGCTCTGCTGAAGTTTATGCACGAAGAAAAAGAAAGTTGTTGAAAACACCTTCCAACTAAATGTTCATGTGTTTGGAAAAGGTAGGAGAGTGGTAAGGTACTGTTTTCTATCAGTTTGCAAGCTGCGCACACTATCCCAGTGTTGTGCAGCTTCATTCTTCACCTTTCCGAAGTAGCCGCACACTCCAGCTGCCGGAGGCGAAGATGCGGCTTCTTCGAGCAAAGGCAATTGCACCCGTCACAGTGCACTCCAGTGCGGCGGCTTCTGACGAAATGTGCCCGGGACCTGCGCTTAGCTCCGGGGACCTCCGTACTTTCTTCTTTCCAGACTTTTGTGGCCTACGTCATTGCAGAAAGGTTTTCCACTATGTTAAGCAAGGAGAAACTGTGCCAGCAGAGAAAACATCTCCCATCGTGTTTTACATGTTGCAGAGAGCTCTGCTGAAGTTTATGCACGAATAAAATAAAGTTGTCCAAAACACCTTCCAACAGAATGTTCATGTGTTTGGAAAAGGTAGGAGAGTGGTAAGGTACGGTTATCTATCAGTCTGCAAGCTGCGCACACTATCCCAGTGTTTTGCAGCTTCATTCTCACCTTACCGAAGCTACTGGTCTCTCCGGCTCCCGGAGGCGAAGAAGCGGCTTCTTCGCGCAAAGGCGATTGTACCGGTCACTGTGCACTCCAGTGCGGCGGCTACTGACGAAATGGGCCCGGGACCGGGGCATAGCTCCTGGGAGCTCTGTATGCTTCGTCTTTAGCATCATTTTTTAATCTACATCATTGCAGAAAGGTTTTCCACTATGTTAAGCAAGGAGAAACTGTGCCAGCACAGAAAACATCTCCCATCGTGTTTTACATGTTGAAGAGAACTCTATAGAAGTTTATGCACGAAGAAAAAGAAAGTTGTCCAAAACTCTTCCAACCGAATGTTCATGTGTTTGGAAAAGGTAGGACAGTGGTAAGCTACGGTTATCTATCAGTTTGCAAGCTGCGCACACTATCCCAGTGTTGTGCAGCTTCATTCTCACCCTTCCGAAGCTACTGGTCTCTCCGGCTCCCGGATGCGAAGAAGCGGCTTCTTCGCTCAAAGGCGATTGTACCGGTCACTGTGCACTCCAGTGCGGCGGCTTCTTCTGAAATGTGCCCGGGACCGGGGCATAGCTCCGGGGAGCTCTGTATGCTTCGTCTTTAGCATCATTTTTGGTCTACATCATTGCAGAAAGGTTTTCCACTATGTCTGGCATGGAGAAACTGTGCCAGCACAGAAAACATCTCCCATCGTGTTTTATATGTTGAAGAGAGCTCTGCTGAAGTTTATGCACGAAGAAAAAGAAAGTTGTCCAAAACACCTTCCAATCGAATGTTCATGTGTTTGGAAAAGGTAGGAGAGAAGTAAGGTACTGTTTTGGATCAGTTTGCAAGCTGCGCACACTATCCCAGTGTTGTGCAGCTTCATTCTTCACCTGTCTGAAGCAGCCACTGTCTTCGGCTCCTGGAGGCGAAGAGGCTTCTTCGCGCAAAGGCGATTGTGCCGGTCACTGTGCACTCCAGTGCGCCGGCTACTGACGAGATGTGCACCGGGACCGGCGCTTAGTTTCGGGGAGATCCGTACTTTCGTCTTTAGCGTCATTTTTGGTCTACATCATTGCAGAAAGGTTTTCCACTACGTTAGGCAAGGAGAAACTCTGCCAGCACAGAAAACATCTTCCATGGTGTTTTACATCTTGCAGAGAGCTCTGCAGAAGTTTATGCACGAAGAAAGAGAAGGTTGTTGAAAGCACCTTCCAACTGATTGGTCATGTGTTTGGAAAAGGTAGGACAGTGGTAAGGTACTGTTTTCTATCAGTTTGCAAGATGCGCACACTATCCCAGTGTTGTGCAGCTTCATTCTTCACCTGTCTGAAGCAGCCACTCTCTTCGGCTCCTGGAGGCGAAGAAGCGGCTTCTTCGCGCAAAGGCGATTGTGCCGGTCACAGTGCACTCCAGTGCGGCGGCTACTGACGAAATGTGCCCGGGACCGGCGCGCTTAGTTTCGGGGAGCCCGTACTTTCGTCTTTAGCGTCATTTTTGGTCTACATCATTGCAGAAAGGTTTTCCACTATGTTAAGCAAGGAGAAACTGTGCCAGCACAGAAAACATCTCCCATCGTGTTTTACATGTTGCAGAGAGCTCTGCTGAAGTTTATGCACGAAGAAAAAGAAAGTTGTCCAGAACACCTTCCAACGGAATGTTCATATGTTTGGAAAAGGTAGCAAAGTGGTAAGGTACTGCTTTCTATTAGATTGCAAGATGCGCACACTATCCCAGTGTTGTGCAGCTTCATTCTTCACCATTCCGAAGCAGCCGCTCTTTTGGGCTCCCGGAGGCGAAGAAGCGGCTTCTTCGAGCAAAGGCGATTGTGCCGGTCACTGTGCTCTGCAGTGCGGCGGCTTCTGACAAAATGTGCCCGGGACCAGCACTTAGCTCCGGGGAGCTCCGTATCCTTCGTCTTTCCAGACTTTTGTGGTCTACATCATTGCAGAATGGTTTTCCACTATGTTAAGCAAGGAGAAACTGTGCCAGCACGGAAAACATCGCCCATCGTGTTTTACATTTTGAAGAGAGCTCTGCAGAAGTTTATGCACGAAGAAAAAGAAAGTTGTCCAAAACACCTTCATTAAAAATGTTCATGTGTTTGTAAAAGGTAGGACAGTGGTAAGGTACTGTTTTCTATCAGTTTGCAAGCTGCGCACACTATCCCAGTGTTGTGCAGCTTCATTCTTCACCTTTCCGAAGCAGCCGCTCTTTTGGGCTCCCGGAGGCGAAGAAGCGGCTTCTTCGAGCAAAGGCGATTGTGCCGGTCACTGTGCTCTGCAGTGCGGCGGCTTCTGACAAAATGTGCCCGGGACCAGCACTTAGCTCCGGGGAGCTCCGTATACTTCGTCTTTCCAGACTTTTGTGGTCTACATCATTGCAGAATGGTTTTCCACTATGTTAGGCAAGGAAAAATTGTGCCAGCACAGAAAACATCTCCCATCGTGTTTTACATGTTGCAGAGAGCTCTGCTGAAGTTTATGAACGAAGAAAAAGAAAGTTGTTGAAAACACCTTCCAACCGAATGTTCATGTGTTTGGAAAAGGTAGGACAGTGGTAAGGTACTGCTTTCTATCAGTTTGCAAGCTGCGCACACAATCCCAGGGTTGTGCAGCTTCATTCTTCACCTTTCCGAAGTAGCCGCTCTCTCCGGCTTCCGGAGGCGAAGAAGCGGCTTCTTCGAGCAAAGGCGATTGCGCCGGTCACAGTGCGCTGCAGTGCGGCAGCTTCTGCCGGAATGTGCCCGGGACAGGCGGTTAGCTCCGGGTACATCCATACAATCTTCTTTCTGGACTTTTGTGGTCTACATCATGCAAAAAACATTTCCCCTATGTCTGGCAAGGAGACACTGTGCCAACACAGAAAACATCTCCCTTCTTGTTTTACATGTTGCAGAGAGCTCTGCAGAAGTTTAAGCACGAAGAAAAAGAAAGTTGTGCAAAACACCTTCCAATGGCATGTTCATGTGTTTGGAAAAGGTAGGACAGTGGTAAGGTACTGTTTTCTATCAGTTTGCAAGCTGCGCACACTATCCCAGTGTTGTGCAGCTTCATTCTTCACCTTTCCGAAGCAGCCGCTCTTTTGGGCTCCCGGAGGCGAAGAAGCGGCTTCTTCGAGCAAAGGCGATTGTGCCGGTCACTGTGCTCTGCAGTGCGGCGGCTTCTGACAAAATGTTCCCGGGACCAGCACTTAGCTCCGGGGAGCTCCGTATCCTTCGTCTTTCCAGACTTTTGTGGTCTACATCATTGCAGAATGGTTTTCCACTATGTTAAGCAAGGAGAAACTGTGCCAGCACGGAAAACATCGCCCATCGTGTTTTACATTTTGAAGAGAGCTCTGCAGAAGTTTATGCACGAAGAAAAAGAAAGTTGTCCAAAACACCTTCCTTAAAAATGTTCATGTGTTTGGAAAAGGTAGGAGAGTGGTAAGGTACTGTTTTCTATCAGTTTGCAAGCTGCGCACACTATCCCAGTGTTGTGCAGCTTTATTCTCACCTGTCGGAAGCAGCCACTTTCTTGGGCTCCTGGAGGCGAAGAGGCTTCTTCGCGCAAAGGCGATTGTACCGGTCACTGTGCTCTGCAGTGCGGCGGCATCTGTCGAAATATGCCCGGGACCGGCGCTTAGCTCCGGGGACCTCCGTACTTTCGTCTTTCTGGACTTTTGTGGCCTACATCATTGCAGAAAGGTTTTCCACTATGTTAGGCAAGGAGAAACTGTGCCAGCACAGAAAACATCTCCCATCGTGTTTTACATGTTGCAGAGAACTCTGCTGAAGTTTATGCACGAAGAAAAAGAAAGTTGTTGAAAACACCTTCCAACCGAATATTCATGTGTTTGGAAAATAAGAAGATTGGTAAGGTACTGTTTTCTATCAGATTGCAAGCTGCGCATACTATCCCAGTGTTGTGCAGCTTCATTCTTCACCTTTCCGAAGCAGCCGCTCTCTCAGTCTCCCGGAGGCGAAGAAGCGGCTTCTTCGAGTAAAGGCAATTGCACCCGTCACAGTGCACTCCAGTGCGGCGGCTTCTGCCGAAATGTGCCCGGGACCGGTGCTTAGCTCCGGGGAGATCCGTACTTTCGTCTTTATGGACTTTTGTGGCCTACATCATTGCAGAAAGGTTTTCCACTACGTTAGGCAAAGAGAAACTGTGCCAGCACAGAAAACATCTCCCATCGTGTTTTACATGTTGCAGAGAGCTCTGCAGCAGTTTATGCACGAAGAAAAAGAAAGTTGTTGAAAACACCTTCCAACGGAATGTTCATATGTCTGGAAAAGGTAGGACAGTGGTAAGGTACTGCTTTCTATCAGTTTGCAAGCTGCGCACACTATCCCAGTGTTGTGCAGCTTCATTGTTCACCATTCCGAAGCAGCCGCACTCTCCAGCTGCCGGAGGCGAAGATGCGGCTTCTTCGAGCAAAGACGATTGCGCCGGTCACAGTGCGCTGCAGTGCGGCAGCTTCTGCCGGAATGTGCCCGGGACCGGCGCTTAGCTCCGGGGAGCTCCGTATCCTTCGTCTTTAGCGACTTTTGTGGCCTACATCATTGCTGAAAGGTTTTCCACTACGTTAGGCAAGGAGAAACTGTGCCAGCACAGAAAACATCTCCCATCGTGTTTTACATGTTGCAGAGAGCTCTGCTGAAGTTTATGAACGAAGAAAAAGAAAGTTGTTGAAAACACCTTCCAACCGAATGTTCATGTGTTTGGAAAAGGTAGGACAGTGGTAAGGTACTGCTTTCTATCAGTTTGCAAGCTGCGCACACTATCCCAGTGTTGTGCAGCTTCATTCTTCACCATTCCGAAGCAGCCGCACTCTCCAGCTGCCGGAGGCGAAGATGCGGCTTCTTCGAGCAAAGGCGATTGCGCCGGACACAGTGCGCTGCGGTGCGGCAGCTTCTGCCGGAATGTGCCCGGGACCGGCGCTTAGCTCCGGGGAGCTCCGTATCCTTCGTCTTTAGCGTCTTTTGTCGTCTACATCATTGCAGAAAGGTTTTCCACTATGTTAGGCAAGGAGAAATTGTGCCAGCAGAGAAAACATCTCCCATCGTGTTTTACATGTTGCAGAGAGCTCTACAGAGTGTGTTGCAAGACGAAAAACCAAGTTGTCCAAAACACCTTCCAAACGAATGTTCATGTGTTTGGAAAAGGTAGGAAAGTGGTAAGGTACTGTTTTCTATCAGTTTGCAAGCTGTGCACACTATCCCAGTGTTGTGCAGCTTCATTCTTCACCTTTCCAAAGAAGCCGCTCTCTCCGGCTTCCAGACGCGAAGAAGCGGCTTCTTCGCGCAAAGGCAATTGTTCCGGTCACAGTGCTACGAAGTGCGGCAGCTTCTGACGAATTGTGCCAGGCACCGGGGCTATGTCCGGGACATCCGTGCCTTTTTCTTCTGGACTTCTCTGGTCAACATCATGGCAAAAATCTTTTCCAATATGTCTGGCAAGGAGAAACTGTGCCAACACAGAAAACATCTCCCATCGTGTTTTAAATGTTGCAGAGAGCTCTACAGAGTGTGTTGCAAGAAGAAAAACAAAATTGTCCAAAACACCTTCCAATCGAATGTTCATGTGTTTGGAAAAGGTAGACGACTGTAAGGTACTGTTTTCTATCAGTATGCAAGATGCGCTCACTATCCCAGTGTTGTGCAGCTTCATTCTTCACCTGTCTTAGGCAGCCACTTTCTTCGGCTCCCGGAGGCGAAGAAGCGGCTTCTTCGCGCAAAGGCGATTGTACCGGTCACTGTGCACTCCATTGCGGCGGCTTCTTCTGAAATGTGCCCGGGATTGGGGCATAGCTCCGGGGATCTCCGTACTTTCGTCTTTCTGGACTTTTGTGGCCTACATCATTGCAGAAAGGTTTTCCACTATGTTAAGCAAGGAGAAACTGTGCCAGCACAGAAAACATCTCCCATCGTGTTTTACATGTTGCAGAGAGCTCTGCTGAAGTTTATGCACGAAGAAAAAGAAAGTTGTTGAAAACACCTTCCAACTAAATGTTCATGTGTTTGGAAAAGGTAGGAGAGTGGTAAGGTACTGTTTTCTATCAGTTTGCAAGCTGCGCACACTATCCCAGTGTTGTGCAGCTTCATTCTTCACCTTTCCGAAGTAGCCGCACACTCCAGCTGCCGGAGGCGAAGATGCGGCTTCTTCGAGCAAAGGCAATTGCACCCGTCACAGTGCACTCCAGTGCGGCGGCTTCTGACGAAATGTGCCCGGGACCTGCGCTTAGCTCCGGGGACCTCCGTACTTTCTTCTTTCCAGACTTTTGTGGCCTACGTCATTGCAGAAAGGTTTTCCACTATGTTAAGCAAGGAGAAACTGTGCCAGCAGAGAAAACATCTCCCATCGTGTTTTACATGTTGCAGAGAGCTCTGCAGAAGTTTAAGCACGAATAAAATAAAGTTGTCCAAAACACCTTCCAACAGAATGTTCATGTGTTTGGAAAAGGTAGGAGAGTGGTAAGGTACGGTTATCTATCAGTCTGCAAGCTGCGCACACTATCCCAGTGTTTTGCAGCTTCATTCTCACCTTTCCGAAGCTACTGGTCTCTCCGGCTCCCGGAGGCGAAGAAGCGGCTTCTTCGCGCAAAGGCGATTGTACCGGTCACTGTGCACTCCAGTGCGGCGGCTACTGACGAAATGGGCCTGGGACCGGGGCATAGCTCCTGGGAGCTCTGTATGCTTCGTCTTAAGCATCATTTTTTAATCTACATCATTGCAGAAAGGTTTTCCACTATGTTAAGCAAGGAGAAACTGTGCCAGCACAGAAAACATCTCCCATCGTGTTTTACATGTTGAAGAGAACTCTATAGAAGTTTATGCACGAAGAAAAAGAAAGTTGTCCAAAACTCTTCCAACCGAATGTTCATGTGTTTGGAAAAGGTAGGACAGTGGTAAGCTACGGTTATCTATCAGTTTGCAAGCTGCGCACACTATCCCAGTGTTGTGCAGCTTCATTCTCACCCTTCCGAAGCTACTGGTCTCTCCGGCTCCCGGATGCGAAGAAGCGGCTTCTTCGCTCAAAGGCGATTGTACCGGTCACTGTGCACTCCAGTGCCGCGGCTTCTTCTGAAATGTGCCCGGGACCGGGGCATAGCTCCGGGGAGCTCTGTATGCTTCGTCTTTAGCATCATTTTTGGTCTACATCATTGCAGAAAGGTTTTCCACTATGTCTGGCATGGAGAAACTGTGCCAGCACAGAAAACATCTCCCATCGTGTTTTATATGTTGAAGAGAGCTCTGCTGAAGTTTATGCACGAAGAAAAAGAAAGTTGTCCAAAACACCTTCCAATCGAATGTTCATGTGTTTGGAAAAGGTAGGAGAGAAGTAAGGTACTGTTTTGGATCAGTTTGCAAGCTGCGCACACTATCCCAGTGTTGTGCAGCTTCATTCTTCACCTGTCTGAAGCAGCCACTGTCTTCGGCTCCTGGAGGCGAAGAGGCTTCTTCGCGCAAAGGCGATTGTGCCGGTCACTGTGCACTCCAGTGCGCCGGCTACTGACGAGATGTGCACCGGGACCGGCGCTTAGTTTCGGGGAGATCCGTACTTTCGTCTTTAGCGTCATTTTTGGTCTACATCATTGCAGAAAGGTTTTCCACTACGTTAGGCAAGGAGAAACTCTGCCAGCACAGAAAACATCTTCCATGGTGTTTTACATCTTGCAGAGAGCTCTGCAGAAGTTTATGCACGAAGAAAGAGAAGGTTGTTGAAAGCACCTTCCAACTGATTGGTCATGTGTTTGGAAAAGGTAGGACAGTGGTAAGGTACTGTTTTCTATCAGTTTGCAAGATGCGCACACTATCCCAGTGTTGTGCAGCTTCATTCTTCACCTGTCTGAAGCAGCCACTCTCTTCGGCTCCTGGAGGCGAAGAAGCGGCTTCTTCGCGCAAAGGCGATTGTGCCGGTCACAGTGCACTCCAGTGCGGCGGCTACTGACGAAATGTGCCCAGGACCGGCGCGCTTAGTTTCGGGGAGCCCGTACTTTCGTCTTTAGCGTCATTTTTGGTCTACATCATTGCAGAAAGGTTTTCCACTATGTTAAGCAAGGAGAAACTGTGCCAGCACAGAAAACATCTCCCATCGTGTTTTACATGTTGCAGAGAGCTCTGCTGAAGTTTATGCACGAAGAAAAAGAAAGTTGGCCAGAACACCTTCCAACGGAATGTTCATATGTTTGGAAAAGGTAGCAAAGTGGTAAGGTACTGCTTTCTATTAGATTGCAAGATGCGCACACTATCCCAGTGTTGTGCAGCTTCATTCTTCACCATTCCGAAGCAGCCGCTCTTTTGGGCTCCCGGAGGCGAAGAAGCGGCTTCTTCGAGCAAAGGCGATTGTGCCGGTCACTGTGCTCTGCAGTGCGGCGGCTTCTGACAAAATGTGCCCGGGACCAGCACTTAGCTCCGGGGAGCTCCGTATCCTTCGTCTTTCCAGACTTTTGTGGTCTACATCATTGCAGAATGGTTTTCCACTATGTTAAGCAAGGAGAAACTGTGCCAGCACGGAAAACATCGCCCATCGTGTTTTACATTTTGAAGAGAGCTCTGCAGAAGTTTATGCACGAAGAAAAAGAAAGTTGTCCAAAACACCTTCATTAAAAATGTTCATGTGTTTGGAAAAGGTAGGACAGTGGTAAGGTACTGTTTTCTATCAGATTGCAAGCTGTGCACACAATCCCAGGGTTGTGCAGCTTCATTCTTCACCTTTCCGAAGTAGCCGCTCTCTCCGGCTTCCGGAGGCGAAGAAGCGGCTTCTTCGAGCAAAGGCGATTGCGCCGGTCACAGTGCGCTGCAGTGCGGCAGCTTCTGCCGGAATGTGCCCGGGACAGGCGGTTAGCTCCGGGTACATCCATACAATCTTCTTTCTGGACTTTTGTGGTCTACATCATGCAAAAAACATTTCCCCTATGTCTGGCAAGGAGACACTGTGCCAACACAGAAAACATCTCCCTTCTTGTTTTACATGTTGCAGAGAGCTCTGCAGAAGTTTAAGCACGAAGAAAAAGAAAGTTGTGCAAAACACCTTCCAATGGCATGTTCATGTGTTTGTAAAAGGTAGGACAGTGGTAAGGTACTGTTTTCTATCAGTTTGCAAGCTGCGCACACTATCCCAGTGTTGTGCAGCTTCATTCTTCACCTTTCCGAAGCAGCCGCTCTTTTGGGCTCCCGGAGGCGAAGAAGCGGCTTCTTCGAGCAAAGGCGATTGTGCCGGTCACTGTGCTCTGCAGTGCGGCGACTTCTGACAAAATGTTCCCGGGACCAGCACTTAGCTCCGGGGAGCTCCGTATCCTTCGTCTTTCCAGACTTTTGTGGTCTACATCATTGCAGAATGGTTTTCCACTATGTTAGGCAAGGAAAAATTGTGCCAGCACAGAAAACATCTCCCATCGTGTTTTATATGTTGTAGAGAGCTCTGCAGAAGTTTATGCAGGAAGAAAAAGAAAGTTGTCCAAAACACCTTCCTTAAAAATGTTCATGTGTTTGGAAAAGGTAGGAGAGTGGTAAGGTACTGCTTTGGATCTGTTTGCAAGCTGCGCACACTATCCCAGTGTTGTGCAGCTTTATTCTCACCTGTCGGAAGCAGCCACTTTCTTGGGCTTCTGGAGGCGAAGAGGCTTCTTCGCGCAAAGGCGATTGTACCGGTCACTGTGCTCTGCAGTGCGGCGGCATCTGTCGAAATATGCCCGGGACCGGCGCTTAGCTCCGGGGACCTCCGTACTTTCGTCTTTCTGGACTTTTGTGGCCTACATCATTGCAGAAAGGTTTTCCACTATGTTAGGCAAGGAGAAACTGTGCCAGCACAGAAAACATCTCCCATCGTGTTTTACATGTTGCAGAGAGCTCTGCTGAAGTTTATGAACGAAGAAAAAGAAAGTTGTTGAAAACACCTTCCAACCGAATGTTCATGTGTTTGGAAAAGGTAGGAGAATGGTAAGGTACTGCTTTCTATCAGTTAACAAGCTGCGCACACTATCCCAGTGTTGTGCAGCTTCATTCTTCACCTGTCTGAAGCAGCCACTCTCTTCGGCTCCTGGAGGCGAAAAGGCTTCTTCGCGCAAAGGCGATTGTGCCGGTCACAGTGCACTCCAGTGCGGCGGCTACTGACGAAATGTGCCCGGGACCGGCGCGCTTAGTTTCGGGGAGCTCCGTACTTTGGTCTTTAGCGTCATTTTTGGTCTACATCATTGCAGAAAGGTTTTCCACTATGTTAGGCAAGGAGAAACTGTGCCAGCACAGAAAACATCTCCCATCGTGTTTTATATGTTGAAGAGAGCTCTACAGAAGTTTATGCACGAAGAAAAACAAAGTTGTTGAAAACACCTTCCAACCGAATATTCATGTGTTTGGAAAATAAGAAGATTGGTAAGGTACTGTTTTCTATCAGATTGCAAGCTGCGCATACTATCCCAGTGTTGTGCAGCTTCATTCTTCACCTTTCCGAAGCAGCCGCTCTCTCAGGCTCCCGGAGGCGAAGAAGCGGCTTCTTCGAGTAAAGGCAATTGCACCCGTCACAGTGCACTCCAGTGCGGCGGCTTCTGCCGAAATGTGCCCGGGACCGGTGCTTAGCTCCGGGGAGATCCGTACTTTCGTCTTTATGGACTTTTGTGGCCTACATCATTGCAGAAAGGTTTTCCACTACGTTAGGCAAAGAGAAACTGTGCCAGCACAGAAAACATCTCCCATCGTGTTTTACATGTTGCAGAGAGCTCTGCAGCAGTTTATGCACGAAGAAAAAGAAAGTTGGCCAGAACACCTTCCAACGGAATGTTCATATGTCTGGAAAAGGTAGGACAGTGGTAAGGTACTGCTTTCTATCAGTTTGCAAGCTGCGCACACTATCCCAGTGTTGTGCAGCTTCATTCTTCACCATTCCGAAGCAGCCGCACTCTCCAGCTGCCGGAGGCGAAGATGCGGCTTCTTCGAGCAAAGACGATTGCGCCGGTCACAGTGCGCTGCAGTGCGGCAGCTTCTGCCGGAATGTGCCCGGGACCGGCGCTTAGCTCCGGGGAGCTCCGTATCCTTCGTCTTTAGCGACTTTTGTGGCCTACATCATTGCTGAAAGGTTTTCCACTACGTTAGGCAAGGAGAAACTGTGCCAGCACAGAAAACATCTCCCATCGTGTTTTACATGTTGCAGAGAGCTCTGCTGAAGTTTATGAACGAAGAAAAAGAAAGTTGTTGAAAACACCTTCCAACCGAATGTTCATGTGTTTGGAAAAGGTAGGACAGTGGTAAGGTACTGCTTTCTATCAGTTTGCAAGCTGCGCACACTATCCCAGTGTTGTGCAGCTTCATTCTTCACCATTCCGAAGCAGCCGCACTCTCCAGCTGCCGGAGGCGAAGATGCGGCTTCTTCGAGCAAAGGCGATTGCGCCGGACACAGTGCGCTGCGGTGCGGCAGCTTCTGCCGGAATGTGCCCGGGACCGGCGCTTAGCTCCGGGGAGCTCCGTATCCTTCGTCTTTAGCGTCTTTTGTCGTCTACATCATTGCAGAAAGGTTTTCCACTATGTTAGGCAAGGAGAAATTGTGCCAGCAGAGAAAACATCTCCCATCGTGTTTTACATGTTCCAGAGCGCTCTACAGAGTGTGTTGCAAGACGAAAAACCAAGTTGTCCAAAACACCTTCCAAACGAATGTTCATGTGTTTGGAAAAGGTAGGAAAGTGGTAAGGTACTGTTTTCTATCAGTTTGCAAGCTGTGCACACTATCCCAGTGTTGTGCAGCTTCATTCTTCACCTTTCCAAAGAAGCCGCTCTCTCCGGCTTCCGGACGCGAAGAAGCGGCTTCTTCGCGCAAAGGCAATTGTTCCGGTCACAGTGCTACGAAGTGCGGCGGCTTCTGACGAATTGTGCCAGGCACCGGGGCTATGTCCGGGACATCCGTGCCTTTTTCTTCTGGACTTCTCTGGTCAACATCATGGCAAAAATCTTTTCCAATATGTCTGGCAAGGAGAAACTGTGCCAACACAGAAAACATCTCCCATCGTGTTTTAAATGTTGCAGAGAGCTCTACAGAGTGTGTTGCAAGAAGAAAAACAAAATTGTCCAAAACACCTTCCAATCGAATGTTCATGTGTTTGGAAAAGGTAGACGACTGTAAGGTACTGTTTTCTATCAGTATGCAAGATGCGCTCACTATCCCAGTGTTGTGCAGCTTCATTCTTCACCTGTCTTAGGCAGCCACTTTCTTCGGCTCCCGGAGGCGAAGAAGCGGCTTCTTCGCGCAAAGGCGATTGTACCGGTCACTGTGCACTCCATTGCGGCGGCTTCTTCTGAAATGTGCCCGGGATTGGGGCATAGCTCCGGGGATCTCCGTACTTTCGTCTTTCTGGACTTTTGTGGCCTACATCATTGCAGAAAGGTTTTCCACTATGTTAAGCAAGGAGAAACTGTGCCAGCACAGAAAACATCTCCCATCGTGTTTTACATGTTGCAGAGAGCTCTGCTGAAGTTTATGCACGAAGAAAAAGAAAGTTGTTGAAAACACCTTCCAACTAAATGTTCATGTGTTTGGAAAAGGTAGGAGAGTGGTAAGGTACTGTTTTCTATCAGTTTGCAAGCTGCGCACACTATCCCAGTGTTGTGCAGCTTCATTCTTCACCTTTCCGAAGTAGCCGCACACTCCAGCTGCCGGAGGCGAAGATGCGGCTTCTTCGAGCAAAGGCAATTGCACCCGTCACAGTGCACTCCAGTGCGGCGGCTTCTGACGAAATGTGCCCGGGACCTGCGCTTAGCTCCGGGGACCTCCGTACTTTCTTCTTTCCAGACTTTTGTGGCCTACGTCATTGCAGAAAGGTTTTCCACTATGTTAAGCAAGGAGAAACTGTGCCAGCAGAGAAAACATCTCCCATCGTGTTTTACATGTTGCAGAGAGCTCTGCAGAAGTTTATGCACGAATAAAATAAAGTTGTCCAAAACACCTTCCAACAGAATGTTCATGTGTTTGGAAAAGGTAGGAGAGTGGTAAGGTACGGTTATCTATCAGTCTGCAAGCTGCGCACACTATCCCAGTGTTTTGCAGCTTCATTCTCACCTTACCGAAGCTACTGGTCTCTCCGGCTCCCGGAGGCGAAGAAGCGGCTTCTTCGCGCAAAGGCGATTGTACCGGTCACTGTGCACTCCAGTGCGGCGGCTACTGACGAAATGGGCCCGGGACCGGGGCATAGCTCCTGGGAGCTCTGTATGCTTCGTCTTTAGCATCATTTTTTAATCTACATCATTGCAGAAAGGTTTTCCACTATGTTAAGCAAGGAGAAACTGTGCCAGCACAGAAAACATCTCCCATCGTGTTTTACATGTTGAAGAGAACTCTATAGAAGTTTATGCACGAAGAAAAAGAAAGTTGTCCAAAACTCTTCCAACCGAATGTTCATGTGTTTGGAAAAGGTAGGAGAATGGTAAGCTACGGTTATCTATCAGTTTGCAAGCTGCGCACACTATCCCAGTGTTGTGCAGCTTCATTCTCACCCTTCCGAAGCTACTGGTCTCTCCGGCTCCCGGATGCGAAGAAGCGGCTTCTTCGCTCAAAGGCGATTGTACCGGTCACTGTGCACTCCAGTGCGGCGGCTTCTTCTGAAATGTGCCCGGGACCGGGGCATAGCTCCGGGGAGCTCTGTATGCTTCGTCTTTAGCATCATTTTTGGTCTACATCATTGCAGAAAGGTTTTCCACTATGTCTGGCATGGAGAAACTGTGCCAGCACAGAAAACATCTCCCATCGTGTTTTATATGTTGAAGAGAGCTCTGCTGAAGTTTATGCACGAAGAAAAAGAAAGTTGTCCAAAACACCTTCCAATCGAATGTTCATGTGTTTGGAAAAGGTAGGAGAGAAGTAAGGTACTGTTTTGGATCAGTTTGCAAGCTGCGCACACTATCCCAGTGTTGTGCAGCTTCATTCTTCACCTGTCTGAAGCAGCCACTGTCTTCGGCTCCTGGAGGCGAAGAGGCTTCTTCGCGCAAAGGCGATTGTGCCGGTCACTGTGCACTCCAGTGCGCCGGCTACTGACGAGATGTGCACCGGGACCGGCGCTTAGTTTCGGGGAGATCCGTACTTTCGTCTTTAGCGTCATTTTTGGTCTACATCATTGCAGAAAGGTTTTCCACTACGTTAGGCAAGGAGAAACTCTGCCAGCACAGAAAACATCTTCCATGGTGTTTTACATCTTGCAGAGAGCTCTGCAGAAGTTTATGCACGAAGAAAGAGAAGGTTGTTGAAAGCACCTTCCAACTGATTGGTCATGTGTTTGGAAAAGGTAGGACAGTGGTAAGGTACTGTTTTCTATCAGTTTGCAAGATGCGCACACTATCCCAGTGTTGTGCAGCTTCATTCTTCACCTGTCTGAAGCAGCCACTCTCTTCGGCTCCTGGAGGCGAAGAAGCGGCTTCTTCGCGCAAAGGCGATTGTGCCGGTCACAGTGCACTCCAGTGCGGCGGCTACTGACGAAATGTGCCCGGGACCGGCGCGCTTAGTTTCGGGGAGCCCGTACTTTCGTCTTTAGCGTCATTTTTGGTCTACATCATTGCAGAAAGGTTTTCCACTATGTTAAGCAAGGAGAAACTGTGCCAGCACAGAAAACATCTCCCATCGTGTTTTACATGTTGCAGAGAGCTCTGCTGAAGTTTATGCACGAAGAAAAAGAAAGTTGTCCAGAACACCTTCCAACGGAATGTTCATATGTTTGGAAAAGGTAGCAAAGTGGTAAGGTACTGCTTTCTATTAGATTGCAAGATGCGCACACTATCCCAGTGTTGTGCAGCTTCATTCTTCACCATTCCGAAGCAGCCGCTCTTTTGGGCTCCCGGAGGCGAAGAAGCGGCTTCTTCGAGCAAAGGCGATTGTGCCGGTCACTGTGCTCTGCAGTGCGGCGGCTTCTGACAAAATGTGCCCGGGACCAGCACTTAGCTACGGGGAGCTCCGTATCCTTCGTCTTTCCAGACTTTTGTGGTCTACATCATTGCAGAATGGTTTTCCACTATGTTAAGCAAGGAGAAACTGTGCCAGCACGGAAAACATCGCCCATCGTGTTTTACATTTTGAAGAGAGCTCTGCAGAAGTTTATGCACGAAGAAAAAGAAAGTTGTCCAAAACACCTTCATTAAAAATGTTCATGTGTTTGTAAAAGGTAGGACAGTGGTAAGGTACTGTTTTCTATCAGTTTGCAAGCTGCGCACACTATCCCAGTGTTGTGCAGCTTCATTCTTCACCTTTCCGAAGCAGCCGCTCTTTTGGGCTCCCGGAGGCGAAGAAGCGGCTTCTTCGAGCAAAGGCGATTGTGCCGGTCACTGTGCTCTGCAGTGCGGCGGCTTCTGACAAAATGTGCCCGGGACCAGCACTTAGCTCCGGGGAGCTCCGTATACTTCGTCTTTCCAGACTTTTGTGGTCTACATCATTGCAGAATGGTTTTCCACTATGTTAGGCAAGGAAAAATTGTGCCAGCACAGAAAACATCTCCCATCGTGTTTTACATGTTGCAGAGAGCTCTGCTGAAGTTTATGAACGAAGAAAAAGAAAGTTGTTGAAAACACCTTCCAACCGAATGTTCATGTGTTTGGAAAAGGTAGGACAGTGGTAAGGTACTGCTTTCTATCAGTTTGCAAGCTGCGCACACAATCCCAGGGTTGTGCAGCTTCATTCTTCACCTTTCCGAAGTAGCCGCTCTCTCCGGCTTCCGGAGGCGAAGAAGCGGCTTCTTCGAGCAAAGGCGATTGCGCCGGTCACAGTGCGCTGCAGTGCGGCAGCTTCTGCCGGAATGTGCCCGGGACAGGCGGTTAGCTCCGGGTACATCCATACAATCTTCTTTCTGGACTTTTGTGGTCTACATCATGCAAAAAACATTTCCCCTATGTCTGGCAAGGAGACACTGTGCCAACACAGAAAACATCTCCCTTCTTGTTTTACATGTTGCAGAGAGCTCTGCAGAAGTTTAAGCACGAAGAAAAAGAAAGTTGTGCAAAACACCTTCCAATGGCATGTTCATGTGTTTGTAAAAGGTAGGACAGTGGTAAGGTACTGTTTTCTATCAGTTTGCAAGCTGCGCACACTATCCCAGTGTTGTGCAGCTTCATTCTTCACCTTTCCGAAGCAGCCGCTCTTTTGGGCTCCCGGAGGTGAAGAAGCGGCTTCTTCGAGCAAAGGCGATTGTGCCGGTCACTGTGCTCTGCAGTGCAGCGGCTTCTGACAAAATGTTCCCGGGACCAGCACTTAGCTCCGGGGAGCTCCGTATCCTTCGTCTTTCCAGACTTTTGTGGTCTACATCATTGCAGAATGGTTTTCCACTATGTTAGGCAAGGAAAAATTGCGCCAGCACAGAAAACATCGCCCATCGTGTTTTATATGTTGTAGAGAGCTCTGCAGAAGTTTATGCAGGAAGAAAAAGAAAGTTGTCCAAAACACCTTCCTTAAAAATGTTCATGTGTTTGGAAAAGGTAGGAGAGTGGTAAGGTA
The DNA here is from genome assembly GCF_047830755.1 of Zonotrichia albicollis. NCBI lineage: Eukaryota > Metazoa > Chordata > Aves > Passeriformes > Passerellidae > Zonotrichia > Zonotrichia albicollis. Next base: position 26,256,650 of record NC_133860.1, read on the forward strand.
CTGCTTTGGATCTGTTTGCAAGCTGCGCACACTATCCCAGTGTTGTGCAGCTTTATTCTCACCTGTCGGAAGCAGCCACTTTCTTGGGCTCCTGGAGGCGAAGAGGCTTCTTCGCGCAAAGGCGATTGTACCGGTCACTGTGCTCTGCAGTGCGGCGGCATCTGTCGAAATATGCCCGGGACCGGCGCTTAGCTCCGGGGACCTCCGTACTTTCGTCTTTCTGGACTTTTGTGGCCTACATCATTGCAGAAAGGTTTTCCACTATGTTAGGCAAGGAGAAACTGTGCCAGCACAGAAAACATCTCCCATCGTGTTTTACATGTTGCAGAGAGCTCTGCTGAAGTTTATGAACGAAGAAAAAGAAAGTTGTTGAAAACACCTTCCAACCGAATGTTCATGTGTTTGGAAAAGGTAGGAGAATGGTAAGGTACTGCTTTCTATCAGTTTACAAGCTGCGCACACTATCCCAGTGTTGTGCAGCTTCATTCTTCACCTGTCTGAAGCAGCCACTCTCTTCGGCTCCTGGAGGCGAAAAGGCTTCTTCGCGCAAAGGCGATTGTGCCGGTCACAGTGCACTCCAGTGCGGCGGCTACTGACGAAATGTGCCCGGGACCGGCGCGCTTAGTTTCGGGGAGCTCCGTACTTTGGTCTTTAGCGTCATTTTTGGTCTACATCATTGCAGAAAGGTTTTCCACTATGTTAGGCAAGGAGAAACTGTGCCAGCACAGAAAACATCTCCCATCGTGTTTTATATGTTGAAGAGAGCTCTACAGAAGTTTATGCACGAAGAAAAACAAAGTTGTTGAAAACACCTTCCAACCGAATATTCATGTGTTTGGAAAATAAGAAGATTGGTAAGGTACTGTTTTCTATCAGATTGCAAGCTGCGCATACTATCCCAGTGTTGTGCAGCTTCATTCTTCACCTTTCCGAAGCAGCCGCTCTTTTGGGCTCCCGGAGGCGAAGAAGCGGCTTCTTCGAGTAAAGGCAATTGCACCCGTCACAGTGCACTCCAGTGCGGCGGCTTCTGCCGAAATGTGCCCGGGACCGGTGCTTAGCTCCGGGGAGATCCGTACTTTCGTCTTTATGGACTTTTGTGGCCTACATCATTGCAGAAAGGTTTTCCACTACGTTAGGCAAAGAGAAACTGTGCCAGCACAGAAAACATCTCCCATCGTGTTTTACATGTTGCAGAGAGCTCTGCTGAAGTTTATGCACGAAGAAAAAGAAAGTTGTTGAAAACACCTTCCAACGGAATGTTCATATGTCTGGAATTGGTAGGACAGTGGTAAGGTACTGCTTTCTATCAGTTTGCAAGCTGCGCACACTATCCCAGTGTTGTGCAGCTTCATTCTTCACCATTCCGAAGCAGCCGCACTCTCCAGCTGCCGGAGGCGAAGATGCGGCTTCTTCGAGCAAAGGCGATTGCGCCGGACACAGTGCGCTGCGGTGCGGCAGCTTCTGCCGGAATGTGCCCGGGACCGGCGCTTAGCTCCGGGGAGCTCCGTATCCTTCGTCTTTAGCGTCTTTTGTCGTCTACATCATTGCAGAAAGGTTTTCCACTATGTTAAGCAAGGAGAAACTGTGCCAGCACAGAAAACATCTCCCATCGTGTTTTATATGTTGAAGAGAGCTCTGCTGAAGTTTATGCACGAAGAAAAAGAAAGTTGTCCAAAACACCTTCCAATCGAATGTTCATGTGTTTGGAAAAGGTAGGAGAGAAGTAAGGTACTGTTTTGGATCAGTTTGCAAGCTGCGCACACTATCCCAGTGTTGTGCAGCTTCATTCTTCACCTGTCTGAAGCAGCCACTGTCTTCGGCTCCTGGAGGCGAAGAGGCTTCTTCGCGCAAAGGCGATTGTGCCGGTCACTGTGCACTCCAGTGCGCCGGCTACTGACGAGATGTGCACCGGGACCGGCGCTTAGTTTCGGGGAGATCCGTACTTTCGTCTTTAGCGTCATTTTTGGTCTACATCATTGCAGAAAGGTTTTCCACTACGTTAGGCAAGGAGAAACTCTGCCAGCACAGAAAACATCTTCCATGGTGTTTTACGTGTTGCAGAGAGCTCTGCAGAAGTTTATGCACGAAGAAAGAGAAGGTTGTTGAAAGCACCTTCCAACTGATTGGTCATGTGTTTGGAAAAGGTAGGACAGTGGTAAGGTACTGTTTTCTATCAGTTTGCAAGCTGCGCACACTATCCCAGTGTTGTGCAGCTTCATTCTTCACCTGTCTGAAGCAGCCACTCTCTTCGGCTCCTGGAGTCGAAGAAGCGGCTTCTTCGCGCAAAGGCGATTGTGCCGGTCACAGTGCACTCCAGTGCGGCGGCTACTGACGAAATGTGCCCGGGACCGGCGCGCTTAGTTTCGGGGAGCCCGTACTTTCGTCTTTAGCGTCATTTTTGGTCTACATCATTGCAGAAAGGTTTTCCACTATGTTAAGCAAGGAGAAACTGTGCCAGCACAGAAAACATCTCCCATCGTGTTTTACATGTTGCAGAGAGCTCTGCTGAAGTTTATGCATGAAGAAAAAGAAAGTTGTCCAGAACACCTTCCAACGGAATGTTCATATGTTTGGAAAAGGTAGCAAAGTGGTAAGGTACTGCTTTCTATCAGATTGCAAGATGCGCACACTATCCCAGTGTTGTGCAGCTTCATTCTTCACCATTCCGAAGCAGCCGCTCTTTTGGGCTCCCGGAGGCGAAGAAGCGGCTTCTTCGAGCAAAGGCGATTGTGCCGGTCACTGTGCTCTGCAGTGCGGCGGCTTCTGACAAAATGTGCCCGGGACCAGCACTTAGCTCCGGGGAGCTCCGTATCCTTCGTCTTTCCAGACTTTTGTGGTCTACATCATTGCAGAATGGTTTTCCACTATGTTAAGCAAGGAGAAACTGTGCCAGCACGGAAAACATCGCCCATCGTGTTTTACATTTTGAAGAGAGCTCTGCAGAAGTTTATGCACGAAGAAAAAGAAAGTTGTCCAAAACACCTTCATTAAAAATGTTCATGTGTTTGGAAAAGGTAGGACAGTGGTAAGGTACTGTTTTCTATCAGATTGCAAGCTGTGCACACAATCCCAGGGTTGTGCAGCTTCATTCTTCACCTTTCCGAAGTAGCCGCTCTCTCCGGCTTCCGGAGGCGAAGAAGCGGCTTCTTCGAGCAAAGGCGATTGCGCCGGTCACAGTGCGCTGCAGTGCGGCAGCTTCTGCCGGAATGTGCCCGGGACAGGCGGTTAGCTCCGGGTACATCCATACAATCTTCTTTCTGGACTTTTGTGGTCTACATCATGCAAAAAACATTTCCCCTATGTCTGGCAAGGAGACACTGTGCCAACACAGAAAACATCTCCCTTCTTGTTTTACATGTTGCAGAGAGCTCTGCAGAAGTTTAAGCACGAAGAAAAAGAAAGTTGTGCAAAACACCTTCCAATGGCATGTTCATGTGTTTGTAAAAGGTAGGACAGTGGTAAGGTACTGTTTTCTATCAGTTTGCAAGCTGCGCACACTATCCCAGTGTTGTGCAGCTTCATTCTTCACCTTTCCGAAGCAGCCGCTCTTTTGGGCTCCCGGAGGCGAAGAAGCGGCTTCTTCGAGCAAAGGCGATTGTGCCGGTCACTGTGCTCTGCAGTGCGGCGACTTCTGACAAAATGTTCCCGGGACCAGCACTTAGCTCCGGGGAGCTCCGTATCCTTCGTCTTTCCAGACTTTTGTGGTCTACATCATTGCAGAATGGTTTTCCACTATGTCAGGCAAGGAAAAATTGTGCCAGCACAGAAAACATCTCCCATCGTGTTTTATATGTTGTAGAGAGCTCTGCAGAAGTTTATGCAGGAAGAAAAAGAAAGTTGTCCAAAACACCTTCCTTAAAAATGTTCATGTGTTTGGAAAAGGTAGGAGAGTGGTAAGGTACTGCTTTGGATCTGTTTGCAAGCTGCGCACACTATCCCAGTGTTGTGCAGCTTTATTCTCACCTGTCGGAAGCAGCCACTTTCTTGGGCTCCTGGAGGCGAAGAGGCTTCTTCGCGCAAAGGCGATTGTACCGGTCACTGTGCTCTGCAGTGCGGCGGCATCTGTCGAAATATGCCCGGGACCGGCGCTTAGCTCCGGGGACCTCCGTACTTTCGTCTTTCTGGACTTTTGTGGCCTACATCATTGCAGAAAGGTTTTCCACTATGTTAGGCAAGGAGAAACTGTGCCAGCACAGAAAACATCTCCCATCGTGTTTTACATGTTGCAGAGAGCTCTGCTTAAGTTTATGCACGAAGAAAAAGAAAGTTGTTGAAAACACCTTCCAACCGTATGTTCATGTGTTTGGAAAAGGTAGGAGAATGGTAAGGTACTGCTTTCTATCAGTTTACAAGCTGCGCACACTATCCCAGTGTTGTGCAGCTTCATTCTTCACCTGTCTGAAGCAGCCACTCTCTTCGGCTCCTGGAGGCGAAAAGGCTTCTTCGCGCAAAGGCGATTGTGCCGGTCACAGTGCACTCCAGTGCGGCGGCTACTGACGAAATGTGTCCGGGACCGGCGCGCTTAGTTTCGGGGAGCTCCGTACTTTGGTCTTTAGCGTCATTTTTGGTCTACATCATTGCAGAAAGGTTTTCCACTACGTTAGGCAAGGAGAAACTGTGCCAGCACAGAAAACATCTCCCATCGTGTTTTACATGTTGCAGAGAGCTCTGCTGAAGTTTATGAACGAAGAAAAAGAAAGTTGTTGAAAACACCTTCCAACCGAATGTTCATGTGTTTGGAAAAGGTAGGAGAGTGGTAAGGTACTGCTTTCTATCAGTTTGCAAGCTGCGCACACTATCCCAGTGTTGTGCAGCTTCATTCTTCACCATTCCGAAGCAGCCGCACTCTCCAGCTGCCGGAGGCGAAGATGCGGCTTCTTCGAGCAAAGGCGATTGCGCCGGACACAGTGCGCTGCGGTGCGGCAGCTTCTGCCGGAATGTGCCCGGGACCGGCGCTTAGCTCCGGGGAGCTCCGTATCCTTCGTCTTTAGCGTCTTTTGTCGTCTACATCATTGCAGAAAGGTTTTCCACTATGTCTGGCATGGAGAAACTGTGCCAGCACAGAAAACATCTCCCATCGTGTTTTATATGTTGAAGAGAGCTCTGCTGAAGTTTATGCACGAAGAAAAAGAAAGTTGTCCAAAACACCTTCCAATCGAATGTTCATGTGTTTGGAAAAGGTAGGAGAGAAGTAAGGTACTGTTTTGGATCAGTTTGCAAGCTGCGCACACTATCCCAGTGTTGTGCAGCTTCATTCTTCACCTGTCTGAAGCAGCCACTGTCTTCGGCTCCTGGAGGCGAAGAGGCTTCTTCGCGCAAAGGCGATTGTGCCGGTCACTGTGCACTCCAGTGCGCCGGCTACTGACGAGATGTGCACCGGGACCGGCGCTTAGTTTCGGGGAGATCCGTACTTTCGTCTTTAGCGTCATTTTTGGTCTACATCATTGCAGAAAGGTTTTCCACTACGTTAGGCAAGGAGAAACTCTGCCAGCACAGAAAACATCTTCCATGGTGTTTTACATCTTGCAGAGAGCTCTGCTGAAGTTTATGCACGAAGAAAGAGAAGGTTGTTGAAAGCACCTTCCAACTGATTGGTCATGTGTTTGGAAAAGGTAGGACAGTGGTAAGGTACTGTTTTCTATCAGTTTGCAAGCTGCGCACACTATCCCAGTGTTGTGCAGCTTCATTCTTCACCTGTCTGAAGCAGCCACTCTCTTCGGCTCCTGGAGGCGAAGAAGCGGCTTCTTCGCGCAAAGGCGATTGTGCCGGTCACAGTGCACTCCAGTGCGGCGGCTACTGACGAAATGTGCCCGGGACCGGCGCGCTTAGTTTCGGGGAGCCCGTACTTTCGTCTTTAGCGTCATTTTTGGTCTACATCATTGCAGAAAGGTTTTCCACTATGTTAAGCAAGGAGAAACTGTGCCAGCACAGAAAACATCTCCCATCGTGTTTTACATGTTGCAGAGAGCTCTGCTGAAGTTTATGCACGAAGAAAAAGAAAGTTGTCCAGAACACCTTCCAACGGAATGTTCATATGTTTGGAAAAGGTAGCAAAGTGGTAAGGTACTGCTTTCTATCAGATTGCAAGATGCGCACACTATCCCAGTGTTGTGCAGCTTCATTCTTCACCATTCCGAAGCAGCCGCTCTTTTGGGCTCCCGGAGGCGAAGAAGCGGCTTCTTCGAGCAAAGGCGATTGTGCCGGTCACTGTGCTCTGCAGTGCGGCGGCTTCTGACAAAATGTGCCCGGGACCAGCACTTAGCTCCGGGGAGCTCCGTATCCTTCGTCTTTCCAGACTTTTGTGGTCTACATCATTGCAGAATGGTTTTCCACTATGTTAGGCAAGGAGAAACTGTGCCAGCACGGAAAACATCGCCCATCGTGTTTTACATTTTGAAGAGAGCTCTGCAGAAGTTTATGCACGAAGAAAAAGAAAGTTGTCCAAAACACCTTCCTTAAAAATGTTCATGTGTTTGGAAAAGGTAGGACAGTGGTAAGGTACTGTTTTCTATCAGATTGCAAGCTGTGCACACAATCCCAGGGTTGTGCAGCTTCATTCTTCACCTTTCCGAAGTAGCCGCTCTCTCCGGCTTCCGGAGGCGAAGAAGCGGCTTCTTCGAGCAAAGGCGATTGCGCCGGTCACAGTGCGCTGCAGTGCGGCAGCTTCTGCCGGAATGTGCCCGGGACAGGCGGTTAGCTCCGGGTACATCCATACAATCTTCTTTCTGGACTTTTGTGGTCTACATCATGCAAAAAACATTTCCCCTATGTCTGGCAAGGAGACACTGTGCCAACACAGAAAACATCTCCCTTCTTGTTTTACATGTTGCAGAGAGCTCTGCAGAAGTTTAAGCACGAAGAAAAAGAAAGTTGTGCAAAACACCTTCCAATGGCATGTTCATGTGTTTGTAAAAGGTAGGACAGTGGTAAGGTACTGTTTTCTATCAGTTTGCAAGCTGCGCACACTATCCCAGTGTTGTGCAGCTTCATTCTTCACCTTTCCGAAGCAGCCGCTCTTTTGGGCTCCCGGAGGCGAAGAAGCGGCTTCTTCGAGCAAAGGCGATTGTGCCGGTCACTGTGCTCTGCAGTGCGGCGGCTTCTGACAAAATGTTCCCGGGACCAGCACTTAGCTCCGGGGAGCTCCGTATCCTTCGTCTTTCCAGACTTTTGTGGTCTACATCATTGCAGAATGGTTTTCCACTATGTTAGGCAAGGAAAAATTGTGCCAGCACAGAAAACATCTCCCATCGTGTTTTATATGTTGTAGAGAACTCTGCAGAAGTTTATGCAGGAAGAAAAAGAAAGTTGTCCAAAACACCTTCCTTAAAAATGTTCATGTGTTTGGAAAAGGTAGGAGAGTGGTAAGGTACTGCTTTGGATCTGTTTGCAAGCTGCGCACACTATCCCAGTGTTGTGCAGCTTTATTCTCACCTGTCGGAAGCAGCCACTTTCTTGGGCTCCTGGAGGCGAAGAGGCTTCTTCGCGCAAAGGCGATTGTACCGGTCACTGTGCTCTGCAGTGCGGCGGCATCTGTCGAAATATGCCCGGGACCGGCGCTTAGCTCCGGGGACCTCCGTACTTTCGTCTTTCTGGACTTTTGTGGCCTACATCATTGCAGAAAGGTTTTCCACTATGTTAGGCAAGGAGAAACTGTGCCAGCACAGAAAACATCTCCCATCGTGTTTTACATGTTGCAGAGAGCTCTGCTGAAGTTTATGAACGAAGAAAAAGAAAGTTGTTGAAAACACCTTCCAACCGAATGTTCATGTGTTTGGAAAAGGTAGGAGAATGGTAAGGTACTGCTTTCTATCAGTTTACAAGCTGCGCACACTATCCCAGTGTTGTGCAGCTTCATTCTTCACCTGTCTGAAGCAGCCACTCTCTTCGGCTCCTGGAGGCGAAAAGGCTTCTTCGCGCAAAGGCGATTGTGCCGGTCACAGTGCACTCCAGTGCGGCGGCTACTGACGAAATGTGCCCGGGACCGGCGCGCTTAGTTTCGGGGAGCTCCGTACTTTGGTCTTTAGCGTCATTTTTGGTCTACATCATTGCAGAAAGGTTTTCCACTATGTTAGGCAAGGAGAAACTGTGCCAGCACAGAAAACATCTCCCATCGTGTTTTACATGTTGCAGAGAGCTCTGCTGAAGTTTATGAACGAAGAAAAACAAAGTTGTTGAAAACACCTTCCAACCGAATGTTCATGTGTTTGGAAAAGGTAGGAGAGTGGTAAGGTACTGCTTTCTATCAGTTTGCAAGCTGCGCACACTATCCCAGTGTTGTGCAGCTTCATTCTTCACCATTCCGAAGCAGCCGCACTCTCCAGCTGCCGGAGGCGAAGATGCGGCTTCTTCGAGCAAAGGCGATTGCGCCGGACACAGTGCGCTGCGGTGCGGCAGCTTCTGCCGGAATGTGCCCGGGACCGGCGCTTAGCTCCGGGGAGCTCCGTATCCTTCGTCTTTAGCGTCTTTTGTCGTCTACATCATTGCAGAAAGGTTTTCCACTATGTCTGGCATGGAGAAACTGTGCCAGCACAGAAAACATCTCCCATCGTGTTTTATATGTTGAAGAGAGCTCTGCTGAAGTTTATGCACGAAGAAAAAGAAAGTTGTCCAAAACACCTTCCAATCGAATGTTCATGTGTTTGGAAAAGGTAGGAGAGAAGTAAGGTACTGTTTTGGATCAGTTTGCAAGCTGCGCACACTATCCCAGTGTTGTGCAGCTTCATTCTTCACCTGTCTGAAGCAGCCACTGTCTTCGGCTCCTGGAGGCGAAGAGGCTTCTTCGCGCAAAGGCGATTGTGCCGGTCACTGTGCACTCCAGTGCGCCGGCTACTGACGAGATGTGCACCGGGACCGGCGCTTAGTTTCGGGGAGATCCGTACTTTCGTCTTTAGCGTCATTTTTGGTCTACATCATTGCAGAAAGGTTTTCCACTACGTTAGGCAAGGAGAAACTCTGCCAGCACAGAAAACATCTTCCATGGTGTTTTACATCTTGCAGAGAGCTCTGCTGAAGTTTATGCACGAAGAAAGAGAAGGTTGTTGAAAGCACCTTCCAACTGATTGGTCATGTGTTTGGAAAAGGTAGGACAGTGGTAAGGTACTGTTTTCTATCAGTTTGCAAGCTGCGCACACTATCCCAGTGTTGTGCAGCTTCATTCTTCACCTGTCTGAAGCAGCCACTCTCTTCGGCTCCTGGAGGCGAAGAAGCGGCTTCTTCGCGCAAAGGCGATTGTGCCGGTCACAGTGCACTCCAGTGCGGCGGCTACTGACGAAATGTGCCCGGGACCGGCGCGCTTAGTTTCGGGGAGCCCGTACTTTCGTCTTTAGCGTCATTTTTGGTCTACATCATTGCAGAAAGGTTTTCCACTATGTTAAGCAAGGAGAAACTGTGCCAGCACAGAAAACATCTCCCATCGTGTTTTACATGTTGCAGAGAGCTCTGCTGAAGTTTATGCACGAAGAAAAAGAAAGTTGTCCAGAACACCTTCCAACGGAATGTTCATATGTTTGGAAAAGGTAGCAAAGTGGTAAGGTACTGCTTTCTATCAGATTGCAAGATGCGCACACTATCCCAGTGTTGTGCAGCTTCATTCTTCACCATTCCGAAGCAGCCGCTCTTTTGGGCTCCCGGAGGCGAAGAAGCGGCTTCTTCGAGCAAAGGCGATTGTGCCGGTCACTGTGCTCTGCAGTGCGGCGGCTTCTGACAAAATGTGCCCGGGACCAGCACTTAGCTCCGGGGAGCTCCGTATCCTTCGTCTTTCCAGACTTTTGTGGTCTACATCATTGCAGAATGGTTTTCCACTATGTTAAGCAAGGAGAAACTGTGCCAGCACGGAAAACATCGCCCATCGTGTTTTACATTTTGAAGAGAGCTCTGCAGAAGTTTATGCACGAAGAAAAAGAAAGTTGTCCAAAACACCTTCCTTAAAAATGTTCATGTGTTTGGAAAAGGTAGGACAGTGGTAAGGTACTGTTTTCTATCAGATTGCAAGCTGTGCACACAATCCCAGGGTTGTGCAGCTTCATTCTTCACCTTTCCGAAGTAGCCGCTCTCTCCGGCTTCCGGAGGCGAAGAAGCGGCTTCTTCGAGCAAAGGCGATTGCGCCGGTCACAGTGCGCTGCAGTGCGGCAGCTTCTGCCGGAATGTGCCCGGGACAGGCGGTTAGCTCCGGGTACATCCATACAATCTTCTTTCTGGACTTTTGTGGTCTACATCATGCAAAAAACATTTCCCCTATGTCTGGCAAGGAGACACTGTGCCAACACAGAAAACATCTCCCTTCTTGTTTTACATGTTGCAGAGAGCTCTGCAGAAGTTTAAGCACGAAGAAAAAGAAAGTTGTGCAAAACACCTTCCAATGGCATGTTCATGTGTTTGTAAAAGGTAGGACAGTGGTAAGGTACTGTTTTCTATCAGTTTGCAAGCTGCGCACACTATCCCAGTGTTGTGCAGCTTCATTCTTCACCTTTCCGAAGCAGCCGCTCTTTTGGGCTCCCGGAGGCGAAGAAGCGGCTTCTTCGAGCAAAGGCGATTGTGCCGGTCACTGTGCTCTGCAGTGCGGCGGCTTCTGACAAAATGTTCCCGGGACCAGCACTTAGCTCCGGGGAGCTCCGTATCCTTCGTCTTTCCAGACTTTTGTGGTCTACATCATTGCAGAATGGTTTTCCACTATGTTAGGCAAGGAAAAATTGTGCCAGCACAGAAAACATCTCCCATCGTGTTTTATATGTTGTAGAGAACTCTGCAGAAGTTTATGCAGGAAGAAAAAGAAAGTTGTCCAAAACACCTTCCTTAAAAATGTTCATGTGTTTGGAAAAGGTAGGAGAGTGGTAAGGTACTGCTTTGGATCTGTTTGCAAGCTGCGCACACTATCCCAGTGTTGTGCAGCTTTATTCTCACCTGTCGGAAGCAGCCACTTTCTTGGGCTCCTGGAGGCGAAGAGGCTTCTTCGCGCAAAGGCGATTGTACCGGTCACTGTGCTCTGCAGTGCGGCGGCATCTGTCGAAATATGCCCGGGACCGGCGCTTAGCTCCGGGGACCTCCGTACTTTCGTCTTTCTGGACTTTTGTGGCCTACATCATTGCAGAAAGGTTTTCCACTATGTTAGGCAAGGAGAAACTGTGCCAGCACAGAAAACATCTCCCATCGTGTTTTACATGTTGCAGAGAGCTCTGCTGAAGTTTATGAACGAAGAAAAAGAAAGTTGTTGAAAACACCTTCCAACCGAATGTTCATGTGTTTGGAAAAGGTAGGAGAATGGTAAGGTACTGCTTTCTATCAGTTTACAAGCTGCGCACACTATCCCAGTGTTGTGCAGCTTCATTCTTCACCTGTCTGAAGCAGCCACTCTCTTCGGCTCCTGGAGGCGAAAAGGCTTCTTCGCGCAAAGGCGATTGTGCCGGTCACAGTGCACTCCAGTGCGGCGGCTACTGACGAAATGTGCCCGGGACCGGCGCGCTTAGTTTCGGGGAGCTCCGTACTTTGGTCTTTAGCGTCATTTTTGGTCTACATCATTGCAGAAAGGTTTTCCACTATGTTAGGCAAGGAGAAACTGTGCCAGCACAGAAAACATCTCCCATCGTGTTTTATATGTTGAAGAGAGCTCTACAGAAGTTTATGCACGAAGAAAAACAAAGTTGTTGAAAACACCTTCCAACCGAATATTCATGTGTTTGGAAAATAAGAAGATTGGTAAGGTACTGTTTTCTATCAGTTTGCAAGCTGCGCACACTATCCCAGTGTTGTGCAGCTTCATTCTTCACCTGTCTGAAGCAGCCACTGTCTTCGGCTCCTGGAGGCGAAGAGGCTTCTTCGCGCAAAGGCGATTGTGCCGGTCACTGTGCACTCCAGTGCGCCGGCTACTGACGAGATGTGCACCGGGACCGGCGCTTAGTTTCGGGGAGATCCGTACTTTCGTCTTTAGCGTCATTTTTGGTCTACATCATTGCAGAAAGGTTTTCCACTACGTTAGGCAAGGAGAAACTCTGCCAGCACAGAAAACATCTTCCATGGTGTTTTACATCTTGCAGAGAGCTCTGCAGAAGTTTATGCACGAAGAAAGAGAAGGTTGTTGAAAGCACCTTCCAACTGATTGGTCATGTGTTTGGAAAAGGTAGGACAGTGGTAAGGTACTGTTTTCTATCAGTTTGCAAGATGCGCACACTATCCCAGTGTTGTGCAGCTTCATTCTTCACCTGTCTGAAGCAGCCACTCTCTTCGGCTCCTGGAGGCGAAGAAGCGGCTTCTTCGAGCAAAGGCGATTGTGCCGGTCACAGTGCACTCCAGTGCGGCGGCTACTGACGAAATGTGCCCGGGACCGGCGCGCTTAGTTTCGGGGAGCCCGTACTTTCGTCTTTAGCGTCATTTTTGGTCTACATCATTGCAGAAAGGTTTTCCACTATGTTAAGCAAGGAGAAACTGTGCCAGCACAGAAAACATCTCCCATCGTGTTTTATATGTTGAAGAGAGCTCTGATGAAGTTTATGCACGAAGAAAAAGAAAGTTGTCCAGAACACCTTCCAACGGAATGTTCATATGTTTGGAAAAGGTAGCAAAGTGGTAAGGTACTGCTTTCTATCAGATTGCAAGATGCGCACACTATCCCAGTGTTGTGCAGCTTCATTCTTCACCATTCCGAAGCAGCCGCTCTTTTGGGCTCCCGGAGGCGAAGAAGCGGCTTCTTCGAGCAAAGGCGATTGTGCCGGTCACTGTGCTCTGCAGTGCGGCGGCTTCTGACAAAATGTGCCCGGGACCAGCACTTAGCTCCGGGGAGCTCCGTATCCTTCGTCTTTCCAGACTTTTGTGGTCTACATCATTGCAGAATGGTTTTCCACTATGTTAAGCAAGGAGAAACTGTGCCAGCACGGAAAACATCGCCCATCGTGTTTTACATTTTGAAGAGAGCTCTGCAGAAGTTTATGCACGAAGAAAAAGAAAGTTGTCCAAAACACCTTCATTAAAAATGTTCATGTGTTTGGAAAAGGTAGGACAGTGGTAAGGTACTGTTTTCTATCAGATTGCAAGCTGTGCACACAATCCCAGGGTTGTGCAGCTTCATTCTTCACCTTTCCGAAGTAGCCGCTCTCTCCGGCTTCCGGAGGCGAAGAAGCGGCTTCTTCGAGCAAAGGCGATTGCGCCGGTCACAGTGCGCTGCAGTGCGGCAGCTTCTGCCGGAATGTGCCCGGGACAGGCGGTTAGCTCCGGGTACATCCATACAATCTTCTTTCTGGACTTTTGTGGTCTACATCATGCAAAAAACATTTCCCCTATGTCTGGCAAGGAGACACTGTGCCAACACAGAAAACATCTCCCTTCTTGTTTTACATGTTGCAGAGAGCTCTGCAGAAGTTTAAGCACGAAGAAAAAGAAAGTTGTGCAAAACACCTTCCAATGGCATGTTCATGTGTTTGTAAAAGGTAGGACAGTGGTAAGGTACTGTTTTCTATCAGTTTGCAAGCTGCGCACACTATCCCAGTGTTGTGCAGCTTCATTCTTCACCTTTCCGAAGCAGCCGCTCTTTTGGGCTCCCGGAGGCGAAGAAGCGGCTTCTTCGAGCAAAGGCGATTGTGCCGGTCACTGTGCTCTGCAGTGCGGCGGCTTCTGACAAAATGTTCCCGGGACCAGCACTTAGCTCCGGGGAGCTCCGTATCCTTCGTCTTTCCAGACTTTTGTGGTCTACATCATTGCAGAATGGTTTTCCACTATGTTAGGCAAGGAGAAACTGTGCCAGCACGGAAAACATCGCCCATCGTGTTTTACATTTTGAAGAGAGCTCTGCAGAAGTTTATGCACGAAGAAAAAGAAAGTTGTCCAAAACACCTTCCTTAAAAATGTTCATGTGTTTGGAAAAGGTAGGACAGTGGTAAGGTACTGTTTTCTATCAGATTGCAAGCTGTGCACACAATCCCAGGGTTGTGCAGCTTCATTCTTCACCTTTCCGAAGTAGCCGCTCTCTCCGGCTTCCGGAGGCGAAGAAGCGGCTTCTTCGAGCAAAGGCGATTGCGCCGGTCACAGTGCGCTGCAGTGCGGCAGCTTCTGCCGGAATGTGCCCGGGACAGGCGGTTAGCTCCGGGTACATCCATACAATCTTCTTTCTGGACTTTTGTGGTCTACATCATGCAAAAAACATTTCCCCTATGTCTGGCAAGGAGACACTGTGCCAACACAGAAAACATCTCCCTTCTTGTTTTACATGTTGCAGAGAGCTCTGCAGAAGTTTAAGCACGAAGAAAAAGAAAGTTGTGCAAAACACCTTCCAATGGCATGTTCATGTGTTTGTAAAAGGTAGGACAGTGGTAAGGTACTGTTTTCTATCAGTTTGCAAGCTGCGCACACTATCCCAGTGTTGTGCAGCTTCATTCTTCACCTTTCCGAAGCAGCCGCTCTTTTGGGCTCCCGGAGGCGAAGAAGCGGCTTCTTCGAGCAAAGGCGATTGTGCCGGTCACTGTGCTCTGCAGTGCGGCGACTTCTGACAAAATGTTCCCGGGACCAGCACTTAGCTCCGGGGAGCTCCGTATCCTTCGTCTTTCCAGACTTTTGTGGTCTACATCATTGCAGAATGGTTTTCCACTATGTCAGGCAAGGAAAAATTGTGCCAGCACAGAAAACATCTCCCATCGTGTTTTATATGTTGTAGAGAGCTCTGCAGAAGTTTATGCAGGAAGAAAAAGAAAGTTGTCCAAAACACCTTCCTTAAAAATGTTCATGTGTTTGGAAAAGGTAGGAGAGTGGTAAGGTACTGCTTTGGATCTGTTTGCAAGCTGCGCACACTATCCCAGTGTTGTGCAGCTTTATTCTCACCTGTCGGAAGCAGCCACTTTCTTGGGCTCCTGGAGGCGAAGAGGCTTCTTCGCGCAAAGGCGATTGTACCGGTCACTGTGCTCTGCAGTGCGGCGGCATCTGTCGAAATATGCCCGGGACCGGCGCTTAGCTCCGGGGACCTCCGTACTTTCGTCTTTCTGGACTTTTGTGGCCTACATCATTGCAGAAAGGTTTTCCACTATGTTAGGCAAGGAGAAACTGTGCCAGCACAGAAAACATCTCCCATCGTGTTTTACATGTTGAAGAGAACTCTATAGAAGTTTATGCACGAAGAAAAAGAAAGTTGTCCAAAACTCTTCCAACCGAATGTTCATGTGTTTGGAAAAGGTAGGACAGTGGTAAGCTACGGTTATCTATCAGTTTGCAAGCTGCGCACACTATCCCAGTGTTGTGCAGCTTCATTCTCACCCTTCCGAAGCTACTGGTCTCTCCGGCTCCCGGATGCGAAGAAGCGGCTTCTTCGCTCAAAGGCGATTGTACCGGTCACTGTGCACTCCAGTGCGGCGGCTTCTTCTGAAATGTGCCCGGGACCGGGGCATAGCTCCGGGGAGCTCTGTATGCTTCGTCTTTAGCATCATTTTTGGTCTACATCATTGCAGAAAGGTTTTCCACTATGTCTGGCATGGAGAAACTGTGCCAGCACAGAAAACATCTCCCATCGTGTTTTATATGTTGAAGAGAGCTCTGCTGAAGTTTATGCACGAAGAAAAAGAAAGTTGTCCAAAACACCTTCCAATCGAATGTTCATGTGTTTGGAAAAGGTAGGAGAGAAGTAAGGTACTGTTTTGGATCAGTTTGCAAGCTGCGCACACTATCCCAGTGTTGTGCAGCTTCATTCTTCACCTGTCTGAAGCAGCCACTGTCTTCGGCTCCTGGAGGCGAAGAGGCTTCTTCGCGCAAAGGCGATTGTGCCGGTCACTGTGCACTCCAGTGCGCCGGCTACTGACGAGATGTGCACCGGGACCGGCGCTTAGTTTCGGGGAGATCCGTACTTTCGTCTTTAGCGTCATTTTTGGTCTACATCATTGCAGAAAGGTTTTCCACTACGTTAGGCAAGGAGAAACTCTGCCAGCACAGAAAACATCTTCCATGGTGTTTTACATGTTGCAGAGAGCTCTGCAGAAGTTTATGCACGAAGAAAGAGAAGGTTGTTGAAAGCACCTTCCAACTGATTGGTCATGTGTTTGGAAAAGGTAGGACAGTGGTAAGGTACTGTTTTCTATCAGTTTGCAAGATGCGCACACTATCCCAGTGTTGTGCAGCTTCATTCTTCACCTGTCTGAAGCAGCCACTCTCTTCGGCTCCTGGAGGCGAAGAAGCGGCTTCTTCGAGCAAAGGCGATTGTGCCGGTCACAGTGCACTCCAGTGCGGCGGCTACTGACGAAATGTGCCCGGGACCGGCGCGCTTAGTTTCGGGGAGCCCGTACTTTCGTCTTTAGCGTCATTTTTGGTCTACATCATTGCAGAAAGGTTTTCCACTATGTTAAGCAAGGAGAAACTGTGCCAGCACAGAAAACATCTCCCATCGTGTTTTACATGTTGCAGAGAGCTCTGCTGAAGTTTATGCACGAAGAAAAAGAAAGTTGTCCAGAACACCTTCCAACGGAATGTTCATATGTTTGGAAAAGGTAGCAAAGTGGTAAGGTACTGTTTTCTATCAGATTGCAAGATGCGCACACTATCCCAGTGTTGTGCAGCTTCATTCTTCACCATTCCGAAGCAGCCGCTCTTTTGGGCTCCCGGAGGCGAAGAAGCGGCTTCTTCGAGCAAAGGCGATTGTGCCGGTCACTGTGCTCTGCAGTGCGGCGGCTTCTGACAAAATGTGCCCGGGACCAGCACTTAGCTCCGGGGAGCTCCGTATCCTTCGTCTTTCCAGACTTTTGTGGTCTACATCATTGCAGAATGGTTTTCCACTATGTTAAGCAAGGAGAAACTGTGCCAGCACGGAAAACATCGCCCATCGTGTTTTACATTTTGAAGAGAGCTCTGCAGAAGTTTATGCACGAAGAAAAAGAAAGTTGTCCAAAACACCTTCATTAAAAATGTTCATGTGTTTGGAAAAGGTAGGACAGTGGTAAGGTACTGTTTTCTATCAGATTGCAAGCT
The DNA here is from genome assembly GCF_047830755.1 of Zonotrichia albicollis. Lineage (NCBI taxonomy): Eukaryota > Metazoa > Chordata > Aves > Passeriformes > Passerellidae > Zonotrichia > Zonotrichia albicollis. The sequence goes on from NC_133860.1 coordinate 26,273,576, forward strand.
GTGCACACAATCCCAGGGTTGTGCAGCTTCATTCTTCACCTTTCCGAAGTAGCCGCTCTCTCCGGCTTCCGGAGGCGAAGAAGCGGCTTCTTCGAGCAAAGGCGATTGCGCCGGTCACAGTGCGCTGCAGTGCGGCAGCTTCTGCCGGAATGTGCCCGGGACAGGCGGTTAGCTCCGGGTACATCCATACAATCTTCTTTCTGGACTTTTGTGGTCTACATCATGCAAAAAACATTTCCCCTATGTCTGGCAAGGAGACACTGTGCCAACACAGAAAACATCTCCCTTCTTGTTTTACATGTTGCAGAGAGCTCTGCAGAAGTTTAAGCACGAAGAAAAAGAAAGTTGTGCAAAACACCTTCCAATGGCATGTTCATGTGTTTGTAAAAGGTAGGACAGTGGTAAGGTACTGTTTTCTATCAGTTTGCAAGCTGCGCACACTATCCCAGTGTTGTGCAGCTTCATTCTTCACCTTTCCGAAGCAGCCGCTCTTTTGGGCTCCCGGAGGCGAAGAAGCGGCTTCTTCGAGCAAAGGCGATTGTGCCGGTCACTGTGCTCTGCAGTGCGGCGACTTCTGACAAAATGTTCCCGGGACCAGCACTTAGCTCCGGGGAGCTCCGTATCCTTCGTCTTTCCAGACTTTTGTGGTCTACATCATTGCAGAATGGTTTTCCACTATGTCAGGCAAGGAAAAATTGTGCCAGCACAGAAAACATCTCCCATCGTGTTTTATATGTTGTAGAGAGCTCTGCAGAAGTTTATGCAGGAAGAAAAAGAAAGTTGTCCAAAACACCTTCCTTAAAAATGTTCATGTGTTTGGAAAAGGTAGGAGAGTGGTAAGGTACTGCTTTGGATCTGTTTGCAAGCTGCGCACACTATCCCAGTGTTGTGCAGCTTTATTCTCACCTGTCGGAAGCAGCCACTTTCTTGGGCTCCTGGAGGCGAAGAGGCTTCTTCGCGCAAAGGCGATTGTACCGGTCACTGTGCTCTGCAGTGCGGCGGCATCTGTCGAAATATGCCCGGGACCGGCGCTTAGCTCCGGGGACCTCCGTACTTTCGTCTTTCTGGACTTTTGTGGCCTACATCATTGCAGAAAGGTTTTCCACTATGTTAGGCAAGGAGAAACTGTGCCAGCACAGAAAACATCTCCCATCGTGTTTTACATGTTGCAGAGAGCTCTGCTGAAGTTTATGAACGAAGAAAAAGAAAGTTGTTGAAAACACCTTCCAACCGAATGTTCATGTGTTTGGAAAAGGTAGGAGAATGGTAAGGTACTGCTTTCTATCAGATTGCAAGCTGCGCATACTATCCCAGTGTTGTGCAGCTTCATTCTTCACCTTTCCGAAGCAGCCGCTCTCTCAGGCTCCCGGAGGCGAAGAAGCGGCTTCTTCGAGTAAAGGCAATTGCACCCGTCACAGTGCACTCCAGTGCGGCGGCTTCTGCCGAAATGTGCCCGGGACCGGTGCTTAGCTCCGGGGAGATCCGTACTTTCGTCTTTATGGACTTTTGTGGCCTACATCATTGCAGAAAGGTTTTCCACTACGTTAGGCAAAGAGAAACTGTGCCAGCACAGAAAACATCTCCCATCGTGTTTTACATGTTGCAGAGAGCTCTGCAGCAGTTTATGCACGAAGAAAAAGAAAGTTGTTGAAAACACCTTCCAACGGAATGTTCACATGTCTGGAATTGGTAGGACAGTGGTAAGGTACTGCTTTCTATCAGTTTGCAAGCTGCGCACACTATCCCAGTGTTGTGCAGCTTCATTGTTCACCATTCCGAAGCAGCCGCACTCTCCAGCTGCCGGAGGCGAAGATGCGGCTTCTTCGAGCAAAGACGATTGCGCCGGTCACAGTGCGCTGCAGTGCGGCAGCTTCTGCCGGAATGTGCCCGGGACCGGCGCTTAGCTCCGGGGAGCTCCGTATCCTTCGTCTTTAGCGACTTTTGTGGCCTACATCATTGCTGAAAGGTTTTCCACTACGTTAGGCAAGGAGAAACTGTGCCAGCACAGAAAACATCTCCCATCGTGTTTTACATGTTGCAGAGAGCTCTGCTGAAGTTTATGAACGAAGAAAAAGAAAGTTGTTGAAAACACCTTCCAACCGAATGTTCATGTGTTTGGAAAAGGTAGGACAGTGGTAAGGTACTGCTTTCTATCAGTTTGCAAGCTGCGCACACTATCCCAGTGTTGTGCAGCTTCATTCTTCACCATTCCGAAGCAGCCGCACTCTCCAGCTGCCGGAGGCGAAGATGCGGCTTCTTCGAGCAAAGGCGATTGCGCCGGACACAGTGCGCTGCGGTGCGGCAGCTTCTGCCGGAATGTGCCCGGGACCGGCGCTTAGCTCCGGGGACCTCCGTATCCTTCGTCTTTAGCGTCTTTTGTCGTCTACATCATTGCAGAAAGGTTTTCCGCTATGTCTGGCAAGGAGAAACTGTGCCAGCACAGAAAACATCTCCCATCGTGTTTTATATGTTGAAGAGAGCTCTGCTGAAGTTTATGCACGAAGAAAAAGAAAGTTGTCCAAAACACCTTCCAATCGAATGTTCATGTGTTTGGAAAAGGTAGGAGAGAAGTAAGGTACTGTTTTGGATCAGTTTGCAAGCTGCGCACACTATCCCAGTGTTGTGCAGCTTCATTCTTCACCTGTCTGAAGCAGCCACTGTCTTCGGCTCCTGGAGGCGAAGAGGCTTCTTCGCGCAAAGGCGATTGTGCCGGTCACTGTGCACTCCAGTGCGCCGGCTACTGACGAGATGTGCACCGGGACCGGCGCTTAGCTCCGGGGAGCTCCGTATCCTTCGTCTTTAGCGTCTTTTGTCGTCTACATCATTGCAGAAAGGTTTTCCACTATGTCTGGCAAGGAGAAACTCTGCCAGCACAGAAAACATCTTCCATCGTGTTTTACATGTTGCAGAGAGCTCTGCAGAAGTTTATGCACGAAGAAAGAGAAGGTTGTTGAGAGCACCTTCCAACTGATTGGTCATGTGTTTGGAAAAGGTAGGAGAGTGGTAAGGTACTGTTTTCTATCAGTTTGCAAGCTGCGCACACTATCCCAGTGTTGTGCAGCTTCATTCTTCACCATTCCGAAGCAGCCGCACTCTCCAGCTGCCGGAGGCGAAGATGCGGCTTCTTCGAGCAAAGGCGATTGCGCCGGACACAGTGCGCTGCGGTGCGGCAGCTTCTGCCGGAATGTGCCCGGGACCGGCGCTTAGCTCCGGGGAGCTCCGTATCCTTCGTCTTTAGCGTCTTTTGTCGTCTACATCATTGCAGAAAGGTTTTCCACTATGTTAGGCAAGGAGAAATTGTGCCAGCAGAGAAAACATCTCCCATCGTGTTTTACATGTTCCAGAGAGCTCTACAGAGTGTGTTGCAAGACGAAAAACCAAGTTGTCCAAAACACCTTCCAAACGAATGTTCATGTGTTTGGAAAAGGTAGGAAAGTGGTAAGGTACTGTTTTCTATCAGTTTGCAAGCTGTGCACACTATCCCAGTGTTGTGCAGCTTCATTCTTCACCTTTCCAAAGAAGCCGCTCTCTCCGGCTTCCGGACGCGAAGAAGCGGCTTCTTCGCGCAAAGGCAATTGTTCCGGTCACAGTGCTACGAAGTGCGGCGGCTTCTGACGAATTGTGCCAGGCACCGGGGCTATGTCCGGGACATCCGTGCCTTTTTCTTCTGGACTTCTCTGGTCAACATCATGGCAAAAATCTTTTCCAATATGTCTGGCAAGGAGAAACTGTGCCAACACAGAAAACATCTCCCATCGTGTTTTAAATGTTGCAGAGAGCTCTACAGAGTGTGTTGCAAGAAGAAAAACAAAATTGTCCAAAACACCTTCCAATCGAATGTTCATGTGTTTGGAAAAGGTAGACGACTGTAAGGTACTGTTTTCTATCAGTATGCAAGATGCGCACACTATCCCAGTGTTGTGCAGCTTCATTCTTCACCTGTCTTAGGCAGCCACTTTCTTCGGCTCCCGGAGGCGAAGAAGCGGCTTCTTCGCGCAAAGGCGATTGTACCGGTCACTGTGCACTCCATTGCGGCGGCTTCTTCTGAAATGTGCCCGGGATTGGGGCATAGCTCCGGGGATCTCCGTACTTTCGTCTTTCTGGACTTTTGTGGCCTACATCATTGCAGAAAGGTTTTCCACTATGTTAAGCAAGGAGAAACTGTGCCAGCACAGAAAACATCTCCCATCGTGTTTTACATGTTGCAGAGAGCTCTGCTGAAGTTTATGCACGAAGAAAAAGAAAGTTGTTGAAAACACCTTCCAACTAAATGTTCATGTGTTTGGAAAAGGTAGGAGAGTGGTAAGGTACTGTTTTCTATCAGTTTGCAAGCTGCGCACACTATCCCAGTGTTGTGCAGCTTCATTCTTCACCTTTCCGAAGTAGCCGCACACTCCAGCTGCCGGAGGCGAAGATGCGGCTTCTTCGAGCAAAGGCAATTGCACCCGTCACAGTGCACTCCAGTGCGGCGGCTTCTGACGAAATGTGCCCGGGACCTGCGCTTAGCTCCGGGGACCTCCGTACTTTCTTCTTTCCAGACTTTTGTGGCCTACGTCATTGCAGAAAGGTTTTCCACTATGTTAAGCAAGGAGAAACTGTGCCAGCAGAGAAAACATCTCCCATCGTGTTTTACATGTTGCAGAGAGCTCTGCAGAAGTTTATGCACGAATAAAATAAAGTTGTCCAAAACACCTTCCAACAGAATGTTCATGTGTTTGGAAAAGGTAGGAGAGTGGTAAGGTACGGTTATCTATCAGTCTGCAAGCTGCGCACACTATCCCAGTGTTTTGCAGCTTCATTCTCACCTTACCGAAGCTACTGGTCTCTCCGGCTCCCGGAGGCGAAGAAGCGGCTTCTTCGCGCAAAGGCGATTGTACCGGTCACTGTGCACTCCAGTGCGGCGGCTACTGACGAAATGGGCCCGGGACCGGGGCATAGCTCCTGGGAGCTCTGTATGCTTCGTCTTTAGCATCATTTTTTAATCTACATCATTGCAGAAAGGTTTTCCACTATGTTAAGCAAGGAGAAACTGTGCCAGCACAGAAAACATCTCCCATCGTGTTTTACATGTTGAAGAGAACTCTATAGAAGTTTATGCACGAAGAAAAAGAAAGTTGTCCAAAACTCTTCCAACCGAATGTTCATGTGTTTGGAAAAGGTAGGACAGTGGTAAGCTACGGTTATCTATCAGTTTGCAAGCTGCGCACACTATCCCAGTGTTGTGCAGCTTCATTCTCACCCTTCCGAAGCTACTGGTCTCTCCGGCTCCCGGATGCGAAGAAGCGGCTTCTTCGCTCAAAGGCGATTGTACCGGTCACTGTGCACTCCAGTGCGGCGGCTTCTTCTGAAATGTGCCCGGGACCGGGGCATAGCTCCGGGGAGCTCTGTATGCTTCGTCTTTAGCATCATTTTTGGTCTACATCATTGCAGAAAGGTTTTCCACTATGTCTGGCATGGAGAAACTGTGCCAGCACAGAAAACATCTCCCATCGTGTTTTATATGTTGAAGAGAGCTCTGCTGAAGTTTATGCACGAAGAAAAAGAAAGTTGTCCAAAACACCTTCCAATCGAATGTTCATGTGTTTGGAAAAGGTAGGAGAGAAGTAAGGTACTGTTTTGGATCAGTTTGCAAGCTGCGCACACTATCCCAGTGTTGTGCAGCTTCATTCTTCACCTGTCTGAAGCAGCCACTGTCTTCGGCTCCTGGAGGCGAAGAGGCTTCTTCGCGCAAAGGCGATTGTGCCGGTCACTGTGCACTCCAGTGCGCCGGCTACTGACGAGATGTGCACCGGGACCGGCGCTTAGTTTCGGGGAGATCCGTACTTTCGTCTTTAGCGTCATTTTTGGTCTACATCATTGCAGAAAGGTTTTCCACTACGTTAGGCAAGGAGAAACTCTGCCAGCACAGAAAACATCTTCCATGGTGTTTTACATCTTGCAGAGAGCTCTGCAGAAGTTTATGCACGAAGAAAGAGAAGGTTGTTGAAAGCACCTTCCAACTGATTGGTCATGTGTTTGGAAAAGGTAGGACAGTGGTAAGGTACTGTTTTCTATCAGTTTGCAAGATGCGCACACTATCCCAGTGTTGTGCAGCTTCATTCTTCACCTGTCTGAAGCAGCCACTCTCTTCGGCTCCTGGAGGCGAAGAAGCGGCTTCTTCGAGCAAAGGCGATTGTGCCGGTCACAGTGCACTCCAGTGCGGCGGCTACTGACGAAATGTGCCCGGGACCGGCGCGCTTAGTTTCGGGGAGCCCGTACTTTCGTCTTTAGCGTCATTTTTGGTCTACATCATTGCAGAAAGGTTTTCCACTATGTTAAGCAAGGAGAAACTGTGCCAGCACAGAAAACATCTCCCATCGTGTTTTACATGTTGCAGAGAGCTCTGCTGAAGTTTATGCACGAAGAAAAAGAAAGTTGTCCAGAACACCTTCCAACGGAATGTTCATATGTTTGGAAAAGGTAGCAAAGTGGTAAGGTACTGCTTTCTATTAGATTGCAAGATGCGCACACTATCCCAGTGTTGTGCAGCTTCATTCTTCACCATTCCGAAGCAGCCGCTCTTTTGGGCTCCCGGAGGCGAAGAAGCGGCTTCTTCGAGCAAAGGCGATTGTGCCGGTCACTGTGCTCTGCAGTGCGGCGGCTTCTGACAAAATGTGCCCGGGACCAGCACTTAGCTCCGGGGAGCTCCGTATCCTTCGTCTTTCCAGACTTTTGTGGTCTACATCATTGCAGAATGGTTTTCCACTATGTTAAGCAAGGAGAAACTGTGCCAGCACGGAAAACATCGCCCATCGTGTTTTACATTTTGAAGAGAGCTCTGCAGAAGTTTATGCACGAAGAAAAAGAAAGTTGTCCAAAACACCTTCATTAAAAATGTTCATGTGTTTGGAAAAGGTAGGACAGTGGTAAGGTACTGTTTTCTATCAGATTGCAAGCTGTGCACACAATCCCAGGGTTGTGCAGCTTCATTCTTCACCTTTCCGAAGTAGCCGCTCTCTCCGGCTTCCGGAGGCGAAGAAGCGGCTTCTTCGAGCAAAGGCGATTGCGCCGGTCACAGTGCGCTGCAGTGCGGCAGCTTCTGCCGGAATGTGCCCGGGACAGGCGGTTAGCTCCGGGTACATCCATACAATCTTCTTTCTGGACTTTTGTGGTCTACATCATGCAAAAAACATTTCCCCTATGTCTGGCAAGGAGACACTGTGCCAACACAGAAAACATCTCCCTTCTTGTTTTACATGTTGCAGAGAGCTCTGCAGAAGTTTAAGCACGAAGAAAAAGAAAGTTGTGCAAAACACCTTCCAATGGCATGTTCATGTGTTTGTAAAAGGTAGGACAGTGGTAAGGTACTGTTTTCTAGCAGTTTGCAAGCTGCGCACACTATCCCAGTGTTGTGCAGCTTCATTCTTCACCTTTCCGAAGCAGCCGCTCTTTTGGGCTCCCGGAGGCGAAGAAGCGGCTTCTTCGAGCAAAGGCGATTGTTCCGGTCACTGTGCTCTGCAGTGCGGCGACTTCTGACAAAATGTTCCCGGGACCAGCACTTAGCTCCGGGGAGCTCCGTATCCTTCGTCTTTCCAGACTTTTGTGGTCTACATCATTGCAGAATGGTTTTCCACTATGTCTGGCAAGGAAAAATTGTGCCAGCACAGAAAACATCTCCCATCGTGTTTTATATGTTGTAGAGAGCTCTGCAGAAGTTTATGCAGGAAGAAAAAGAAAGTTGTCCAAAACACCTTCCTTAAAAATGTTCATGTGTTTGGAAAAGGTAGGAGAGTGGTAAGGTACTGCTTTGGATCTGTTTGCAAGCTGCGCACACTATCCCAGTGTTGTGCAGCTTTATTCTCACCTGTCGGAAGCAGCCACTTTCTTGGGCTCCTGGAGGCGAAGAGGCTTCTTCGCGCAAAGGCGATTGTACCGGTCACTGTGCTCTGCAGTGCGGCGGCATCTGTCGAAATATGCCCGGGACCGGCGCTTAGCTCCGGGGACCTCCGTACTTTCGTCTTTCTGGACTTTTGTGGCCTACATCATTGCAGAAAGGTTTTCCACTACGTTAGGCAAGGAGAAACTGTGCCAGCACAGAAAACATCTCCCATCGTGTTTTACATGTTGAAGAGAACTCTATAGATGTTTATGCACGAAGAAAAAGAAAGTTGTCCAAAACTCTTCCAACCGAATGTTCATGCGTTTGGAAAAGGTAGGATAGTGGTAAGCTACGGTTATCTATCAGTTTGCAAGCTGCGCACACTATCCCAGTGTTGTGCAGCTTCATTCTCACCCTTCCGAAGCTACTGGTCTCTCCGGCTCCCGGATGCGAAGAAGCGGCTTCTTCGCTCAAAGGCGATTGTACCGGTCACTGTGCACTCCAGTGCGGCGGCTTCTTCTGAAATGTGCCCGGGACCGGGGCATAGCTCCGGGGAGCTCTGTATGCTTCGTCTTTAGCATCATTTTTGGTCTACATCATTGCAGAAAGGTTTTCCACTATGTCTGGCATGGAGAAACTGTGCCAGCACAGAAAACATCTCCCATCGTGTTTTATATGTTGAAGAGAGCTCTGCTGAAGTTTATGCACGAAGAAAAAGAAAGTTGTCCAAAACACCTTCCAATCGAATGTTCATGTGTTTGGAAAAGGTAGGAGAGAAGTAAGGTACTGTTTTGGATCAGTTTGCAAGCTGCGCACACTATCCCAGTGTTGTGCAGCTTCATTCTTCACCTGTCTGAAGCAGCCACTGTCTTCGGCTCCTGGAGGCGAAGAGGCTTCTTCGCGCAAAGGCGATTGTGCCGGTCACTGTGCACTCCAGTGCGCCGGCTACTGACGAGATGTGCACCGGGACCGGCGCTTAGTTTCGGGGAGATCCGTACTTTCGTCTTTAGCGTCATTTTTGGTCTACATCATTGCAGAAAGGTTTTCCACTACGTTAGGCAAGGAGAAACTCTGCCAGCACAGAAAACATCTTCCATGGTGTTTTACATCTTGCAGAGAGCTCTGCAGAAGTTTATGCACGAAGAAAGAGAAGGTTGTTGAAAGCACCTTCCAACTGATTGGTCATGTGTTTGGAAAAGGTAGGACAGTGGTAAGGTACTGTTTTCTATCAGTTTGCAAGATGCGCACACTATCCCAGTGTTGTGCAGCTTCATTCTTCACCTGTCTGAAGCAGCCACTCTCTTCGGCTCCTGGAGGCGAAGAAGCGGCTTCTTCGAGCAAAGGCGATTGTGCCGGTCACAGTGCACTCCAGTGCGGCGGCTACTGACGAAATGTGCCCGGGACCGGCGCGCTTAGTTTCGGGGAGCTCCGTACTTTGGTCTTTAGCGTCATTTTTGGTCTACATCATTGCAGAAAGGTTTTCCACTATGTTAAGCAAGGAGAAACTGTGCCAGCACAGAAAACATCTCCCATCGTGTTTTACATGTTGCAGAGAGCTCTGCTGAAGTTTATGCACGAAGAAAAAGAAAGTTGTCCAGAACACCTTCCAACGGAATGTTCATATGTTTGGAAAAGGTAGCAAAGTGGTAAGGTACTGCTTTCTATTAGATTGCAAGATGCGCACACTATCCCAGTGTTGTGCAGCTTCATTCTTCACCATTCCGAAGCAGCCGCTCTTTTGGGCTCCCGGAGGCGAAGAAGCGGCTTCTTCGAGCAAAGGCGATTGTGCCGGTCACTGTGCTCTGCAGTGCGGCGGCTTCTGACAAAATGTGCCCGGGACCAGCACTTAGCTCCGGGGAGCTCCGTATCCTTCGTCTTTCCAGACTTTTGTGGTCTACATCATTGCAGAATGGTTTTCCACTATGTTAAGCAAGGAGAAACTGTGCCAGCACGGAAAACATCGCCCATCGTGTTTTACATTTTGAAGAGAGCTCTGCAGAAGTTTATGCACGAAGAAAAAGAAAGTTGTCCAAAACACCTTCATTAAAAATGTTCATGTGTTTGGAAAAGGTAGGACAGTGGTAAGGTACTGTTTTCTATCAGATTGCAAGCTGTGCACACAATCCCAGGGTTGTGCAGCTTCATTCTTCACCTTTCCGAAGTAGCCGCTCTCTCCGGCTTCCGGAGGCGAAGAAGCGGCTTCTTCGAGCAAAGGCGATTGCGCCGGTCACAGTGCGCTGCAGTGCGGCAGCTTCTGCCGGAATGTGCCCGGGACAGGCGGTTAGCTCCGGGTACATCCATACAATCTTCTTTCTGGACTTTTGTGGTCTACATCATGCAAAAAACATTTCCCCTATGTCTGGCAAGGAGACACTGTGCCAACACAGAAAACATCTCCCTTCTTGTTTTACATGTTGCAGAGAGCTCTGCAGAAGTTTAAGCACGAAGAAAAAGAAAGTTGTGCAAAACACCTTCCAATGGCATGTTCATGTGTTTGTAAAAGGTAGGACAGTGGTAAGGTACTGTTTTCTAGCAGTTTGCAAGCTGCGCACACTATCCCAGTGTTGTGCAGCTTCATTCTTCACCTTTCCGAAGCAGCCGCTCTTTTGGGCTCCCGGAGGCGAAGAAGCGGCTTCTTCGAGCAAAGGCGATTGTGCCGGTCACTGTGCTCTGCAGTGCGGCGACTTCTGACAAAATGTTCCCGGGACCAGCACTTAGCTCCGGGGAGCTCCGTATCCTTCGTCTTTCCAGACTTTTGTGGTCTACATCATTGCAGAATGGTTTTCCACTATGTCAGGCAAGGAAAAATTGTGCCAGCACAGAAAACATCTCCCATCGTGTTTTATATGTTGTAGAGAGCTCTGCAGAAGTTTATGCAGGAAGAAAAAGAAAGTTGTCCAAAACACCTTCCTTAAAAATGTTCATGTGTTTGGAAAAGGTAGGAGAGTGGTAAGGTACTGCTTTGGATCTGTTTGCAAGCTGCGCACACTATCCCAGTGTTGTGCAGCTTTATTCTCACCTGTCGGAAGCAGCCACTTTCTTGGGCTCCTGGAGGCGAAGAGGCTTCTTCGCGCAAAGGCGATTGTACCGGTCACTGTGCTCTGCAGTGCGGCGGCATCTGTCGAAATATGCCCGGGACCGGCGCTTAGCTCCGGGGACCTCCGTACTTTCGTCTTTCTGGACTTTTGTGGCCTACATCATTGCAGAAAGGTTTTCCACTATGTTAGGCAAGGAGAAACTGTGCCAGCACAGAAAACATCTCCCATCGTGTTTTACATGTTGCAGAGAGCTCTGCTGAAGTTTATGAACGAAGAAAAAGAAAGTTGTTGAAAACACCTTCCAACCGAATGTTCATGTGTTTGGAAAAGGTAGGAGAATGGTAAGGTACTGCTTTCTATCAGTTTACAAGCTGCGCACACTATCCCAGTGTTGTGCAGCTTCATTCTTCACCTGTCTGAAGCAGCCACTGTCTTCGGCTCCTGGAGGCGAAAAGGCTTCTTCGCGCAAAGGCGATTGTGCCGGTCACAGTGCACTCCAGTGCGGCGGCTACTGACGAAATGTGCCCGGGACCGGCGCGCTTAGTTTCGGGGAGCTCCGTACTTTGGTCTTTAGCGTCATTTTTGGTCTACATCATTGCAGAAAGGTTTTCCACTATGTTAGGCAAGGAGAAACTGTGCCAGCACAGAAAACATCTCCCATCGTGTTTTATATGTTGAAGAGAGCTCTACAGAAGTTTATGCACGAAGAAAAACAAAGTTGTTGAAAACACCTTCCAACCGAATATTCATGTGTTTGGAAAATAAGAAGATTGGTAAGGTACTGTTTTCTATCAGATTGCAAGCTGCGCATACTATCCCAGTGTTGTGCAGCTTCATTCTTCACCTTTCCGAAGCAGCCGCTCTCTCAGGCTCCCGGAGGCGAAGAAGCGGCTTCTTCGAGTAAAGGCAATTGCACCCGTCACAGTGCACTCCAGTGCGGCGGCTTCTGCCGAAATGTGCCCGGGACCGGTGCTTAGCTCCGGGGAGATCCGTACTTTCGTCTTTATGGACTTTTGTGGCCTACATCATTGCAGAAAGGTTTTCCACTACGTTAGGCAAAGAGAAACTGTGCCAGCACAGAAAACATCTCCCATCGTGTTTTACATGTTGCAGAGAGCTCTGCAGCAGTTTATGCACGAAGAAAAAGAAAGTTGTTGAAAACACCTTCCAACGGAATGTTCATATGTCTGGAATTGGTAGGACAGTGGTAAGGTACTGCTTTCTATCAGTTTGCAAGCTGCGCACATTATCCCAGTGTTGTGCAGCTTCATTCTTCACCATTCCGAAGCAGCCGCACTCTCCAGCTGCCGGAGGCGAAGATGCGGCTTCTTCGAGCAAAGACGATTGCGCCGGTCACAGTGCGCTGCAGTGCGGCAGCTTCTGCCGGAATGTGCCCGGGACCGGCGCTTAGCTCCGGGGAGCTCCGTATCCTTCGTCTTTAGCGACTTTTGTGGCCTACATCATTGCTGAAAGGTTTTCCACTACGTTAGGCAAGGAGAAACTGTGCCAGCACAGAAAACATCTCCCATCGTGTTTTACATGTTGCAGAGAGCTCTGCTGAAGTTTATGAACGAAGAAAAAGAAAGTTGTTGAAAACACCTTCCAACCGAATGTTCATGTGTTTGGAAAAGGTAGGACAGTGGTAAGGTACTGCTTTCTATCAGTTTGCAAGCTGCGCACACTATCCCAGTGTTGTGCAGCTTCATTCTTCACCATTCCGAAGCAGCCGCACTCTCCAGCTGCCGGAGGCGAAGATGCGGCTTCTTCGAGCAAAGGCGATTGCGCCGGACACAGTGCGCTGCGGTGCGGCAGCTTCTGCCGGAATGTGCCCGGGACCGGCGCTTAGCTCCGGGGAGCTCCGTATCCTTCGTCTTTAGCGTCTTTTGTCGTCTACATCATTGCAGAAAGGTTTTCCGCTATGTCTGGCAAGGAGAAACTGTGCCAGCACAGAAAACATCTCCCATCGTGTTTTATATGTTGAAGAGAGCTCTGCTGAAGTTTATGCACGAAGAAAAAGAAAGTTGTCCAAAACACCTTCCAATCGAATGTTCATGTGTTTGGAAAAGGTAGGAGAGAAGTAAGGTACTGTTTTGGATCAGTTTGCAAGCTGCGCACACTATCCCAGTGTTGTGCAGCTTCATTCTTCACCTGTCTGAAGCAGCCACTGTCTTCGGCTCCTGGAGGCGAAGAGGCTTCTTCGCGCAAAGGCGATTGTGCCGGTCACTGTGCACTCCAGTGCGCCGGCTACTGACGAGATGTGCACCGGGACCGGCGCTTAGCTCCGGGGAGCTCCGTATCCTTCGTCTTTAGCGTCTTTTGTCGTCTACATCATTGCAGAAAGGTTTTCCACTATGTCTGGCAAGGAGAAACTCTGCCAGCACAGAAAACATCTTCCATCGTGTTTTACATGTTGCAGAGAGCTCTGCAGAAGTTTATGCACGAAGAAAGAGAAGGTTGTTGAGAGCACCTTCCAACTGATTGGTCATGTGTTTGGAAAAGGTAGGAGAGTGGTAAGGTACTGTTTTCTATCAGTTTGCAAGCTGCGCACACTATCCCAGTGTTGTGCAGCTTCATTCTTCACCATTCCGAAGCAGCCGCACTCTCCAGCTGCCGGAGGCGAAGATGCGGCTTCTTCGAGCAAAGGCGATTGCGCCGGACACAGTGCGCTGCGGTGCGGCAGCTTCTGCCGGAATGTGCCCGGGACCGGCGCTTAGCTCCGGGGAGCTCCGTATCCTTCGTCTTTAGCGTCTTTTGTCGTCTACATCATTGCAGAAAGGTTTTCCACTATGTTAGGCAAGGAGAAATTGTGCCAGCAGAGAAAACATCTCCCATCGTGTTTTACATGTTCCAGAGAGCTCTACAGAGTGTGTTGCAAGACGAAAAACCAAGTTGTCCAAAACACCTTCCAAACGAATGTTCATGTGTTTGGAAAAGGTAGGAAAGTGGTAAGGTACTGTTTTCTATCAGTTTGCAAGCTGTGCACACTATCCCAGTGTTGTGCAGCTTCATTCTTCACCTTTCCAAAGAAGCCGCTCTCTCCGGCTTCCGGACGCGAAGAAGCGGCTTCTTCGCGCAAAGGCAATTGTTCCGGTCACAGTGCTACGAAGTGCGGCGGCTTCTGACGAATTGTGCCAGGCACCGGGGCTATGTCCGGGACATCCGTGCCTTTTTCTTCTGGACTTCTCTGGTCAACATCATGGCAAAAATCTTTTCCAATATGTCTGGCAAGGAGAAACTGTGCCAACACAGAAAACATCTCCCATCGTGTTTTAAATGTTGCAGAGAGCTCTACAGAGTGTGTTGCAAGAAGAAAAACAAAATTGTCCAAAACACCTTCCAATCGAATGTTCATGTGTTTGGAAAAGGTAGACGACTGTAAGGTACTGTTTTCTATCAGTATGCAAGATGCGCACACTATCCCAGTGTTGTGCAGCTTCATTCTTCACCTGTCTTAGGCAGCCACTTTCTTCGGCTCCCGGAGGCGAAGAAGCGGCTTCTTCGCGCAAAGGCGATTGTACCGGTCACTGTGCACTCCATTGCGGCGGCTTCTTCTGAAATGTGCCCGGGATTGGGGCATAGCTCCGGGGATCTCCGTACTTTCGTCTTTCTGGACTTTTGTGGCCTACATCATTGCAGAAAGGTTTTCCACTATGTTAAGCAAGGAGAAACTGTGCCAGCACAGAAAACATCTCCCATCGTGTTTTACATGTTGCAGAGAGCTCTGCTGAAGTTTATGCACGAAGAAAAAGAAAGTTGTTGAAAACACCTTCCAACTAAATGTTCATGTGTTTGGAAAAGGTAGGAGAGTGGTAAGGTACTGTTTTCTATCAGTTTGCAAGCTGCGCACACTATCCCAGTGTTGTGCAGCTTCATTCTTCACCTTTCCGAAGTAGCCGCACACTCCAGCTGCCGGAGGCGAAGATGCGGCTTCTTCGAGCAAAGGCAATTGCACCCGTCACAGTGCACTCCAGTGCGGCGGCTTCTGACGAAATGTGCCCGGGACCTGCGCTTAGCTCCGGGGACCTCCGTACTTTCATCTTTCCAGACTTTTGTGGCCTACGTCATTGCAGAAAGGTTTTCCACTATGTTAAGCAAGGAGAAACTGTGCCAGCAGAGAAAACATCTCCCATCGTGTTTTACATGTTGCAGAGAGCTCTGCAGAAGTTTATGCACGAATAAAATAAAAGTTGTCCAAAACACCTTCCAACAGAATGTTCATGTGTTTGGAAAAGGTAGGAGAGTGGTAAGGTACGGTTATCTATCAGTCTGCAAGCTGCGCACACTATCCCAGTGTTTTGCAGCTTCATTCTCACCTTACCGAAGCTACTGGTCTCTCCGGCTCCCGGAGGCGAAGAAGCGGCTTCTTCGCGCAAAGGCGATTGTACCGGTCACTGTGCACTCCAGTGCGGCGGCTACTGACGAAATGGGCCCGGGACCGGGGCATAGCTCCTGGGAGCTCTGTATGCTTCGTCTTTAGCATCATTTTTTAATCTACATCATTGCAGAAAGGTTTTCCACTATGTTAAGCAAGGAGAAACTGTGCCAGCACAGAAAACATCTCCCATCGTGTTTTACATGTTGAAGAGAACTCTATAGAAGTTTATGCACGAAGAAAAAGAAAGTTGTCCAAAACTCTTCCAACCGAATGTTCATGTGTTTGGAAAAGGTAGGACAGTGGTAAGCTACGGTTATCTATCAGTTTGCAAGCTGCGCACACTATCCCAGTGTTGTGCAGCTTCATTCTCACCCTTCCGAAGCTACTGGTCTCTCCGGCTCCCGGATGCGAAGAAGCGGCTTCTTCGCTCAAAGGCGATTGTACCGGTCACTGTGCACTCCAGTGCGGCGGCTTCTTCTGAAATGTGCCCGGGACCGGGGCATAGCTCCGGGGAGCTCTGTATGCTTCGTCTTTAGCATCATTTTTGGTCTACATCATTGCAGAAAGGTTTTCCACTATGTCTGGCATGGAGAAACTGTGCCAGCACAGAAAACATCTCCCATCGTGTTTTATATGTTGAAGAGAGCTCTGCTGAAGTTTATGCACGAAGAAAAAGAAAGTTGTCCAAAACACCTTCCAATCGAATGTTCATGTGTTTGGAAAAGGTAGGAGAGAAGTAAGGTACTGTTTTCTATCAGTTTGCAAGCTGCGCACACTATCCCAGTGTTGTGCAGCTTCATTCTTCACCTGTCTGAAGCAGCCACTGTCTTCGGCTCCTGGAGGCGAAGAGGCTTCTTCGCGCAAAGGCGATTGTGCCGGTCACTGTGCACTCCAGTGCGCCGGCTACTGACGAGATGTGCACCGGGACCGGCGCTTAGTTTCGGGGAGATCCGTACTTTCGTCTTTAGCGTCATTTTTGGTCTACATCATTGCAGAAAGGTTTTCCACTACGTTAGGCAAGGAGAAACTCTGCCAGCACAGAAAACATCTTCCATGGTGTTTTACATCTTGCAGAGAGCTCTGCAGAAGTTTATGCACGAAGAAAGAGAAGGTTGTTGAAAGCACCTTCCAACTGATTGGTCATGTGTTTGGAAAAGGTAGGACAGTGGTAAGGTACTGTTTTCTATCAGTTTGCAAGATGCGCACACTATCCCAGTGTTGTGCAGCTTCATTCTTCACCTGTCTGAAGCAGCCGCTCTCTCAGGCTCCCGGAGGCGAAGAAGCGGCTTCTTCGAGTAAAGGCAATTGCACCCGTCACAGTGCACTCCAGTGCGGCGGCTTCTGCCGAAATGTGCCCGGGACCGGTGCTTAGCTCCGGGGAGATCCGTACTTTCGTCTTTATGGACTTTTGTGGCCTACATCATTGCAGAAAGGTTTTCCACTACGTTAGGCAAAGAGAAACTGTGCCAGCACAGAAAACATCTCCCATCGTGTTTTACATGTTGCAGAGAGCTCTGCAGCAGTTTATGCACGAAGAAAAAGAAAGTTGTTGAAAACACCTTCCAACGGAATGTTCATATGTCTGGAATTGGTAGGACAGTGGTAAGGTACTGCTTTCTATCAGTTTGCAAGCTGCGCACACTATCCCAGTGTTGTGCAGCTTCATTGTTCACCATTCCGAAGCAGCCGCACTCTCCAGCTGCCGGAGGCGAAGATGCGGCTTCTTCGAGCAAAGACGATTGCGCCGGTCACAGTGCGCTGCAGTGCGGCAGCTTCTGCCGGAATGTGCCCGGGACCGGCGCTTAGCTCCGGGGAGCTCCGTATCCTTCGTCTTTAGCGACTTTTGTGGCCTACATCATTGCTGAAAGGTTTTCCACTACGTTAGGCAAGGAGAAACTGTGCCAGCACAGAAAACATCTCCCATCGTGTTTTACATGTTGCAGAGAGCTCTGCTGAAGTTTATGAACGAAGAAAAAGAAAGTTGTTGAAAACACCTTCCAACCGAATGTTCATGTGTTTGGAAAAGGTAGGACAGTGGTAAGGTACTGCTTTCTATCAGTTTGCAAGCTGCGCACACTATCCCAGTGTTGTGCAGCTTCATTCTTCACCATTCCGAAGCAGCCGCACTCTCCAGCTGCCGGAGGCGAAGATGCGGCTTCTTCGAGCAAAGGCGATTGCGCCGGACACAGTGCGCTGCGGTGCGGCAGCTTCTGCCGGAATGTGCCCGGGACCGGCGCTTAGCTCCGGGGAGCTCCGTATCCTTCGTCTTTAGCGTCTTTTGTCGTCTACATCATTGCAGAAAGGTTTTCCACTATGTCTGGCAAGGAGAAACTGTGCCAGCACAGAAAACATCTCCCATCGTGTTTTATATGTTGAAGAGAGCTCTGCTGAAGTTTATGCACGAAGAAAAAGAAAGTTGTCCAAAACACCTTCCAATCGAATGTTCATGTGTTTGGAAAAGGTAGGAGAGAAGTAAGGTACTGTTTTGGATCAGTTTGCAAGCTGCGCACACTATCCCAGTGTTGTGCAGCTTCATTCTTCACCTGTCTGAAGCAGCCACTGTCTTCGGCTCCTGGAGGCGAAGAGGCTTCTTCGCGCAAAGGCGATTGTGCCGGTCACTGTGCACTCCAGTGCGCCGGCTACTGACGAGATGTGCACCGGGACCGGCGCTTAGTTTCGGGGAGATCCGTACTTTCGTCTTTAGCGTCATTTTTGGTCTACATCATTGCAGAAAGGTTTTCCACTACGTTAGGCAAGGAGAAACTCTGCCAGCACAGAAAACATCTTCCATCGTGTTTTACATGTTGCAGAGAGCTCTGCAGAAGTTTATGCACGAAGAAAGAGAAGGTTGTTGAGAGCACCTTCCAACTGATTGGTCATGTGTTTGGAAAAGGTAGGAGAGTGGTAAGGTACTGTTTTCTATCAGTTTGCAAGCTGCGCACACTATCCCAGTGTTGTGCAGCTTCATTCTTCACCATTCCGAAGCAGCCGCACTCTCCAGCTGCCGGAGGCGAAGATGCGGCTTCTTCGAGCAAAGGCGATTGCGCCGGACACAGTGCGCTGCGGTGCGGCAGCTTCTGCCGGAATGTGCCCGGGACCGGCGCTTAGCTCCGGGGAGCTCCGTATCCTTCGTCTTTAGCGTCTTTTGTCGTCTACATCATTGCAGAAAGGTTTTCCACTATGTTAGGCAAGGAGAAATTGTGCCAGCAGAGAAAACATCTCCCATCGTGTTTTACATGTTCCAGAGAGCTCTACAGAGTGTGTTGCAAGACGAAAAACCAAGTTGTCCAAAACACCTTCCAAACGAATGTTCATGTGTTTGCAAAAGGTAGGAAAGTGGTAAGGTACTGTTTTCTATCAGTTTGCAAGCTGTGCACACAATCCCAGTGTTGTGCAGCTTCATTCTTCACCTTTCCAAAGAAACCGCTCTCTCCGGCTTCCGGACGCGAAGAAGCGGCTTCTTCGCGCAAAGGCAATTGTTCCGGTCACAGTGCTACGAAGTGCGGCGGCTTCTGACGAATTGTGCCAGGCACCGGGGCTATGTCCGGGACATCCGTGCCTTTTTCTTCTGGACTTCTCTGGTCAACATCATGGCAAAAATCTTTTCCAATATGTCTGGCAAGGAGAAACTGTGCCAACACAGAAAACATCTCCCATCGTGTTTTAAATGTTGCAGAGAGCTCTACAGAGTGTGTTGCAAGAAGAAAAACAAAATTGTCCAAAACACCTTCCAATCGAATGTTCATGTGTTTGGAAAAGGTAGACGACTGTAAGGTACTGTTTTCTATCAGTATGCAAGATGCGCACACTATCCCAGTGTTGTGCAGCTTCATTCTTCACCTGTCTTAGGCAGCCACTTTCTTCGGCTCCCGGAGGCGAAGAAGCGGCTTCTTCGCGCAAAGGCGATTGTACCGGTCACTGTGCACTCCATTGCGGCGGCTTCTTCTGAAATGTGCCCGGGATTGGGGCATAGCTCCGGGGATCTCCGTACTTTCGTCTTTCTGGACTTTTGTGGCCTACATCATTGCAGAAAGGTTTTCCACTATGTTAAGCAAGGAGAAACTGTGCCAGCACAGAAAACATCTCCCATCGTGTTTTACATGTTGCAGAGAGCTCTGCTGAAGTTTATGCACGAAGAAAAAGAAAGTTGTTGAAAACACCTTCCAACTAAATGTTCATGTGTTTGGAAAAGGTAGGAGAGTGGTAAGGTACTGTTTTCTATCAGTTTGCAAGCTGCGCACACTATCCCAGTGTTGTGCAGCTTCATTCTTCACCGTTCCGAAGTAGCCGCACACTCCAGATGCCGGAGGCGAAGATGCGGCTTCTTCGAGCAAAGGCAATTGCACCCGTCACAGTGCACTCCAGTGCGGCGGCTTCTGACGAAATGTGCCCGGGACCTGCGCTTAGCTCCGGGGACCTCCGTACTTTCTTCTTTCCAGACTTTTGTGGCCTACGTCATTGCAGAAAGGTTTTCCACTATGTTAAGCAAGGAGAAACTGTGCCAGCAGAGAAAACATCTCCCATCGTGTTTTACATGTTGCAGAGAGCTCTGCAGAAGTTTATGCACGAATAAAATAAAGTTGTCCAAAACACCTTCCAACAGAATGTTCATGTGTTTGGAAAAGGTAGGAGAGTGGTAAGGTACGGTTATCTATCAGTCTGCAAGCTGCGCACACTATCCCAGTGTTTTGCAGCTTCATTCTCACCTTACCGAAGCTACTGGTCTCTCCGGCTCCCGGAGGCGAAGAAGCGGCTTCTTCGCGCAAAGGCGATTGTACCGGTCACTGTGTACTCCAGTGCGGCGGCTACTGACGAAATGGGCCCGGGACCGGGGCATAGCTCCTGGGAGCTCTGTATGCTTCGTCTTTAGCATCATTTTTTAATCTACATCATTGCAGAAAGGTTTTCCACTATGTTAAGCAAGGAGAAACTGTGCCAGCACAGAAAACATCTCCCATCGTGTTTTACATGTTGAAGAGAACTCTATAGAAGTTTATGCACGAAGAAAAAGAAAGTTGTCCAAAACTCTTCCAACCGAATGTTCATGTGTTTGGAAAAGGTAGGACAGTGGTAAGCTACGGTTATCTATCAGTTTGCAAGCTGCGCACACTATCCCAGTGTTGTGCAGCTTCATTCTTCACCTGTCTGAAGCAGCCACTGTCTTCGGCTCCTGGAGGCGAAGAGGCTTCTTCGCGCAAAGGCGATTGTGCCGGTCACTGTGCACTCCAGTGCTCCGGCTACTGACGAGATGTGCACCGGGACCGGCGCTTAGTTTCGGGGAGATCCGTACTTTCGTCTTTAGCGTCATTTTTGGTCTACATCATTGCAGAAAGGTTTTCCACTACGTTAGGCAAGGAGAAACTCTGCCAGCACAGAAAACATCTTCCATGGTGTTTTACATCTTGCAGAGAGCTCTGCAGAAGTTTATGTACGAAGAAAGAGAAGGTTGTTGAAAGCACCTTCCAACTGATTGGTCATGTGTTTGGAAAAGGTAGGACAGTGGTAAGGTACTGTTTTCTATCAGTTTGCAAGATGCGCACACTATCCCAGTGTTGTGCAGCTTCATTCTTCACCTGTCTGAAGCAGCCACTCTCTTCGGCTCCTGGAGGCGAAGAAGCGGCTTCTTCGCGCAAAGGCGATTGTGCCGGTCACAGTGCACTCCAGTGCGGCGGCTACTGACGAAATGTGCCCGGGACCGGCGCGCTTAGTTTCGGGGAGCCCGTACTTTCGTCTTTAGCGTCATTTTTGGTCTACATCATTGCAGAAAGGTTTTCCACTATGTTAAGCAAGGAGAAACTGTGCCAGCACAGAAAACATCTCCCATCGTGTTTTACATGTTGCAGAGAGCTCTGCTGAAGTTTATGCACGAAGAAAAAGAAAGTTGTCCAAAACACCTTCATTAAAAATGTTCATGTGTTTGGAAAAGGTAGGACAGTGGTAAGGTACTGTTTTCTATCAGTTTGCAAGCTGCGCACACTATCCCAGTGTTGTGCAGCTTCATTCTTCACCTTTCCGAAGCAGCCGCTCTTTTGGGCTCCCGGAGGCGAAGAAGCGGCTTCTTCGAGCAAAGGCGATTGTGCCGGTCACTGTGCTCTGCAGTGCGGCAGCTTCTGACAAAATGTTCCCGGGACCAGCACTTAGCTCCGGGGAGCTCCGTATCCTTCGTCTTTCCAGACTTTTGTGGTCTACATCATTGCAGAATGGTTTTCCACTATGTTAGGCAAGGAAAAATTGTGCCAGCACAGAAAACATCTCCCATCGTGTTTTACATGTTGCAGAGAGCTCTGCTGAAGTTTATGAACGAAGAAAAAGAAAGTTGTTGAAAACACCTTCCAACCGAATGTTCATGTGTTTGGAAAAGGTAGGACAGTGGTAAGGTACTGCTTTCTATCAGTTTGCAAGCTGCGCACACAATCCCAGGGTTGTGCAGCTTCATTCTTCACCTTTCCGAAGTAGCCGCTCTCTCCGGCTTCCGGAGGCGAAGAAGCGGCTTCTTCGAGCAAAGGCGATTGCGCCGGTCACAGTGCGCTGCAGTGCGGCAGCTTCTGCCGGAATGTGCCCGGGACAGGCGGTTAGGTCCGGGTACATCCATACAATCTTCTTTCTGGACTTTTGTGGTCTACATCATTGCAGAAAACATTTCCCCTATGTCTGGCAAGGAGACACTGTGCCAACACAGAAAACATCTCCCTTCTTGTTTTACATGTTGCAGAGAGCTCTGCAGAAGTTTAAGCACGAAGAAAAAGAAAGTTGTGCAAAACACCTTCCAATGGCATGTTCATGTGTTTGTAAAAGGTAGGACAGTGGTAAGGTACTGTTTTCTATCAGTTTGCAAGCTGCGCACACTATCCCAGTGTTGTGCAGCTTCATTCTTCACCTTTCCGAAGCAGCCGCTCTTTTGGGCTCCCGGAGGCGAAGAAGCGGCTTCTTCGAGCAAAGGCGATTGTGCCGGTCACTGTGCTCTGCAGTGCGGCGGCTTCTGACAAAATGTGCCCGGGACCAGCACTTAGCTCCGGGGAGCTCCGTATCCTTCGTCTTTCCAGACTTTTGTGGTCTACATCATTGCAGAATGGTTTTCCACTATGTTAGGCAAGGAGAAATTGTGCCAGCACAGAAAACATCGCCCATCGTGTTTTATATGTTGTAGAGAGCTCTGCAGAAGTTTATGCAGGAAGAAAAAGAAAGTTGTCCAAAACACCTTCCTTAAAAATGTTCATGTGTTTGGAAAAGGTAGGAGAGTGGTAAGGTACTGCTTTGGATCTGTTTGCAAGCTGCGCACACTATCCCAGTGTTGTGCAGCTTTATTCTCACCTGTCGGAAGCAGCCACTTTCTTGGGCTCCTGGAGGCGAAGAGGCTTCTTCGCGCAAAGGCGATTGTACCGGTCACTGTGCTCTGCAGTGCGGCGGCATCTGTCGAAATATGCCCGGGACCGGCGCTTAGCTCCGGGGACCTCCGTACTTTCGTCTTTCTGGACTTTTGTGGCCTACATCATTGCAGAAAGGTTTTCCACTATGTTAGGCAAGGAGAAACTGTGCCAGCACAGAAAACATCTCCCATCGTGTTTTACATGTTGCAGAGAGCTCTGCTGAAGTTTATGAACGAAGAAAAAGAAAGCTGTTGAAAACACCTTCCAACCGAATGTTCATGTGTTTGGAAAAGGTAGGAGAATGGTAAGGTACTGCTTTCTATCAGTTTACAAGCTGCGCACACTATCCCAGTGTTGTGCAGCTTCATTCTTCACCTGTCTGAAGCAGCCACTGTCTTCGGCTCCTGGAGGCGAAAAGGCTTCTTCGCGCAAAGGCGATTGTGCCGGTCACAGTGCACTCCAGTGCGGCGGCTACTGACGAAATGTGCCCGGGACCGGCGCGCTTAGTTTCGGGGAGCTCCGTACTTTGGTCTTTAGCGTCATTTTTGGTCTACATCATTGCAGAAAGGTTTTCCACTATGTTAGGCAAGGAGAAACTGTGCCAGCACAGAAAACATCTCCCATCGTGTTTTATATGTTGAAGAGAGCTCTACAGAAGTTTATGCACGAAGAAAAACAAAGTTGTTGAAAACACCTTCCAACCGAATATTCATGTGTTTGGAAAATAAGAAGATTGGTAAGGTACTGTTTTCTATCAGATTGCAAGCTGCGCATACTATCCCAGTGTTGTGCAGCTTCATTCTTCACCTTTCCGAAGCAGCCGCTCTCTCAGGCTCCCGGAGGCGAAGAAGCGGCTTCTTCGAGTAAAGGCAATTGCACCCGTCACAGTGCACTCCAGTGCGGCGGCTTCTGCCGAAATGTGCCCGGGACCGGTGCTTAGCTCCGGGGAGATCCGTACTTTCGTCTTCATGGACTTTTGTGGCCTACATCATTGCAGAAAGGTTTTCCACTACGTTAGGCAAAGAGAAACTGTGCCAGCACAGAAAACATCTCCCATCGTGTTTTACATGTTGCAGAGAGCTCTGCAGCAGTTTATGCACGAAGAAAAAGAAAGTTGTTGAAAACACCTTCCAACGGAATGTTCATATGTCTGGAATTGGTAGGACAGTGGTAAGGTACTGCTTTCTATCAGTTTGCAAGCTGCGCACACTATCCCAGTGTTGTGCAGCTTCATTGTTCACCATTCCGAAGCAGCCGCACTCTCCAGCTGCCGGAGGCGAAGATGCGGCTTCTTCGAGCAAAGACGATTGCGCCGGTCACAGTGCGCTGCAGTGCGGCAGCTTCTGCCGGAATGTGCCCGGGACCGGCGCTTAGCTCCGGGGAGCTCCGTATCCTTCGTCTTTAGCGACTTTTGTGGCCTACATCATTGCTGAAAGGTTTTCCACTACGTTAGGCAAGGAGAAACTGTGCCAGCACAGAAAACATCTCCCATCGTGTTTTACATGTTGCAGAGAGCTCTGCTGAAGTTTATGAACGAAGAAAAAGAAAGTTGTTGAAAACACCTTCCAACCGAATGTTCATGTGTTTGGAAAAGGTAGGACAGTGGTAAGGTACTGCTTTCTATCAGTTTGCAAGCTGCGCACACTATCCCAGTGTTGTGCAGCTTCATTCTTCACCATTCCGAAGCAGCCGCACTCTCCAGCTGCCGGAGGCGAAGATGCGGCTTCTTCGAGCAAAGGCGATTGCGCCGGACACAGTGCGCTGCGGTGCGGCAGCTTCTGCCGGAATGTGCCCGGGACCGGCGCTTAGCTCCGGGGAGCTCCGTATCCTTCGTCTTTAGCGTCTTTTGTCGTCTACATCATTGCAGAAAGGTTTTCCACTATGTCTGGCAAGGAGAAACTGTGCCAGCACAGAAAACATCTCCCATCGTGTTTTATATGTTGAAGAGAGCTCTGCTGAAGTTTATGCACGAAGAAAAAGAAAGTTGTCCAAAACACCTTCCAATCGAATGTTCATGTGTTTGGAAAAGGTAGGAGAGAAGTAAGGTACTGTTTTGGATCAGTTTGCAAGCTGCGCACACTATCCCAGTGTTGTGCAGCTTCATTCTTCACCTGTCTGAAGCAGCCACTCTCTTCGGCTCCTGGAGGCGAAGAGGCTTCTTCGCGCAAAGGCGATTGTGCCGGTCACTGTGCACTCCAGTGCGCCGGCTACTGACGAGATGTGCACCGGGACCGGCGCTTAGTTTCGGGGAGATCCGTACTTTCGTCTTTAGCGTCATTTTTGGTCTACATCATTGCAGAAAGGTTTTCCACTACGTTAGGCAAGGAGAAACTCTGCCAGCACAGAAAACATCTTCCATGGTGTTTTACATCTTGCAGAGAGCTCTGCAGAAGTTTATGCACGAAGAAAGAGAAGGTTGTTGAAAGCACCTTCCAACTGATTGGTCATGTGTTTGGAAAAGGTAGGAGAGTGGTAAGGTACTGTTTTCTATCAGTTTGCAAGCTGCGCACACTATCCCAGTGTTGTGCAGCTTCATTCTTCACCTGTCTGAAGCAGCCACTCTCTTCGGCTCCTGGAGGCGAAGAAGCGGCTTCTTCGCGCAAAGGCGATTGTGCCGGTCACAGTGCACTCCAGTGCGGCGGCTACTGACGAAATGTGCCCGGGACCGGCGCGCTTAGTTTCGGGGAGCCCGTACTTTCGTCTTTAGCGTCATTTTTGGTCTACATCATTGCAGAAAGGTTTTCCACTATGTTAAGCAAGGAGAAACTGTGCCAGCACAGAAAACATCTCCCATCGTGTTTTACATGTTGCAGAGAGCTCTGCTGAAGTTTATGCACGAAGAAAAAGAAAGTTGTCCAGAACACCTTCCAACGGAATGTTCATATGTTTGGAAAAGGTAGCAAAGTGGTAAGGTACTGCTTTCTATCAGATTGCAAGATGCGCACACTATCCCAGTGTTGTGCAGCTTCATTCTTCACCATTCCGAAGCAGCCGCTCTTTTGGGCTCCCGGAGGCGAAGAAGCGGCTTCTTCGAGCAAAGGCGATTGTGCGGGTCACTGTGCTCTGCAGTGCGGCGGCTTCTGACAAAATGTGCCCGGGACCAGCACTTAGCTCCGGGGAGCTCCGTATCCTTCGTCTTTCCAGACTTTTGTGGTCTACATCATTGCAGAATTGTTTTCCAGTATGTTAGGCAAGGAGAAACTGTGCCAGCACGGAAAACATCGCCCATCGTGTTTTACATTTTGAAGAGAGCTCTGCAGAAGTTTATGCACGAAGAAAAAGAAATTTGTCCAAAACACCTTCCTTAAAAATGTTCATGTGTTTGGAAAAGGTAGGACAGTGGTAAGGTACTGTTTTCTATCAGATTGCAAGCTGTGCACACAATCCCAGGGTTGTGCAGCTTCATTCTTCACCTTTCCGAAGTAGCCGCTCTCTCCGGCTTCCGGAGGCGAAGAAGCGGCTTCTTCGAGCAAAGGCGATTGCGCCGGTCACAGTGCGCTGCAGTGCGGCAGCTTCTGCCGGAATGTGCCCGGGACAGGCGGTTAGCTCCGGGTACATCCATACAATCTTCTTTCTGGACTTTTGTGGTCTACATCATGCAAAAAACATTTCCCCTATGTCTGGCAAGGAGACACTGTGCCAACACAGAAAACATCTCCCTTCTTGTTTTACATGTTGCAGAGAGCTCTGCAGAAGTTTAAGCACGAAGAAAAAGAAAGTTGTGCAAAACACCTTCCAATGGCATGTTCATGTGTTTGTAAAAGGTAGGACAGTGGTAAGGTACTGTTTTCTATCAGTTTGCAAGCTGCGCACACTATCCCAGTGTTGTGCAGCTTCATTCTTCACCTTTCCGAAGCAGCCGCTCTTTTGGGCTCCCGGAGGCGAAGAAGCGGCTTCTTCGAGCAAAGGCGATTGTGCCGGTCACTGTGCTCTGCAGTGCGGCGGCTTCTGACAAAATGTTCCCGGGACCAGCACTTAGCTCCGGGGAGCTCCGTATCCTTCGTCTTTCCAGACTTTTGTGGTCTACATCATTGCAGAATGGTTTTCCACTATGTTAGGCAAGGAAAAATTGCGCCAGCACAGAAAACATCTCCCATCGTGTTTTATATGTTGTAGAGAACTCTGCAGAAGTTTATGCAGGAAGAAAAAGAAAGTTGTCCAAAACACCTTCCTTAAAAATGTTCATGTGTTTGGAAAAGGTAGGAGAGTGGTAAGGTACTGCTTTGGATCTGTTTGCAAGCTGCGCACACTATCCCAGTGTTGTGCAGCTTTATTCTCACCTGTCGGAAGCAGCCACTTTCTTGGGCTCCTGGAGGCGAAGAGGCTTCTTCGCGCAAAGGCGATTGTACCGGTCACTGTGCTCTGCAGTGCGGCGGCATCTGTCGAAATATGCCCGGGACCGGCGCTTAGCTCCGGGGACCTCCGTACTTTCGTCTTTCTGGACTTTTGTGGCCTACATCATTGCAGAAAGGTTTTCCACTATGTTAGGCAAGGAGAAACTGTGCCAGCACAGAAAACATCTCCCATCGTGTTTTACATGTTGCAGAGAGCTCTGCTGAAGTTTATGAACGAAGAAAAAGAAAGTTGTTGAAAACACCTTCCAACCGAATGTTCATGTGTTTGGAAAAGGTAGGAGAATGGTAAGGTACTGCTTTCTATCAGTTTACAAGCTGCGCACACTATCCCAGTGTTGTGCAGCTTCATTCTTCACCTGTCTGAAGCAGCCACTGTCTTCGGCTCCTGGAGGCGAAAAGGCTTCTTCGCGCAAAGGCGATTGTGCCGGTCACAGTGCACTCCAGTGCGGCGGCTACTGACGAAATGTGCCCGGGACCGGCGCGCTTAGTTTCGGGGAGCTCCGTACTTTGGTCTTTAGCGTCATTTTTGGTCTACATCATTGCAGAAAGGTTTTCCACTATGTTAGGCAAGGAGAAACTGTGCCAGCACAGAAAACATCTCCCATCGTGTTTTATATGTTGAAGAGAGCTCTACAGAAGTTTATGCACGAAGAAAAACAAAGTTGTTGAAAACACCTTCCAACCGAATATTCATGTGTTTGGAAAATAAGAAGATTGGTAAGGTACTGTTTTCTATCAGATTGCAAGCTGCGCATACTATCCCAGTGTTGTGCAGCTTCATTCTTCACCTTTCCGAAGCAGCCGCTCTCTCAGGCTCCCGGAGGCGAAGAAGCGGCTTCTTCGAGTAAAGGCAATTGCACCCGTCACAGTGCACTCCAGTGCGGCGGCTTCTGCCGAAATGTGCCCGGGACCGGTGCTTAGCTCCGGGGAGATCCGTACTTTCGTCTTTATGGACTTTTGTGGCCTACATCATTGCAGAAAGGTTTTCCACTACGTTAGGCAAAGAGAAACTGTGCCAGCACGGAAAACATCTCCCATCGTGTTTTACATGTTGCAGAGAGCTCTGCAGCAGTTTATGCACGAAGAAAAAAAAGTTGTTGAAAACACCTTCCAACCGAATGTTCATATGTCTGGAATTGGTAGGACAGTGGTAAGGTACTGCTTTCTATCAGTTTGCAAGCTGCGCACACTATCCCAGTGTTGTGCAGCTTCATTGTTCACCATTCCGAAGCAGCCGCACTCTCCAGCTGCCGGAGGCGAAGATGCGGCTTCTTCGAGCAAAGACGATTGCGCCGGTCACAGTGCGCTGCGGTGCGGCAGCTTCTGCCGGAATGTGCCCGGGACCGGCGCTTAGCTCCGGGGAGCTCCGTATCCTTCGTCTTTAGCGACTTTTGTGGCCTACATCATTGCTGAAAGGTTTTCCACTACGTTAGGCAAGGAGAAACTGTGCCAGCACAGAAAACATCTCCCATCGTGTTTTACATGTTGCAGAGAGCTCTGCTGAAGTTTATGAACGAAGAAAAAGAAAGTTGTTGAAAACACCTTCCAACCGAATGTTCATGTGTTTGGAAAAGGTAGGACAGTGGTAAGGTACTGCTTTCTATCAGTTTGCAAGCTGCGCACACTATCCCAGTGTTGTGCAGCTTCATTCTTCACCATTCCGAAGCAGCCGCACTCTCCAGCTGCCGGAGGCGAAGATGCGGCTTCTTCGAGCAAAGGCGATTGCGCCGGACACAGTGCGCTGCGGTGCGGCAGCTTCTGCCGGAATGTGCCCGGGACCGGCGCTTAGCTCCGGGGAGCTCCGTATCCTTCGTCTTTAGCGTCTTTTGTCGTCTACATCATTGCAGAAAGGTTTTCCACTATGTCTGGCAAGGAGAAACTGTGCCAGCACAGAAAACATCTCCCATCGTGTTTTATATGTTGAAGAGAGCTCTGCTGAAGTTTATGCACGAAGAAAAAGAAAGTTGTCCAAAACACCTTCCAATCGAATGTTCATGTGTTTGGAAAAGGTAGGAGAGAAGTAAGGTACTGTTTTGGATCAGTTTGCAAGCTGCGCACACTATCCCAGTGTTGTGCAGCTTCATTCTTCACCTGTCTGAAGCAGCCACTCTCTTCGGCTCCTGGAGGCGAAGAGGCTTCTTCGCGCAAAGGCGATTGTGCCGGTCACTGTGCACTCCAGTGCGCCGGCTACTGACGAGATGTGCACCGGGACCGGCGCTTAGTTTCGGGGAGATCCGTACTTTCGTCTTTAGCGTCATTTTTGGTCTACATCATTGCAGAAAGGTTTTCCACTACGTTAGGCAAGGAGAAACTCTGCCAGCACAGAAAACATCTTCCATGGTGTTTTACATCTTGCAGAGAGCTCTGCAGAAGTTTATGCACGAAGAAAGAGAAGGTTGTTGAAAGCACCTTCCAACTGATTGGTCATGTGTTTGGAAAAGGTAGGACAGTGGTAAGGTACTGTTTTCTATCAGTTTGCAAGCTGCGCACACTATCCCAGTGTTGTGCAGCTTCATTCTTCACCTGTCTGAAGCAGCCACTCTCTTCGGCTCCTGGAGGCGAAGAAGCGGCTTCTTCGAGCAAAGGCGATTGTGCCGGTCACAGTGCACTCCAGTGCGGCGGCTACTGACGAAATGTGCCCGGGACCGGCGCGCTTAGTTTCGGGGAGCCCGTACTTTCGTCTTTAGCGTCATTTTTGGTCTACATCATTGCAGAAAGGTTTTCCACTATGTTAAGCAAGGAGAAACTGTGCCAGCACAGAAAACATCTCCCATCGTGTTTTACATGTTGCAGAGAGCTCTGCTGAAGTTTATGCACGAAGAAAACGAAAGTTGTTGAAAACACCTTCCAACGGAATGTTCATATGTTTGGAAAAGGTAGCAAAGTGGTAAGGTACTGCTTTCTATCAGATTGCAAGATGCGCACACTATCCCAGTGTTGTGCAGCTTCATTCTTCACCATTCCGAAGCAGCCGCTCTTTTGGGCTCCCGGAGGCGAAGAAGCGGCTTCTTCGAGCAAAGGCGATTGTGCCGGTCACTGTGCTCTGCAGTGCGGCGGCTTCTGACAAAATGTGCCCGGGACCAGCACTTAGCTCCGGGGAGCTCCGTATCCTTCGTCTTTCCAGACTTTTGTGGTCTACATCATTGCAGAATGGTTTTCCACTATGTTAGGCAAGGAGAAACTGTGCCAGCACGGAAAACATCGCCCATCGTGTTTTACATTTTGAAGAGAGCTCTGCTGAAGTTTATGCACGAAGAAAAAGAAAGTTGTCCAAAACACCTTCCTTAAAAATGTTCATGTGTTTGGAAAAGGTAGGACAGTGGTAAGGTACTGTTTTCTATCAGATTGCAAGCTGTGCACACAATCCCAGTGTTGTGCAGCTTCATTCTTCACCTTTCCGAAGTAGCCGCTCTCTCCGGCTTCCGGAGGCGAAGAAGCGGCTTCTTCGAGCAAAGGCGATTGCGCCGGTCACAGTGCGCTGCAGTGCGGCAGCTTCTGCCGGAATGTGCCCGGGACAGGCGGTTAGCTCCGGGTACATCCATACAATCTTCTTTCTGGACTTTTGTGGTCTACATCATGCAAAAAACATTTCCCCTATGTCTGGCAAGGAGACACTGTGCCAACACAGAAAACATCTCCCTTCTTGTTTTACATGTTGCAGAGAGCTCTGCAGAAGTTTAAGCACGAAGAAAAAGAAAGTTGTTGAAAACACCTTCCAACCGAATGTTCATGTGTTTGGAAAAGGTAGGACAGTGGTAAGGTACTGTTTTCTATCAGTTTGCAAGCTGCGCACACTATCCCAGTGTTGTGCAGCTTCATTCTTCACCTTTCCGAAGCAGCCGCTCTTTTGGGCTCCCGGAGGCGAAGAAGCGGCTTCTTCGAGCAAAGGCGATTGTGCCGGTCACTGTGCTCTGCAGTGCGGCGGCTTCTGACAAAATGTTCCCGGGACCAGCACTTAGCTCCGGGGAGCTCCGTATCCTTCGTCTTTCCAGACTTTTGTGGTCTACATCATTGCAGAATGGTTTTCCACTATGTTAGGCAAGGAAAAATTGCGCCAGCACAGAAAACATCTCCCATCGTGTTTTATATGTTGTAGAGAACTCTGCAGAAGTTTATGCAGGAAGAAAATAAAGTTGTCCAAAACACCTTCCTTAAAAATGTTCATGTGTTTGGAAAAGGTAGGAGAGTGGTAAGGTACTGTTTTCTATCAGTTTGCAAGCTGCGCACACTATCCCAGTGTTGTGCAGCTTTATTCTCACCTGTCGGAAGCAGCCACTTTCTTGGGCTCCTGGAGGCGAAGAGGCTTCTTCGCGCAAAGGCGATTGTACCGGTCACTGTGCTCTGCAGTGCGGCGGCATCTGTCGAAATATGCCCGGGACCGGCGCTTAGCTCCGGGGACCTCCGTACTTTCGTCTTTCTGGACTTTTGTGGCCTACATCATTGCAGAAAGGTTTTCCACTATGTTAGGCAAGGAGAAACTGTGCCAGCACAGAAAACATCTCCCATCGTGTTTTACATGTTGCAGAGAGCTCTGCTGAAGTTTATGAACGAAGAAAA
This sequence comes from Zonotrichia albicollis, assembly GCF_047830755.1. NCBI lineage: Eukaryota > Metazoa > Chordata > Aves > Passeriformes > Passerellidae > Zonotrichia > Zonotrichia albicollis. The sequence continues at coordinate 26,305,126 of NC_133860.1, forward strand.
AGAAAGTTGTTGAAAACACCTTCCAACCGAATGTTCATGTGTTTGGAAAAGGTAGGAGAATGGTAAGGTACTGCTTTCTATCCGTTTACAAGCTGCGCACACTATCCCAGTGTTGTGCAGCTTCATTCTTCACCTGTCTGAAGCAGCCACTGTCTTCGGCTCCTGGAGGCGAAAAGGCTTCTTCGCGCAAAGGCGATTGTGCCGGTCACAGTGCACTCCAGTGCGGCGGCTACTGACGAAATGTGCCCGGGACCGGCGCGCTTAGTTTCGGGGAGCTCCGTACTTTGGTCTTTAGCGTCATTTTTGGTCTACATCATTGCAGAAAGGTTTTCCACTATGTTAGGCAAGGAGAAACTGTGCCAGCACAGAAAACATCTCCCATCGTGTTTTATATGTTGAAGAGAGCTCTACAGAAGTTTATGCACGAAGAAAAACAAAGTTGTTGAAAACACCTTCCAACCGAATATTCATGTGTTTGGAAAATAAGAAGATTGGTAAGGTACTGTTTTCTATCAAATTGCAAGCTGCGCATACTATCCCAGTGTTGTGCAGCTTCATTCTTCACCTTTCCAAGCAGCCGCTCTCTCAGGCTCCCGGAGGCGAAGAATCGGCTTCTTCGAGCAAAGACGATTGCGCCGGTCACAGTGCGCTGCGGTGCGGCAGCTTCTGCCGGAATGTGCCCGGGACCGGCGCTTAGCTCCGGGGAGCTCCGTATCCTTCGTCTTTAGCGACTTTTGTGGCCTACATCATTGCTGAAAGGTTTTCCACTACGTTAGGCAAGGAGAAACTGTGCCAGCACAGAAAACATCTCCCATCGTGTTTTACATGTTGCAGAGAGCTCTGCTGAAGTTTATGAACGAAGAAAAAGAAAGTTGTTGAAAACACCTTCCAACCGAATGTTCATGTGTTTGGAAAAGGTAGGACAGTGGTAAGGTACTGCTTTCTATCAGTTTGCAAGCTGCGCACACTATCCCAGTGTTGTGCAGCTTCATTCTTCACCATTCCGAAGCAGCCGCACTCTCCAGCTGCCGGAGGCGAAGATGCGGCTTCTTCGAGCAAAGGCGATTGCGCCGGACACAGTGCGCTGCGGTGCGGCAGCTTCTGCCGGAATGTGCCCGGGACCGGCGCTTAGCTCCGGGGAGCTCCGTATCCTTCGTCTTTAGCGTCTTTTGTCGTCTACATCATTGCAGAAAGGTTTTCCACTATGTTAGGCAAGGAGAAATTGTGCCAGCAGAGAAAACATCTCCCATCGTGTTTTACATGTTGCAGAGAGCTCTACAGAGTGTGTTGCAAGACGAAAAACCAAGTTGTCCAAAACACCTTCCAAACGAATGTTCATGTGTTTGGAAAAGGTAGGAAAGTGGTAAGGTACTGTTTTCTATCAGTTTGCAAGCTGTGCACACAATCCCAGTGTTGTGCAGCTTCATTCTTCACCTTTCCAAAGAAACCGCTCTCTCCGGCTTCCGGACGCGAAGAAGCGGCTTCTTCGCGCAAAGGCAATTGTTCCGGTCACAGTGCTACGAAGTGCGGCGGCTTCTGACGAATTGTGCCAGGCACCGGGGCTATGTCCGGGACATCCGTGCCTTTTTCTTCTGGACTTCTCTGGTCAACATCATGGCAAAAATCTTTTCCAATATGTCTGGCAAGGAGAAACTGTGCCAACACAGAAAACATCTCCCATCGTGTTTTAAATGTTGCAGAGAGCTCTACAGAGTGTGTTGCAAGAAGAAAAACAAAATTGTCCAAAACACCTTCCAATCGAATGTTCATGTGTTTGGAAAAGGTAGACGACTGTAAGGTACTGTTTTCTATCAGTATGCAAGATGCGCACACTATCCCAGTGTTGTGCAGCTTCATTCTTCACCTGTCTTAGGCAGCCACTTTCTTCGGCTCCCGGAGGCGAAGAAGCGGCTTCTTCGCGCAAAGGCGATTGTACCGGTCACTGTGCACTCCATTGCGGCGGCTTCTTCTGAAATGTGCCCGGGATTGGGGCATAGCTCCGGGGATCTCCGTACTTTCGTCTTTCTGGACTTTTGTGGCCTACATCATTGCAGAAAGGTTTTCCACTATGTTAAGCAAGGAGAAACTGTGCCAGCACAGAAAACATCTCCCATCGTGTTTTACATGTTGCAGAGAGCTCTGCTGAAGTTTATGCACGAAGAAAAAGAAAGTTGTTGAAAACACCTTCCAACTAAATGTTCATGTGTTTGGAAAAGGTAGGAGAGTGGTAAGGTACTGTTTTCTATCAGTTTGCAAGCTGCGCACACTATCCCAGTGTTGTGCAGCTTCATTCTTCACCTTTCCGAAGTAGCCGCACACTCCAGCTGCCGGAGGCGAAGATGCGGCTTCTTCGAGCAAAGGCAATTGCACCCGTCACAGTGCACTCCAGTGCGGCGGCTTCTGACGAAATGTGCCCGGGACCTGCGCTTAGCTCCGGGGACCTCCGTACTTTCTTCTTTCTGGACTTTTGTGGCCTACATCATTGCAGAAAGGTTTTCCACTATGTTAAGCAAGGAGAAACTGTGCCAGCATAGAAAACATCTCCCATCGTGTTTTACATGTTGCAGAGAGCTCTGCAGAAGTTTATGCACGAATAAAATAAAGTTGTCCAAAACACCTTCCAACAGAATGTTCATGTGTTTGGAAAAGGTAGGACAGTGGTAAGGTACGGTTATCTATCAGTCTGCAAGCTGCGCACACTATCCCAGTGTTTTGCAGCTTCATTCTCACCTTACCGAAGCTACTGGTCTCTCCGGCTCCCGGAGGCGAAGAAGCGGCTTCTTCGCGCAAAGGCGATTGTACCGGTCACTGTGCACTCCAGTGCGGCGGCTACTGACGAAATGGGCCCGGGACCGGGGCATAGCTCCTGGGAGCTCTGTATGCTTCGTCTTTAGCATCATTTTTTAATCTACATCATTGCAGAAAGGTTTTCCACTATGTTAAGCAAGGAGAAACTGTGCCAGCACAGAAAACATCTCCCATCGTGTTTTACATGTTGAAGAGAGCTCTGCTGAAGTTTATGCACGAAGAAAAAGAAAGTTGTCCAAAACTCTTCCAACCGAATGTTCATGTGTTTGGAAAAGGTAGGACAGTGGTAAGCTACGGTTATCTATCAGTTTGCAAGCTGCGCACACTATCCCAGTGTTGTGCAGCTTCATTCTCACCCTTCCGAAGCTACTGGTCTCTCCGGCTCCCGGATGCGAAGAAGCGGCTTCTTCGCTCAAAGGCGATTGTACCGGTCACTGTGCACTCCAGTGCGGCGGCTTCTTCTGAAATGTGCCCGGGACCGGGGCATAGCTCCGGGGAGCTCTGTATGCTTCGTCTTTAGCATCATTTTTGGTCTACATCATTGCAGAAAGGTTTTCCACTATGTCTGGCATGGAGAAACTGTGCCAGCACAGAAAACATCTCCCATCGTGTTTTATATGTTGAAGAGAGCTCTGCTGAAGTTTATGCACGAAGAAAAAGAAAGTTGTCCAAAACACCTTCCAATCGAATGTTCATGTGTTTGGAAAAGGTAGGAGAGAAGTAAGGTACTGTTTTGGATCAGTTTGCAAGCTGCGCACACTATCCCAGTGTTGTGCAGCTTCATTCTTCACCTGTCTGAAGCAGCCACTGTCTTCGGCTCCTGGAGGCGAAGAGGCTTCTTCGCGCAAAGGCGATTGTGCCGGTCACTGTGCACTCCAGTGCGCCGGCTACTGACGAGATGTGCACCGGGACCGGCGCTTAGTTTCGGGGAGATCCGTACTTTCGTCTTTAGCGTCATTTTTGGTCTACATCATTGCAGAAAGGTTTTCCACTATGTTAGGCAAGGAGAAACTGTGCCAGCACAGAAAACATCTTCCATGGTGTTTTACGTGTTGCAGAGAGCTCTGCAGAAGTTTATGCACGAAGAAAGAGAAGGTTGTTGAGAGCACCTTCCAACTGATTGGTCATGTGTTTGGAAAAGGTAGGACAGTGGTAAGGTACTGTTTTCTATCAGTTTGCAAGCTGCGCACACTATCCCAGTGTTGTGCAGCTTCATTCTTCACCTGTCTGAAGCAGCCACTCTCTTCGGCTCCTGGAGGCGAAGAAGCGGCTTCTTCGCGCAAAGGCGATTGTGCCGGTCACAGTGCACTCCAGTGCGGCGGCTACTGACGAAATGTGCCCGGGACCGGCGCGCTTAGTTTCGGGGAGCCCGTACTTTCGTCTTTAGCGTCATTTTTGGTCTACATCATTGCAGAAAGGTTTTCCACTATGTTAAGCAAGGAGAAACTGTGCCAGCACAGAAAACATCTCCCATCGTGTTTTACATGTTGCAGAGAGCTCTGCTGAAGTTTATGCACGAAGAAAAAGAAAGTTGTCCAGAACACCTTCCAACGGAATGTTCATATGTTTGGAAAAGGTAGCAAAGTTGTAAGGTACTGTTTTCTATCAGATTGCAAGCTGTGCACACTATCCCAGGGTTGTGCAGCTTCATTCTTCACCTTTCCGAAGTAGCCGCTCTCTCAGGCTTCCGGAGGCGAAGAAGCGGCTTCTTCGAGCAAAGGCGATTGCGCCGGTCACAGTGCGCTGCAGTGCGGCAGCTTCTGCCGGAATGTGCCCGGGAGCGGCGCTTAGCTCCGGGGACCTCCGTACTTTCGTCTTTCTGGACTTTTGTGGCCTACATCATTGCAGAAAGGTTTTCCACTATGTTAGGCAAGGAGAAACTGTGCCAGCACAGAAAACATCTCCCATCGTGTTTTACATGTTGCAGAGAGCTCTGCTGAAGTTTATGAACGAAGAAAAAGAAAGTTGTTGAAAACACCTTCCGACCGAATGTTCATGTGTTTGGAAAAGGTAGGAGAATGGTAAGGTACTGCTTTCTATCAGTTTGCAAGCTGCGCACACTACCCCAGTGTTGTGCAGCTTCATTCTCACTTTTCCGAAGCAGCCGCACTCTCCAGCTGCCGGAGGCGAAGATGCGGCTACTTCGAGCAAAGGCGATTGCGCCGGACACAGTGCGCTGCAGTACGGCAGCTTCTGCCGGAATGTGCCCGGGACCGGCGCTTAGCTCCGGGGAGCTCCGTATCCTTCGTCTTTAGCGTCTTTTCTCGTCTACATCATTGCAAAAAGGTTTTCCACTATGTTAGGCAAGGAGAAATTGTGCCAGCAGAGAAAACATCTCCCATCGTGTTTTAAATGTTGCAGAGAGCTCTGCTGAAGTTTATGCACAAAGAAAGAGAAGGTTGTTGAGAGCACCTTCCAACTGATTGTTCATGTGTTTGGAAAAGGTAGGACAGTGGTAAGGTACTGTTTTCTATCAGATTGCAAGATGCGCACACTATCCCAGTGTTGTGAAGCTTCATTCTCACATTTCCGAAGCTACTGGTCTCTCCGGCTTCCGGAGGCGAAGAAGCGGCTTCTTCGAGCAAAGGCGATTGCGCCGGTCACAGTGCGCTGCAGTGCGGCAGCTTCTGCCGGAATGTGCCCGGGACGGGCGCTTAGCTCCGGGTACATCCATACAATCTTATTTCTGGACTTTTGTGGTCTACATCATGCAAAAAACTTTTCCCCTATGTCTGGCAAGGAGAAACTGTGCCAACACAGAAAACATCTCCCATCGTGTTTTAAATGTTGCAGAGAGCTCTACAGAGTGTGTTGCAAGAAGAAAAACAAAATTGTCCAAAACACCTTCCAATCGAATGTTCATGTGTTTGGAAAAGGTAGAAGACTGAAAGGTACTGTTTTCTATCAGTATGCAAGATGCGCTCACTATCCCAGTGTTGTGCAGCTTCATTCTTCACCTGTCTGAAGCAGCCACTTTCTTCGGCTCCCGGAGGCGAAGAAGCGGCTTCTTCGCGCAAAGGCGATTGTGCCGGTCACAGTGCACTCCATTGCGGCGGCTTCTTCTGAAATGTGCCCGGGATTGGGGCATAGCTCCGGGGATCTCCGTACTTTCGTCTTTCTGGACTTTTGTGGCCTACATCATTGCAGAAAGGTTTTCCACTATGTTAAGCAAGGAGAAACTGTGCCAGCACAGAAAACATCTCCCATCGTGTTTTACATGTTGCAGAGAGCTCTGCAGAAGTTTATGCACGAAGAAAAAGAAAGTTGTTATAAACACCTTCCAACTAAATGTTCTTGTGTTTGGAAAAGGTAGGAGAGTGGTAAGGTACTGTTTTCTATCAGTTTGCAAGCTGCGCACACTATCCCAGTGTTGTGCAGCTTCATTCTTCACCTTTCCGAAGTAGCCGCACACTCCAGCTGCCGGAGGCGAAGATGCGGCTTCTTCGAGCAAAGGCAATTGCACCCGTCACAGTGCACTCCAGTGCGGCGGCTTCTGACGAAATGTGCCCGGGACCTGCGCTTAGCTCCGGGGACCTCCGTACTTTCTTCTTTCTGGACTTTTGTGGCCTACATCATTGCAGAAAGGTTTTCCACTATGTTAAGCAAGGAGAAACTGTGCCAGCATAGAAAACATCTCCCATCGTGTTTTACATGTTGCAGAGAGCTCTGCAGAAGTTTATGCACGAATAAAATAAAGTTGTCCAAAACACCTTCCAACCGAATGTTCATGTGTTTGGAAAAGGTAGGACAGTGGTAAGGTACGGTTATCTATCAGTCTGCAAGCTGCGCACACTATCCCAGTGTTTTGCAGCTTCATTCTCACCTTTCCGAAGCTACTGGTCTCTCCGGCTCCCGGAGGCGAAGAAGCGGCTTCTTCGCGCAAAGGCGATTGTACCGGTCACTGTGCACTCCAGTGCGGCGGCTACTGACGAAATGGGCCCGGGACCGGGGCATAGCTCCTGGGAGCTCTGTATGCTTCGTCTTTAGCATCATTTTTTAATCTACATCATTGCAGAAAGGTTTTCCACTATGTTAAGCAAGGAGAAACTGTGCCAGCACAGAAAACATCTCCCATCGTGTTTTACATGTTGAAGAGAACTCTATAGAAGTTTATGCACGAAGAAAAAGAAAGTTGTCCAAAACTCTTCCAACCGAATGTTCATGTGTTTGGAAAAGGTAGGACAGTGGTAAGCTACGGTTATCTATCAGTTTGCAAGCTGCGCACACTATCCCAGTGTTGTGCAGCTTCATTCTCACCCTTCCGAAGCTACTGGTCTCTCCGGCTCCCGGATGCGAAGAAGCGGCTTCTTCGCTCAAAGGCGATTGTACCGGTCACTGTGCACTCCAGTGCGGCGGCTACTGACGAAATGGGCCCGGGACCGGGGCATAGCTCCTGGGAGCTCTGTATGCTTCGTCTTTAGCATCATTTTTTAATCTACATCATTGCAGAAAGGTTTTCCACTATGTTAGGCAAGGAGAAACTGTGCCAGCACAGAAAACATCTCCCATCGTGTTTTATATGTTGAAGAGAGCTCTGCTGAAGTTTATGCACGAAGAAAAAGAAAGTTGTCCAAAACACCTTCCAATCGAATGTTCATGTGTTTGGAAAAGGTAGGACAGTGGTAAGGTACTGTTTTCTATCAGTTTGCAAGCTGCGCACACTATCCCAGTGTTGTGCAGCTTCATTCTTCACCTGTCTGAAGCAGCCACTCTCTTCGGCTCCTGGAGGCGAAGAAGCGGCTTCTTCGCGCAAAGGCGATTGTGCCGGTCACAGTGCACTCCAGTGCGGCGGCTACTGACGAAATGTGCCCGGGACCGGCGCGCTTAGTTTCGGGGAGCCCGTACTTTCGTCTTTAGCGTCATTTTTGGTCTACATCATTGCAGAAAGGTTTTCCACTATGTTAAGCAAGGAGAAACTGTGCCAGCACAGAAAACATCTCCCATCGTGTTTTACATGTTGCAGAGAGCTCTGCTGAAGTTTATGCACGAAGAAAAAGAAAGTTGTCCAGAACACCTTCCAACGGAATGTTCATATGTTTGGAAAAGGTAGCAAAGTGGTAAGGTACTGCTTTCTATCAGATTGCAAGATGCGCACACTATCCCAGTGTTGTGCAGCTTCATTCTTCACCATTCCGAAGCAGCCGCTCTTTTGGGCTCCCGGAGGCGAAGAAGCGGCTTCTTCGAGCAAAGGCGATTGTGCGGGTCACTGTGCTCTGCAGTGCGGCGGCTTCTGACAAAATGTGCCCGGGACCAGCACTTAGCTCCGGGGAGCTCCGTATCCTTCGTCTTTCCAGACTTTTGTGGTCTACATCATTGCAGAATGGTTTTCCACTATGTTAAGCAAGGAGAAACTGTGCCAGCACGGAAAACATCGCCCATCGTGTTTTACATTTTGAAGAGAGCTCTGCAGCAGTTTATGCACGAAGAAAAAGAAAGTTGTCCAAAACACCTTCCTTAAAAATGTTCATGTGTTTGGAAAAGGTAGGACAGTGGTAAGGTACTGTTTTCTATCAGATTGCAAGATGCGCACACAATCCCAGGGTTGTGCAGCTTCATTCTTCACCTTTCCGAAGTAGCCGCTCTCTCCGGCTTCCGGAGGCGAAGAAGCGGCTTCTTCGAGCAAAGGCGATTGCGCCGGTCACAGTGCGCTGCAGTGCGGCAGCTTCTGCCGGAATGTGCCCGGGACAGGCGGTTAGCTCCGGGTACATCCATACAATCTTCTTTCTGGACTTTTGTGGTCTACATCATGCAAAAAACATTTCCCCTATGTCTGGCAAGGAGACACTGTGCCAACACAGAAAACATCTCCCTTCTTGTTTTACATGTTGCAGAGAGCTCTGCAGAAGTTTAAGCACGAAGAAAAAGAAAGTTGTGCAAAACACCTTCCAATGGCATGTTCATGTGTTTGTAAAAGGTAGGACAGTGGTAAGGTACTGTTTTCTATCAGTTTGCAAGCTGCGCACACTATCCCAGTGTTGTGCAGCTTCATTCTTCACCTTTCCGAAGCAGCCGCTCTTTTGGGCTCCCGGAGGCGAAGAAGCGGCTTCTTCGAGCAAAGGCGATTGTGCCGGTCACTGTGCTCTGCAGTGCGGCGGCTTCTGACAAAATGTTCCCGGGACCAGCACTTAGCTCCGGGGAGCTCCGTATCCTTCGTCTTTCCAGACTTTTGTGGTCTACATCATTGCAGAATGGTTTTCCACTATGTTAGGCAAGGAAAAATTGTGCCAGCACAGAAAACATCTCCCATCGTGTTTTATATGTTGTAGAGAACTCTGCAGAAGTTTATGCAGGAAGAAAAAGAAAGTTGTCCAAAACACCTTCCTTAAAAATGTTCATGTGTTTGGAAAAGGTAGGAGAGTGGTAAGGTACTGCTTTGGATCTGTTTGCAAGCTGCGCACACTATCCCAGTGTTGTGCAGCTTTATTCTCACCTGTCGGAAGCAGCCACTTTCTTGGGCTCCTGGAGGCGAAGAGGCTTCTTCGCGCAAAGGCGATTGTACCGGTCACTGTGCTCTGCAGTGCGGCGGCATCTGTCGAAATATGCCCGGGACCGGCGCTTAGCTCCGGTGACCTCCGTACTTTCGTCTTTCTGGACTTTTGTGGCCTACATCATTGCAGAAAGGTTTTCCACTATGTTAAGCAAGGAGAAACTGTGCCAGCACAGAAAACGTCTCCCATCGTGTTTTACATGTTGCAGAGAGCTCTGCTGAAGTTTATGAACGAAGAAAAATAAAGTTGTTGAAAACACCTTCCAACCGAATGTTCATGTGTTTGGAAAAGGTAGGAGAGAAGTAAGGTACTGCTTTCTATCAGTTAACAAGCTGCGCACACTATCCCAGTGTTGTGCAGCTTCATTCTTCACCTGTCTGAAGCAGCCACTCTCTTCGGCTCCTGGAGGCGAAAAGGCTTCTTCGCGCAAAGGCGATTGTGCCGGTCACAGTGCACTCCAGTGCGGCGGCTACTGACGAAATGTGCCCGGGACCGGCGCGCTTAGTTTCGGGGAGCTGCGTACTTTGGTCTTTAGCGTCATTTTTGGTCTACATCATTGCAGAAAGGTTTTCCACTATGTTAGGCAAGGAGAAACTGTGCCAGCACAGAAAACATCTCCCATCGTGTTTTATATGTTGAAGAGAGCTCTACAGAAGTTTATGCACGAAGAAAAACAAAGTTGTTGAAAACACCTTCCAACCGAATATTCATGTGTTTGGAAAATAAGAAGATTGGTAAGGTACTGTTTTCTATCAGTTTGCAAGCTGCGCATACTATCCCAGTGTTGTGCAGCTTCATTCTTCACCTTTCCGAAGCAGCCGCTCTTTTGGGCTCCCGGAGGCGAAGAAGCGGCTTCTTCGAGTAAAGGCAATTGCACCCGTCACAGTGCACTCCAGTGCGGCGGCTTCTGCCGAAATGTGCCCGGGACCGGTGCTTAGCTCCGGGGAGATCCGTACTTTCGTCTTTATGGACTTTTGTGGCCTACATCATTGCAGAAAGGTTTTCCACTACGTTAGGCAAAGAGAAACTGTGCCAGCACAGAAAACATCTCCCATCGTGTTTTACATGTTGCAGAGAGCTCTGCAGCAGTTTATGCACGAAGAAAAAGAAAGTTGTTGAAAACACCTTCCAACGGAATGTTCATATGTCTGGAAAAGGTAGGACAGTGGTAAGGTACTGCTTTCTATCAGTTTGCAAGCTGCGCACACTATCCCAGTGTTGTGCAGCTTCATTCTTCACCATTCCGAAGCAGCCGCACTCTCCAGCTGCCGGAGGCGAAGATGCGGCTTCTTCGAGCAAAGACGATTGCGCCGGTCACAGTGCGCTGCAGTGCGGCAGCTTCTGCCGGAATGTGCCCGGGACCGGCGCTTAGCTCCGGGGAGCTCCGTATCCTTCGTCTTTAGCGACTTTTGTGGCCTACATCATTGCTGAAAGGTTTTCCACTACGTTAGGCAAGGAGAAACTGTGCCAGCACAGAAAACATCTCCCATCGTGTTTTACATGTTGCAGAGAGCTCTGCTGAAGTTTATGAACGAAGAAAAAGAAAGTTGTTGAAAACACCTTCCAACCGAATGTTCATGTGTTTGGAAAAGGTAGGAGAGTGGTAAGGTACTGCTTTCTATCAGTTTGCAAGCTGCGCACACTATCCCAGTGTTGTGCAGCTTCATTCTTCACCATTCCGAAGCAGCCGCACTCTCCAGCTGCCGGAGGCGAAGATGCGGCTTCTTCGAGCAAAGGCGATTGCGCCGGACACAGTGCGCTGCGGTGCGGCAGCTTCTGCCGGAATGTGCCCGGGACCGGCGCTTAGCTCCGGGGAGCTCCGTATCCTTCGTCTTTAGCGTCTTTTGTCGTCTACATCATTGCAGAAAGGTTTTCCACTATGTTAGGCAAGGAGAAATTGTGCCAGCAGAGAAAACATCTCCCATCGTGTTTTACATGTTGCAGAGAGCTCTACAGATGTGTTGCAAGACGAAAAACCAAGTTGTCCAAAACACCTTCCAAACGAATGTTCATGTGTTTGGAAAAGGTAGGAAAGTGGTAAGGTACTGTTTTCTAACAGTTTGCAAGCTGTGCACACTATCCCAGTGTTGTGCAGCTTCATTCTTCACCTTTCCAAAGAAGCCGCTCTCTCCGGCTTCCGGACGCGAAGAAGCGGCTTCTTCGCGCAAAGGCAATTGTTCCGGTCACAGTGCTACGAAGTGCGGCGGCTTCTGACGAATTGTGCCAGGCACCGGGGCTATGTCCGGGACATCCGTGCCTTTTTCTTCTGGACTTCTCTGGTCAACATCATGGCAAAAATCTTTTCCAATATGTCTGGCAAGGAGAAACTGTGCCAGCACAGAAAACATCTCCCATCGTGTTTTACATGTTCCAGAGAGCTCTACAGAGTGTGTTGCAAGACGAAAAACCAAGTTGTCCAAAACTCTTCCAACCGAATGTTCATGTGTTTGGAAAAGGTAGGACAGTGGTAAGCTACGGTTATCTATCAGTTTGCAAGCTGCGCACACTATCCCAGTGTTGTGCAGCTTCATTCTCACCCTTCCGAAGCTACTGGTCTCTCCGGCTCCCGGATGCGAAGAAGCGGCTTCTTCGCTCAAAGGCGATTGTACCGGTCACTGTGCACTCCAGTGCGGCGGCTTCTTCTGAAATGTGCCCGGGACCGGGGCATAGCTCCGGGGAGCTCTGTATGCTTCGTCTTTAGCATCATTTTTGGTCTACATCATTGCAGAAAGGTTTTCCACTATGTCTGGCATGGAGAAACTGTGCCAGCACAGAAAACATCTCCCATCGTGTTTTATATGTTGAAGAGAGCTCTGCTGAAGTTTATGCACGAAGAAAAAGAAAGTTGTCCAAAACACCTTCCAATCGAATGTTCATGTGTTTGGAAAAGGTAGGAGAGAAGTAAGGTACTGTTTTGGATCAGTTTGCAAGCTGCGCACACTATCCCAGTGTTGTGCAGCTTCATTCTTCACCTGTCTGAAGCAGCCACTGTCTTCGGCTCCTGGAGGCGAAGAGGCTTCTTCGCGCAAAGGCGATTGTGCCGGTCACTGTGCACTCCAGTGCGCCGGCTACTGACGAGATGTGCACCGGGACCGGCGCTTAGTTTCGGGGAGATCCGTACTTTCGTCTTTAGCGTCATTTTTGGTCTACATCATTGCAGAAAGGTTTTCCACTACGTTAGGCAAGGAGAAACTGTGCCAGCACAGAAAACATCTTCCATCGTGTTTTACGTGTTGCAGAGAGCTCTGCAGAAGTTTATGCACGAAGAAAGAGAAGGTTGTTGAAAGCACCTTCCAACTGATTGGTCATGTGTTTGGAAAAGGTAGGAGAGTGGTAAGGTACTGTTTTCTATCAGTTTGCAAGCTGCGCACACTATCCCAGTGTTGTGCAGCTTCATTCTTCACCTGTCTGAAGCAGCCACTCTCTTCGGCTCCTGGAGGCGAAGAAGCGGCTTCTTCGCGCAAAGGCGATTGTGCCGGTCACAGTGCACTCCAGTGCGGCGGCTACTGACGAAATGTGCCCGGGACCGGCGCGCTTAGTTTCGGGGAGCCCGTACTTTCGTCTTTAGCGTCATTTTTGGTCTACATCATTGCAGAAAGGTTTTCCACTATGTTAAGCAAGGAGAAACTGTGCCAGCACAGAAAACATCTCCCATCGTGTTTTACATGTTGCAGAGAGCTCTGCAGCAGTTTATGCACGAAGAAAAAGAAAGTTGTTGAAAACACCTTCCAACGGAATGTTCATATGTCTGGAAAAGGTAGGACAGTGGTAAGGTACTGCTTTCTATCAGTTTGCAAGCTGCGCACACTATCCCAGTGTTGTGCAGCTTCATTCTTCACCATTCCGAAGCAGCCGCACTCTCCAGCTGCCGGAGGCGAAGATGCGGCTTCTTCGAGCAAAGACGATTGCGCCGGTCACAGTGCGCTGCAGTGCGGCAGCTTCTGCCGGAATGTGCCCGGGACCGGCGCTTAGCTCCGGGGAGCTCCGTATCCTTCGTCTTTAGCGACTTTTGTGGCCTACATCATTGCTGAAAGGTTTTCCACTACGTTAGGCAAGGAGAAACTGTGCCAGCACAGAAAACATCTCCCATCGTGTTTTACATGTTGCAGAGAGCTCTGCTGAAGTTTATGAACGAAGAAAAAGAAAGTTGTTGAAAACACCTTCCAACCGAATGTTCATGTGTTTGGAAAAGGTAGGAGAGTGGTAAGGTACTGCTTTCTATCAGTTTGCAAGCTGCGCACACTATCCCAGTGTTGTGCAGCTTCATTCTTCACCATTCCGAAGCAGCCGCACTCTCCAGCTGCCGGAGGCGAAGATGCGGCTTCTTCGAGCAAAGGCGATTGCGCCGGACACAGTGCGCTGCGGTGCGGCAGCTTCTGCCGGAATGTGCCCGGGACCGGCGCTTAGCTCCGGGGAGCTCCGTATCCTTCGTCTTTAGCGTCTTTTGTCGTCTACATCATTGCAGAAAGGTTTTCCACTATGTCTGGCAAGGAGAAATTGTGCCAGCAGAGAAAACATCTCCCATCGTGTTTTACATGTTGCAGAGAGCTCTACAGATGTGTTGCAAGACGAAAAACCAAGTTGTCCAAAACACCTTCCAAACGAATGTTCATGTGTTTGGAAAAGGTAGGAAAGTGGTAAGGTACTGTTTTCTAACAGTTTGCAAGCTGTGCACACTATCCCAGTGTTGTGCAGCTTCATTCTTCACCTTTCCAAAGAAGCCGCTCTCTCCGGCTTCCGGACGCGAAGAAGCGGCTTCTTCGCGCAAAGGCAATTGTTCCGGTCACAGTGCTACGAAGTGCGGCGGCTTCTGACGAATTGTGCCAGGCACCGGGGCTATGTCCGGGACATCCGTGCCTTTTTCTTCTGGACTTCTCTGGTCAACATCATGGCAAAAATCTTTTCCAATATGTCTGGCAAGGAGAAACTGTGCCAGCACAGAAAACATCTCCCATCGTGTTTTACATGTTCCAGAGAGCTCTACAGAGTGTGTTGCAAGACGAAAAACCAAGTTGTCCAAAACTCTTCCAACCGAATGTTCATGTGTTTGGAAAAGGTAGGACAGTGGTAAGCTACGGTTATCTATCAGTTTGCAAGCTGCGCACACTATCCCAGTGTTGTGCAGCTTCATTCTCACCCTTCCGAAGCTACTGGTCTCTCCGGCTCCCGGATGCGAAGAAGCGGCTTCTTCGCTCAAAGGCGATTGTACCGGTCACTGTGCACTCCAGTGCGGCGGCTTCTTCTGAAATGTGCCCGGGACCGGGGCATAGCTCCGGGGAGCTCTGTATGCTTCGTCTTTAGCATCATTTTTGGTCTACATCATTGCAGAAAGGTTTTCCACTATGTCTGGCATGGAGAAACTGTGCCAGCACAGAAAACATCTCCCATCGTGTTTTATATGTTGAAGAGAGCTCTGCTGAAGTTTATGCACGAAGAAAAAGAAAGTTGTCCAAAACACCTTCCAATCGAATGTTCATGTGTTTGGAAAAGGTAGGAGAGAAGTAAGGTACTGTTTTGGATCAGTTTGCAAGCTGCGCACACTATCCCAGTGTTGTGCAGCTTCATTCTTCACCTGTCTGAAGCAGCCACTCTCTTCGGCTCCTGGAGGCGAAGAGGCTTCTTCGCGCAAAGGCGATTGTGCCGGTCACTGTGCACTCCAGTGCGCCGGCTACTGACGAGATGTGCACCGGGACCGGCGCTTAGTTTCGGGGAGATCCGTACTTTCGTCTTTAGCGTCATTTTTGGTCTACATCATTGCAGAAAGGTTTTCCACTACGTTAGGCAAGGAGAAACTGTGCCAGCACAGAAAACATCTTCCATCGTGTTTTACGTGTTGCAGAGAGCTCTGCAGAAGTTTATGCACGAAGAAAGAGAAGGTTGTTGAGAGCACCTTCCAACTGATTGGTCATGTGTTTGGAAAAGGTAGGACAGTGGTAAGGTACTGTTTTCTATCAGTTTGCAAGCTGCGCACACTATCCCAGTGTTGTGCAGCTTCATTCTTCACCTGTCTGAAGCAGCCACTCTCTTCGGCTCCTGGAGGCGAAGAAGCGGCTTCTTCGTGCAAAGGCGATTGTGCCGGTCACAGTGCACTCCAGTGCGGCGGCTACTGACGAAATGTGCCCGGGACCGGCGCGCTTAGTTTCGGGGAGCTCCGTACTTTCGTCTTTAGCGTCATTTTTGGTCTACATCATTGCAGAAAGGTTTTCCACTATGTTAAGCAAGGAGAAACTGTGCCAGCACAGAAAACATCTCCCATCGTGTTTTACATGTTGCAGAGAGCTCTGCTGAAGTTTATGCACGAAGAAAAAGAAAGTTGTCCAGAACACCTTCCAACGGAATGTTCATATGTTTGGAAAAGGTAGCAAAGTGGTAAGGTACTGTTTTCTATCAGATTGCAAGCTGTGCACACTATCCCAGGGTTGTGCAGCTTCATTCTTCACCTTTCCGAAGCAGCCGCTCTCTCAGGCTTCCGGAGGCGAAGAAGCGGCTTCTTCGAGCAAAGGCGATTGCGCCGGTCACAGTGCGCTGCAGTGCGGCAGCTTCTGCCGGAATGTGCCCGGGACCGGCGCTTAGCTCCGGGGACCTCCGTACTTTCGTCTTTCTGGACTTTTTTGGCCTACATCATTGCAGAAAGGTTTTCCACTATGTTAAGCAAGGAGAAACTGTGCCAGCACAGAAAACATCTCCCATCGTGTTTTACATGTTGCAGAGAGCTCTGCTGAAGTTTATGAACGAAGAAAAAGAAAGTTGTTGAAAACACCTTCCGACCGAATGTTCATGTGTTTGGAAAAGGTAGGAGAATGGTAAGGTACTGCTTTCTATCAGTTTGCAAGCTGCGCACACTACCCCAGTGTTGTGCAGCTTCATTCTCACTTTTCCGAAGCAGCCGCACTCTCCAGCTGCCGGAGGCGAAGATGCGGCTTCTTCGAGCAAAGGCGATTGCGCCGGACACAGTGCGCTGCAGTACGGCAGCTTCTGCCGGAATGTGCCCGGGACCGGCGCTTAGCTCCGGGGAGCTCCGTATCCTTCGTCTTTAGCGTCTTTTGTCGTCTACATCATTGCAAAAAGGTTTTCCACTATGTTAGGCAAGGAGAAATTGTGCCAGCAGAGAAAACATCTCCCATCGTGTTTTAAATGTTGCAGAGAGCTCTGCTGAAGTTTATGCACAAAGAAAGAGAAGGTTGTTGAGAGCACCTTCCAACTGATTGTTCATGTGTTTGGAAAAGGTAGGACAGTGGTAAGGTACTGTTTTCTATCAGATTGCAAGATGCGCACACTATCCCAGTGTTGTGTAGCTTCATTCTCACATTTCCGAAGCTACTGGTCTCTCCGGCTTCCGGAGGCGAAGAAGCGGCTTCTTCGAGCAAAGGCGATTGCGCCGGTCACAGTGCGCTGCAGTGCGGCAGCTTCTGCCGGAATGTGCCCGGGACGGGCGCTTAGCTCCGGGTACATCCATACAATCTTATTTCTGGACTTTTGTGGTCTACATCATGCAAAAAACTTTTCCCCTATGTCTGGCAAGGAGAAACTGTGCCAACACAGAAAACATCTCCCATCGTGTTTTAAATGTTGCAGAGAGCTCTACAGAGTGTGTTGCAAGAAGAAAAACAAAATTGTCCAAAACACCTTCCAATCGAATGTTCATGTGTTTGGAAAAGGTAGAAGACTGTAAGGTACTGTTTTCTATCAGTATGCAAGATGCGCTCACTATCCCAGTGTTGTGCAGCTTCATTCTTCACCTGTCTGAAGCAGCCACTTTCTTCGGCTCCCGGAGGCGAAGAAGCGGCTTCTTCGCGCAAAGGCGATTGTGCCGGTCACAGTGCACTCCATTGCTGCGGCTTCTTCTGAAATGTGCCCGGGATTGGGGCATAGCTCCGGGGATCTCCGTACTTTCGTCTTTCTGGACTTTTGTGGCCTACATCATTGCAGAAAGGTTTTCCACTATGTTAAGCAAGGAGAAACTGTGCCAGCACAGAAAACATCTCCCATCGTGTTTTACATGTTGCAGAGAGCTCTGCAGAAGTTTATGCACGAAGAAAAAGAAAGTTGTTATAAACACCTTCCAACTAAATGTTCTTGTGTTTGGAAAAGGTAGGAGAGTGGTAAGGTACTGTTTTCTATCAGTTTGCAAGCTGCGCACACTATCCCAGTGTTGTGCAGCTTCATTCTTCACCTTTCCGAAGTAGCCGCACACTCCAGCTGCCGGAGGCGAAGATGCGGCTTCTTCGAGCACAGGCAATTGCACCCGTCACAGTGCACTCCAGTGCGGCGGCTTCTGACGAAATGTGCCCGGGACCTGCGCTTAGCTCCGGGGACCTCCGTACTTTCTTCTTTCTGGACTTTTGTGGCCTACGTCATTGCAGAAAGGTTTTCCACTATGTTAAGCAAGGAGAAACTGTGCCAGCAGAGAAAACATCTCCCATCGTGTTTTACATGTTGCAGAGAGCTCTGCAGAAGTTTATGCACGAATAAAATAAAGTTGTCCAAAACACCTTCCAACAGAATGTTCATGTGTTTGGAAAAGGTAGGAGAGTGGTAAGGTACGGTTATCTATCAGTCTGCAAGCTGCGCACACTATCCCAGTGTTTTGCAGCTTCATTCTCACCTTTCCGAAGCTACTGGTCTCTCCGGCTCCCGGAGGCGAAGAAGCGGCTTCTTCGCGCAAAGGCGATTGTACCGGTCACTGTGCACTCCAGTGCGGCGGCTACTGACGAAATGGGCCCGGGACCGGGGCATAGCTCCTGGGAGCTCTGTATGCTTCGTCTTTAGCATCATTTTTTAATCTACATCATTGCAGAAAGGTTTTCCACTATGTTAAGCAAGGAGAAACTGTGCCAGCACAGAAAACATCTTCCATGGTGTTTTACGTGTTGCAGAGAGCTCTGCAGAAGTTTATGCACGAAGAAAGAGAAGGTTGTTGAGAGCACCTTCCAACTGATTGTTCATGTGTTTGGAAAAGGTAGGAGAGTGGTAAGGTACTGTTTTCTATCAGTTTGCAAGCTGCGCACACTATCCCAGTGTTGTGCAGCTTCATTCTTCACCTGTCTGAAGCAGCCACTCTCTTCGGCTCCTGGAGGCGAAGAAGCGGCTTCTTCGCGCAAAGGCGATTGTGCCGGTCACAGTGCACTCCAGTGCGGCGGCTACTGACGAAATGTGCCCGGGACCGGCGCGCTTAGTTTCGGGGAGCCCGTACTTTCGTCTTTAGCGTCATTTTTGGTCTACATCATTGCAGAAAGGTTTTCCACTATGTTAAGCAAGGAGAAACTGTGCCAGCACAGAAAACATCTCCCATCGTGTTTTACATGTTGCAGAGAGCTCTGCTGAAGTTTATGCACGAAGAAAAAGAAAGTTGTCCAGAACACCTTCCAACGGAATGTTCATATGTTTGGAAAAGGTAGCAAAGTGGTAAGGTACTGCTTTCTATCAGATTGCAAGATGCGCACACTATCCCAGTGTTGTGCAGCTTCATTCTTCACCATTCCGAAGCAGCCGCTCTTTTGGGCTCCCGGAGGCGAAGAAGCGGCTTCTTCGAGCAAAGGCGATTGTGCCGGTCACTGTGCTCTGCAGTGCGGCGGCTTCTGACAAAATGTGCCCGGGACCAGCACTTAGCTCCGGGCAGCTCCGTATCCTTCGTCTTTCAAGACTTTTGTGGTCTACATCATTGCAGAATGGTTTTCCACTATGTTAAGCAAGGAGAAACTGTGCCAGCACGGAAAACATCGCCCATCGTGTTTTACATTTTGAAGAGAGCTCTGCAGAAGTTTATGCACGAAGAAAAAGAAAGTTGTCCAAAACACCTTCCTTAAAAATGTTCATGTGTTTGGAAAAGGTAGGACAGTGGTAAGGTACTGTTTTCTATCAGATTGCAAGCTGTGCACACAATCCCAGGGTTGTGCAGCTTCATTCTTCACCTTTCCGAAGCAGCCGCTCTCTCCGGCTTCCGGAGGCGAAGAAGCGGCTTCTTCGAGCAAAGGCGATTGCGCCGGTCACAGTGCGCTGCAGTGCGGCAGCTTCTGCCGGAATGTGCCCGGGACAGGCGGTTAGCTCCGGGTACATCCATACAATCTTCTTTCTGGACTTTTGTGGTCTACATCATGCAAAAAACATTTCCCCTATGTCTGGCAAGGAGACACTGTGCCAACACAGAAAACATCTCCCTTCTTGTTTTACATGTTGCAGAGAGCTCTGCAGAAGTTTAAGCACGAAGAAAAAGAAAGTTGTGCAAAACACCTTCCAATGGCATGTTCATGTGTTTGTAAAAGGTAGGACAGTGGTAAGGTACTGTTTTCTATCAGTTTGCAAGCTGCGCACACTATCCCAGTGTTGTGCAGCTTCATTCTTCACCTTTCCGAAGCAGCCGCTCTTTTGGGCTCCCGGAGGCGAAGAAGCGGCTTCTTCGAGCAAAGGCGATTGTGCCGGTCACTGTGCTCTGCAGTGCGGCGGCTTCTGACAAAATGTTCCCGGGACCAGCACTTAGCTCCGGGGAGCTCCGTATCCTTCGTCTTTCCAGACTTTTGTGGTCTACATCATTGCAGAATGGTTTTCCACTATGTTAGGCAAGGAAAAACTGTGCCAGCACAGAAAACATCTCCCATCGTGTTTTATATGTTGTAGAGAACTCTGCAGAAGTTTATGCAGGAAGAAAAAGAAAGTTGTCCAAAACACCTTCCTTAAAAATGTTCATGTGTTTGGAAAAGGTAGGAGAGTGGTAAGGTACTGTTTTCTATCAGTTTGCAAGCTGCGCACACTATCCCAGTGTTGTGCAGCTTTATTCTCACCTGTCGGAAGCAGCCACTTTCTTGGGCTCCTGGAGGCGAAGAGGCTTCTTCGCGCAAAGGCGATTGTACCGGTCACTGTGCTCTGCAGTGCGGCGGCATCTGTCGAAATATGCCCGGGACCGGCGCTTAGCTCCGGGGACCTCCGTACTTTCGTCTTTCTGGACTTTTGTGGCCTACATCATTGCAGAAAGGTTTTCCACTATGTTAGGCAAGGAGAAACTGTGCCAGCACAGAAAACATCTCCCATCGTGTTTTACATGTTGCAGAGAGCTCTGCTGAAGTTTATGAACGAAGAAAAAGAAAGTTGTTGAAAACACCTTCCAACCGAATGTTCATGTGTTTGGAAAAGGTAGGAGAATGGTAAGGTACTGCTTTCTATCAGTTAACAAGCTGCGCACACTATCCCAGTGTTGTGCAGCTTCATTCTTCACCTGTCTGAAGCAGCCACTCTCTTCGGCTCCTGGAGGCGAAAAGGCTTCTTCGCGCAAAGGCGATTGTGCCGGTCACAGTGCACTCCAGTGCGGCGGCTACTGACGAAATGTGCCCGGGACCGGCGCGCTTAGTTTCGGGGAGCTGCGTACTTTGGTCTTTAGCGTCATTTTTGGTCTACATCATTGCAGAAAGGTTTTCCACTATGTTAGGCAAGGAGAAACTGTGCCAGCACAGAAAACATCTCCCATCGTGTTTTATATGTTGAAGAGAGCTCTACAGAAGTTTATGCACGAAGAAAAACAAAGTTTTTGAAAACACCTTCCAACCGAATATTCATGTGTTTGGAAAATAAGAAGATTGGTAAGGTACTGTTTTCTATCAGTTTGCAAGCTGCGCATACTATCCCAGTGTTGTGCAGCTTCATTCTTCACCTTTCCGAAGCAGCCGCTCTCTCAGGCTCCCGGAGGCGAAGAAGCGGCTTCTTCGAGTAAAGGCAATTGCACCCGTCACAGTGCACTCCAGTGCGGCGGCTTCTGCCGAAATGTGCCCGGGACCGGTGCTTAGCTCCGGGGAGATCCGTACTTTCGTCTTTATGGACTTTTGTGGCCTACATCATTGCAGAAAGGTTTTCCACTACGTTAGGCAAAGAGAAACTGTGCCAGCACAGAAAACATCTCCCATCGTGTTTTACATGTTGCAGAGAGCTCTGCAGCAGTTTATGCACGAAGAAAAAGAAAGTTGTTGAAAACACCTTCCAACGGAATGTTCATATGTCTGGAAAAGGTAGGACAGTGGTAAGGTACTGCTTTCTATCAGTTTGCAAGCTGCGCACACTATCCCAGTGTTGTGCAGCTTCATTCTTCACCATTCCGAAGCAGCCGCACTCTCCAGCTGCCGGAGGCGAAGATGCGGCTTCTTCGAGCAAAGACGATTGCGCCGGTCACAGTGCGCTGCAATGCGGCAGCTTCTGCCGGAATGTGCCCGGGACCGGCGCTTAGCTCCGGGGAGCTCCGTATCCTTCGTCTTTAGCGACTTTTGTGGCCTACATCATTGCTGAAATGTTTTCCACTACGTTAGGCAAGGAGAAACTGTGCCAGCACAGAAAACATCTCCCATCGTGTTTTACATGTTGCAGAGAGCTCTGCTGAAGTTTATGAACGAAGAAAAAGAAAGTTGTTGAAAACACCTTCCAACCGAATGTTCATGTGTTTGGAAAAGGTAGGATAGTGGTAAGGTACTGCTTTCTATCAGTTTGCAAGCTGCGCACACTATCCCAGTGTTGTGCAGCTTCATTCTTCACCACTCCGAAGCAGCCGCACTCTCCAGCTGCCGGAGGCGAAGATGCGGCTTCTTCGAGCAAAGGCGATTGCGCCGGACACAGTGCGCTGCGGTGCGGCAGCTTCTGCCGGAATGTGCCCGGGACCGGCGCTTAGCTCCGGGGAGCTCCGTATCCTTCGTCTTTAGCGTCTTTTGTCGTCTACATCATTGCAGAAAGGTTTTCCACTATGTCTGGCAAGGAGAAACTGTGCCAGCACAGAAAACATCTCCCATCGTGTTTTATATGTTGAAGAGAGCTCTGCTAAAGTTTATGCACGAAGAAAAAGAAAGTTGTCCAAAACACCTTCCAATCGAATGTTCATGTGTTTGGAAAAGGTAGGAGAGAAGTAAGGTACTGTTTTGGATCAGTTTGCAAGCTGCGCACACTATCCCAGTGTTGTGCAGCTTCATTCTTCACCTGTCTGAAGCAGCCACTCTCTTCGGCTCCTGGAGGCGAAAAGGCTTCTTCGCGCAAAGGCGATTGTGCCGGTCACAGTGCACTCCAGTGCGGCGGCTACTGACGAAATGTGCCCGGGACCGGCGCGCTTAGTTTCGGGGAGCTGCGTACTTTGGTCTTTAGCGTCATTTTTGGTCTACATCATTGCAGAAAGGTTTTCCACTATGTTAGGCAAGGAGAAACTGTGCCAGCACAGAAAACATCTCCCATCGTGTTTTATATGTTGAAGAGAGCTCTACAGAAGTTTATGCACGAAGAAAAACAAAGTTGTTGAAAACACCTTCCAACCGAATATTCATGTGTTTGGAATATAAGAAGATTGGTAAGGTACTGTTTTCTATCAGTTTGCAAGCTGCGCATACTATCCCAGTGTTGTGCAGCTTCATTCTTCACCTTTCCGAAGCAGCCGCTCTCTCAGGCTCCCGGAGGCGAAGAAGCGGCTTCTTCGAGTAAAGGCAATTGCACCCGTCACAGTGCACTCCAGTGCGGCGGCTTCTGCCGAAATGTGCCCGGGACCGGTGCTTAGCTCCGGGGAGATCCGTACTTTCGTCTTTATGGACTTTTGTGGCCTACATCATTGCAGAAAGGTTTTCCACTACGTTAGGCAAAGAGAAACTGTGCCAGCACAGAAAACATCTCCCATCGTGTTTTACATGTTGCAGAGAGCTCTGCAGCAGTTTATGCACGAAGAAAAAGAAAGTTGTTGAAAACACCTTCCAACGGAATGTTCATATGTCTGGAAAAGGTAGGACAGTGGTAAGGTACTGCTTTCTATCAGTTTGCAAGCTGCGCACACTATCCCAGTGTTGTGCAGCTTCATTCTTCACCATTCCGAAGCAGCCGCACTCTCCAGCTGCCGGAGGCGAAGATGCGGCTTCTTCGAGCAAAGACGATTGCGCCGGTCACAGTGCGCTGCAGTGCGGCAGCTTCTGCCGGAATGTGCCCGGGACCGGCGCTTAGCTCCGGGGAGCTCCGTATCCTTCGTCTTTAGCGACTTTTGTGGCCTACATCATTGCTGAAAGGTTTTCCACTACGTTAGGCAAGGAGAAACTGTGCCAGCACAGAAAACATCTCCCATCGTGTTTTACATGTTGCAGAGAGCTCTGCTGAAGTTTATGAACGAAGAAAAAGAAAGTTGTTGAAAACACCTTCCAACCGAATGTTCATGGGTTTGGAAAAGGTAGGACAGTGGTAAGGTACTGCTTTCTATCAGTTTGCAAGCTGCGCACACTATCCCAGTGTTGTGCAGCTTCATTCTTCACCATTCCGAAGCAGCCGCACTCTCCAGCTGCCGGAGGCGAAGATGCGGCTTCTTCGAGCAAAGGCGATTGCGCCGGACACAGTGCGCTGCGGTGCGGCAGCTTCTGCCGGAATGTGCCCGGGACCTGCGCTTAGCTCCGGGGAGCTCCGTATCCTTCGTCGTTAGCGTCTTTTGTCGTCTACATCATTGCAGAAAGGTTTTCCACTATGTCTGGCAAGGAGAAACTGTGCCAGCACAGAAAACATCTCCCATCGTGTTTTATATGTTGAAGAGAGCTCTGCTGAAGTTTATGCACGAAGAAAAAGAAAGTTGTCCAAAACACCTTCCAATCGAATGTTCATGTGTTTGGAAAAGGTAGGAGAGAAGTAAGGTACTGTTTTGGATCAGTTTGCAAGCTGCGCACACTATCCCAGTGTTGTGCAGCTTCATTCTTCACCTGTCTGAAGCAGCCACTGTCTTCGGCTCCTGGAGGCGAAGAGGCTTCTTCGCGCAAAGGCGATTGTGCCGGTCACTGTGCACTCCAGTGCGCCGGCTACTGACGAGATGTGCACCGGGACCGGCGCTTAGTTTCGGGGAGATCCGTACTTTCGTCTTTAGCGTCATTTTTGGTCTACATCATTGCAGAAAGGTTTTCCACTACGTTAGGCAAGGAGAAACTCTGCCAGCACAGAAAACATCTTCCATGGTGTTTTACATCTTGCAGAGAGCTCTGCAGAAGTTTATGCACGAAGAAAGAGAAGGTTGTTGAAAGCACCTTCCAACTGATTGGTCATGTGTTTGGAAAAGGTAGGACAGTGGTAAGGTACTGTTTTCTATCAGTTTGCAAGCTGCGCACACTATCCCAGTGTTGTGCAGCTTCATTCTTCACCTGTCTGAAGCAGCCACTCTCTTCGGCTCCTGGAGGCGAAGAAGCGGCTTCTTCGCGCAAAGGCGATTGTGCCGGTCACAGTGCACTCCAGTGCGGCGGCTACTGACGAAATGTGCCCGGGACCGGCGCGCTTAGTTTCAGGGAGCCCGTACTTTCGTCTTTAGCGTCATTTTTGGTCTACATCATTGCAGAAAGGTTTTCCACTATGTTAAGCAAGGAGAAACTGTGCCAGCACAGAAAACATCTCCCATCGTGTTTTACATGTTGCAGAGAGCTCTGCTGAAGTTTATGCACGAAGAAAAAGAAAGTTGTCCAGAACACCTTCCAACGGAATGTTCATATGTTTGGAAAAGGTAGCAAAGTGGTAAGGTACTGCTTTCTATCAGATTGCAAGATGCGCACACTATCCCAGTGTTGTGCAGCTTCATTCTTCACCATTCCGAAGCAGCCGCTCTTTTGGGCTCCCGGAGGCGAAGAAGCGGCTTCTTCGAGCAAAGGCGATTGTGCCGGTCACTGTGCTCTGCAGTGCGGCGGCTTCTGACAAAATGTTCCCGGGACCAGCACTTAGCTCCGGGGAGCTCCGTATCCTTCGTCTTTCCAGACTTTTGTGGTCTACATCATTGCAGAATGGTTTTCCACTATGTTAGGCAAGGAAAAATTGTGCCAGCACGGAAAACATCTCCCATCGTGTTTTATATGTTGTAGAGAACTCTGCAGAAGTTTATGCAGGAAGAAAAAGAAAGTTGTCCAAAACACCTTCCTTAAAAATGTTCATGTGTTTGGAAAAGGTAGGAGAGTGGTAAGGTACTGTTTTCTATCAGTTTGCAAGCTGCGCACACTATCCCAGTGTTGTGCAGCTTTATTCTCACCTGTCGGAAGCAGCCACTTTCTTGGGCTCCTGGAGGCGAAGAGGCTTCTTCGCGCAAAGGCGATTGTACCGGTCACTGTGCTCTGCAGTGCGGCGGCATCTGTCGAAATATGCCCGGGACCGGCGCTTAGCTCCGGGGACCTCCGTACTTTCGTCTTTCTGGACTTTTGTGGCCTACATCATTGCAGAAAGGTTTTCCACTATGTTAGGCAAGGAGAAACTGTGCCAGCACAGAAAACATCTCCCATCGTGTTTTACATGTTGCAGAGAGCTCTGCTGAAGTTTATGAACGAAGAAAAAGAAAGTTGTTGAAAACACCTTCCAACCGAATGTTCATGTGTTTGGAAAAGGTAGGAGAATGGTAAGGTACTGCTTTCTATCAGTTAACAAGCTGCGCACACTATCCCAGTGTTGTGCAGCTTCATTCTTCACCTGTCTGAAGCAGCCACTCTCTTC
This sequence comes from Zonotrichia albicollis, assembly GCF_047830755.1. Classification (NCBI taxonomy): domain Eukaryota; kingdom Metazoa; phylum Chordata; class Aves; order Passeriformes; family Passerellidae; genus Zonotrichia; species Zonotrichia albicollis. Next base: position 26,330,859 of record NC_133860.1, read on the forward strand.
GGCTCCTGGAGGCGAAAAGGCTTCTTCGCGCAAAGGCGATTGTGCCGGTCACAGTGCACTCCAGTGCGGCGGCTACTGACGAAATGTGCCCGGGACCGGCGCGCTTAGTTTCGGGGAGCTGCGTACTTTGGTCTTTAGCGTCATTTTTGGTCTACATCATTGCAGAAAGGTTTTCCACTATGTTAGGCAAGGAGAAACTGTGCCAGCACAGAAAACATCTCCCATCGTGTTTTATATGTTGAAGAGAGCTCTACAGAAGTTTATGCACGAAGAAAAACAAAGTTGTTGAAAACACCTTCCAACCGAATATTCATGTGTTTGGAAAATAAGAAGATTGGTAAGGTACTGTTTTCTATCAGTTTGCAAGCTGCGCATACTATCCCAGTGTTGTGCAGCTTCATTCTTCACCTTTCCGAAGCAGCCGCTCTCTCAGGCTCCCGGAGGCGAAGAAGCGGCTTCTTCGAGTAAAGGCAATTGCACCCGTCACAGTGCACTCCAGTGCGGCGGCTTCTGCCGAAATGTGCCCGGGACCGGTGCTTAGCTCCGGGGAGATCCGTACTTTCGTCTTTATGGACTTTTGTGGCCTACATCATTGCAGAAAGGTTTTCCACTACGTTAGGCAAAGAGAAACTGTGCCAGCACAGAAAACATCTCCCATCGTGTTTTACATGTTGCAGAGAGCTCTGCAGCAGTTTATGCACGAAGAAAAAGAAAGTTGTTGAAAACACCTTCCAACGGAATGTTCATATGTCTGGAAAAGGTAGGACAGTGGTAAGGTACTGCTTTCTATCAGTTTGCAAGCTGCGCACACTATCCCAGTGTTGTGCAGCTTCATTCTTCACCATTCCGAAGCAGCCGCACTCTCCAGCTGCCGGAGGCGAAGATGCGGCTTCTTCGAGCAAAGACGATTGCGCCGGTCACAGTGCGCTGCAGTGCGGCAGCTTCTGCCGGAATGTGCCCGGGACCGGCGCTTAGCTCCGGGGAGCTCCGTATCCTTCGTCTTTAGCGACTTTTGTGGCCTACATCATTGCTGAAAGGTTTTCCACTACGTTAGGCAAGGAGAAACTGTGCCAGCACAGAAAACATCTCCCATCGTGTTTTACATGTTGCAGAGAGCTCTGCTGAAGTTTATGAACGAAGAAAAAGAAAGTTGTTGAAAACACCTTCCAACCGAATGTTCATGGGTTTGGAAAAGGTAGGACAGTGGTAAGGTACTGCTTTCTATCAGTTTGCAAGCTGCGCACACTATCCCAGTGTTGTGCAGCTTCATTCTTCACCATTCCGAAGCAGCCGCACTCTCCAGCTGCCGGAGGCGAAGATGCGGCTTCTTCGAGCAAAGGCGATTGCGCCGGACACAGTGCGCTGCGGTGCGGCAGCTTCTGCCGGAATGTGCCCGGGACCGGCGCTTAGCTCCGGGGAGCTCCGTATCCTTCGTCTTTAGCGTCTTTTGTCGTCTACATCATTGCAGAAAGGTTTTCCACTATGTCTGGCAAGGAGAAACTGTGCCAGCACAGAAAACATCTCCCATCGTGTTTTATATGTTGAAGAGAGCTCTGCTGAAGTTTATGCACGAAGAAAAAGAAAGTTGTCCAAAACACCTTCCAATCGAATGTTCATGTGTTTGGAAAAGGTAGGAGAGAAGTAAGGTACTGTTTTGGATCAGTTTGCAAGCTGCGCACACTATCCCAGTGTTGTGCAGCTTCATTCTTCACCTGTCTGAAGCAGCCACTGTCTTCGGCTCCTGGAGGCGAAGAGGCTTCTTCGCGCAAAGGCGATTGTGCCGGTCACTGTGCACTCCAGTGCGCCGGCTACTGACGAGATGTGCACCGGGACCGGCGCTTAGTTTCGGGGAGATCTGTACTTTCGTCTTTAGCGTCATTTTTGGTCTACATCATTGCAGAAAGGTTTTCCACTACGTTAGGCAAGGAGAAACTCTGCCAGCACAGAAAACATCTTCCATGGTGTTTTACATCTTGCAGAGAGCTCTGCAGAAGTTTATGCACGAAGAAAGAGAAGGTTGTTGAAAGCACCTTCCAACTGATTGGTCATGTGTTTGGAAAAGGTAGGACAGTGGTAAGGTACTGTTTTCTATCAGTTTGCAAGCTGCGCACACTATCCCAGTGTTGTGCAGCTTCATTCTTCACCTGTCTGAAGCAGCCACTCTCTTCGGCTCCTGGAGGCGAAGAAGCGGCTTCTTCGCGCAAAGGCGATTGTGCCGGTCACAGTGCACTCCAGTGCGGCGGCTACTGACGAAATGTGCCCGGGACCGGCGCGCTTAGTTTCGGGGAGCCCGTACTTTCGTCTTTAGCGTCATTTTTGGTCTACATCATTGCAGAAAGGTTTTCCACTATGTTAAGCAAGGAGAAACTGTGCCAGCACAGAAAACATCTCCCATCGTGTTTTACATGTTGCAGAGAGCTCTGCTGAAGTTTATGCACGAAGAAAAAGAAAGTTGTCCAGAACACCTTCCAACGGAATGTTCATATGTTTGGAAAAGGTAGCAAAGTGGTAAGGTACTGCTTTCTATCAGATTGCAAGATGCGCACACTATCCCAGTGTTGTGCAGCTTCATTCTTCACCATTCCGAAGCAGCCGCTCTTTTGGGCTCCCGGAGGCGAAGAAGCGGCTTCTTCGAGCAAAGGCGATTGTGCCGGTCACTGTGCTCTGCAGTGCGGCGGCTTCTGACAAAATGTGCCCGGGACCAGCACTTAGCTCCGGGGAGCTCCGTATCCTTCGTCTTTCCAGACTTTTGTGGTCTACATCATTGCAGAATTGTTTTCCAGTATGTTAGGCAAGGAGAAACTGTGCCAGCACGGAAAACATCGCCCATCGTGTTTTACATTTTGAAGAGAGCTCTGCAGAAGTTTATGCACGAAGAAAAAGAAATTTGTCCAAAACACCTTCCTTAAAAATGTTCATGTGTTTGGAAAAGGTAGGACAGTGGTAAGGTACTGTTTTCTATCAGATTGCAAGCTGTGCACACAATCCCAGGGTTGTGCAGCTTCATTCTTCACCTTTCCGAAGTAGCCGCTCTCTCCGGCTTCCGGAGGCGAAGAAGCGGCTTCTTCGAGCAAAGGCGATTGCGCCGGTCACAGTGCGCTGCAGTGCGGCAGCTTCTGCCGGAATGTGCCCGGGACAGGCGGTTAGCTCCGGGTACATCCATACAATCTTCTTTCTGGACTTTTGTGGTCTACATCATGCAAAAAACATTTCCCCTATGTCTGGCAAGGAGACACTGTGCCAACACAGAAAACATCTCCCTTCTTGTTTTACATGTTGCAGAGAGCTCTGCAGAAGTTTAAGCACGAAGAAAAAGAAAGTTGTGCAAAACACCTTCCAATGGCATGTTCATGTGTTTGTAAAAGGTAGGACAGTGGTAAGGTACTGTTTTCTATCAGTTTGCAAGCTGCGCACACTATCCCAGTGTTGTGCAGCTTCATTCTTCACCTTTCCGAAGCAGCCGCTCTTTTGGGCTCCCGGAGGCGAAGAAGCGGCTTCTTCGAGCAAAGGCGATTGTGCCGGTCACTGTGCTCTGCAGTGCGGCGGCTTCTGACAAAATGTTCCCGGGACCAGCACTTAGCTCCGGGGAGCTCCGTATCCTTCGTCTTTCCAGACTTTTGTGGTCTACATCATTGCAGAATGGTTTTCCACTATGTTAGGCAAGGAAAAATTGTGCCAGCACAGAAAACATCTCCCATCGTGTTTTATATGTTGTAGAGAACTCTGCAGAAGTTTATGCAGGAAGAAAAAGAAAGTTGTCCAAAACACCTTCCTTAAAAATGTTCATGTGTTTGGAAAAGGTAGGAGAGTGGTAAGGTACTGTTTTCTATCAGTTTGCAAGCTGCGCACACTATCCCAGTGTTGTGCAGCTTTATTCTCACCTGTCGGAAGCAGCCACTTTCTTGGGCTCCTGGAGGCGAAGAGGCTTCTTCGCGCAAAGGCGATTGTACCGGTCACTGTGCTCTGCAGTGCGGCGGCATCTGTCGAAATATGCCCGGGACCGGCGCTTAGCTCCGGGGACCTCCGTACTTTCGTCTTTCTGGACTTTTGTGGCCTACATCATTGCAGAAAGGTTTTCCACTATGTTAGGCAAGGAGAAACTGTGCCAGCACAGAAAACATCTCCCATCGTGTTTTACATGTTGCAGAGAGCTCTGCTGAAGTTTATGAACGAAGAAAAAGAAAGTTGTTGAAAACACCTTCCAACCGAATGTTCATGTGTTTGGAAAAGGTAGGAGAATGGTAAGGTACTGCTTTCTATCAGTTAACAAGCTGCGCACACTATCCCAGTGTTGTGCAGCTTCATTCTTCACCTGTCTGAAGCAGCCACTCTCTTCGGCTCCTGGAGGCGAAAAGGCTTCTTCGCGCAAAGGCGATTGTGCCGGTCACAGTGCACTCCAGTGCGGCGGCTACTGACGAAATGTGCCCGGGACCGGCGCGCTTAGTTTCGGGGAGCTGCGTACTTTGGTCTTTAGCGTCATTTTTGGTCTACATCATTGCAGAAAGGTTTTCCACTATGTTAGGCAAGGAGAAACTGTGCCAGCACAGAAAACATCTCCCATCGTGTTTTATATGTTGAAGAGAGCTCTACAGAAGTTTATGCACGAAGAAAAACAAAGTTGTTGAAAACACCTTCCAACCGAATATTCATGTGTTTGGAAAATAAGAAGATTGGTAAGGTACTGTTTTCTATCAGTTTGCAAGCTGCGCATACTATCCCAGTGTTGTGCAGCTTCATTCTTCACCTTTCCGAAGCAGCCGCTCTCTCAGGCTCCCGGAGGCGAAGAAGCGGCTTCTTCGAGTAAAGGCAATTGCACCCGTCACAGTGCACTCCAGTGCGGCGGCTTCTGCCGAAATGTGCCCGGGACCGGTGCTTAGCTCCGGGGAGATCCGTACTTTCGTCTTTATGGACTTTTGTGGCCTACATCATTGCAGAAAGGTTTTCCACTACGTTAGGAAAAGAGAAACTGTGCCAGCACAGAAAACATCTCCCATCGTGTTTTACATGTTGCAGAGAGCTCTGCAGCAGTTTATGCACGAAGAAAAAGAAAGTTGTTGAAAACACCTTCCAACGGAATGTTCATATGTCTGGAAAAGGTAGGACAGTGGTAAGGTACTGCTTTCTATCAGTTTGCAAGCTGCGCACACTATCCCAGTGTTGTGCAGCTTCATTCTTCACCATTCCGAAGCAGCCGCACTCTCCAGCTGCCGGAGGCGAAGATGCGGCTTCTTCGAGCAAAGACGATTGCGCCGGTCACAGTGCGCTGCAATGCGGCAGCTTCTGCCGGAATGTGCCCGGGACCGGCGCTTAGCTCCGGGGAGCTCCGTATCCTTCGTCTTTAGCGACTTTTGTGGCCTACATCATTGCTGAAAGGTTTTCCACTACGTTAGGCAAGGAGAAACTGTGCCAGCACAGAAAACATCTCCCATCGTGTTTTACATGTTGCAAAGAGCTCTGCTGAAGTTTATGAACGAAGAAAAAGAAAGTTGTTGAAAACACCTTCCAACCGAATGTTCATGGGTTTGGAAAAGGTAGGACAGTGGTAAGGTACTGCTTTCTATCAGTTTGCAAGCTGCGCACACTATCCCAGTGTTGTGCAGCTTCATTCTTCACCATTCCGAAGCAGCCGCACTCTCCAGCTGCCGGAGGCGAAGATGCGGCTTCTTCGAGCAAAGGCGATTGCGCCGGACACAGTGCGCTGCGGTGCGGCAGCTTCTGCCGGAATGTGCCCGGGACCGGCGCTTAGCTCCGGGGAGCTCCGTATCCTTCGTCTTTAGCGTCTTTTGTCGTCTACATCATTGCAGAAAGGTTTTCCACTATGTCTGGCAAGGAGAAACTGTGCCAGCACAGAAAACATCTCCCATCGTGTTTTATATGTTGAAGAGAGCTCTGCTGAAGTTTATGCACGAAGAAAAAGAAAGTTGTCCAAAACACCTTCCAATCGAATGTTCATGTGTTTGGAAAAGGTAGGAGAGAAGTAAGGTACTGTTTTGGATCAGTTTGCAAGCTGCGCACACTATCCCAGTGTTGTGCAGCTTCATTCTTCACCTGTCTGAAGCAGCCACTCTCTTCGGCTCCTGGAGGCGAAGAGGCTTCTTCGCGCAAAGGCGATTGTGCCGGTCACTGTGCACTCCAGTGCGCCGGCTACTGACGAGATGTGCACCGGGACCGGCGCTTAGTTTCGGGGAGATCCGTACTTTCGTCTTTAGCGTCATTTTTGGTCTACATCATTGCAGAAAGGTTTTCCACTACGTTAGGCAAGGAGAAACTCTGCCAGCACAGAAAACATCTTCCATGGTGTTTTACATCTTGCAGAGAGCTCTGCAGAAGTTTATGCACGAAGAAAGAGAAGGTTGTTGAAAGCACCTTCCAACTGATTGGTCATGTGTTTGGAAAAGGTAGGAGAGTGGTAAGGTACTGTTTTCTATCAGTTTGCAAGCTGCGCACACTATCCCAGTGTTGTGCAGCTTCATTCTTCACCTGTCTGAAGCAGCCACTCTCTTCGGCTCCTGGAGGCGAAGAAGCGGCTTCTTCGCGCAAAGGCGATTGTGCCGGTCACAGTGCACTCCAGTGCGGCGGCTACTGACGAAATGTGCCCGGGACCGGCGCGCTTAGTTTCGGGGAGCCCGTACTTTCGTCTTTAGCGTCATTTTTGGTCTACATCATTGCAGAAATGTTTTCCACTATGTTAAGCAAGGAGAAACTGTGCCAGCACAGAAAACATCTCCCATCGTGTTTTACATGTTGCAGAGAGCTCTGCTGAAGTTTATGCACGAAGAAAAAGAAAGTTGTCCAGAACACCTTCCAACGGAATGTTCATATGTTTGGAAAAGGTAGCAAAGTGGTAAGGTACTGCTTTCTATCAGATTGCAAGATGCGCACACTATCCCAGTGTTGTGCAGCTTCATTCTTCACCATTCCGAAGCAGCCGCTCTTTTGGGCTCCCGGAGGCGAAGAAGCGGCTTCTTCGAGCAAAGGCGATTGTGCCGGTCACTGTGCTCTGCAGTGCGGCGGCTTCTGACAAAATGTGCCTGGGACCAGCACTTAGCTCCGGGGAGCTCCGTATCCTTCGTCTTTCCAGACTTTTGTGGTCTACATCATTGCAGAATGGTTTTCCACTATGTTAAGCAAGGAGAAACTGTGCCAGCACGGAAAACATCGCCCATCGTGTTTTACATTTTGAAGAGAGCTCTGCAGAAGTTTATGCACGAAGAAAAAGAAAGTTGTCCAAAACACCTTCCTTAAAAATGTTCATGTGTTTGGAAAAGGTAGGACAGTGGTAAGGTACTGTTTTCTATCAGATTGCAAGCTGTGCACACAATCCCAGGGTTGTGCAGCTTCATTCTTCACCTTTCCGAAGTAGCCGCTCTCTCCGGCTTCCGGAGGCGAAGAAGCGGCTTCTTCGAGCAAAGGCGATTGCGCCGGTCACAGTGCGCTGCAGTGCGGCAGCTTCTGCCGGAATGTGCCCGGGACAGGCGGTTAGCTCCGGGTACATCCATACAATCTTCTTTCTGGACTTTTGTGGTCTACATCATGCAAAAAACATTTCCCCTATGTCTGGCAAGGAGACACTGTGCCAACACAGAAAACATCTCCCTTCTTGTTTTACATGTTGCAGAGAGCTCTGCAGAAGTTTAAGCACGAAGAAAAAGAAAGTTGTGCAAAACACCTTCCAATGGCATGTTCATGTGTTTGTAAAAGGTAGGACAGTGGTAAGGTACTGTTTTCTATCAGTTTGCAAGCTGCGCACACTATCCCAGTGTTGTGCAGCTTCATTCTTCACCTTTCCGAAGCAGCCGCTCTTTTGGGCTCCCGGAGGCGAAGAAGCGGCTTCTTCGAGCAAAGGCGATTGTGCCGGTCACTGTGCTCTGCAGTGCGGCGGCTTCTGACAAAATGTTCCCGGGACCAGCACTTAGCTCCGGGGAGCTCCGTATCCTTCGTCTTTCCAGACTTTTGTGGTCTACATCATTGCAGAATGGTTTTCCACTATGTTAGGCAAGGAAAAATTGTGCCAGCACAGAAAACATCTCCCATCGTGTTTTATATGTTGTAGAGAACTCTGCAGAAGTTTATGCAGGAAGAAAAAGAAAGTTGTCCAAAACACCTTCCTTAAAAATGTTCATGTGTTTGGAAAAGGTAGGAGAGTGGTAAGGTACTGTTTTCTATCAGTTTGCAAGCTGCGCACACTATCCCAGTGTTGTGCAGCTTTATTCTCACCTGTCGGAAGCAGCCACTTTCTTGGGCTCCTGGAGGCGAAGAGGCTTCTTCGCGCAAAGGCGATTGTACCGGTCACTGTGCTCTGCAGTGCGGCGGCATCTGTCGAAATATGCCCGGGACCGGCGCTTAGCTCCGGGGACCTCCGTACTTTCGTCTTTCTGGACTTTTGTGGCCTACATCATTGCAGAAAGGTTTTCCACTATGTTAGGCAAGGAGAAACTGTGCCAGCACAGAAAACATCTCCCATCGTGTTTTACATGTTGCAGAGAGCTCTGCTGAAGTTTATGAACGAAGAAAAAGAAAGTTGTTGAAAACACCTTCCAACCGAATGTTCATGTGTTTGGAAAAGGTAGGAGAATGGTAAGGTACTGCTTTCTATCAGTTAACAAGCTGCGCACACTATCCCAGTGTTGTGCAGCTTCATTCTTCACCTGTCTGAAGCAGCCACTCTCTTCGGCTCCTGGAGGCGAAAAGGCTTCTTCGCGCAAAGGCGATTGTGCCGGTCACAGTGCACTCCAGTGCGGCGGCTACTGACGAAATGTGCCCGGGACCGGCGCGCTTAGTTTCGGGGAGCTGCGTACTTTGGTCTTTAGCGTCATTTTTGGTCTACATCATTGCAGAAAGGTTTTCCACTATGTTAGGCAAGGAGAAACTGTGCCAGCACAGAAAACATCTCCCATCGTGTTTTATATGTTGAAGAGAGCTCTACAGAAGTTTATGCACGAAGAAAAACAAAGTTGTTGAAAACACCTTCCAACCGAATATTCATGTGTTTGGAAAATAAGAAGATTGGTAAGGTACTGTTTTCTATCAGTTTGCAAGCTGCGCATACTATCCCAGTGTTGTGCAGCTTCATTCTTCACCTTTCCGAAGCAGCCGCTCTCTCAGGCTCCCGGAGGCGAAGAAGCGGCTTCTTCGAGTAAAGGCAATTGCACCCGTCACAGTGCACTCCAGTGCGGCGGCTTCTGCCGAAATGTGCCCGGGACCGGTGCTTAGCTCCGGGGAGATCCGTACTTTCGTCTTTATGGACTTTTGTGGCCTACATCATTGCAGAAAGGTTTTCCACTACGTTAGGCAAAGAGAAACTGTGCCAGCACAGAAAACATCTCCCATCGTGTTTTACATGTTGCAGAGAGCTCTGCAGCAGTTTATGCACGAAGAAAAAGAAAGTTGTTGAAAACACCTTCCAACGGAATGTTCATATGTCTGGAAAAGGTAGGACAGTGGTAAGGTACTGCTTTCTATCAGTTTGCAAGCTGCGCACACTATCCCAGTGTTGTGCAGCTTCATTCTTCACCATTCCGAAGCAGCCGCACTCTCCAGCTGCCGGAGGCGAAGATGCGGCTTCTTCGAGCAAAGACGATTGCGCCGGTCACAGTGCGCTGCAGTGCGGCAGCTTCTGCCGGAATGTGCCCGGGACCGGCGCTTAGCTCCGGGGAGCTCCGTATCCTTCGTCTTTAGCGACTTTTGTGGCCTACATCATTGCTGAAAGGTTTTCCACTACGTTAGGCAAGGAGAAACTGTGCCAGCACAGAAAACATCTCCCATCGTGTTTTACATGTTGCAGAGAGCTCTGCTGAAGTTTATGAACGAAGAAAAAGAAAGTTGTTGAAAACACCTTCCAACCGAATGTTCATGGGTTTGGAAAAGGTAGGACAGTGGTAAGGTACTGCTTTCTATCAGTTTGCAAGCTGCGCACACTATCCCAGTGTTGTGCAGCTTCATTCTTCACCATTCCGAAGCAGCCGCACTCTCCAGCTGCCGGAGGCGAAGATGCGGCTTCTTCGAGCAAAGGCGATTGCGCCGGACACAGTGCGCTGCGGTGCGGCAGCTTCTGCCGGAATGTGCCCGGGACCGGCGCTTAGCTCCGGGGAGCTCCGTATCCTTCGTCTTTAGCGTCTTTTGTCGTCTACATCATTGCAGAAAGGTTTTCCACTATGTCTGGCAAGGAGAAACTGTGCCAGCACAGAAAACATCTCCCATCGTGTTTTATATGTTGAAGAGAGCTCTGCTGAAGTTTATGCACGAAGAAAAAGAAAGTTGTCCAAAACACCTTCCAATCGAATGTTCATGTGTTTGGAAAAGGTAGGAGAGAAGTAAGGTACTGTTTTGGATCAGTTTGCAAGCTGCGCACACTATCCCAGTGTTGTGCAGCTTCATTCTTCACCTGTCTGAAGCAGCCACTGTCTTCGGCTCCTGGAGGCGAAGAGGCTTCTTCGCGCAAAGGCGATTGTGCCGGTCACTGTGCACTCCAGTGCGCCGGCTACTGACGAGATGTGCACCGGGACCGGCGCTTAGTTTCGGGGAGATCTGTACTTTCGTCTTTAGCGTCATTTTTGGTCTACATCATTGCAGAAAGGTTTTCCACTACGTTAGGCAAGGAGAAACTCTGCCAGCACAGAAAACATCTTCCATGGTGTTTTACATCTTGCAGAGAGCTCTGCAGAAGTTTATGCACGAAGAAAGAGAAGGTTGTTGAAAGCACCTTCCAACTGATTGGTCATGTGTTTGGAAAAGGTAGGACAGTGGTAAGGTACTGTTTTCTATCAGTTTGCAAGCTGCGCACACTATCCCAGTGTTGTGCAGCTTCATTCTTCACCTGTCTGAAGCAGCCACTCTCTTCGGCTCCTGGAGGCGAAGAAGCGGCTTCTTCGCGCAAAGGCGATTGTGCCGGTCACAGTGCACTCCAGTGCGGCGGCTACTGACGAAATGTGCCCGGGACCGGCGCGCTTAGTTTCGGGGAGCCCGTACTTTCGTCTTTAGCGTCATTTTTGGTCTACATCATTGCAGAAAGGTTTTCCACTATGTTAAGCAAGGAGAAACTGTGCCAGCACAGAAAACATCTCCCATCGTGTTTTACATGTTGCAGAGAGCTCTGCTGAAGTTTATGCACGAAGAAAAAGAAAGTTGTCCAGAACACCTTCCAACGGAATGTTCATATGTTTGGAAAAGGTAGCAAAGTGGTAAGGTACTGCTTTCTATCAGATTGCAAGATGCGCACACTATCCCAGTGTTGTGCAGCTTCATTCTTCACCATTCCGAAGCAGCCGCTCTTTTGGGCTCCCGGAGGCGAAGAAGCGGCTTCTTCGAGCAAAGGCGATTGTGCCGGTCACTGTGCTCTGCAGTGCGGCGGCTTCTGACAAAATGTGCCCGGGACCAGCACTTAGCTCCGGGGAGCTCCGTATCCTTCGTCTTTCCAGACTTTTGTGGTCTACATCATTGCAGAATTGTTTTCCAGTATGTTAGGCAAGGAGAAACTGTGCCAGCACGGAAAACATCGCCCATCGTGTTTTACATTTTGAAGAGAGCTCTGCAGAAGTTTATGCACGAAGAAAAAGAAATTTGTCCAAAACACCTTCCTTAAAAATGTTCATGTGTTTGGAAAAGGTAGGACAGTGGTAAGGTACTGTTTTCTATCAGATTGCAAGCTGTGCACACAATCCCAGGGTTGTGCAGCTTCATTCTTCACCTTTCCGAAGTAGCCGCTCTCTCCGGCTTCCGGAGGCGAAGAAGCGGCTTCTTCGAGCAAAGGCGATTGCGCCGGTCACAGTGCGCTGCAGTGCGGCAGCTTCTGCCGGAATGTGCCCGGGACAGGCGGTTAGCTCCGGGTACATCCATACAATCTTCTTTCTGGACTTTTGTGGTCTACATCATGCAAAAAACATTTCCCCTATGTCTGGCAAGGAGACACTGTGCCAACACAGAAAACATCTCCCTTCTTGTTTTACATGTTGCAGAGAGCTCTGCAGAAGTTTAAGCACGAAGAAAAAGAAAGTTGTGCAAAACACCTTCCAATGGCATGTTCATGTGTTTGTAAAAGGTAGGACAGTGGTAAGGTACTGTTTTCTATCAGTTTGCAAGCTGCGCACACTATCCCAGTGTTGTGCAGCTTCATTCTTCACCTTTCCGAAGCAGCCGCTCTTTTGGGCTCCCGGAGGCGAAGAAGCGGCTTCTTCGAGCAAAGGCGATTGTGCCGGTCACTGTGCTCTGCAGTGCGGCGGCTTCTGACAAAATGTTCCCGGGACCAGCACTTAGCTCCGGGGAGCTCCGTATCCTTCGTCTTTCCAGACTTTTGTGGTCTACATCATTGCAGAATGGTTTTCCACTATGTTAGGCAAGGAAAAATTGTGCCAGCACAGAAAACATCTCCCATCGTGTTTTATATGTTGTAGAGAACTCTGCAGAAGTTTATGCAGGAAGAAAAAGAAAGTTGTCCAAAACACCTTCCTTAAAAATGTTCATGTGTTTGGAAAAGGTAGGAGAGTGGTAAGGTACTGTTTTCTATCAGTTTGCAAGCTGCGCACACTATCCCAGTGTTGTGCAGCTTTATTCTCACCTGTCGGAAGCAGCCACTTTCTTGGGCTCCTGGAGGCGAAGAGGCTTCTTCGCGCAAAGGCGATTGTACCGGTCACTGTGCTCTGCAGTGCGGCGGCATCTGTCGAAATATGCCCGGGACCGGCGCTTAGCTCCGGGGACCTCCGTACTTTCGTCTTTCTGGACTTTTGTGGCCTACATCATTGCAGAAAGGTTTTCCACTATGTTAGGCAAGGAGAAACTGTGCCAGCACAGAAAACATCTCCCATCGTGTTTTACATGTTGCAGAGAGCTCTGCTGAAGTTTATGAACGAAGAAAAAGAAAGTTGTTGAAAACACCTTCCAACCGAATGTTCATGTGTTTGGAAAAGGTAGGAGAATGGTAAGGTACTGCTTTCTATCAGTTAACAAGCTGCGCACACTATCCCAGTGTTGTGCAGCTTCATTCTTCACCTGTCTGAAGCAGCCACTCTCTTCGGCTCCTGGAGGCGAAAAGGCTTCTTCGCGCAAAGGCGATTGTGCCGGTCACAGTGCACTCCAGTGCGGCGGCTACTGACGAAATGTGCCCGGGACCGGCGCGCTTAGTTTCGGGGAGCTGCGTACTTTGGTCTTTAGCGTCATTTTTGGTCTACATCATTGCAGAAAGGTTTTCCACTATGTTAGGCAAGGAGAAACTGTGCCAGCACAGAAAACATCTCCCATCGTGTTTTATATGTTGAAGAGAGCTCTACAGAAGTTTATGCACGAAGAAAAACAAAGTTGTTGAAAACACCTTCCAACCGAATATTCATGTGTTTGGAAAATAAGAAGATTGGTAAGGTACTGTTTTCTATCAGTTTGCAAGCTGCGCATACTATCCCAGTGTTGTGCAGCTTCATTCTTCACCTTTCCGAAGCAGCCGCTCTCTCAGGCTCCCGGAGGCGAAGAAGCGGCTTCTTCGAGTAAAGGCAATTGCACCCGTCACAGTGCACTCCAGTGCGGCGGCTTCTGCCGAAATGTGCCCGGGACCGGTGCTTAGCTCCGGGGAGATCCGTACTTTCGTCTTTATGGACTTTTGTGGCCTACATCATTGCAGAAAGGTTTTCCACTACGTTAGGAAAAGAGAAACTGTGCCAGCACAGAAAACATCTCCCATCGTGTTTTACATGTTGCAGAGAGCTCTGCAGCAGTTTATGCACGAAGAAAAAGAAAGTTGTTGAAAACACCTTCCAACGGAATGTTCATATGTCTGGAAAAGGTAGGACAGTGGTAAGGTACTGCTTTCTATCAGTTTGCAAGCTGCGCACACTATCCCAGTGTTGTGCAGCTTCATTCTTCACCATTCCGAAGCAGCCGCACTCTCCAGCTGCCGGAGGCGAAGATGCGGCTTCTTCGAGCAAAGACGATTGCGCCGGTCACAGTGCGCTGCAATGCGGCAGCTTCTGCCGGAATGTGCCCGGGACCGGCGCTTAGCTCCGGGGAGCTCCGTATCCTTCGTCTTTAGCGACTTTTGTGGCCTACATCATTGCTGAAAGGTTTTCCACTACGTTAGGCAAGGAGAAACTGTGCCAGCACAGAAAACATCTCCCATCGTGTTTTACATGTTGCAAAGAGCTCTGCTGAAGTTTATGAACGAAGAAAAAGAAAGTTGTTGAAAACACCTTCCAACCGAATGTTCATGGGTTTGGAAAAGGTAGGACAGTGGTAAGGTACTGCTTTCTATCAGTTTGCAAGCTGCGCACACTATCCCAGTGTTGTGCAGCTTCATTCTTCACCATTCCGAAGCAGCCGCACTCTCCAGCTGCCGGAGGCGAAGATGCGGCTTCTTCGAGCAAAGGCGATTGCGCCGGACACAGTGCGCTGCGGTGCGGCAGCTTCTGCCGGAATGTGCCCGGGACCGGCGCTTAGCTCCGGGGAGCTCCGTATCCTTCGTCTTTAGCGTCTTTTGTCGTCTACATCATTGCAGAAAGGTTTTCCACTATGTCTGGCAAGGAGAAACTGTGCCAGCACAGAAAACATCTCCCATCGTGTTTTATATGTTGAAGAGAGCTCTGCTGAAGTTTATGCACGAAGAAAAAGAAAGTTGTCCAAAACACCTTCCAATCGAATGTTCATGTGTTTGGAAAAGGTAGGAGAGAAGTAAGGTACTGTTTTGGATCAGTTTGCAAGCTGCGCACACTATCCCAGTGTTGTGCAGCTTCATTCTTCACCTGTCTGAAGCAGCCACTGTCTTCGGCTCCTGGAGGCGAAGAGGCTTCTTCGCGCAAAGGCGATTGTGCCGGTCACTGTGCACTCCAGTGCGCCGGCTACTGACGAGATGTGCACCGGGACCGGCGCTTAGTTTCGGGGAGATCCGTACTTTCGTCTTTAGCGTCATTTTTGGTCTACATCATTGCAGAAAGGTTTTCCACTACGTTAGGCAAGGAGAAACTCTGCCAGCACAGAAAACATCTTCCATGGTGTTTTACATCTTGCAGAGAGCTCTGCAGAAGTTTATGCACGAAGAAAGAGAAGGTTGTTGAAAGCACCTTCCAACTGATTGGTCATGTGTTTGGAAAAGGTAGGAGAGTGGTAAGGTACTGTTTTCTATCAGTTTGCAAGCTGCGCACACTATCCCAGTGTTGTGCAGCTTCATTCTTCACCTGTCTGAAGCAGCCACTCTCTTCGGCTCCTGGAGGCGAAGAAGCGGCTTCTTCGCGCAAAGGCGATTGTGCCGGTCACAGTGCACTCCAGTGCGGCGGCTACTGACGAAATGTGCCCGGGACCGGCGCGCTTAGTTTCGGGGAGCCCGTACTTTCGTCTTTAGCGTCATTTTTGGTCTACATCATTGCAGAAATGTTTTCCACTATGTTAAGCAAGGAGAAACTGTGCCAGCACAGAAAACATCTCCCATCGTGTTTTACATGTTGCAGAGAGCTCTGCTGAAGTTTATGCACGAAGAAAAAGAAAGTTGTCCAGAACACCTTCCAACGGAATGTTCATATGTTTGGAAAAGGTAGCAAAGTGGTAAGGTACTGCTTTCTATCAGATTGCAAGATGCGCACACTATCCCAGTGTTGTGCAGCTTCATTCTTCACCATTCCGAAGCAGCCGCTCTTTTGGGCTCCCGGAGGCGAAGAAGCGGCTTCTTCGAGCAAAGGCGATTGTGCCGGTCACTGTGCTCTGCAGTGCGGCGGCTTCTGACAAAATGTGCCTGGGACCAGCACTTAGCTCCGGGGAGCTCCGTATCCTTCGTCTTTCCAGACTTTTGTGGTCTACATCATTGCAGAATGGTTTTCCACTATGTTAAGCAAGGAGAAACTGTGCCAGCACGGAAAACATCGCCCATCGTGTTTTACATTTTGAAGAGAGCTCTGCAGAAGTTTATGCACGAAGAAAAAGAAAGTTGTCCAAAACACCTTCCTTAAAAATGTTCATGTGTTTGGAAAAGGTAGGACAGTGGTAAGGTACTGTTTTCTATCAGATTGCAAGCTGTGCACACAATCCCAGGGTTGTGCAGCTTCATTCTTCACCTTTCCGAAGTAGCCGCTCTCTCCGGCTTCCGGAGGCGAAGAAGCGGCTTCTTCGAGCAAAGGCGATTGCGCCGGTCACAGTGCGCTGCAGTGCGGCAGCTTCTGCCGGAATGTGCCCGGGACAGGCGGTTAGCTCCGGGTACATCCATACAATCTTCTTTCTGGACTTTTGTGGTCTACATCATGCAAAAAACATTTCCCCTATGTCTGGCAAGGAGACACTGTGCCAACACAGAAAACATCTCCCTTCTTGTTTTACATGTTGCAGAGAGCTCTGCAGAAGTTTAAGCACGAAGAAAAAGAAAGTTGTGCAAAACACCTTCCAATGGCATGTTCATGTGTTTGTAAAAGGTAGGACAGTGGTAAGGTACTGTTTTCTATCAGTTTGCAAGCTGCGCACACTATCCCAGTGTTGTGCAGCTTCATTCTTCACCTTTCCGAAGCAGCCGCTCTTTTGGGCTCCCGGAGGCGAAGAAGCGGCTTCTTCGAGCAAAGGCGATTGTGCCGGTCACTGTGCTCTGCAGTGCGGCGGCTTCTGACAAAATGTTCCCGGGACCAGCACTTAGCTCCGGGGAGCTCCGTATCCTTCGTCTTTCCAGACTTTTGTGGTCTACATCATTGCAGAATGGTTTTCCACTATGTTAGGCAAGGAAAAATTGTGCCAGCACAGAAAACATCTCCCATCGTGTTTTATATGTTGTAGAGAACTCTGCAGAAGTTTATGCAGGAAGAAAAAGAAAGTTGTCCAAAACACCTTCCTTAAAAATGTTCATGTGTTTGGAAAAGGTAGGAGAGTGGTAAGGTACTGTTTTCTATCAGTTTGCAAGCTGCGCACACTATCCCAGTGTTGTGCAGCTTTATTCTCACCTGTCGGAAGCAGCCACTTTCTTGGGCTCCTGGAGGCGAAGAGGCTTCTTCGCGCAAAGGCGATTGTACCGGTCACTGTGCTCTGCAGTGCGGCGGCATCTGTCGAAATATGCCCGGGACCGGCGCTTAGCTCCGGGGACCTCCGTACTTTCGTCTTTCTGGACTTTTGTGGCCTACATCATTGCAGAAAGGTTTTCCACTATGTTAGGCAAGGAGAAACTGTGCCAGCACAGAAAACATCTCCCATCGTGTTTTACATGTTGCAGAGAGCTCTGCTGAAGTTTATGAACGAAGAAAAAGAAAGTTGTTGAAAACACCTTCCAACCGAATGTTCATGTGTTTGGAAAAGGTAGGAGAATGGTAAGGTACTGCTTTCTATCAGTTAACAAGCTGCGCACACTATCCCAGTGTTGTGCAGCTTCATTCTTCACCTGTCTGAAGCAGCCACTCTCTTCGGCTCCTGGAGGCGAAAAGGCTTCTTCGCGCAAAGGCGATTGTGCCGGTCACAGTGCACTCCAGTGCGGCGGCTACTGACGAAATGTGCCCGGGACCGGCGCGCTTAGTTTCGGGGAGCTGCGTACTTTGGTCTTTAGCGTCATTTTTGGTCTACATCATTGCAGAAAGGTTTTCCACTATGTTAGGCAAGGAGAAACTGTGCCAGCACAGAAAACATCTCCCATCGTGTTTTATATGTTGAAGAGAGCTCTACAGAAGTTTATGCACGAAGAAAAACAAAGTTGTTGAAAACACCTTCCAACCGAATATTCATGTGTTTGGAAAATAAGAAGATTGGTAAGGTACTGTTTTCTATCAGATTGCAAGCTGCGCATACTATCCCAGTGTTGTGCAGCTTCATTCTTCACCTTTCCGAAGCAGCCGCTCTCTCAGGCTCCCGGAGGCGAAGAAGCGGCTTCTTCGAGTAAAGGCAATTGCACCCGTCACAGTGCACTCCAGTGCGGCGGCTTCTGCCGAAATGTGCCCGGGACCGGTGCTTAGCTCCGGGGAGATCCGTACTTTCGTCTTTATGGACTTTTGTGGCCTACATCATTGCAGAAAGGTTTTCCACTACGTTAGGCAAAGAGAAACTGTGCCAGCACAGAAAACATCTCCCATCGTGTTTTACATGTTGCAGAGAGCTCTGCAGCAGTTTATGCACGAAGAAAAAGAAAGTTGTCCAGAACACCTTCCAACGGAATGTTCATATGTCTGGAAAAGGTAGGACAGTGGTAAGGTACTGCTTTCTATCAGTTTGCAAGCTGCGCACACTATCCCAGTGTTGTGCAGCTTCATTGTTCCCCATTCCGAAGCAGCCGCACTCTCCAGCTGCCGGAGGCGAAGATGCGGCTTCTTCGAGCAAAGACGATTGCGCCGGTCACAGTGCGCTGCAGTGCGGCAGCTTCTGCCGGAATGTGCACCGGGACCGGCGCTTAGCTCCGGGGAGCTCCGTATCCTTCGTCTTTAGCGACTTTTGTGGCCTACATCATTGCTGAAAGGTTTTCCACTACGTTAGGCAAGGAGAAACTGTGCCAGCACAGAAAACATCTCCCATCGTGTTTTACATGTTGCAGAGAGCTCTGCTGAAGTTTATGAACGAAGAAAAAGAAAGTTGTTGAAAACACCTTCCAACCGAATGTTCATGTGTTTGGAAAAGGTAGGACAGTGGTAAGGTACTGCTTTCTATCAGTTTGCAAGCTGCGCACACTATCCCAGTGTTGTGCAGCTTCATTCTTCACCATTCCGAAGCAGCCGCACTCTCCAGCTGCCGGAGGCGAAGATGCGGCTTCTTCGAGCAAAGGCGATTGCGCCGGACACAGTGCGCTGCGGTGCGGCAGCTTCTGCCGGAATGTGCCCGGGACCGGCGCTTAGCTCCGGGGAGCTCCGTATCCTTCGTCTTTAGCGTCTTTTGTCGTCTACATCATTGCAGAAAGGTTTTCCACTATGTTAGGCAAGGAGAAATTGTGCCAGCAGAGAAAACATCTCCCATCGTGTTTTACATGTTCCAGAGAGCTCTACAGAGTGTGTTGCAAGACGAAAAACCAAGTTGTCCAAAACACCTTCCAAACGAATGTTCATGTGTTTGGAAAAGGTAGGAAAGTGGTAAGGTACTGTTTTCTATCAGTTTGCAAGTTGTGCACACTCTCCCAGTGTTGTGCAGCTTCATTCTTCACCTTTCCAAAGAAGCCGCTCTCTCCGGCTTCCGGACGCGAAGAAGCGGCTTCTTCGCGCAAAGGCAATTGTTCCGGTCACAGTGCTACGAAGTGCGGCGGCTTCTGACGAATTGTGCCAGGCACCGGGGCTATGTCCGGGACATCCGTGCCTTTTTCTTCTGGACTTCTCTGGTCAACATCATGGCAAAAATCTTTTCCAATATGTCTGGCAAGGAGAAACTGTGCCAACACAGAAAACATCTCCCATCGTGTTTTAAATGTTGCAGAGAGCTCTACAGAGTGTGTTGCAAGAAGAAAAACAAAATTGTCCAAAACACCTTCCAATCGAATGTTCATGTGTTTGGAAAAGGTAGAAGACTGTAAGGTACTGTTTTCTATCAGTATGCAAGATGCGCACACTATCCCAGTGTTGTGCAGCTTCATTCTTCACCTGTCTTAGGCAGCCACTTTCTTCGGCTCCCGGAGGCGAAGAAGCGGCTTCTTCGCGCAAAGGCGATTGTACCGGTCACTGTGCACTCCATTGCGGCGGCTTCTTCTGAAATGTGCCCGGGATTGGGGCATAGCTCCGGGGATCTCCGTACTTTCGTCTTTCTGGACTTTTGTGGCCTACATCATTGCAGAAAGGTTTTCCACTATGTTAAGCAAGGAGAAACTGTGCCAGCACAGAAAACATCTCCCATCGTGTTTTACATGTTGCAGAGAGCTCTGCTGAAGTTTATGCACGAAGAAAAAGAAAGTTGTTGAAAACACCTTCCAACTAAATGTTCATGTGTTTGAAAAAGGTAGGAGAGTGGTAAGGTACTGTTTTCTATCAGATTGCAAGCTGCGCACACTATCCCAGTGTTGTGCAGCTTCATTCTTCACCTTTCCGAAGTAGCCGCACACTCCAGCTGCCGGAGGCGAAGATGCGGCTTCTTCGAGCAAAGGCAATTGCACCCGTCACAGTGCACTCCAGTGCGGCGGCTTCTGACGAAATGTGCCCGGGACCTGCGCTTAGCTCCGGGGACCTCCGTACTTTCTTCTTTCCAGACTTTTGTGGCCTACGTCATTGCAGAAAGGTTTTCCACTATGTTAAGCAAGGAGAAACTGTGCCAGCACAGAAAACATCTCCCATCGTGTTTTACATGTTGCAGAGAGCTCTGCAGAAGTTTATGCACGAATAAAATAAAGTTGTCCAAAACACCTTCCAACAGAATGTTCATGTGTTTGGAAAAGGTAGGACAGTGGTAAGGTACGGTTATCTATCAGTTTGCAAGCTGCGCACACTATCCCAGTGTTTTGCAGCTTCATTCTCACCTTTCCGAAGCTACTGGTCTCTCCGGCTCCCGGAGGCGAAGAAGCGGCTTCTTCGCGCAAAGGCGATTGTACCGGTCACTGTGCACTCCAGTGCGGCGGCTACTGACGAAATGGGCCCGGGACCGGGGCATAGCTCCGGGGAGCTCTGTATGCTTCGTCTTTAGCATCATTTTTTAATCTACATCATTGCAGAAAGGTTTTCCACTATGTTAAGCAAGGAGAAACTGTGCCAGCACAGAAAACATCACCCATCGTGTTTTATATGTTGAAGAGAGCTCTGCTGAAGTTTATGCACGAAGAAAAAGAAAGTTGTCCAAAACACCTTCCAATCGAATGTTCATGTGTTTGGAAAAGGTAGGAGAGAAGTAAGGTACTGTTTTGGATCAGTTTGCAAGCTGCGCACACTATCCCAGTGTTGTGCAGCTTCATTCTTCACCTGTCTGAAGCAGCCACTGTCTTCGGCTCCTGGAGGCGAAGAGGCTTCTTCGTGCAAAGGCGATTGTGCCGGTCACTGTGCACTCCAGTGCGCCGGCTACTGACGAGATGTGCACCGGGACCGGCGCTTAGTTTCGGGGAGATCCGTACTTTCGTCTTTAGCGTCATTTTTGGTCTACATCATTGCAGAAATGTTTTCCACTACGTTAGGCAAGGAGAAACTCTGCCAGCACAGAAAACATCTTCCATGGTGTTTTACATCTTGCAGAGAGCTCTGCAGAAGTTTATGCACGAAGAAAGAGAAGGTTGTTGAAAGCACCTTCCAACTGATTGGTCATGTGTTTGGAAAAGGTAGGAGAGTGGTAAGGTACTGTTTTCTATCAGTTTGCAAGCTGCGCACACTATCCCAGTGTTGTGCAGCTTCATTCTTCACCTGTCTGAAGCAGCCACTCTCTTCGGCTCCTGGAGGCGAAGAAGCGGCTTCTTCGCGCAAAGGCGATTGTGCCGGTCACAGTGCACTCCAGTGCGGCGGCTACTGACGAAATGTGCCCGGGACCGGCGCGCTTAGTTTCGGGGAGCCCGTACTTTCGTCTTTAGCGTCATTTTTGGTCTACATCATTGCAGAAAGGTTTTCCACTATGTTAAGCAAGGAGAAACTGTGCCAGCACAGAAAACATCTCCCATCGTGTTTTACATGTTGCAGAGAGCTCTGCTGAAGTTTATGCACGAAGAAAAAGAAAGTTGTCCAGAACACCTTCCAACGGAATGTTCATATGTTTGGAAAAGGTAGCAAAGTGGTAAGGTACTGCTTTCTATCAGATTGCAAGATGCGCACACTATCCCAGTGTTGTGCAGCTTCATTCTTCACCATTCCGAAGCAGCCGCTCTTTTGGGCTCCCGGAGGCGAAGAAGCGGCTTCTTCGAGCAAAGGCGATTGTGCCGGTCACTGTGCTCTGCAGTGCGGCGGCTTCTGACAAAATGTGCCTGGGACCAGCACTTAGCTCCGGGGAGCTCCGTATCCTTCGTCTTTCCAGACTTTTGTGGTCTACATCATTGCAGAATGGTTTTCCACTATGTTAAGCAAGGAGAAACTGTGCCAGCACGGAAAACATCGCCCATCGTGTTTTACATTTTGAAGAGAGCTCTGCAGAAGTTTATGCACGAAGAAAAAGAAAGTTGTCCAAAACACCTTCCTTAAAAATGTTCATGTGTTTGGAAAAGGTAGGACAGTGGTAAGGTACTGTTTTCTATCAGATTGCAAGCTGTGCACACAATCCCAGGGTTGTGCAGCTTCATTCTTCACCTTTCCGAAGTAGCCGCTCTCTCCGGCTTCCGGAGGCGAAGAAGCGGCTTCTTCGAGCAAAGGCGATTGCGCCGGTCACAGTGCGCTGCAGTGCGGCAGCTTCTGCCGGAATGTGCCCGGGACAGGCGGTTAGCTCCGGGTACATCCATACAATCTTCTTTCTGGACTTTTGTGGTCTACATCATGCAAAAAACATTTCCCCTATGTCTGGCAAGGAGACACTGTGCCAACACAGAAAACATCTCCCTTCTTGTTTTACATGTTGCAGAGAGCTCTGCAGAAGTTTAAGCACGAAGAAAAAGAAAGTTGTGCAAAACACCTTCCAATGGCATGTTCATGTGTTTGTAAAAGGTAGGACAGTGGTAAGGTACTGTTTTCTATCAGTTTGCAAGCTGCGCACACTATCCCAGTGTTGTGCAGCTTCATTCTTCACCTTTCCGAAGCAGCCGCTCTTTTGGGCTCCCGGAGGCGAAGAAGCGGCTTCTTCGAGCAAAGGCGATTGTGCCGGTCACTGTGCTCTGCAGTGCGGCGGCTTCTGACAAAATGTTCCCGGGACCAGCACTTAGCTCCGGGGAGCTCCGTATCCTTCGTCTTTCCAGACTTTTGTGGTCTACATCATTGCAGAATGGTTTTCCACTATGTTAGGCAAGGAAAAATTGTGCCAGCACAGAAAACATCTCCCATCGTGTTTTATATGTTGTAGAGAACTCTGCAGAAGTTTATGCAGGAAGAAAAAGAAAGTTGTCCAAAACACCTTCCTTAAAAATGTTCATGTGTTTGGAAAAGGTAGGAGAGTGGTAAGGTACTGTTTTCTATCAGTTTGCAAGCTGCGCACACTATCCCAGTGTTGTGCAGCTTTATTCTCACCTGTCGGAAGCAGCCACTTTCTTGGGCTCCTGGAGGCGAAGAGGCTTCTTCGCGCAAAGGCGATTGTACCGGTCACTGTGCTCTGCAGTGCGGCGGCATCTGTCGAAATATGCCCGGGACCGGTGCTTAGCTCCGGGGACCTCCGTACTTTCGTCTTTCTGGACTTTTGTGGCCTACATCATTGCAGAAAGGTTTTCCACTATGTTAGGCAAGGAGAAACTGTGCCAGCACAGAAAACATCTCCCATCGTGTTTTACATGTTGCAGAGAGCTCTGCTGAAGTTTATGAACGAAGAAAAAGAAAGTTGTTGAAAACACCTTCCAACCGAATGTTCATGTGTTTGGAAAAGGTAGGAGAATGGTAAGGTACTGCTTTCTATCAGTTAACAAGCTGCGCACACTATCCCAGTGTTGTGCAGCTTCATTCTTCACCTGTCTGAAGCAGCCACTCTCTTCGGCTCCTGGAGGCGAAAAGGCTTCTTCGCGCAAAGGCGATTGTGCCGGTCACAGTGCACTCCAGTGCGGCGGCTACTGACGAAATGTGCCCGGGACCGGCGCGCTTAGTTTCGGGGAGCTGCGTACTTTGGTCTTTAGCGTCATTTTTGGTCTACATCATTGCAGAAAGGTTTTCCACTATGTTAGGCAAGGAGAAACTGTGCCAGCACAGAAAACATCTCCCATCGTGTTTTATATGTTGAAGAGAGCTCTACAGAAGTTTATGCACGAAGAAAAACAAAGTTGTTGAAAACACCTTCCAACCGAATATTCATGTGTTTGGAAAATAAGAAGATTGGTAAGGTACTGTTTTCTATCAGATTGCAAGCTGCGCATACTATCCCAGTGTTGTGCAGCTTCATTCTTCACCTTTCCGAAGCAGCCGCTCTCTCAGGCTCCCGGAGGCGAAGAAGCGGCTTCTTCGAGTAAAGGCAATTGCACCCGTCACAGTGCACTCCAGTGCGGCGGCTTCTGCCGAAATGTGCCCGGGACCGGTGCTTAGCTCCGGGGAGATCCGTACTTTCGTCTTTATGGACTTTTGTGGCCTACATCATTGCAGAAAGGTTTTCCACTACGTTAGGCAAAGAGAAACTGTGCCAGCACAGAAAACATCTCCCATCGTGTTTTACATGTTGCAGAGAGCTCTGCAGCAGTTTATGCACGAAGAAAAAGAAAGTTGTCCAGAACACCTTCCAACGGAATGTTCATATGTCTGGAAAAGGTAGGACAGTGGTAAGGTACTGCTTTCTATCAGTTTGCAAGCTGCGCACACTATCCCAGTGTTGTGCAGCTTCATTGTTCCCCATTCCGAAGCAGCCGCACTCTCCAGCTGCCGGAGGCGAAGATGCGGCTTCTTCGAGCAAAGACGATTGCGCCGGTCACAGTGCGCTGCAGTGCGGCAGCTTCTGCCGGAATGTGCACCGGGACCGGCGCTTAGCTCCGGGGAGCTCCGTATCCTTCGTCTTTAGCGACTTTTGTGGCCTACATCATTGCTGAAAGGTTTTCCACTACGTTAGGCAAGGAGAAACTGTGCCAGCACAGAAAACATCTCCCATCGTGTTTTACATGTTGCAGAGAGCTCTGCTGAAGTTTATGAACGAAGAAAAAGAAAGTTGTTGAAAACACCTTCCAACCGAATGTTCATGTGTTTGGAAAAGGTAGGACAGTGGTAAGGTACTGCTTTCTATCAGTTTGCAAGCTGCGCACACTATCCCAGTGTTGTGCAGCTTCATTCTTCACCATTCCGAAGCAGCCGCACTCTCCAGCTGCCGGAGGCGAAGATGCGGCTTCTTCGAGCAAAGGCGATTGCGCCGGACACAGTGCGCTGCGGTGCGGCAGCTTCTGCCGGAATGTGCCCGGGACCGGCGCTTAGCTCCGGGGAGCTCCGTATCCTTCGTCTTTAGCGTCTTTTGTCGTCTACATCATTGCAGAAAGGTTTTCCACTATGTTAGGCAAGGAGAAATTGTGCCAGCAGAGAAAACATCTCCCATCGTGTTTTACATGTTCCAGAGAGCTCTACAGAGTGTGTTGCAAGACGAAAAACCAAGTTGTCCAAAACACCTTCCAAACGAATGTTCATGTGTTTGGAAAAGGTAGGAAAGTGGTAAGGTACTGTTTTCTATCAGTTTGCAAGTTGTGCACACTATCCCAGTGTTGTGCAGCTTCATTCTTCACCTTTCCAAAGAAGCCGCTCTCTCCGGCTTCCGGACGCGAAGAAGCGGCTTCTTCGCGCAAAGGCAATTGTTCCGGTCACAGTGCTACGAAGTGCGGCGGCTTCTGACGAATTGTGCCAGGCACCGGGGCTATGTCCGGGACATCCGTGCCTTTTTCTTCTGGACTTCTCTGGTCAACATCATGGCAAAAATCTTTTCCAATATGTCTGGCAAGGAGAAACTGTGCCAACACAGAAAACATCTCCCATCGTGTTTTAAATGTTGCAGAGAGCTCTACAGAGTGTGTTGCAAGAAGAAAAACAAAATTGTCCAAAACACCTTCCAATCGAATGTTCATGTGTTTGGAAAAGGTAGAAGACTGTAAGGTACTGTTTTCTATCAGTATGCAAGATGCGCACACTATCCCAGTGTTGTGCAGCTTCATTCTTCACCTGTCTTAGGCAGCCACTTTCTTCGGCTCCCGGAGGCGAAGAAGCGGCTTCTTCGCGCAAAGGCGATTGTACCGGTCACTGTGCACTCCATTGCGGCGGCTTCTTCTGAAATGTGCCCGGGATTGGGGCATAGCTCCGGGGATCTCCGTACTTTCGTCTTTCTGGACTTTTGTGGCCTACATCATTGCAGAAAGGTTTTCCACTATGTTAAGCAAGGAGAAACTGTGCCAGCACAGAAAACATCTCCCATCGTGTTTTACATGTTGCAGAGAGCTCTGCTGAAGTTTATGCACAAAGAAAAAGAAAGTTGTTGAAAACACCTTCCAACTAAATGTTCATGTGTTTGAAAAAGGTAGGAGAGTGGTAAGGTACTGTTTTCTATCAGATTGCAAGCTGCGCACACTATCCCAGTGTTGTGCAGCTTCATTCTTCACCTTTCCGAAGTAGCCGCACACTCCAGCTGCCGGAGGCGAAGATGCGGCTTCTTCGAGCAAAGGCAATTGCACCCGTCACAGTGCACTCCAGTGCGGCGGCTTCTGACGAAATGTGCCCGGGACCTGCGCTTAGCTCCGGGGACCTCCGTACTTTCTTCTTTCCAGACTTTTGTGGCCTACGTCATTGCAGAAAGGTTTTCCACTATGTTAAGCAAGGAGAAACTGTGCCAGCACAGAAAACATCTCCCATCGTGTTTTACATGTTGCAGAGAGCTCTGCAGAAGTTTATGCACGAATAAAATAAAGTTGTCCAAAACACCTTCCAACAGAATGTTCATGTGTTTGGAAAAGGTAGGACAGTGGTAAGGTACGGTTATCTATCAGTTTGCAAGCTGCGCACACTATCCCAGTGTTTTGCAGCTTCATTCTCACCTTTCCGAAGCTACTGGTCTCTCCGGCTCCCGGAGGCGAAGAAGCGGCTTCTTCGCGCAAAGGCGATTGTACCGGTCACTGTGCACTCCAGTGCGGCGGCTACTGACGAAATGGGCCCGGGACCGGGGCATAGCTCCTGGGAGCTCTGTATGCTTCGTCTTTAGCATCATTTTTTAATCTACATCATTGCAGAAAGGTTTTCCACTATGTTAAGCAAGGAGAAACTGTGCCAGCACAGAAAACATCTCCCATCGTGTTTTACATGTTGAAGAGAACTCTATAGAAGTTTATGCACGAAGAAAAAGAAAGTTGTCCAAAACTCTTCCAACCGAATGTTCATGTGTTTGGAAAAGGTAGGACAGTGGTAAGCTACGGTTATCTATCAGTTTGCAAGCTGCGCACACTATCCCAGTGTTGTGCAGCTTCATTCTCACCCTTCCGAAGCTACTGGTCTCTCCGGCTCCCGGATGCGAAGAAGCGGCTTCTTCGCTCAAAGGCGATTGTACCGGTCACTGTGCACTCCAGTGCGGCGGCTTCTTCTGAAATGTGCCCGGGACCGGGGCATAGCTCCGGGGAGCTCTGTATGCTTCGTCTTTAGCATCATTTTTTAATCTACATCATTGCAGAAAGGTTTTCCACTATGTTAAGCAAGGAGAAACTGTGCCAGCACAGAAAACATCACCCATCGTGTTTTATATGTTGAAGAGAGCTCTGCTGAAGTTTATGCACGAAGAAAAAGAAAGTTGTCCAAAACACCTTCCAATCGAATGTTCATGTGTTTGGAAAAGGTAGGAGAGAAGTAAGGTACTGTTTTGGATCAGTTTGCAAGCTGCGCACACTATCCCAGTGTTGTGCAGCTTCATTCTTCACCTGTCTGAAGCAGCCACTGTCTTCGGCTCCTGGAGGCGAAGAGGCTTCTTCGCGCAAAGGCGATTGTGCCGGTCACTGTGCACTCCAGTGCTCCGGCTACTGACGAGATGTGCACCGGGACCGGCGCTTAGTTTCGGGGAGCCCGTACTTTCGTCTTTAGCGTCATTTTTGGTCTACATCATTGCAGAAAGGTTTTCCACTATGTTAGGCAAGGAGAAACTGTGCCAGCACAGAAAACATCTTCCATCGTGTTTTACGTGTTGCAGAGAGCTCTGCAGAAGTTTATGCACGAAGAAAGAGAAGGTTGTTGAGAGCACCTTCCAACTGATTGGTCATGTGTTTGGAAAAGGTAGGAGAGTGGTAAGGTACTGTTTTCTATCAGTTTGCAAGCTGCGCACACTATCCCAGTGTTGTGCAGCTTCATTCTTCACCTGTCTGAAGCAGCCACTCTCTTCGGCTCCTGGAGGCGAAGAAGCGGCTTCTTCGCGCAAAGGCGATTGTGCCGGTCACAGTGCACTCCAGTGCGGCGGCTACTGACGAAATGTGCCCGGGACCGGCGCGCTTAGTTTCGGGGAGCCCGTACTTTCGTCTTTAGCGTCATTTTTGGTCTACATCATTGCAGAAAGGTTTTCCACTAGTTTAAGCAAGGAGAAACTGTGCCAGCACAGAAAACATCTTCCATCGTGTTTTACATGTTGCAGAGAGCTCTGCTGAAGTTTATGCACGAAGAAAAAGAAAGTTGTCCAGAACACCTTCCAACGGAATGTTCATATGTTTGGAAAAGGTAGCAAAGTGGTAAGGTACTGCTTTCTATCAGATTGCAAGATGCGCACACTATCCCAGTGTTGTGCAGCTTCATTCTTCACCATTCCGAAGCAGCCGCTCTTTTGGGCTCCCGGAGGCGAAGAAGCGGCTTCTTCGAGCAAAGGCGATTGTGCCGGTCCCTGTGCTCTGCAGTGCGGCGGCTTCTGACAAAATGTGCCCGGGACCAGCACTTAGCTCCGGGGAGCTCCGTATCCTTCGTCTTTCTGGACTTTTGTGGTCTACATCATTGCAGAAAGGTTTTCCACTATGTTAGGCAAAGAGAAACTGTGCCAGCACAGAAAACATCTCCCATCGTGTTTTACATGTTGCAGAGAGCTCTGCTGAAGTTTATGAACGAAGAAAAAGAAAGTTGTTGAAAACACCTTCCGACCGAATGTTCATGTGTTTGGAAAAGGTAGGAGAATGGTAAGGTACTGCTTTCTATCAGTTTGCAAGCTGCGCACACTACCCCAGTGTTGTGCAGCTTCATTCTCACTTTTCCGAAGCAGCCGCACTCTCCAGCTGCCGGAGGCGAAGATGCGGCTTCTTCGAGCAAAGGCGATTGCGCCGGACACAGTGCGCTGCAGTACGGCAGCTTCTGCCGGAATGTGCCCGGGACCGGCGCTTAGCTCCGGGGAGCTCCGTATCCTTCGTCTTTAGCGTCTTTTCTCGTCTACATCATTGCAAAAAGGTTTTCCACTATGTTAGGCAAGGAGAAATTGTGCCAGCAGAGAAAACATCTCCCATCGTGTTTTAAATGTTGCAGAGAGCTCTGCTGAAGTTTATGCACAAAGAAAGAGAAGGTTGTTGAGAGCACCTTCCAACTGATTGTTCATGTGTTTGGAAAAGGTAGGACAGTGGTAAGGTACTGTTTTCTATCAGATTGCAAGATGCGCACACTATCCCAGTGTTGTGAAGCTTCATTCTCACATTTCCGAAGCTACTGGTCTCTCCGGCTTCCGGAGGCGAAGAAGCGGCTTCTTTGAGCAAAGGCGATTGCGCCGGTCACAGTGCGCTGCAGTGCGGCAGCTTCTGCCGGAATGTGCCCGGGACGGGCGCTTAGCTCCGGGTACATCCATACAATCTTATTTCTGGACTTTTGTGGTCTACATCATGCAAAAAACTTTTCCCCTATGTCTGGCAAGGAGAAACTGTGCCAACACAGAAAACATCTCCCATCGTGTTTTAAATGTTGCAGAGAGCTCTACAGAGTGTTTTGCAAGAAGAAAAACAAAATTGTCCAAAACACCTTCCAATCGAATGTTCATGTGTTTGGAAAAGGTAGAAGACTGTAAGGTACTGTTTTCTATCAGTATGCAAGATGCGCTCACTATCCCAGTGTTGTGCAGCTTCATTCTTCACCTGTCTGAAGCAGCCACTTTCTTCGGCTCCCGGAGGCGAAGAAGCGGCTTCTTCGCGCAAAGGCGATTGTGCCGGTCACAGTGCACTCCATTGCGGCGGCTTCTTCTGAAATGTGCCCGGGATTGGGGCATAGCTCCGGGGATCTCCGTACATTCGTCTTTCTGGACTTTTGTGGCCTACATCATTGCAGAAAGGTTTTCCACTATGTTAAGCAAGGAGAAACTGTGCCAGCACAGAAAACATCTCCCATCGTGTTTTACATGTTGCAGAGAGCTCTGCTGAAGTTTATGCACGAAGAAAAAGAAAGTTGTTATAAACACCTTCCAACTAAATGTTCTTGTGTTTGGAAAAGGTAGGAGAGTGGTAAGGTACTGTTTTCTATCAGTTTGCAAGCTGCGCACATTATCCCAGTGTTGTGCAGCTTCATTCTTCACCTTTCCGAAGTAGCCGCACACTCCAGCTGCCGGAGGCGAAGATGCGGCTTCTTCGAGCAAAGGCAATTGCACCCGTCACAGTGCACTCCAGTGCGGCGGCTTCTGACGAAATGTGCCCGGGACCTGCGCTTAGCTCCGGGGAGCTCCGTACTTTCTTCTTTCTGGACTTTTGTGGCCTACATCATTGCAGAAAGGTTTTCCACTATGTTAAGCAAGGAGAAACTGTGCCAGCACAGAAAACATCTCCCATCGTGTTTTACATGTTGAAGAGAACTCTATAGAAGTTTATGCACGAAGAAAAAGAAAGTTGTCCAGAACACCTTCCAACGGAATGTTCATATGTTTGGAAAAGGTAGCAAAGTGGTAAGGTACTGCTTTCTATCAGATTGCAAGATGCGCACACTATCCCAGTGTTGTGCAGCTTCATTCTTCATTCTTCATTCTTCCGAAGCAGCCGCTCTTTTGGGCTCCCGGAGGCGAAGAAGCGGCTTCTTCGAGCAAAGGCGATTGTGCCGGTCACTGTGCTCTGCAGTGCGGCGGCTTCTGACAAAATGTGCCCGGGACCAGCACTTAGCTCCGGGGAGCTCCGTATCCTTCGTCTTTCCAGACTTTTGTGGTCTACATCATTGCAGAATGGTTTTCCACTATGTTAAGCAAGGAGAAACTGTGCCAGCACGGAAAACATCGCCCATCGTGTTTTACATTTTGAAGAGAGCTCTGCAGAAGTTTATGCACGAAGAAAAAGAAAGTTGTCCAAAACACCTTCCTTAAAAATGTTCATGTGTTTGGAAAAGGTAGGACAGTGGTAAGGTACTGTTTTCTATCAGATTGCAAGCTGTGCACACAATCCCAGGGTTGTGCAGCTTCATTCCTCACCTTTCCGAAGTAGCCGCTCTCTCCGGCTTCCGGAGGCGAAGAAGCGGCTTCTTCGAGCAAAGGCGATTGCGCCGGTCACAGTGCGCTGCAGTGCGGCAGCTTCTGCCGGAATGTGCCCGGGACAGGCGGTTAGCTCCGGGTACATCCATACAATCTTCTTTCTGGACTTTTGT
The DNA here is from genome assembly GCF_047830755.1 of Zonotrichia albicollis. Lineage (NCBI taxonomy): Eukaryota > Metazoa > Chordata > Aves > Passeriformes > Passerellidae > Zonotrichia > Zonotrichia albicollis. The sequence goes on from NC_133860.1 coordinate 26,361,800, forward strand.
GGTCTACATCATGCAAAAAACATTTCCCCTATGTCTGGCAAGGAGACACTGTGCCAACACAGAAAACATCTCCCTTCTTGTTTTACATGTTGCAGAGAGCTCTGCAGAAGTTTAAGCACGAAGAAAAAGAAAGTTGTGCAAAACACCTTCCAACCGAATGTTCATGTGTTTGTAAAAGGTAGGACAGTGGTAAGGTACTGTTTTCTATCAGTTTGCAAGCTGCGCACACTATCCCAGTGTTGTGCAGCTTCATTCTTCACCTTTCCGAAGCAGCCGCTCTTTTGGGCTCCCGGAGGCGAAGAAGCGGCTTCTTCGAGCAAAGGCGATTGTGCCGGTCACTGTGCTCTGCAGTGCGGCGGCTTCTGACAAAATGTTCCCGGGACCAGCACTTAGCTCCGGGGAGCTCCGTATCCTTCGTCTTTCCAGACTTTTGTGGTCTACATCATTGCAGAATGGTTTTCCACTATGTTAGGCAAGGAAAAATTGCGCCAGCACAGAAAACATCTCCCATCGTGTTTTATATGTTGTAGAGAACTCTGCAGAAGTTTATGCAGGAAGAAAAAGAAAGTTGTCCAAAACACCTTCCTTAAAAATGTTCATGTGTTTGGAAAAGGTAGGAGAGTGGTAAGGTACTGCTTTGGATCTGTTTGCAATCTGCGCACACTATCCCAGTGTTGTGCAGCTTTATTCTCACCTGTCGGAAGCAGCCACTTTCTTGGGCTCCTGGAGGCGAAGAGGCTTCTTCGCGCAAAGGCGATTGTACCGGTCACTGTGCTCTGCAGTGCGGCGGCATCTGTCGAAATATGCCCGGGACCGGCGCTTAGCTCCGGTGACCTCCGTACTTTCGTCTTTCTGGACTTTTGTGGCCTACATCATTGCAGAAAGGTTTTCCACTATGTTAGGCAAGGAGAAACTGTGCCAGCACAGAAAACATCTCCCATCGTGTTTTACATGTTGCAGAGAGCTCTGCTGAAGTTTATGAACGAAGAAAAAGAAAGTTGTTGAAAACACCTTCCAACCGAATGTTCATGTGTTTGGAAAAGGTAGGAGAATGGTAAGGTACTGCTTTCTATCAGTTTACAAGCTGCGCACACTATCCCAGTGTTGTGCAGCTTCATTCTTCACCTGTCTGAAGCAGCCACTCTCTTCGGCTCCTGGAGGCGAAAAGGCTTCTTCGCGCAAAGGCGATTGTGCCGGTCACAGTGCACTCCAGTGCGGCGGCTACTGACGAAATGTGCCCGGGACCGGCGCGCTTAGTTTCGGGGAGCTCCGTACTTTGGTCTTTAGCGTCATTTTTGGTCTACATCATTGCAGAAAGGTTTTCCACTATGTTAGGCAAGGAGAAACTGTGCCAGCACAGAAAACATCTCCCATCGTGTTTTATATGTTGAAGAGAGCTCTACAGAAGTTTATGCACGAAGAAAAACAAAGTTGTTGAAAACACCTTCCAACCGAATATTCATGTGTTTGGAAAATAAGAAGATTGGTAAGGTACTGTTTTCTATCAGATTGCAAGCTGCGCATACTATCCCAGTGTTGTGCAGCTTCATTCTTCACCTTTCCGAAGCAGCCGCTCTCTCAGGCTCCCGGAGGCGAAGAAGCGGCTTCTTCGAGTAAAGGCAATTGCACCCGTCACAGTGCACTCCAGTGCGGCGGCTTCTGCCGAAATGTGCCCGGGACCGGTGCTTAGCTCCGGGGAGATCCGTACTTTCGTCTTTATGGACTTTTGTGGCCTACATCATTGCAGAAAGGTTTTCCACTACGTTAGGCAAAGAGAAACTGTGCCAGCACAGAAAACATCTCCCATCGTGTTTTACATGTTGCAGAGAGCTCTGCAGCAGTTTATGCACGAAGAAAAAGAAAGTTGTCCAGAACACCTTCCAACGGAATGTTCATATGTCTGGAAAAGGTAGGACAGTGGTAAGGTACTGCTTTCTATCAGTTTGCAAGCTGCGCACACTATCCCAGTGTTGTGCAGCTTCATTGTTCACCATTCCGAAGCAGCCGCACTCTCCAGCTGCCGGAGGCGAAGATGCGGCTTCTTCGAGCAAAGGCGATTGCGCCGGTCACAGTGCGCTGCAGTGCGGCAGCTTCTGCCGGAATGTGCCCGGGACCGGCGCTTAGCTCCGGGGAGCTCCGTATCCTTCGTCTTTAGCGACTTTTGTGGCCTACATCATTGCTGAAAGGTTTTCCACTACGTTAGGCAAGGAGAAACTGTGCCAGCACAGAAAACATCTCCCATCGTGTTTTACATGTTGCAGAGAGCTCTGCTGAAGTTTATGAACGAAGAAAAAGAAAGTTGTTGAAAACACCTTCCAACCGAATGTTCATGTGTTTGGAAAAGGTAGGACAGTGGTAAGGTACTGCTTTCTATCAGTTTGCAAGCTGCGCACACTATCCCAGTGTTGTGCAGCTTCATTCTTCACCATTCCGAAGCAGCCGCACTCTCCAGCTGCCGGAGGCGAAGATGCGGCTTCTTCGAGCAAAGGCGATTGCGCCGGACACAGTGCGCTGCGGTGCGGCAGCTTCTGCCGGAATGTGCCCGGGACCGGCGCTTAGCTCCGGGGAGCTCCGTATCCTTCGTCTTTAGCGTCTTTTGTCGTCTACATCATTGCAGAAAGGTTTTCCACTATGTTAGGCAAGGAGAAATTGTGCCAGCAGAGAAAACATCTCCTATCGTGTTTTACATGTTCCAGAGAGCTCTACAGAATGTGTTGCAAGACGAAAAACCAAGTTGTCCAAAACACCTTCCAAACGAATGTTCATGTGTTTGGAAAAGGTAGGAAAGTGGTAAGGTACTGTTTTCTATCAGTTTGCAAGCTGTGCACACTATCCCAGTGTTGTGCAGCTTCATTCTTCACCTTTCCAAAGAAGCCGCTCTCTCCGGCTTCCGGAGGCGAAGAAGCGGCTTCTTCGCGCAAAGGCAATTGTTCCGGTCACAGTGCTACGAAGTGCGGCGGCTTCTGACGAATTGTGCCAGGCACCGGGGCTATGTCCGGGACATCCGTGCCTTTTTCTTCTGGACTTCTCTGGTCAACATCATGGCAAAAATCTTTTCCAATATGTCTGGCAAGGAGAAACTGTGCCAACACAGAAAACATCTCCCATCGTGTTTTAAATGTTGCAGAGAGCTCTACAGAGTGTGTTGCAAGAAGAAAAACAAAATTGTCCAAAACACCTTCCAATCGAATGTTCATGTGTTTGGAAAAGGTAGACGACTGTAAGGTACTGTTTTCTATCAGTATGCAAGATGCGCACACTATCCCAGTGTTGTGCAGCTTCATTCTTCACCTGTCTTAGGCAGCCACTTTCTTCGGCTCCCGGAGGCGAAGAAGCGGCTTCTTCGCGCAAAGGCGATTGTACCGGTCACTGTGCACTCCAGTGCGGCGGCTTCTTCTGAAATGTGCCCGGGATTGGGGCATAGCTCCGGGGATCTCCGTACTTTCGTCTTTCTGGACTTTTGTGGCCTACATCATTGCAGAAAGGTTTTCCACTATGTTAAGCAAGGAGAAACTGTGCCAGCACAGAAAACATCTCCCATCGTGTTTTACATGTTGCAGAGAGCTCTGCTGAAGTTTATGAACGAAGAAAAAGAAAGTTGTTGAAAACACCTTCCAACTAAATGTTCATGTGTTTGGAAAAGGTAGGAGAGTGGTAAGGTACTGTTTTCTATCAGTTTGCAAGCTGCGCACACTATCCCAGTGTTGTGCAGCTTCATTCTTCACCTTTCCGAAGTAGCCGCACACTCCAGCTGCCGGAGGCGAAGATGCGGCTTCTTCGAGCAAAGGCAATTGCACCCGTCACAGTGCACTCCAGTGCGGCGGCTTCTGACGAAATGTGCCCGGGACCTGCGCTTAGCTCCGGGGACCTCCGTACTTTCTTCTTTCCAGACTTTTGTGGCCTACGTCATTGCAGAAAGGTTTTCCACTATGTTAAGCAAGGAGAAACTGTGCCAGCACAGAAAACATCTCCCATCGTGTTTTACATGTTGCAGAGAGCTCTGCAGAAGTTTATGCACGAATAAAATAAAGTTGTCCAAAACACCTTCCAACAGAATGTTCATGTGTTTGGAAAAGGTAGGAGAGTGGTAAGGTACGGTTATCTATCAGTCTGCAAGCTGCGCACACTATCCCAGTGTTTTGCAGCTTCATTCTCACCTTTCCGAAGCTACTGGTCTCTCCGGCTCCCGGAGGCGAAGAAGCGGCTTCTTCGCGCAAAGGCGATTGTACCGGTCACTGTGCACTCCAGTGCGGCGGCTACTGACGAAATGGGCCCGGGACCGGGGCATAGCTCCTGGGAGCTCTGTATGCTTCGTCTTTAGCATCATTTTTGGTCTACATCATTGCAGAAAGGTTTTCCACTATGTCTGGCATGGAGAAACTGTGCCAGCACAGAAAACATCTCCCATCGTGTTTTATATGTTGAAGAGAGCTCTGCTGAAGTTTATGCACGAAGAAAAAGAAAGTTGTCCAAAACACCTTCCAATCGAATGTTCATGTGTTTGGAAAAGGTAGGAGAGACGTAAGGTACTGTTTTGGATCAGTTTGCAAGCTGCGCACACTATCCCAGTGTTGTGCAGCTTCATTCTTCACCTGTCTGAAGCAGCCACTGTCTTCGGCTCCTGGAGGCGAAGAGGCTTCTTCGCGCAAAGGCGATTGTGCCGGTCACTGTGAACTCCAGTGCGCCGGCTACTGACGAGATGTGCACCGGGACCGGCGCTTAGTTTCGGGGAGATCCGTACTTTCGTCTTTAGCGTCATTTTTGGTCTACATCATTGCAGAAAGGTTTTCCACTACGTTAGGCAAGGAGAAACTGTGCCAGCACAGAAAACATCTTCCATCGTGTTTTACGTGTTGCAGAGAGCTCTGCAGAAGTTTATGCACGAAGAAAGAGAAGGTTGTTGAGAGCACCTTCCAACTGATTGGTCATGTGTTTGGAAAAGGCAGGACAGTGGTAAGGTACTGTTTTCTATCAGTTTGCAAGCTGCGCACACTATCCCAGTGTTGTGCAGCTTCATTCTTCACCTGTCTGAAGCAGCCACTCTCTTCGGCTCCTGGAGGCGAAGAAGCGGCTTCTTCGCGCAAAGGCGATTGTGCCGGTCACAGTGCACTCCATTGCGGCGGCTACTGACGAAATGTGCCCGGGACCGGCGCGCTTAGTTTCGGGGAGCCCGTACTTTCGTCTTTAGCGTCATTTTTGGTCTACATCATTGCAGAAAGGTTTTCCACTATGTTAAGCAAGGAGAAACTGTGCCAGCACAGAAAACATCTCCCATCGTGTTTTACATGTTGCAGAGAGCTCTGCTGAAGTTTATGCACGAAGAAAAAGAAAGTTGTCCAGAACACCTTCCAACGGAATGTTCATATGTTTGGAAAAGGTAGCAAAGTGGTAAGGTACTGCTTTCTATCAGATTGCAAGATGCGCACACTATCCCAGTGTTGTGCAGCTTCATTCTTCACCATTCCGAAGCAGCCGCTCTTTTGGGCTCCCGGAGGCGAAGAAGCGGCTTCTTCGAGCAAAGGCGATTGTGCCGGTCACTGTGCTCTGCAGTGCGGCGGCTTCTGACAAAATGTGCCCGGGACCTGCACTTAGCTCCGGGCAGCTCCGTATCCTTCGTCTTTCCAGACTTTTGTGGTCTACATCATTGCAGAATGGTTTTCCACTATGTTAAGCAAGGAGAAACTGTGCCAGCACGGAAAACATCGCCCATCGTGTTTTACATTTTGAAGAGAGCTCTGCAGAAGTTTATGCACGAAGAAAAAGAAAGTTGTCCAAAACACCTTCCTTAAAAATGTTCATGTGTTTGGAAAAGGTAGGACAGTGGTAAGGTACTGTTTTCTATCAGATTGCAAGCTGTGCACACAATCCCAGGGTTGTGCAGCTTCATTCTTCACCTTTCCGAAGTAGCCGCTCTCTCCGGCTTCCGGAGGCGAAGAAGCGGCTTCTTCGAGCAAAGGCGATTGCGCCGGTCACAGTGCGCTGCAGTGCGGCAGCTTCTGCCGGAATGTGCCCGGGACAGGCGGTTAGGTCCGGGTACATCCATACAATCTTCTTTCTGGACTTTTGTGGTCTACATCATGCAAAAAACATTTCCCCTATGTCTGGCAAGGAGACACTGTGCCAACACAGAAAACATCTCCCTTCTTGTTTTACATGTTGCAGAGAGCTCTGCAGAAGTTTAAGCACGAAGAAAAAGAAAGTTGTGCAAAACACCTTCCAATGGCATGTTCATGTGTTTGTAAAAGGTAGGACAGTGGTAAGGTACTGTTTTCTATCAGTTTGCAAGCTGCGCACACTATCCCAGTGTTGTGCAGCTTCATTCTTCACCTTTCCGAAGCAGCCGCTCTTTTGGGCTCCCGGAGGCGAAGAAGCGGCTTCTTCGAGCAAAGGCGATTGTGCCGGTCACTGTGCTCTGCAGTGCGGCGGCTTCTGACAAAATGTTCCCGGGACCAGCACTTAGCTCCGGGGAGCTCCGTATCCTTCGTCTTTCCAGACTTTTGTGGTCTACATCATTGCAGAATGGTTTTCCACTATGTTAGGCAAGGAAAAATTGTGCCAGCACAGAAAACATCTCCCATCGTGTTTTATATGTTGTAGAGAACTCTGCAGAAGTTTATGCAGGAAGAAAAAGAAAGTTGTCCAAAACACCTTCCTTAAAAATGTTCATGTGTTTGGAAAAGGTAGGAGAGTGGTAAGGTACTGCTTTGGATCTGTTTGCAAGCTGCGCACACTATCCCAGTGTTGTGCAGCTTTATTCTCACCTGTCGGAAGCAGCCACTTTCTTGGGCTCCTGGAGGCGAAGAGGCTTCTTCGCGCAAAGGCGATTGTACCGGTCACTGTGCACTCCAGTGCGGCGGCATCTGTCGAAATATGCCCGGGACCGGCGCTTAGCTCCGGGGACCTCCGTACTTTCGTCTTTCTGGACTTTTGTGGCCTACATCATTGCAGAAAGGTTTTCCACTATGTTAGGCAAGGAGAAACTGTGCCAGCACAGAAAACATCTCCCATCGTGTTTTACATGTTGCAGAGAGCTCTGCAGAAGTTTATGAACGAAGAAAAAGAAAGTTGTTGAAAACACCTTCCAACCGAATGTTCATGTGTTTGGAAAAGGTAGGAGAATGGTAAGGTACTGCTTTCTATCAGTTTACAAGCTGCGCACACTATCCCAGTGTTGTGCAGCTTCATTCTTCACCTGTCTGAAGCAGCCACTCTCTTCGGCTCCTGGAGGCGAAAAGGCTTCTTCGCGCAAAGGCGATTGTGCCGGTCACAGTGCACTCCAGTGCGGCGGCTACTGACGAAATGTGCCCGGGACCGGCGCGCTTAGTTTCGGGGAGCTGCGTACTTTGGTCTTTAGCGTCATTTTTGGTCTACATCATTGCAGAAAGGTTTTCCACTATGTTAGGCAAGGAGAAACTGTGCCAGCACAGAAAACATCTCCCATCGTGTTTTATATGTTGAAGAGAGCTCTACAGAAGTTTATGCACGAAGAAAAACAAAGTTGTTGAAAACACCTTCCAACCGAATATTCATGTGTTTGGAAAATAAGAAGATTGGTAAGGTACTGTTTTCTATCAGATTGCAAGCTGCGCATACTATCCCAGTGTTGTGCAGCTTCATTCTTCACCTTTCCGAAGCAGCCGCTCTCTCAGGCTCCCGGAGGCGAAGAAGCGGCTTCTTCGAGTAAAGGCAATTGCACCCGTCACAGTGCACTCCAGTGCGGCGGCTTCTGCCGAAATGTGCCCGGGACCGGTGCTTAGCTCCGGGGAGATCCGTACTTTCGTCTTTATGGACTTTTGTGGCCTACATCATTGCAGAAAGGTTTTCCACTACGTTAGGCAAAGAGAAACTGTGCCAGCACAGAAAACATCTCCCATCGTGTTTTACATGTTGCAGAGAGCTCTGCAGCAGTTTATGCACGAAGAAAAAGAAAGTTGTCCAGAACACCTTCCAACGGAATGTTCATATGTCTGGAAAAGGTAGGACAGTGGTAAGGTACTGCTTTCTATCAGTTTGCAAGCTGCGCACACTATCCCAGTGTTGTGCAGCTTCATTGTTCACCATTCCGAAGCAGCCGCACTCTCCAGCTGCCGGAGGCGAAGATGCGGCTTCTTCGAGCAAAGGCGATTGCGCCGGACACACTGCGCTGCAGTGCGGCAGCTTCTGCCGGAATGTGCCCGGGACCGGCGCTTAGCTCCGGGGAGCTCCGTATCCTTCGTCTTTAGCGACGTTTGTGGCCTACATCATTGCAGAAAGGTTTTCCACTACGTTAGGCAAAGAGAAACTGTGCCAGCACAGAAAACATCTCCCATCGTGTTTTACATGTTGCAGAGAGCTCTGCTGAAGTTTATGAACGAAGAAAAAGAAAGTTGTTGAAAACACCTTCCAACCGAATGTTCATGTGTTTGGAAAAGGTAGGACAGTGGTAAGGTACTGCTTTCTATCAGTTTGCAAGCTGCGCACACTATCCCAGTGTTGTGCAGCTTCATTCTTCACCATTCCGAAGCAGCCGCACTCTCCAGCTGCCGGAGGCGAAGATGCGGCTTCTTCGAGCAAAGGCGATTGCGCCGGACACAGTGCGCTGCGGTGCGGCAGCTTCTGCCGGAATGTGCCCGGGACCGGCGCTTAGCTCCGGGGAGCTCCGTATCCTTCGTCTTTAGCGTCTTTTGTCGTCTACATCATTGCAGAAAGGTTTTCCACTATGTTAGGCAAGGAGAAATTGTGCCAGCAGAGAAAACATCTCCCATCGTGTTTTACATGTTCCAGAGAGCTCTACAGAGTGTGTTGCAAGACGAAAAACCAAGTTGTCCAAAACACCTTCCAAACGAATGTTCATGTGTTTGGAAAAGGTAGGAAAGTGGTAAGGTACTGTTTTCTATCAGTTTGCAAGCTGTGCACACTATCCCAGTGTTGTGCAGCTTCATTCTTCACCTTTCCAAAGAAGCCGCTCTCTCCGGCTTCCGGACGCGAAGAAGCGGCTTCTTCGCGCAAAGGCAATTGTTCCGGTCACAGTGCTACGAAGTGCGGCGGCTTCTGACGAATTGTGCCAGGCACCGGGGCTATGTCCGGGACATCCGTGCCTTTTTCTTCTGGACTTCTCTGGTCAACATCATGGCAAAAATCTTTTCCAATATGTCTGGCAAGGAGAAACTGTGCCAACACAGAAAACATCTCCCATCGTGTTTTAAATGTTGCAGAGAGCTCTACAGAGTGTGTTGCAAGAAGAAAAACAAAATTGTCCAAAACACCTTCCAATCGAATGTTCATGTGTTTGGAAAAGGTAGACGACTGTAAGGTACTGTTTTCTATCAGTATGCAAGATGCGCACACTATCCCAGTGTTGTGCAGCTTCATTCTTCACCTGTCTTAGGCAGCCACTTTCTTCGGCTCCCGGAGGCGAAGAAGCGGCTTCTTCGCGCAAAGGCGATTGTACCGGTCACTGTGCACTCCATTGCGGCGGCTTCTTCTGAAATGTGCCCGGGATTGGGGCATAGCTCCGGGGATCTCCGTACTTTCGTCTTTCTGGACTTTTGTGGCCTACATCATTGCAGAAAGGTTTTCCACTATGTTAAGCAAGGAGAAACTGTGCCAGCACAGAAAACATCTCCCATCGTGTTTTACATGTTGCAGAGAGCTCTGCTGAAGTTTATGCACGAAGAAAAAGAAAGTTGTTGAAAACACCTTCCAACCGAATGTTCATGTGTTTGGAAAAGGTAGGAGAGTGGTAAGGTACTGTTTTCTATCAGTTTGCAAGCTGCGCACACTATCCCAGTGTTGTGCAGCTTCATTCTTCACCTTTCCGAAGTAGCCGCACACTCCAGCTGCCGGAGGCGAAGATGCGGCTTCTTCGAGCAAAGGCAATTGCACCCGTCACAGTGCACTCCAGTGCGGCGGCTTCTGACGAAATGTGCCCGGGACTTGCGCTTAGCTCCGGGGACCTCCGTACTTTCTTCTTTCCAGACTTTTGTGGCCTACGTCATTGCAGAAAGGTTTTCCACTATGTTAAGCAAGGAGAAACTGTGCCAGCAGAGAAAACATCTCCCATCGTGTTTTACATGTTGCAGAGAGCTCTGCAGAAGTTTATGCACGAATAAAATAAAGTTGTCCAAAACACCTTCCAACAGAATGTTCATGTGTTTGGAAAAGGTAGGAGAGTGGTAAGGTACGGTTATCTATCAGTCTGCAAGCTGCGCACACTATCCCAGTGTTTTGCAGCTTCATTCTCACCTTTCCGAAGCTACTGGTCTCTCCGGCTCCCGGAGGCGAAGAAGCGGCTTCTTCGCGCAAAGGCGATTGTACCGGTCACTGTGCACTCCAGTGCGGCGGCTACTGACGAAATGGGCCCGGGACCGGGGCATAGCTCCTGGGAGCTCTGTATGCTTCGTCTTTAGCATCATTTTTTAATCTACATCATTGCAGAAAGGTTTTCCACTATGTTAAGCAAGGAGAAACTGTGCCAGCACAGAAAACATCTCCCATCGTGTTTTACATGTTGAAGAGAACTCTATAGAAGTTTATGCACGAAGAAAAAGAAAGTTGTCCAAAACTCTTCCAACCGAATGTTCATGTGTTTGGAAAAGGTAGGACAGTGGTAAGCTACGGTTATCTATCAGTTTGCAAGCTGTGCACACTATCCCAGTGTTGTGCAGCTTCATTCTCACCCTTCCGAAGCTACTGGTCTCTCCGGCTCCCGGATGCGAAGAAGCGGCTTCTTCGCTCAAAGGCGATTGTACCGGTCACTGTGCACTCCAGTGCGGCGGCTTCTTCTGAAATGTGCCCGGGACCGGGGCATAGCTCCGGGGAGCTCTGTATGCTTCGTCTTTAGCATCATTTTTGGTCTACATCATTGCAGAAAGGTTTTCCACTATGTCTGGCATGGAGAAACTGTGCCAGCACAGAAAACATCTCCCATCGTGTTTTATATGTTGAAGAGAGCTCTGCTGAAGTTTATGCACGAAGAAAAAGAAAGTTGTCCAAAACACCTTCCAATCGAATGTTCATGTGTTTGGAAAAGGTAGGAGAATGGTAAGGTACTGCTTTCTATCAGTTTACAAGCTGCGCACACTATCCCAGTGTTGTGCAGCTTCATTCTTCACCATTCCGAAGCAGCCGCTCTTTTGGGCTCCCGGAGGCGAAGAAGCGGCTTCTTCGAGCAAAGGCGATTGTGCCGGTCACTGTGCTCTGCAGTGCGGCGGCTTCTGACAAAATGTGCCCGGGACCAGCACTTAGCTCCGGGGAGCTCCGTATCCTTCGTCTTTCCAGACTTTTGTGGTCTACATCATTGCAGAATGGTTTTCCACTATGTTAAGCAAGGAGAAACTGTGCCAACACGGAAAACATCGCCCATCGTGTTTTACATTTTGAAGAGAGCTCTGCAGAAGTTTATGCACGAAGAAAAAGAAAGTTGTCCAAAACACCTTCATTAAAAATGTTCATGTGTTTGGAAAAGGTAGGACAGTGGTAAGGTACTGTTTTCTATCAGATTGCAAGCTGTGCACACAATCCCAGGGTTGTGCAGCTTCATTCTTCACCTTTCCGAAGTAGCCGCTCTCTCCGGCTTCCGGAGGCGAAGAAGCGGCTTCTTCGAGCAAAGGCGATTGCGCCGGTCACAGTGCGCTGCAGTGCGGCAGCTTCTGCCGGAATGTGCCCGGGACAGGCGGTTAGCTCCGGGTACATCCATACAATCTTCTTTCTGGACTTTTGTGGTCTACATCATGCAAAAAACATTTCCCCTATGTCTGGCAAGGAGACACTGTGCCAACACAGAAAACATCTCCCTTCTTGTTTTACATGTTGCAGAGAGCTCTGCAGAAGTTTAAGCACGAAGAAAAAGAAAGTTGTGCAAAACACCTTCCAATGGCATGTTCATGTGTTTGTAAAAGGTAGGACAGTGGTAAGGTACTGTTTTCTATCAGTTTGCAAGCTGCGCACACTATCCCAGTGTTGTGCAGCTTCATTCTTCACCTTTCCGAAGCAGCCGCTCTTTTGGGCTCCCGGATGCGAAGAAGCGGCTTCTTCGAGCAAAGGCGATTGTGCCGGTCACTGTGCTCTGCAGTGCGGCGGCTTCTGACAAAATGTTCCCGGGACCAGCACTTAGCTCCGGGGAGCTCCGTATCCTTCGTCTTTCCAGACTTTTGTGGTCTACATCATTGCAGAATGGTTTTCCACTATGTTAAGCAAGGAGAAACTGTGCCAGCACGGAAAACATCGCCCATCGTGTTTTACATTTTGAAGAGAGCTCTGCAGAAGTTTATGCACGAAGAAAAAGAAAGTTGTCCAAAACACCTTCCTTAAAAATGTTCATGTGTTTGGAAAAGGTAGGAGAGTGGTAAGGTACTGCTTTGGATCTGTTTGCAAGCTGCGCACACTATCCCAGTGTTGTGCAGCTTTATTCTCACCTGTCGGAAGCAGCCACTTTCTTGGGCTCCTGGAGGCGAAGAGGCTTCTTCGCGCAAAGGCGATTGTACCGGTCACTGTGCTCTGCAGTGCGGCGGCATCTGTCGAAATATGCCCGGGACCGGCGCTTAGCTCCGGGGACCTCCGTACTTTCGTCTTTCTGGACTTTTGTGGCCTACATCATTGCAGAAAGGTTTTCCACTATGTTAGGCAAGGAGAAACTGTGCCAGCACAGAAAACATCTCCCATCGTGTTTTACATGTTGCAGAGAGCTCTGCTGAAGTTTATGAACGAAGAAAAAGAAAGTTGTTGAAAACACCTTCCAACCGAATGTTCATGTGTTTGGAAAAGGTAGGATAATGGTAAGGTACTGCTTTCTATCAGTTTACAAGCTGCGCACACTATCCCAGTGTTGTGCAGCTTCATTCTTCACCTGTCTGAAGCAGCCACTCTCTTCGGCTCCTGGAGGCGAAAAGGCTTCTTCGCGCAAAGGCGATTGTGCCGGTCACAGTGCACTCCAGTGCGGCGGCTACTGACGAAATGTGCCCGGGACCGGCGCGCTTAGTTTCGGGGAGCTCCGTACTTTGGTCTTTAGCGTCATTTTTGGTCTACATCATTGCAGAAAGGTTTTCCACTATGTTAGGCAAGGAGAAACTGTGCCAGCACAGAAAACATCTCCCATCGTGTTTTATATGTTGAAGAGAGCTCTACAGAAGTTTATGCACGAAGAAAAACAAAGTTGTTGAAAACACCTTCCAACCGAATATTCATGTGTTTGGAAAATAAGAAGATTGGTAAGGTACTGTTTTCTATCAGATTGCAAGCTGCGCATACTATCCCAGTGTTGTGCAGCTTCATTCTTCACCTTTCCGAAGCAGCCGCTCTCTCAGGCTCCCGGAGGCGAAGAAGCGGCTTCTTCGAGTAAAGGCAATTGCACCCGTCACAGTGCACTCCAGTGCGGCGGCTTCTGCCGAAATGTGCCCGGGACCGGTGCTTAGCTCCGGGGAGATCCGTACTTTCGTCTTTATGGACTTTTGTGGCCTACATCATTGCAGAAAGGTTTTCCACTACGTTAGGCAAAGAGAAACTGTGCCAGCACAGAAAACATCTCCCATCGTGTTTTACATGTTGCAGAGAGCTCTGCAGCAGTTTATGCACGAAGAAAAAGAAAGTTGGCCAGAACACCTTCCAACGGAATGTTCATATGTCTGGAAAAGGTAGGACAGTGGTAAGGTACTGCTTTCTATCAGTTTGCAAGCTGCGCACACTATCCCAGTGTTGTGCAGCTTCATTCTTCACCATTCCGAAGCAGCCGCACTCTCCAGCTGCCGGAGGCGAAGATGCGGCTTCTTCGAGCAAAGGCGATTGCGCCGGACACAGTGCGCTGCGGTGCGGCAGCTTCTGCCGGAATGTGCCCGGGACCGGCGCTTAGCTCCGGGGAGCTCCGTATCCTTCGTCTTTAGCGACTTTTGTGGCCTACATCATTGCTGAAAGGTTTTCCACTACGTTAGGCAAAGAGAAACTGTGCCAGCAGAGAAAACATCTCCCATCGTGTTTTACATGTTGCAGAGAGCTCTGCTGAAGTTTATGAACGAAGAAAAAGAAAGTTGTTGAAAACACCTTCCAACCGAATGTTCATGTGTTTGGAAAAGGTAGGACAGTGGTAAGGTACTGCTTTCTATCAGTTTGCAAGCTGCGCACACTATCCCAGTGTTGTGCAGCTTCATTCTTCACCATTCCGAAGCAGCCGCACTCTCCAGCTGCCGGAGGCGAAGATGCGGCTTCTTCGAGCAAAGGCGATTGCGCCGGACACAGTGCGCTGCGGTGCGGCAGCTTCTGCCGGAATGTGCCCGGGACCGGCGCTTAGCTCCGGGGAGCTCCGTATCCTTCGTCTTTAGCGTCTTTTGTCGTCTACATCATTGCAGAAAGGTTTTCCACTATGTTAAGCAAGGAGAAACTGTGCCAGCACAGAAAACATCTCCCATCGTGTTTTATATGTTGAAGAGAGCTCTGCTGAAGTTTATGCACGAAGAAAAAGAAAGTTGTCCAAAACACCTTCCAATCGAATGTTCATGTGTTTGGAAAAGGTAGGAGAGAAGTAAGGTACTGTTTTGGATCAGTTTGCAAGCTGCGCACACTATCCCAGTGTTGTGCAGCTTCATTCTTCACCTGTCTGAAGCAGCCACTGTCTTCGGCTCCTGGAGGCGAAGAGGCTTCTTCGCGCAAAGGCGATTGTGCCGGTCACTGTGCACTCCAGTGCGCCGGCTACTGACGAGATGTGCACCGGGACCGGCGCTTAGTTTCGGGGAGATCCGTACTTTCGTCTTTAGCGTCATTTTTGGTCTACATCATTGCAGAAAGGTTTTCCACTACGTTAGGCAAGGAGAAACTCTGCCAGCACAGAAAACCTCTTCCATGGTGTTTTACATCTTGCAGAGAGGTCTGCAGAAGTTTATGAACGAAGAAAGAGAAGGTTGTTGAAAACACCTTCCAACCGAATGTTCATGTGTTTGGAAAAGGTAGGACAGTGGTAAGGTACTGCTTTCTATCAGTTTGCAAGCTGCGCACACTATCCCAGTGTTGTGCAGCTTCATTCTTCACCATTCCGAAGCAGCCGCACTCTCCAGCTGCCGGAGGCGAAGATGCGGCTTCTTCGAGCAAAGGCGATTGCGCCGGACACAGTGCGCTGCGGTGCGGCAGCTTCTGCCGGAATGTGCCCGGGACCGGCGCTTAGCTCCGGGGAGCTCCGTATCCTTCGTCTTTAGCGTCTTTTGTCGTCTACATCATTGCAGAAAGGTTTTCCACTATGTTAGGCAAGGAGAAATTGTGCCAGCACAGAAAACATCTCCCATCGTGTTTTACATGTTCCAGAGAGCTCTACAGAGTGTGTTGCAAGACGAAAAACCAAGTTGTCCAAAACACCTTCCAAACGAATGTTCATGTGTTTGGAAAAGGTAGGAAAGTGGTAAGGTACTGTTTTCTATCAGTTTGCAAGCTGTGCACACTATCCCAGTGTTGTGCAGCTTCATTCTTCACCTTTCCAAAGAAGCCGCTCTCTCCGGCTTCCGGACGCGAAGAAGCGGCTTCTTCGCGCAAAGGCAATTGTTCCGGTCACAGTGCTACGAAGTGCGGCGGCTTCTGACGAATTGTGCCAGGCACCGGGGCTATGTCCGGGACATCCGTGCCTTTTTCTTCTGGACTTCTCTGGTCAACATCATGGCAAAAATCTTTTCCAATATGTCTGGCAAGGAGAAACTGTGCCAACACAGAAAACATCTCCCATCGTGTTTTAAATGTTGCAGAGAGCTCTACAGAGTGTGTTGCAAGAAGAAAAACAAAATTGTCCAAAACACCTTCCAATCGAATGTTCATGTGTTTGGAAAAGGTAGACGACTGTAAGGTACTGTTTTCTATCAGTATGCAAGATGCGCACACTATCCCAGTGTTGTGCAGCTTCATTCTTCACCTGTCTTAGGCAGCCACTTTCTTCGGCTCCCGGAGGCGAAGAAGCGGCTTCTTCGCGCAAAGGCGATTGTACCGGTCACTGTGCACTCCATTGCGGCGGCTTCTTCTGAAATGTGCCCGGGATTGGGGCATAGCTCCGGGGATCTCCGTACTTTCGTCTTTCTGGACTTTTGTGGCCTACATCATTGCAGAAAGGTTTTCCACTATGTTAAGCAAGGAGAAACTGTGCCAGCACAGAAAACATCTCCCATCGTGTTTTACATGTTGCAGAGAGCTCTGCTGAAGTTTATGCACGAAGAAAAAGAAAGTTGTTGAAAACACCTTCCAACCGAATGTTCATGTGTTTGGAAAAGGTAGGAGAGTGGTAAGGTACTGTTTTCTATCAGTTTGCAAGCTGCGCACACTATCCCAGTGTTGTGCAGCTTCATTCTTCACCTTTCCGAAGTAGCCGCACACTCCAGCTGCCGGAGGCGAAGATGCGGCTTCTTCGAGCAAAGGCAATTGCACCCGTCACAGTGCACTCCAGTGCGGCGGCTTCTGACGAAATGTGCCCGGGACCTGCGCTTAGCTCCGGGGACCTCCGTACTTTCTTCTTTCCAGACTTTTGTGGCCTACGTCATTGCAGAAAGGTTTTCCACTATGTTAAGCAAGGAGAAACTGTGCCAGCAGAGAAAACATCTCCCATCGTGTTTTACATGTTGCAGAGAGCTCTGCAGAAGTTTATGCACGAATAAAATAAAGTTGTCCAAAACACCTTCCAACAGAATGTTCATGTGTTTGGAAAAGGTAGGAGAGTGGTAAGGTACGGTTATCTATCAGTCTGCAAGCTGCGCACACTATCCCAGTGTTTTGCAGCTTCATTCTCACCTTTCCGAAGCTACTGGTCTCTCCGGCTCCCGGAGGCGAAGAAGCGGCTTCTTCGCGCAAAGGCGATTGTACCGGTCACTGTGCACTCCAGTGCGGCGGCTACTGACGAAATGGGCCCGGGACCGGGGCATAGCTCCTGGGAGCTCTGTATGCTTCGTCTTTAGCATCATTTTTTAATCTACATCATTGCAGAAAGGTTTTCCACTATGTTAAGCAAGGAGAAACTGTGCCAGCACAGAAAACATCTCCCATCGTGTTTTACATGTTGAAGAGAACTCTATAGAAGTTTATGCACGAAGAAAAAGAAAGTTGTCCAAAACTCTTCCAACCGAATGTTCATGTGTTTGGAAAAGGTAGGACAGTGGTAAGCTACGGTTATCTATCAGTTTGCAAGCTGTGCACACTATCCCAGTGTTGTGCAGCTTCATTCTCACCCTTCCGAAGCTACTGGTCTCTCCGGCTCCCGGATGCGAAGAAGCGGCTTCTTCGCTCAAAGGCGATTGTACCGGTCACTGTGCACTCCAGTGCGGCGGCTTCTTCTGAAATGTGCCCGGGACAGGGGCATAGCTCCGGGGAGCTCTGTATGCTTCGTCTTTAGCATCATTTTTGGTCTACATCATTGCAGAAAGGTTTTCCACTATGTCTGGCATGGAGAAACTGTGCCAGCACAGAAAACATCTCCCATCGTGTTTTATATGTTGAAGAGAGCTCTGCTGAAGTTTATGCACGAAGAAAAAGAAAGTTGTCCAAAACACCTTCCAATCGAATGTTCATGTGTTTGGAAAAGGTAGGAGAATGGTAAGGTACTGCTTTCTATCAGTTTACAAGCTGCGCACACTATCCCAGTGTTGTGCAGCTTCATTCTTCACCTGTCTGAAGCAGCCACTGTCTTCGGCTCCTGGAGGCGAAGAGGCTTCTTCGCGCAAAGGCGATTGTGCCGGTCACTGTGCACTCCAGTGCGCCGGCTACTGACGAGATGTGCACCGGGACCGGCGCTTAGTTTCGGGGAGATCCGTACTTTCGTCTTTAGCGTCATTTTTGGTCTACATCATTGCAGAAAGGTTTTCCACTACGTTAGGCAAGGAGAAACTCTGCCAGCACAGAAAACATCTTCCATGGTGTTTTACATCTTGCAGAGAGCTCTGCAGAAGTTTATGCACGAAGAAAGAGAAGGTTGTTGAAAGCACCTTCCAACTGATTGGTCATGTGTTTGGAAAAGGTAGGACAGTGGTAAGGTACTGTTTTCTATCAGTTTGCAAGATGCGCACACTATCCCAGTGTTGTGCAGCTTCATTCTTCACCTGTCTGAAGCAGCCACTCTCTTCGGCTCCTGGAGGCGAAGAAGCGGCTTCTTCGCGCAAAGGCGATTGTGCCGGTCACAGTGCACTCCAGTGCGGCGGCTACTGACGAAATGTGCCCGGGACCGGCGCGCTTAGTTTCGGGGAGCCCGTACTTTCGTCTTTAGCGTCATTTTTGGTCTACATCATTGCAGAAAGGTTTTCCACTATGTTAAGCAAGGAGAAACTGTGCCAGCACAGAAAACATCTCCCATCGTGTTTTACATGTTGCAGAGAGCTCTGCTGAAGTTTATGCACGAAGAAAAAGAAAGTTGTCCAGAACACCTTCCAACGGAATGTTCATATGTTTGGAAAAGGTAGCAAAGTGGTAAGGTACTGCTTTCTATTAGATTGCAAGATGCGCACACTATCCCAGTGTTGTGCAGCTTCATTCTTCACCATTCCGAAGCAGCCGCTCTTTTGGGCTCCCGGAGGCGAAGAAGCGGCTTCTTCGAGCAAAGGCGATTGTGCCGGTCACTGTGCTCTGCAGTGCGGCGGCTTCTGACAAAATGTGCCCGGGACCAGCACTTAGCTCCGGGGAGCTCCGTATCCTTCGTCTTTCCAGACTTTTGTGGTCTACATCATTGCAGAATGGTTTTCCACTATGTTAAGCAAGGAGAAACTGTGCCAACACGGAAAACATCGCCCATCGTGTTTTACATTTTGAAGAGAGCTCTGCAGAAGTTTATGCACGAAGAAAAAGAAAGTTGTCCAAAACACCTTCATTAAAAATGTTCATGTGTTTGGAAAAGGTAGGACAGTGGTAAGGTACTGTTTTCTATCAGATTGCAAGCTGTGCACACAATCCCAGGGTTGTGCAGCTTCATTCTTCACCTTTCCGAAGTAGCCGCTCTCTCCGGCTTCCGGAGGCGAAGAAGCGGCTTCTTCGAGCAAAGGCGATTGCGCCGGTCACAGTGCGCTGCAGTGCGGCAGCTTCTGCCGGAATGTGCCCGGGACAGGCGGTTAGCTCCGGGTACATCCATACAATCTTCTTTCTGGACTTTTGTGGTCTACATCATGCAAAAAACATTTCCCCTATGTCTGGCAAGGAGACACTGTGCCAACACAGAAAACATCTCCCTTCTTGTTTTACATGTTGCAGAGAGCTCTGCAGAAGTTTAAGCACGAAGAAAAAGAAAGTTGTGCAAAACACCTTCCAATGGCATGTTCATGTGTTTGTAAAAGGTAGGACAGTGGTAAGGTACTGTTTTCTATCAGTTTGCAAGCTGCGCACACTATCCCAGTGTTGTGCAGCTTCATTCTTCACCTTTCCGAAGCAGCCGCTCTTTTGGGCTCCCGGAGGCGAAGAAGCGGCTTCTTCGAGCAAAGGCGATTGTGCCGGTCACTGTGCTCTGCAGTGCGGCGGCTTCTGACAAAATGTTCCCGGGACCAGCACTTAGCTCCGGGGAGCTCCGTATCCTTCGTCTTTCCAGACTTTTGTGGTCTACATCATTGCAGAATGGTTTTCCACTATGTTAAGCAAGGAGAAACTGTGCCAGCACGGAAAACATCGCCCATCGTGTTTTACATTTTGAAGAGAGCTCTGCAGAAGTTTATGCACGAAGAAAAAGAAAGTTGTCCAAAACACCTTCCTTAAAAATGTTCATGTGTTTGGAAAAGGTAGGAGAGTGGTAAGGTACTGCTTTGGATCTGTTTGCAAGCTGCGCACACTATCCCAGTGTTGTGCAGCTTTATTCTCACCTGTCGGAAGCAGCCACTTTCTTGGGCTCCTGGAGGCGAAGAGGCTTCTTCGCGCAAAGGCGATTGTACCGGTCACTGTGCTCTGCAGTGCGGCGGCATCTGTCGAAATATACCCGGGACCGGCGCTTAGCTCCGGGGACCTCCGTACTTTCGTCTTTCTGGACTTTTGTGGCCTACATCATTGCAGAAAGGTTTTCCACTATGTTAGGCAAGGAGAAACTGTGCCAGCACAGAAAACATCTCCCATCGTGTTTTACATGTTGCAGAGAGCTCTGCTGAAGTTTATGAACGAAGAAAAAGAAAGTTGTTGAAAACACCTTCCAACCGAATGTTCATGTGTTTGGAAAAGGTAGGAGAATGGTAAGGTACTGCTTTCTATCAGTTTACAAGCTGCGCACACTATCCCAGTGTTGTGCAGCTTCATTCTTCACCTGTCTGAAGCAGCCACTCTCTTCGGCTCCTGGAGGCGAAAAGGCTTCTTCGCGCAAAGGCGATTGTGCCGGTCACAGTGCACTCCAGTGCGGCGGCTACTGACGAAATGTGCCCGGGACCGGCGCGCTTAGTTTCGGGGAGCTCCGTACTTTGGTCTTTAGCGTCATTTTTGGTCTACATCATTGCAGAAAGGTTTTCCACTATGTTAGGCAAGGAGAAACTGTGCCAGCACAGAAAACATCTCCCATCGTGTTTTATATGTTGAAGAGAGCTCTACAGAAGTTTATGCACGAAGAAAAACAAAGTTGTTGAAAACACCTTCCAACCGAATATTCATGTGTTTGGAAAATAAGAAGATTGGTAAGGTACTGTTTTCTATCAGATTGCAAGCTGCGCATACTATCCCAGTGTTGTGCAGCTTCATTCTTCACCTTTCCGAAGCAGCCGCTCTCTCAGGCTCCCGGAGGCGAAGAAGCGGCTTCTTCGAGTAAAGGCAATTGCACGCGTCACAGTGCACTCCAGTGCGGCGGCTTCTGCCGAAATGTGCCCGGGACCGGTGCTTAGCTCCGGGGAGATCCGTACTTTCGTCTTTATGGACTTTTGTGGCCTACATCATTGCAGAAAGGTTTTCCACTACGTTAGGCAAAGAGAAACTGTGCCAGCACAGAAAACATCTCCCATCGTGTTTTACATTTTGAAGAGAGCTCTGCAGCAGTTTATGCACGAAGAAAAAGAAAGTTGGCCAGAACACCTTCCAACGGAATGTTCATATGTCTGGAAAAGGTAGGACAGTGGTAAGGTACTGCTTTCTATCAGTTTGCAAGCTGCGCACACTATCCCAGTGTTGTGCAGCTTCATTGTTCACCATTCCGAAGCAGCCGCACTCTCCAGCTGCCGGAGGCGAAGATGCGGCTTCTTCGAGCAAAGACGATTGCGCCGGTCACAGTGCGCTGCAGTGCGGCAGCTTCTGCCGGAATGTGCCCGGGACCGGCGCTTAGCTCCGGGGAGCTCCGTATCCTTCGTCTTTAGCGACTTTTGTGGCCTACATCATTGCTGAAAGGTTTTCCACTACGTTAGGCAAGGAGAAACTGTGCCAGCACAGAAAACATCTCCCATCGTGTTTTACATGTTGCAGAGAGCTCTGCTGAAGTTTATGAACGAAGAAAAAGAAAGTTGTTGAAAACACCTTCCAACCGAATGTTCATGTGTTTGGAAAAGGTAGGACAGTGGTAAGGTACTGCTTTCTATCAGTTTGCAAGCTGCGCACACTATCCCAGTGTTGTGCAGCTTCATTCTTCACCATTCCGAAGCAGCCGCACTCTCCAGCTGCCGGAGGCGAAGATGCGGCTTCTTCGAGCAAAGGCGATTGCGCCGGACACAGTGCGCTGCGGTGCGGCAGCTTCTGCCGGAATGTGCCCGGGACCGGCGCTTAGCTCCGGGGAGCTCCGTATCCTTCGTCTTTAGCGTCTTTTGTCGTCTACATCATTGCAGAAAGGTTTTCCACTATGTTAGGCAAGGAGAAATTGTGCCAGCACAGAAAACATCTCCCATCGTGTTTTACATGTTCCAGAGAGCTCTACAGAGTGTGTTGCAAGACGAAAAACCAAGTTGTCCAAAACACCTTCCAAACGAATGTTCATGTGTTTGGAAAAGGTAGGAAAGTGGTAAGGTACTGTTTTCTATCAGTTTGCAAGCTGTGCACACTATCCCAGTGTTGTGCAGCTTCATTCTTCACCTTTCCAAAGAAGCCGCTCTCTCCGGCTTCCGGACGCGAAGAAGCGGCTTCTTCGCGCAAAGGCAATTGTTCCGGTCACAGTGCTACGAAGTGCGGCGGCTTCTGACGAATTGTGCCAGGCACCGGGGCTATGTCCGGGACATCCGTGCCTTTTTCTTCTGGACTTCTCTGGTCAACATCATGGCAAAAATCTTTTCCAATATGTCTGGCAAGGAGAAACTGTGCCAACACAGAAAACATCTCCCATCGTGTTTTAAATGTTGCAGAGAGCTCTACAGAGTGTGTTGCAAGAAGAAAAACAAAATTGTCCAAAACACCTTCCAATCGAATGTTCATGTGTTTGGAAAAGGTAGACGACTGTAAGGTACTGTTTTCTATCAGTATGCAAGATGCGCACACTATCCCAGTGTTGTGCAGCTTCATTCTTCACCTGTCTTAGGCAGCCACTTTCTTCGGCTCCCGGAGGCGAAGAAGCGGCTTCTTCGCGCAAAGGCGATTGTACCGGTCACTGTGCACTCCATTGCGGCGGCTTCTTCTGAAATGTGCCCGGGATTGGGGCATAGCTCCGGGGATCTCCGTACTTTCGTCTTTCTGGACTTTTGTGGCCTACATCATTGCAGAAAGGTTTTCCACTATGTTAAGCAAGGAGAAACTGTGCCAGCACAGAAAACATCTCCCATCGTGTTTTACATGTTGCAGAGAGCTCTGCTGAAGTTTATGCACGAAGAAAAAGAAAGTTGTTGAAAACACCTTCCAACCGAATGTTCATGTGTTTGGAAAAGGTAGGAGAGTGGTAAGGTACTGTTTTCTATCAGTTTGCAAGCTGCGCACACTATCCCAGTGTTGTGCAGCTTCATTCTTCACCTTTCCGAAGTAGCCGCACACTCCAGCTGCCGGAGGCGAAGATGCGGCTTCTTCGAGCAAAGGCAATTGCACCCGTCACAGTGCACTCCAGTGCGGCGGCTTCTGACGAAATGTGCCCGGGACTTGCGCTTAGCTCCGGGGACCTCCGTACTTTCTTCTTTCCAGACTTTTGTGGCCTACGTCATTGCAGAAAGGTTTTCCACTATGTTAAGCAAGGAGAAACTGTGCCAGCAGAGAAAACATCTCCCATCGTGTTTTACATGTTGCAGAGAGCTCTGCAGAAGTTTATGCACGAATAAAATAAAGTTGTCCAAAACACCTTCCAACAGAATGTTCATGTGTTTGGAAAAGGTAGGAGAGTGGTAAGGTACGGTTATCTATCAGTCTGCAAGCTGCGCACACTATCCCAGTGTTTTGCAGCTTCATTCTCACCTTTCCGAAGCTACTGGTCTCTCCGGCTCCCGGAGGCGAAGAAGCGGCTTCTTCGCGCAAAGGCGATTGTACCGGTCACTGTGCACTCCAGTGCGGCGGCTACTGACGAAATGGGCCCGGGACCGGGGCATAGCTCCTGGGAGCTCTGTATGCTTCGTCTTTAGCATCATTTTTTAATCTACATCATTGCAGAAAGGTTTTCCACTATGTTAAGCAAGGAGAAACTGTGCCAGCACAGAAAACATCTCCCATCGTGTTTTACATGTTGAAGAGAACTCTATAGAAGTTTATGCACGAAGAAAAAGAAAGTTGTCCAAAACTCTTCCAACCGAATGTTCATGTGTTTGGAAAAGGTAGGACAGTGGTAAGCTACGGTTATCTATCAGTTTGCAAGCTGTGCACACTATCCCAGTGTTGTGCAGCTTCATTCTCACCCTTCCGAAGCTACTGGTCTCTCCGGCTCCCGGATGCGAAGAAGCGGCTTCTTCGCTCAAAGGCGATTGTACCGGTCACTGTGCACTCCAGTGCGGCGGCTTCTTCTGAAATGTGCCCGGGACCGGGGCATAGCTCCGGGGAGCTCTGTATGCTTCGTCTTTAGCATCATTTTTGGTCTACATCATTGCAGAAAGGTTTTCCACTATGTCTGGCATGGAGAAACTGTGCCAGCACAGAAAACATCTCCCATCGTGTTTTATATGTTGAAGAGAGCTCTGCTGAAGTTTATGCACGAAGAAAAAGAAAGTTGTCCAAAACACCTTCCAATCGAATGTTCATGTGTTTGGAAAAGGTAGGAGAATGGTAAGGTACTGCTTTCTATCAGTTTACAAGCTGCGCACACTATCCCAGTGTTGTGCAGCTTCATTCTTCACCTGTCGGAAGCAGCCACTGTCTTCGGCTCCTGGAGGCGAAGAGGCTTCTTCGCGCAAAGGCGATTGTGCCGGTCACTGTGCACTCCAGTGCGCCGGCTACTGACGAGATGTGCACCGGGACCGGCGCTTAGTTTCGGGGAGATCCGTACTTTCGTCTTTAGCGTCATTTTTGGTCTACATCATTGCAGAAAGGTTTTCCACTACGTTAGGCAAGGAGAAACTCTGCCAGCACAGAAAACATCTTCCATGGTGTTTTACATCTTGCAGAGAGCTCTGCAGAAGTTTATGCACGAAGAAAGAGAAGGTTGTTGAAAGCACCTTCCAACTGATTGGTCATGTGTTTGTAAAAGGTAGGACAGTGGTAAGGTACTGTTTTCTATCAGTTTGCAAGATGCGCACACTATCCCAGTGTTGTGCAGCTTCATTCTTCACCTGTCTGAAGCAGCCACTCTCTTCGGCTCCTGGAGGCGAAGAAGCGGCTTCTTCGCGCAAAGGCGATTGTGCCGGTCACAGTGCACTCCAGTGCGGCGGCTACTGACGAAATGTGCCCGGGACCGGCGCGCTTAGTTTCGGGGAGCCCGTACTTTCGTCTTTAGCGTCATTTTTGGTCTACATCATTGCAGAAAGGTTTTCCACTATGTTAAGCAAGGAGAAACTGTGCCAGCACAGAAAACATCTCCCATCGTGTTTTACATGTTGCAGAGAGCTCTGCTGAAGTTTATGCACGAAGAAAAAGAAAGTTGTCCAGAACACCTTCCAACGGAATGTTCATATGTTTGGAAAAGGTAGCAAAGTGGTAAGGTACTGCTTTCTATTAGATTGCAAGATGCGCACACTATCCCAGTGTTGTGCAGCTTCATTCTTCACCTTTCCGAAGCAGCCGCTCTTTTGGGCTCCCGGAGGCGAAGAAGCGGCTTCTTCGAGCAAAGGCGATTGTGCCGGTCACTGTGCTCTGCAGTGCGGCGGCTTCTGACAAAATGTGCCCGGGACCAGCACTTAGCTCCGGGGAGCTCCGTATCCTTCGTCTTTCCAGACTTTTGTGGTCTACATCATTGCAGAATGGTTTTCCACTATGTTAAGCAAGGAGAAACTGTGCCAACACGGAAAACATCGCCCATCGTGTTTTACATTTTGAAGAGAGCTCTGCAGAAGTTTATGCACGAAGAAAAAGAAAGTTGTCCAAAACACCTTCATTAAAAATGTTCATGTGTTTGGAAAAGGTAGGACAGTGGTAAGGTACTGTTTTCTATCAGATTGCAAGCTGTGCACACAATCCCAGGGTTGTGCAGCTTCATTCTTCACCTTTCCGAAGTAGCCGCTCTCTCCGGCTTCCGGAGGCGAAGAAGCGGCTTCTTCGAGCAAAGGCGATTGCGCCGGTCACAGTGCGCTGCAGTGCGGCAGCTTCTGCCGGAATGTGCCCGGGACAGGCGGTTAGCTCCGGGTACATCCATACAATCTTCTTTCTGGACTTTTGTGGTCTACATCATGCAAAAAACATTTCCCCTATGTCTGGCAAGGAGACACTGTGCCAACACAGAAAACATCTCCCTTCTTGTTTTACATGTTGCAGAGAGCTCTGCAGAAGTTTAAGCACGAAGAAAAAGAAAGTTGTGCAAAACACCTTCCAATGGCATGTTCATGTGTTTGTAAAAGGTAGGACAGTGGTAAGGTACTGTTTTCTATCAGTTTGCAAGCTGCGCACACTATCCCAGTGTTGTGCAGCTTCATTCTTCACCTTTCGGAAGCAGCCGCTCTTTTGGGCTCCCGGAGGCGAAGAAGCGGCTTCTTCGAGCAAAGGCGATTGTGCCGGTCACTGTGCTCTGCAGTGCGGCGGCTTCTGACAAAATGTGCCCGGGACCAGCACTTAGCTCCGGGGAGCTCCGTATCCTTCGTCTTTCCAGACTTTTGTGGTCTACATCATTGCAGAATGGTTTTCCACTATGTTAAGCAAGGAGAAACTGTGCCAGCACGGAAAACATCGCCCATCGTGTTTTACATTTTGAAGAGAGCTCTGCAGAAGTTTATGCACGAAGAAAAAGAAAGTTGTCCAAAACACCTTCCTTAAAAATGTTCATGTGTTTGGAAAAGGTAGGAGAGTGGTAAGGTACTGCTTTGGATCTGTTTGCAAGCTGCGCACACTATCCCAGTGTTGTGCAGCTTTATTCTCACCTGTCGGAAGCAGCCACTTTCTTGGGCTCCTGGAGGCGAAGAGGCTTCTTCGCGCAAAGGCGATTGTACCGGTCACTGTGCTCTGCAGTGCGGCGGCATCTGTCGAAATATGCCCGGGACCGGCGCTTAGCTCCGGGGACCTCCGTACTTTCGTCTTTCTGGACTTTTGTGGCCTACATCATTGCAGAAAGGTTTTCCACTATGTTAGGCAAGGAGAAACTGTGCCAGCACAGAAAACATCTCCCATCGTGTTTTACATGTTGCAGAGAGCTCTGCTGAAGTTTATGAACGAAGAAAAAGAAAGTTGTTGAAAACACCTTCCAACCGAATGTTCATGTGTTTGGAAAAGGTAGGATAATGGTAAGGTACTGCTTTCTATCAGTTTACAAGCTGCGCACACTATCCCAGTGTTGTGCAGCTTCATTCTTCACCTGTCTGAAGCAGCCACTCTCTTCGGCTCCTGGAGGCGAAAAGGCTTCTTCGCGCAAAGGCGATTGTGCCGGTCACAGTGCACTCCAGTGCGGCGGCTACTGACGAAATGTGCCCGGGACCGGCGCGCTTAGTTTCGGGGAGCTCCGTACTTTGGTCTTTAGCGTCATTTTTGGTCTACATCATTGCAGAAAGGTTTTCCACTATGTTAGGCAAGGAGAAACTGTGCCAGCACAGAAAACATCTCCCATCGTGTTTTATATGTTGAAGAGAGCTCTACAGAAGTTTATGCACGAAGAAAAACAAAGTTGTTGAAAACACCTTCCAACCGAATATTCATGTGTTTGGAAAATAAGAAGATTGGTAAGGTACTGTTTTCTATCAGATTGCAAGCTGCGCATACTATCCCAGTGTTGTGCAGCTTCATTCTTCACCTTTCCGAAGCAGCCGCTCTCTCAGGCTCCCGGAGGCGAAGAAGCGGCTTCTTCGAGTAAAGGCAATTGCACGCGTCACAGTGCACTCCAGTGCGGCGGCTTCTGCCGAAATGTGCCCGGGACCGGTGCTTAGCTCCGGGGAGATCCGTACTTTCGTCTTTATGGACTTTTGTGGCCTACATCATTGCAGAAAGGTTTTCCACTACGTTAGGCAAAGAGAAACTGTGCCAGCACAGAAAACATCTCCCATCGTGTTTTACATTTTGAAGAGAGCTCTGCAGCAGTTTATGCACGAAGAAAAAGAAAGTTGGCCAGAACACCTTCCAACGGAATGTTCATATGTCTGGAAAAGGTAGGACAGTGGTAAGGTACTGCTTTCTATCAGTTTGCAAGCTGCGCACACTATCCCAGTGTTGTGCAGCTTCATTCTTCACCATTCCGAAGCAGCCGCACTCTCCAGCTGCCGGAGGCGAAGATGCGGCTTCTTCGAGCAAAGACGATTGCGCCGGTCACAGTGCGCTGCAGTGCGGCAGCTTCTGCCGGAATGTGCCCGGGACCGGCGCTTAGCTCCGGGGAGCTCCGTATCCTTCGTCTTTAGCGACTTTTGTGGCCTACATCATTGCTGAAAGGTTTTCCACTACGTTAGGCAAGGAGAAACTGTGCCAGCACAGAAAACATCTCCCATCGTGTTTTACATGTTGCAGAGAGCTCTGCTGAAGTTTATGAACGAAGAAAAAGAAAGTTGTTGAAAACACCTTCCAACCGAATGTTCATGTGTTTGGAAAAGGTAGGACAGTGGTAAGGTACTGCTTTCTATCAGTTTGCAAGCTGCGCACACTATCCCAGTGTTGTGCAGCTTCATTCTTCACCATTCCGAAGCAGCCGCACTCTCCAGCTGCCGGAGGCGAAGATGCGGCTTCTTCGAGCAAAGGCGATTGCGCCGGACACAGTGCGCTGCGGTGCGGCAGCTTCTGCCGGAATGTGCCCGGGACCGGCGCTTAGCTCCGGGGAGCTCCGTATCCTTCGTCTTTAGCGTCTTTTGTCGTCTACATCATTGCAGAAAGGTTTTCCACTATGTTAGGCAAGGAGAAATTGTGCCAGCAGAGAAAACATCTCCCATCGTGTTTTACATGTTCCAGAGAGCTCTACAGAGTGTGTTGCAAGACGAAAAACCAAGTTGTCCAAAACACCTTCCAAACGAATGTTCATGTGTTTGGAAAAGGTAGGAAAGTGGTAAGGTACTGTTTTCTATCAGTTTGCAAGCTGTGCACACTATCCCAGTGTTGTGCAGCTTCATTCTTCACCTTTCCAAAGAAGCCGCTCTCTCCGGCTTCCGGACGCGAAGAAGCGGCTTCTTCGCGCAAAGGCAATTGTTCCGGTCACAGTGCTACGAAGTGCGGCGGCTTCTGACGAATTGTGCCAGGCACCGGGGCTATGTCCGGGACATCCGTGCCTTTTTCTTCTGGACTTCTCTGGTCAACATCATGGCAAAAATCTTTTCCAATATGTCTGGCAAGGAGAAACTGTGCCAACACAGAAAACATCTCCCATCGTGTTTTAAATGTTGCAGAGAGCTCTACAGAGTGTGTTGCAAGAAGAAAAACAAAATTGTCCAAAACACCTTCCAATCGAATGTTCATGTGTTTGGAAAAGGTAGACGACTGTAAGGTACTGTTTTCTATCAGTATGCAAGATGCGCACACTATCCCAGTGTTGTGCAGCTTCATTCTTCACCTGTCTTAGGCAGCCACTTTCTTCGGCTCCCGGAGGCGAAGAAGCGGCTTCTTCGCGCAAAGGCGATTGTACCGGTCACTGTGCACTCCATTGCGGCGGCTTCTTCTGAAATGTGCCCGGGATTGGGGCATAGCTCCGGGGATCTCCGTACTTTCGTCTTTCTGGACTTTTGTGGCCTACATCATTGCAGAAAGGTTTTCCACTATGTTAAGCAAGGAGAAACTGTGCCAGCACAGAAAACATCTCCCATCGTGTTTTACATGTTGCAGAGAGCTCTGCTGAAGTTTATGCACGAAGAAAAAGAAAGTTGTTGAAAACACCTTCCAACCGAATGTTCATGTGTTTGGAAAAGGTAGGAGAGTGGTAAGGTACTGTTTTCTATCAGTTTGCAAGCTGCGCACACTATCCCAGTGTTGTGCAGCTTCATTCTTCACCTTTCCGAAGTAGCCGCACACTCCAGCTGCCGGAGGCGAAGATGCGGCTTCTTCGAGCAAAGGCAATTGCACCCGTCACAGTGCACTCCAGTGCGGCGGCTTCTGACGAAATGTGCCCGGGACTTGCGCTTAGCTCCGGGGACCTCCGTACTTTCTTCTTTCCAGACTTTTGTGGCCTACGTCATTGCAGAAAGGTTTTCCACTATGTTAAGCAAGGAGAAACTGTGCCAGCAGAGAAAACATCTCCCATCGTGTTTTACATGTTGCAGAGAGCTCTGCAGAAGTTTATGCACGAATAAAATAAAGTTGTCCAAAACACCTTCCAACAGAATGTTCATGTGTTTGGAAAAGGTAGGAGAGTGGTAAGGTACGGTTATCTATCAGTCTGCAAGCTGCGCACACTATCCCAGTGTTTTGCAGCTTCATTCTCACCTTTCCGAAGCTACTGGTCTCTCCGGCTCCCGGAGGCGAAGAAGCGGCTTCTTTGCGCAAAGGCGATTGTACCGGTCACTGTGCACTCCAGTGCGGCGGCTACTGACGAAATGGGCCCGGGACCGGGGCA
Organism: Zonotrichia albicollis; assembly: GCF_047830755.1. NCBI lineage: Eukaryota > Metazoa > Chordata > Aves > Passeriformes > Passerellidae > Zonotrichia > Zonotrichia albicollis. Next base: position 26,391,657 of record NC_133860.1, read on the forward strand.
TAGCTCCTGGGAGCTCTGTATGCTTCGTCTTTAGCATCATTTTTTAATCTACATCATTGCAGAAAGGTTTTCCACTATGTTAAGCAAGGAGAAACTGTGCCAGCACAGAAAACATCTCCCATCGTGTTTTACATGTTGAAGAGAACTCTATAGAAGTTTATGCACGAAGAAAAAGAAAGTTGTCCAAAACTCTTCCAACCGAATGTTCATGTGTTTGGAAAAGGTAGGACAGTGGTAAGCTACGGTTATCTATCAGTTTGCAAGCTGTGCACACTATCCCAGTGTTGTGCAGCTTCATTCTCACCCTTCCGAAGCTACTGGTCTCTCCGGCTCCCGGATGCGAAGAAGCGGCTTCTTCGCTCAAAGGCGATTGTACCGGTCACTGTGCACTCCAGTGCGGCGGCTTCTTCTGAAATGTGCCCGGGACCGGGGCATAGCTCCGGGGAGCTCTGTATGCTTCGTCTTTAGCATCATTTTTGGTCTACATCATTGCAGAAAGGTTTTCCACTATGTCTGGCATGGAGAAACTGTGCCAGCACAGAAAACATCTCCCATCGTGTTTTATATGTTGAAGAGAGCTCTGCTGAAGTTTATGCACGAAGAAAAAGAAAGTTGTCCAAAACACCTTCCAATCGAATGTTCATGTGTTTGGAAAAGGTAGGAGAATGGTAAGGTACTGCTTTCTATCAGTTTACAAGCTGCGCACACTATCCCAGTGTTGTGCAGCTTCATTCTTCACCTGTCTGAAGCAGCCACTGTCTTCGGCTCCTGGAGGCGAAGAGGCTTCTTCGCGCAAAGGCGATTGTGCCGGTCACTGTGCACTCCAGTGCGCCGGCTACTGACGAGATGTGCACCGGGACCGGCGCTTAGTTTCGGGGAGATCCGTACTTTCGTCTTTAGCGTCATTTTTGGTCTACATCATTGCAGAAAGGTTTTCCACTACGTTAGGCAAGGAGAAACTCTGCCAGCACAGAAAACATCTTCCATGGTGTTTTACATCTTGCAGAGAGCTCTGCAGAAGTTTATGCACGAAGAAAGAGAAGGTTGTTGAAAGCACCTTCCAACTGATTGGTCATGTGTTTGGAAAAGGTAGGACAGTGGTAAGGTACTGTTTTCTATCAGTTTGCAAGATGCGCACACTATCCCAGTGTTGTGCAGCTTCATTCTTCACCTGTCTGAAGCAGCCACTCTCTTCGGCTCCTGGAGGCGAAGAAGCGGCTTCTTCGCGCAAAGGCGATTGTGCCGGTCACAGTGCACTCCAGTGCGGCGGCTACTGACGAAATGTGCCCGGGACCGGCGCGCTTAGTTTCGGGGAGCCCGTACTTTCGTCTTTAGCGTCATTTTTGGTCTACATCATTGCAGAAAGGTTTTCCACTATGTTAAGCAAGGAGAAACTGTGCCAGCACAGAAAACATCTCCCATCGTGTTTTACATGTTGCAGAGAGCTCTGCTGAAGTTTATGCACGAAGAAAAAGAAAGTTGTCCAGAACACCTTCCAACGGAATGTTCATATGTTTGGAAAAGGTAGCAAAGTGGTAAGGTACTGCTTTCTATTAGATTGCAAGATGCGCACACTATCCCAGTGTTGTGCAGCTTCATTCTTCACCATTCCGAAGCAGCCGCTCTTTTGGGCTCCCGGAGGCGAAGAAGCGGCTTCTTCGAGCAAAGGCGATTGTGCCGGTCACTGTGCTCTGCAGTGCGGCGGCTTCTGACAAAATGTGCCCGGGACCAGCACTTAGCTCCGGGGAGCTCCGTATCCTTCGTCTTTCCAGACTTTTGTGGTCTACATCATTGCAGAATGGTTTTCCACTATGTTAAGCAAGGAGAAACTGTGCCAACACGGAAAACATCGCCCATCGTGTTTTACATTTTGAAGAGAGCTCTGCAGAAGTTTATGCACGAAGAAAAAGAAAGTTGTCCAAAACACCTTCATTAAAAATGTTCATGTGTTTGGAAAAGGTAGGACAGTGGTAAGGTACTGTTTTCTATCAGATTGCAAGCTGTGCACACAATCCCAGGGTTGTGCAGCTTCATTCTTCACCTTTCAGAAGTAGCCGCTCTCTCCGGCTTCCGGAGGCGAAGAAGCGGCTTCTTCGAGCAAAGGCGATTGCGCCGGTCACAGTGCGCTGCAGTGCGGCAGCTTCTGCCGGAATGTGCCCGGGACAGGCGGTTAGCTCCGGGTACATCCATACAATCTTCTTTCTGGACTTTTGTGGTCTACATCATGCAAAAAACATTTCCCCTATGTCTGGCAAGGAGACACTGTGCCAACACAGAAAACATCTCCCTTCTTGTTTTACATGTTGCAGAGAGCTCTGCAGAAGTTTAAGCACGAAGAAAAAGAGAGTTGTGCAAAACACCTTCCAATGGCATGTTCATGTGTTTGTAAAAGGTAGGACAGTGGTAAGGTACTGTTTTCTATCAGTTTGCAAGCTGCGCACACTATCCCAGTGTTGTGCAGCTTCATTCTTCACCTTTCCGAAGCAGCCGCTCTTTTGGGCTCCCGGAGGCGAAGAAGCGGCTTCTTCGAGCAAAGGCGATTGTGCCGGTCACTGTGCTCTGCAGTGCGGCGGCTTCTGACAAAATGTTCCCGGGACCAGCACTTAGCTCCGGGGAGCTCCGTATCCTTCGTCTTTCCAGACTTTTGTGGTCTACATCATTGCAGAATGGTTTTCCACTATGTTAAGCAAGGAGAAACTGTGCCAGCACGGAAAACATCGCCCATCGTGTTTTACATTTTGAAGAGAGCTCTGCAGAAGTTTATGCACGAAGAAAAAGAAAGTTGTCCAAAACACCTTCCTTAAAAATGTTCATGTGTTTGGAAAAGGTAGGAGAGTGGTAAGGTACTGCTTTGGATCTGTTTGCAAGCTGCGCACACTATCCCAGTGTTGTGCAGCTTTATTCTCACCTGTCGGAAGCAGCCACTTTCTTGGGCTCCTGGAGGCGAAGAGGCTTCTTCGCGCAAAGGCGATTGTACCGGTCACTGTGCTCTGCAGTGCGGCGGCATCTGTCGAAATATGCCCGGGACCGGCGCTTAGCTCCGGGGACCTCCGTACTTTCGTCTTTCTGGACTTTTGTGGCCTACATCATTGCAGAAAGGTTTTCCACTATGTTAGGCAAGGAGAAACTGTGCCAGCACAGAAAACATCTCCCATCGTGTTTTACATGTTGCAGAGAGCTCTGCTGAAGTTTATGAACGAAGAAAAAGAAAGTTGTTGAAAACACCTTCCAACCGAATGTTCATGTGTTTGGAAAAGGTAGGATAATGGTAAGGTACTGCTTTCTATCAGTTTACAAGCTGCGCACACTATCCCAGTGTTGTGCAGCTTCATTCTTCACCTGTCTGAAGCAGCCACTCTCTTCGGCTCCTGGAGGCGAAAAGGCTTCTTCGCGCAAAGGCGATTGTGCCGGTCACAGTGCACTCCAGTGCGGCGGCTACTGACGAAATGTGCCCGGGACCGGCGCGCTTAGTTTCGGGGAGCTCCGTACTTTGGTCTTTAGCGTCATTTTTGGTCTACATCATTGCAGAAAGGTTTTCCACTATGTTAGGCAAGGAGAAACTGTGCCAGCACAGAAAACATCTCCCATCGTGTTTTATATGTTGAAGAGAGCTCTACAGAAGTTTATGCACGAAGAAAAACAAAGTTGTTGAAAACACCTTCCAACCGAATATTCATGTGTTTGGAAAATAAGAAGATTGGTAAGGTACTGTTTTCTATCAGATTGCAAGCTGCGCATACTATCCCAGTGTTGTGCAGCTTCATTCTTCACCTTTCCGAAGCAGCCGCTCTCTCAGGCTCCCGGAGGCGAAGAAGCGGCTTCTTCGAGTAAAGGCAATTGCACCCGTCACAGTGCACTCCAGTGCGGCGGCTTCTGCCGAAATGTGCCCGGGACCGGTGCTTAGCTCCGGGGAGATCCGTACTTTCGTCTTTATGGACTTTTGTGGCCTACATCATTGCAGAAAGGTTTTCCACTACGTTAGGCAAAGAGAAACTGTGCCAGCACAGAAAACATCTCCCATCGTGTTTTACATGTTGCAGAGAGCTCTGCAGCAGTTTATGCACGAAGAAAAAGAAAGTTGGCCAGAACACCTTCCAACGGAATGTTCATATGTCTGGAAAAGGTAGGACAGTGGTAAGGTACTGCTTTCTATCAGTTTGCAAGCTGCGCACACTATCCCAGTGTTGTGCAGCTTCATTCTTCACCATTCCGAAGCAGCCGCACTCTCCAGCTGCCGGAGGCGAAGATGCGGCTTCTTCGAGCAAAGGCGATTGCGCCGGACACAGTGCGCTGCGGTGCGGCAGCTTCTGCCGGAATGTGCCCGGGACCGGCGCTTAGCTCCGGGGAGCTCCGTATCCTTCGTCTTTAGCGACTTTTGTGGCCTACATCATTGCTGAAAGGTTTTCCACTACGTTAGGCAAAGAGAAACTGTGCCAGCACAGAAAACATCTCCCATCGTGTTTTACATGTTGCAGAGAGCTCTGCTGAAGTTTATGAACGAAGAAAAAGAAAGTTGTTGAAAACACCTTCCAACCGAATGTTCATGTGTTTGGAAAAGGTAGGACAGTGGTAAGGTACTGCTTTCTATCAGTTTGCAAGCTGCGCACACTATCCCAGTGTTGTGCAGCTTCATTCTTCACCATTCCGAAGCAGCCGCACTCTCCAGCTGCCGGAGGCGAAGATGCGGCTTCTTCGAGCAAAGGCGATTGCGCCGGACACAGTGCGCTGCGGTGCGGCAGCTTCTGCCGGAATGTGCCCGGGACCGGCGCTTAGCTCCGGGGAGCTCCGTATCCTTCGTCTTTAGCGTCTTTTGTCGTCTACATCATTGCAGAAAGGTTTTCCACTATGTTAAGCAAGGAGAAACTGTGCCAGCACAGAAAACATCTCCCATCGTGTTTTATATGTTGAAGAGAGCTCTGCTGAAGTTTATGCACGAAGAAAAAGAAAGTTGTCCAAAACACCTTCCAATCGAATGTTCATGTGTTTGGAAAAGGTAGGAGAGAAGTAAGGTACTGTTTTGGATCAGTTTGCAAGCTGCGCACACTATCCCAGTGTTGTGCAGCTTCATTCTTCACCTGTCTGAAGCAGCCACTCTCTTCGGCTCCTGGAGGCGAAGAGGCTTCTTCGCGCAAAGGCGATTGTGCCGGTCACTGTGCACTCCAGTGCGCCGGCTACTGACGAGATGTGCACCGGGACCGGCGCTTAGTTTCGGGGAGATCCGTACTTTCGTCTTTAGCGTCATTTTTGGTCTACATCATTGCAGAAAGGTTTTCCACTACGTTAGGCAAGGAGAAACTCTGCCAGCACAGAAAACCTCTTCCATGGTGTTTTACATCTTGCAGAGAGGTCTGCAGAAGTTTATGAACGAAGAAAGAGAAGGTTGTTGAAAGCACCTTCCAACTGATTGGTCATGTGTTTGGAAAAGGTAGGACAGTGGTAAGGTACTGTTTTCTATCAGTTTACAAGCTGCGCACACTATCCCAGTGTTGTGCAGCTTCATTCTTCACCTGTCTCAAGCAGCCACTCTCTTCGGCTCCTGGAGGCGAAGAAGCGGCTTCTTCGCGCAAAGGCGATTGTGCCGGTCACAGTGCACTCCAGTGCGGCGGCTACTGACGAAATGTGCCCGGGACCGGCGCGCTTAGTTTCGGGGAGCCCGTACTTTCGTCTTTAGCGTCATTTTTGGTCTACATCATTGCAGAAAGGTTTTCCACTATGTTAAGCAAGGAGAAACTGTGCCAGCACAGAAAACATCTCCCATCGTGTTTTACATGTTGCAGAGAGCTCTGCTGAAGTTTATGCACGAAGAAAAAGAAAGTTGTCCAGAACACCTTCCAACGGAATGTTCATATGTTTGGAAAAGGTAGCAAAGTGGTAAGGTACTGTTTTCTATCAGATTGCAAGCTGTGCACACAATCCCAGGGTTGTGCAGCTTCATTCTTCACCTTTCCGAAGCAGCCGCTCTCTCCGGCTTCCGGAGGCGAAGAAGCGGCTTCTTCGAGCAAAGGCGATTGCGCCGGTCACAGTGCGCTGCAGTGCGGCAGCTTCTGCCGGAATGTGCCCGGGACAGGCGGTTAGCTCCGGGTACATCCATACAATCTTCTTTCTGGACTTTTGTGGTCTACATCATGCAAAAAACATTTCCCCTATGTCTGGCAAGGAGACACTGTGCCAACACAGAAAACATCTCCCTTCTTGTTTTACATGTTGCAGAGAGCTCTGCAGAAGTTTAAGCACGAAGAAAAAGAAAGTTGTTGAAAACACCTTCCAACCGAATGTTCATGTGTTTGGAAAAGGTAGGACAGTGGTAAGGTACTGTTTTCTATCAGTTTGCAAGCTGCGCACACTATCCCAGTGTTGTGCAGCTTCATTCTTCACCTTTCCGAAGCAGCCGCTCTTTTGGGCTCCCGGAGGCGAAGAAGCGGCTTCTTCGAGCAAAGGCGATTGTGCCGGTCACTGTGCTCTGCAGTGCGGCGGCTTCTGACAAAATGTTCCCGGGACCAGCACTTAGCTCCGGGGAGCTCCGTATCCTTCGTCTTTCCAGACTTTTGTGGTCTACATCATTGCAGAATGGTTTTCCACTATGTTAAGCAAGGAGAAACTGTGCCAGCACGGAAAACATCGCCCATCGTGTTTTACATTTTGAAGAGAGCTCTGCAGAAGTTTATGCACGAAGAAAAAGAAAGTTGTCCAAAACACCTTCCTTAAAAATGTTCATGTGTTTGGAAAAGGTAGGAGAGTGGTAAGGTACTGCTTTGGATCTGTTTGCAAGCTGCGCACACTATCCCAGTGTTGTGCAGCTTTATTCTCACCTGTCGGAAGCAGCCACTTTCTTGGGCTCCTGGAGGCGAAGAGGCTTCTTCGCGCAAAGGCGATTGTACCGGTCACTGTGCTCTGCAGTGCGGCGGCATCTGTCGAAATATGCCCGGGACCGGCGCTTAGCTCCGGGGACCTCCGTACTTTCGTCTTTCTGGACTTTTGTGGCCTACATCATTGCAGAAAGGTTTTCCACTATGTTAGGCAAGGAGAAACTGTGCCAGCACAGAAAACATCTCCCATCGTGTTTTACATGTTGCAGAGAGCTCTGCTGAAGTTTATGAACGAAGAAAAAGAAAGTTGTTGAAAACACCTTCCAACCGAATGTTCATGTGTTTGGAAAAGGTAGGAGAATGGTAAGGTACTGCTTTCTATCAGTTTACAAGCTGCGCACACTATCCCAGTGTTGTGCAGCTTCATTCTTCACCTGTCTGAAGCAGCCACTCTCTTCGGCTCCTGGAGGCGAAAAGGCTTCTTCGCGCAAAGGCGATTGTGCCGGTCACAGTGCACTCCAGTGCGGCGGCTACTGACGAAATGTGCCCGGGACCGGCGCGCTTAGTTTCGGGGAGCTCCGTACTTTGGTCTTTAGCGTCATTTTTGGTCTACATCATTGCAGAAAGGTTTTCCACTATGTTAGGCAAGGAGAAACTGTGCCAGCACAGAAAACATCTCCCATCGTGTTTTATATGTTGAAGAGAGCTCTACAGAAGTTTATGCACGAAGAAAAACAAAGTTGTTGAAAACACCTTCCAACCGAATATTCATGTGTTTGGAAAATAAGAAGATTGGTAAGGTACTGCTTTCTATCAGATTGCAAGCTGCGCATACTATCCCAGTGTTGTGCAGCTTCATTCTTCACCTTTCCGAAGCAGCCGCTCTCTCAGGCTCCCGGAGGCGAAGAAGCGGCTTCTTCGAGTAAAGGCAATTGCACCCGTCACAGTGCACTCCAGTGCGGCGGCTTCTGCCGAAATGTGCCCGGGACCGGTGCTTAGCTCCGGGGAGATCCGTATTTTCGTCTTTATGGACTTTTGTGGCCTACATCATTGCAGAAAGGTTTTCCACTACGTTAGGCAAAGAGAAACTGTGCCAGCACAGAAAACATCTCCCATCGTGTTTTACATGTTGCAGAGAGCTCTGCAGCAGTTTATGCACGAAGAAAAAGAAAGTTGGCCAGAACACCTTCCAACGGAATGTTCATATGTCTGGAAAAGGTAGGACAGTGGTAAGGTACTGCTTTCTATCAGTTTGCAAGATGCGCACACTATCCCAGTGTTGTGCAGCTTCATTGTTCACCATTCCGAAGCAGCCGCACTCTCCAGCTGCCGGAGGCGAAGATGCGGCTTCTTCGAGCAAAGACGATTGCGCCGGTCACAGTGCGCTGCAGTGCGGCAGCTTCTGCCGGAATGTGCCCGGGACCGGCGCTTAGCTCCGGGGAGCTCCGTATCCTTCGTCTTTAGCGACTTTTGTGGCCTACATCATTGCTGAAAGGTTTTCCACTACGTTAGGCAAGGAGAAACTGTGCCAGCACAGAAAACATCTCCCATCGTGTTTTACATGTTGCAGAGAGCTCTGCTGAAGTTTATGAACGAAGAAAAAGAAAGTTGTTGAAAACACCTTCCAACCGAATGTTCATGTGTTTGGAAAAGGTAGGACAGTGGTAAGGTACTGCTTTTTATCAGTTTGCAAGCTGCGCACACTATCCCAGTGTTGTGCAGCTTCATTGTTCACCATTCCGAAGCAGCCGCACTCTCCAGCTGCCGGAGGCGAAGATGCGGCTTCTTCGAGCAAAGGCGATTGCGCCGGACACAGTGCGCTGCGGTGCGGCAGCTTCTGCCGGAATGTGCCCGGGACCGGCGCTTAGCTCCGGGGAGCTCCGTATCCTTCGTCTTTAGCGTCTTTTGTCGTCTACATCATTGCAGAAAGGTTTTCCACTATGTTAGGCAAGGAGAAATTGTGCCAGCAGAGAAAACATCTCCCATCGTGTTTTACATGTTCCAGAGAGCTCTACAGAGTGTGTTGCAAGACGAAAAACCAAGTTGTCCAAAACACCTTCCAAACGAATGTTCATGTGTTTGGAAAAGGTAGGAAAGTGGTAAGGTACTGTTTTCTATCAGTTTGCAAGCTGTGCACACTATCCCAGTGTTGTGCAGCTTCATTCTTCACCTTTCCAAAGAAGCCGCTCTCTCCGGCTCCCGGAGGCGAAGAAGCGGCTTCTTCGCGCAAAGGCAATTGTTCCGGTCACAGTGCTACGAAGTGCGGCGGCTTCTGACGAATTGTGCCAGGCACCGGGGCTATGTCCGGGACATCCGTGCCTTTTTCTTCTGGACTTCTCTGGTCAACATCATGGCAAAAATCTTTTCCAATATGTCTGGCAAGGAGAAACTGTGCCAACACAGAAAACATCTCCCATCGTGTTTTAAATGTTGCAGAGAGCTCTACAGAGTGTGTTGCAAGAAGAAAAACAAAATTGTCCAAAACACCTTCCAATCGAATGTTCATGTGTTTGGAAAAGGTAGACGACTGTAAGGTACTGTTTTCTATCAGTATGCAAGATGCGCACACTATCCCAGTGTTGTGCAGCTTCATTCTTCACCTGTCTTAGGCAGCCACTTTCTTCGGCTCCCGGAGGCGAAGAAGCGGCTTCTTCGCGCAAAGGCGATTGTACCGGTCACTGTGCACTCCATTGCGGCGGCTTCTTCTGAAATGTGCCCGGGATTGGGGCATAGCTCCGGGGATCTCCGTACTTTCGTCTTTCTGGACTTTTGTGGCCTACATCATTGCAGAAAGGTTTTCCACTATGTTAAGCAAGGAGAAACTGTGCCAGCACAGAAAACATCTCCCATCGTGTTTTACATGTTGCAGAGAGCTCTGCTGAAGTTTATGCACGAAGAAAAAGAAAGTTGTTGAAAACACCTTCCAACCGAATGTTCATGTGTTTGGAAAAGGTAGGAGAGTGGTAAGGTACTGTTTTCTATCAGTTTGCAAGCTGCGCACACTATCCCAGTGTTGTGCAGCTTCATTCTTCACCTTTCCGAAGTAGCCGCACACTCCAGCTGCCGGAGGCGAAGATGCGGCTTCTTCGAGCAAAGGCAATTGCACCCGTCACAGTGCACTCCAGTGCGGCGGCTTCTGACGAAATGTGCCCGGGACCTGCGCTTAGCTCCGGGGACCTCCGTACTTTCTTCTTTCCAGACTTTTGTGGCCTACGTCATTGCAGAAAGGTTTTCCACTATGTTAAGCAAGGAGAAACTGTGCCAGCAGAGAAAACATCTCCCATCGTGTTTTACATGTTGCAGAGAGCTCTGCAGAAGTTTATGCACGAATAAAATAAAGTTGTCCAAAACACCTTCCAACAGAATGTTCATGTGTTTGGAAAAGGTAGGAGAGTGGTAAGGTACGGTTATCTATCAGTCTGCAAGCTGCGTACACTATCCCAGTGTTTTGCAGCTTCATTCTCACCTTTCCGAAGCTACTGGTCTCTCCGGCTCCCGGAGGCGAAGAAGCGGCTTCTTCGCGCAAAGGCGATTGTACCGGTCACTGTGCACTCCAGTGCGGCGGCTACTGACGAAATGGGCCCGGGACCGGGGCATAGCTCCTGGGAGCTCTGTATGCTTCGTCTTTAGCATCATTTTTTAATCTACATCATTGCAGAAAGGTTTTCCACTATGTTAAGCAAGGAGAAACTGTGCCAGCACAGAAAACATCTCCCATCGTGTTTTACATGTTGAAGAGAACTCTATAGAAGTTTATGCACGAAGAAAAAGAAAGTTGTCCAAAACTCTTCCAACCGAATGTTCATGTGTTTGGAAAAGGTAGGACAGTGGTAAGCTACGGTTATCTATCAGTTTGCAAGCTGTGCACACTATCCCAGTGTTGTGCAGCTTCATTCTCACCCTTCCGAAGCTACTGGTCTCTCCGGCTCCCGGATGCGAAGAAGCGGCTTCTTCGCTCAAAGGCGATTGTACCGGTCACTGTGCACTCCAGTGCGGCGGCTTCTTCTGAAATGTGCCCGGGACCGGGGCATAGCTCCGGGGAGCTCTGTATGCTTCGTCTTTAGCATCATTTTTGGTCTACATCATTGCAGAAAGGTTTTCCACTATGTCTGGCATGGAGAAACTGTGCCAGCACAGAAAACATCTCCCATCGTGTTTTATATGTTGAAGAGAGCTCTGCTGAAGTTTATGCACGAAGAAAAAGAAAGTTGTCCAAAACACCTTCCAATCGAATGTTCATGTGTTTGGAAAAGGTAGGAGAGAAGTAAGGTACTGTTTTGGATCAGTTTGCAAGCTGCGCACACTATCCCAGTGTTGTGCAGCTTCATTCTTCACCTGTCTGAAGCAGCCACTGTCTTCGGCTCCTGGAGGCGAAGAGGCTTCTTCGCGCAAAGGCGATTGTGCCGGTCACTGTGCACTCCAGTGCGCCGGCTACTGACGAGATGTGCACCGGGACCGGCGCTTAGTTTCGGGGAGATCCGTACTTTCGTCTTTAGCGTCATTTTTGGTCTACATCATTGCAGAAAGGTTTTCCACTACGTTAGGCAAGGAGAAACTCTGCCAGCACAGAAAACATCTTCCATGGTGTTTTACATCTTGCAGAGAGCTCTGCAGAAGTTTATGCACGAAGAAAGAGAAGGTTGTTGAAAGCACCTTCCAACTGATTGGTCATGTGTTTGGAAAAGGTAGGACAGTGGTAAGGTACTGTTTTCTATCAGTTTGCAAGATGCGCACACTATCCCAGTGTTGTGCAGCTTCATTCTTCACCTGTCTGAAGCAGCCACTCTCTTCGGCTCCTGGAGGCGAAGAAGCGGCTTCTTCGCGCAAAGGCGATTGTGCCGGTCACAGTGCACTCCAGTGCGGCGGCTACTGACGAAATGTGCCCGGGACCGGCGCGCTTAGTTTCGGGGAGCCCGTACTTTCGTCTTTAGCGTCATTTTTGGTCTACATCATTGCAGAAAGGTTTTCCACTATGTTAAGCAAGGAGAAACTGTGCCAGCACAGAAAACATCTCCCATCGTGTTTTACATGTTGCACAGAGCTCTGCTGAAGTTTATGCACGAAGAAAAAGAAAGTTGTCCAGAACACCTTCCAACGGAATGTTCATATGTTTGGAAAAGGTAGCAAAGTGGTAAGGTACTGCTTTCTATTAGATTGCAAGATGCGCACACTATCCCAGTGTTGTGCAGCTTCATTCTTCACCATTCCGAAGCAGCCGCTCTTTTGGGCTCCCGGAGGCGAAGAAGCGGCTTCTTCGAGCAAAGGCGATTGTGCCGGTCACTGTGCTCTGCAGTGCGGCGGCTTCTGACAAAATGTGCCCGGGACCAGCACTTAGCTCCGGGGAGCTCCGTATCCTTCGTCTTTCCAGACTTTTGTGGTCTACATCATTGCAGAATGGTTTTCCACTATGTTAAGCAAGGAGAAACTGTGCCAACACGGAAAACATCGCCCATCGTGTTTTACATTTTGAAGAGAGCTCTGCAGAAGTTTATGCACGAAGAAAAAGAAAGTTGTCCAAAACACCTTCATTAAAAATGTTCATGTGTTTGGAAAAGGTAGGACAGTGGTAAGGTACTGTTTTCTATCAGATTGCAAGCTGTGCACACAATCCCAGGGTTGTGCAGCTTCATTCTTCACCTTTCCGAAGCAGCCGCTCTCTCCGGCTTCCGGAGGCGAAGAAGCGGCTTCTTCGAGCAAAGGCGATTGCGCCGGTCACAGTGCGCTGCAGTGCGGCAGCTTCTGCCGGAATGTGCCCGGGACAGGCGGTTAGCTCCGGGTACATCCATACAATCTTCTTTCTGGACTTTTGTGGTCTACATCATGCAAAAAACATTTCCCCTATGTCTGGCAAGGAGACACTGTGCCAACACAGAAAACATCTCCCTTCTTGTTTTACATGTTGCAGAGAGCTCTGCAGAAGTTTAAGCACGAAGAAAAAGAAAGTTGTTGAAAACACCTTCCAACCGAATGTTCATGTGTTTGGAAAAGGTAGGACAGTGGTAAGGTACTGTTTTCTATCAGTTTGCAAGCTGCGCACACTATCCCAGTGTTGTGCAGCTTCATTCTTCACCTTTCCGAAGCAGCCGCTCTTTTGGGCTCCCGGAGGCGAAGAAGCGGCTTCTTCGAGCAAAGGCGATTGTGCCGGTCACTGTGCTCTGCAGTGCGGCGGCTTCTGACAAAATGTTCCCGGGACCAGCACTTAGCTCCGGGGAGCTCCGTATCCTTCGTCTTTCCAGACTTTTGTGGTCTACATCATTGCAGAATGGTTTTCCACTATGTTAAGCAAGGAGAAACTGTGCCAGCACGGAAAACATCGCCCATCGTGTTTTACATTTTGAAGAGAGCTCTGCAGAAGTTTATGCACGAAGAAAAAGAAAGTTGTCCAAAACACCTTCCTTAAAAATGTTCATGTGTTTGGAAAAGGTAGGAGAGTGGTAAGGTACTGCTTTGGATCTGTTTGCAAGCTGCGCACACTATCCCAGTGTTGTGCAGCTTTATTCTCACCTGTCGGAAGCAGCCACTTTCTTGGGCTCCTGGAGGCGAAGAGGCTTCTTCGCGCAAAGGCGATTGTACCGGTCACTGTGCTCTGCAGTGCGGCGGCATCTGTCGAAATATGCCCGGGACCGGCGCTTAGCTCCGGGGACCTCCGTACTTTCGTCTTTCTGGACTTTTGTGGCCTACATCATTGCAGAAAGGTTTTCCACTATGTTAGGCAAGGAGAAACTGTGCCAGCACAGAAAACATCTCCCATCGTGTTTTACATGTTGCAGAGAGCTCTGCTGAAGTTTATGAACGAAGAAAAAGAAAGTTGTTGAAAACACCTTCCAACCGAATGTTCATGTGTTTGGAAAAGGTAGGATAATGGTAAGGTACTGCTTTCTATCAGTTTACAAGCTGCGCACACTATCCCAGTGTTGTGCAGCTTCATTCTTCACCTGTCTGAAGCAGCCACTCTCTTCGGCTCCTGGAGGCGAAAAGGCTTCTTCGCGCAAAGGCGATTGTGCCGGTCACAGTGCACTCCAGTGCGGCGGCTACTGACGAAATGTGCCCGGGACCGGCGCGCTTAGTTTCGGGGAGCTCCGTACTTTGGTCTTTAGCGTCATTTTTGGTCTACATCATTGCAGAAAGGTTTTCCACTATGTTAGGCAAGGAGAAACTGTGCCAGCACAGAAAACATCTCCCATCGTGTTTTATATGTTGAAGAGAGCTCTACAGAAGTTTATGCACGAAGAAAAAGAAAGTTGTTTGAAACACCTTCCAACCGAATATTCATGTGTTTGGAAAATAAGAAGATTGGTAAGGTACTGTTTTCTATCAGATTGCAAGCTGCGCATACTATCCCAGTGTTGTGCAGCTTCATTCTTCACCTTTCCGAAGCAGCCGCTCTCTCAGGCTCCCGGAGGCGAAGAAGCGGCTTCTTCGAGTAAAGGCAATTGCACCCGTCACAGTGCACTCCAGTGCGGCGGCTTCTGCCGAAATGTGCCCGGGACCGGTGCTTAGCTCCGGGGAGATCCGTACTTTCGTCTTTATGGACTTTTGTGGCCTACATCATTGCAGAAAGGTTTTCCACTACGTTAGGCAAAGAGAAACTGTGCCAGCACAGAAAACATCTCCCATCGTGTTTTACATTTTGAAGAGAGCTCTGCAGCAGTTTATGCACGAAGAAAAAGAAAGTTGGCCAGAACACCTTCCAACGGAATGTTCATATGTCTGGAAAAGGTAGGACAGTGGTAAGGTACTGCTTTCTATCAGTTTGCAAGCTGCGCACACTATCCCAGTGTTGTGCAGCTTCATTGTTCACCATTCCGAAGCAGCCGCACTCTCCAGCTGCCGGAGGCGAAGATGCGGCTTCTTCGAGCAAAGACGATTGCGCCGGTCACAGTGCGCTGCAGTGCGGCAGCTTCTGCCGGAATGTGCCCGGGACCGGCGCTTAGCTCCGGGGAGCTCCGTATCCTTCGTCTTTAGCGACTTTTGTGGCCTACATCATTGCTGAAAGGTTTTCCACTACGTTAGGCAAGGAGAAACTGTGCCAGCACAGAAAACATCTCCCATCGTGTTTTACATGTTGCAGAGAGCTCTGCTGAAGTTTATGAACGAAGAAAAAGAAAGTTGTTGAAAACACCTTCCAACCGAATGTTCATGTGTTTGGAAAAGGTAGGACAGTGGTAAGGTACTGCTTTCTATCAGTTTGCAAGCTGCGCACACTATCCCAGTGTTGTGCAGCTTCATTCTTCACCATTCCGAAGCAGCCGCACTCTCCAGCTGCCGGAGGCGAAGATGCGGCTTCTTCGAGCAAAGGCGATTGCGCCGGACACAGTGCGCTGCGGTGCGGCAGCTTCTGCCGGAATGTGCCCGGGACCGGCGCTTAGCTCCGGGGAGCTCCGTATCCTTCGTCTTTAGCGTCTTTTGTCGTCTACATCATTGCAGAAAGGTTTTCCACTATGTTAGGCAAGGAGAAATTGTGCCAGCAGAGAAAACATCTCCCATCGTGTTTTACATGTTCCAGAGAGCTCTACAGAGTGTGTTGCAAGACGAAAAACCAAGTTGTCCAAAACACCTTCCAAACGAATGTTCATGTGTTTGGAAAAGGTAGGAAAGTGGTAAGGTACTGTTTTCTATCAGTTTGCAAGCTGTGCACACTATCCCAGTGTTGTGCAGCTTCATTCTTCACCTTTCCAAAGAAGCCGCTCTCTCCGGCTTCCGGACGCGAAGAAGCGGCTTCTTCGCGCAAAGGCAATTGTTCCGGTCACAGTGCTACGAAGTGCGGCGGCTTCTGACGAATTGTGCCAGGCACCGGGGCTATGTCCGGGACATCCGTGCCTTTTTCTTCTGGACTTCTCTGGTCAACATCATGGCAAAAATCTTTTCCAATATGTCTGGCAAGGAGAAACTGTGCCAACACAGAAAACATCTCCCATCGTGTTTTAAATGTTGCAGAGAGCTCTACAGAGTGTGTTGCAAGAAGAAAAACAAAATTGTCCAAAACACCTTCCAATCGAATGTTCATGTGTTTGGAAAAGGTAGACGACTGTAAGGTACTGTTTTCTATCAGTATGCAAGATGCGCACACTATCCCAGTGTTGTGCAGCTTCATTCTTCACCTGTCTTAGGCAGCCACTTTCTTCGGCTCCCGGAGGCGAAGAAGCGGCTTCTTCGCGCAAAGGCGATTGTACCGGTCACTGTGCACTCCATTGCGGCGGCTTCTTCTGAAATGTGCCCGGGATTGGGGCATAGCTCCGGGGATCTCCGTACTTTCGTCTTTCTGGACTTTTGTGGCCTACATCATTGCAGAAAGGTTTTCCACTATGTTAAGCAAGGAGAAACTGTGCCAGCACAGAAAACATCTCCCATCGTGTTTTACATGTTGCAGAGAGCTCTGCTGAAGTTTATGCACGAAGAAAAAGAAAGTTGTTGAAAACACCTTCCAACCGAATGTTCATGTGTTTGGAAAAGGTAGGAGAGTGGTAAGGTACTGTTTTCTATCAGTTTGCAAGCTGCGCACACTATCCCAGTGTTGTGCAGCTTCATTCTTCACCTTTCCGAAGTAGCCGCACACTCCAGCTGCCGGAGGCGAAGATGCGGCTTCTTCGAGCAAAGGCAATTGCACCCGTCACAGTGCACTCCAGTGCGGCGGCTTCTGACGAAATGTGCCCGGGACCTGCGCTTAGCTCCGGGGACCTCCGTACTTTCTTCTTTCCAGACTTTTGTGGCCTACGTCATTGCAGAAAGGTTTTCCACTATGTTAAGCAAGGAGAAACTGTGCCAGCAGAGAAAACATCTCCCATCGTGTTTTACATGTTGCAGAGAGCTCTGCAGAAGTTTATGCACGAATAAAATAAAGTTGTCCAAAACACCTTCCAACAGAATGTTCATGTGTTTGGAAAAGGTAGGAGAGTGGTAAGGTACGGTTATCTATCAGTCTGCAAGCTGCGCACACTATCCCAGTGTTTTGCAGCTTCATTCTCACCTTTCCGAAGCTACTGGTCTCTCCGGCTCCCGGAGGCGAAGAAGCGGCTTCTTCGCGCAAAGGCGATTGTACCGGTCACTGTGCACTCCAGTGCGGCGGCTACTGACGAAATGGGCCCGGGACCGGGGCATAGCTCCTGGGAGCTCTGTATGCTTCGTCTTTAGCATCATTTTTTAATCTACATCATTGCAGAAAGGTTTTCCACTATGTTAAGCAAGGAGAAACTGTGCCAGCACAGAAAACATCTCCCATCGTGTTTTACATGTTGAAGAGAACTCTATAGAAGTTTATGCACGAAGAAAAAGAAAGTTGTCCAAAACTCTTCCAACCGAATGTTCATGTGTTTGGAAAAGGTAGGACAGTGGTAAGCTACGGTTATCTATCAGTTTGCAAGCTGTGCACACTATCCCAGTGTTGTGCAGCTTCATTCTCACCCTTCCGAAGCTACTGGTCTCTCCGGCTCCCGGATGCGAAGAAGCGGCTTCTTCGCTCAAAGGCGATTGTACCGGTCACTGTGCACTCCAGTGCGGCGGCTTCTTCTGAAATGTGCCCGGGACCGGGGCATAGCTCCGGGGAGCTCTGTATGCTTCGTCTTTAGCATCATTTTTGGTCTACATCATTGCAGAAAGGTTTTCCACTATGTCTGGCATGGAGAAACTGTGCCAGCACAGAAAACATCTCCCATCGTGTTTTATATGTTGAAGAGAGCTCTGCTGAAGTTTATGCACGAAGAAAAAGAAAGTTGTCCAAAACACCTTCCAATCGAATGTTCATGTGTTTGGAAAAGGTAGGAGAATGGTAAGGTACTGCTTTCTATCAGTTTACAAGCTGCGCACACTATCCCAGTGTTGTGCAGCTTCATTCTTCACCTGTCTGAAGCAGCCACTGTCTTCGGCTCCTGGAGGCGAAGAGGCTTCTTCGCGCAAAGGCGATTGTGCCGGTCACTGTGCACTCCAGTGCGCCGGCTACTGACGAGATGTGCACCGGGACCGGCGCTTAGTTTCGGGGAGATCCGTACTTTCGTCTTTAGCGTCATTTTTGGTCTACATCATTGCAGAAAGGTTTTCCACTACGTTAGGCAAGGAGAAACTCTGCCAGCACAGAAAACATCTTCCATGGTGTTTTACATCTTGCAGAGAGCTCTGCAGAAGTTTATGCACGAAGAAAGAGAAGGTTGTTGAAAGCACCTTCCAACTGATTGGTCATGTGTTTGGAAAAGGTAGGACAGTGGTAAGGTACTGTTTTCTATCAGTTTGCAAGATGCGCACACTATCCCAGTGTTGTGCAGCTTCATTCTTCACCTGTCTGAAGCAGCCACTCTCTTCGGCTCCTGGAGGCGAAGAAGCGGCTTCTTCGCGCAAAGGCGATTGTGCCGGTCACAGTGCACTCCAGTGCGGCGGCTACTGACGAAATGTGCCCGGGACCGGCGCGCTTAGTTTCGGGGAGCCCGTACTTTCGTCTTTAGCGTCATTTTTGGTCTACATCATTGCAGAAAGGTTTTCCACTATGTTAAGCAAGGAGAAACTGTGCCAGCACAGAAAACATCTCCCATCGTGTTTTACATGTTGCAGAGAGCTCTGCTGAAGTTTATGCACGAAGAAAAAGAAAGTTGTCCAGAACACCTTCCAACGGAATGTTCATATGTTTGGAAAAGGTAGCAAAGTGGTAAGGTACTGCTTTCTATCAGATTGCAAGATGCGCACACTATCCCAGTGTTGTGCAGCTTCATTCTTCACCATTCCGAAGCAGCCGCTCTTTTGGGCTCCCGGAGGCGAAGAAGCGGCTTCTTCGAGCAAAGGCGATTGTGCCGGTCACTGTGCTCTGCAGTGCGGCGGCTTCTGACAAAATGTGCCCGGGACCAGCACTTAGCTCCGGGGAGCTCCGTATCCTTCGTCTTTCCAGACTTTTGTGGTCTACATCATTGCAGAATGGTTTTCCACTATGTTAAGCAAGGAGAAACTGTGCCAACACGGAAAACATCGCCCATCGTGTTTTACATTTTGAAGAGAGCTCTGCAGAAGTTTATGCACGAAGAAAAAGAAAGTTGTCCAAAACACCTTCATTAAAAATGTTCATGTGTTTGGAAAAGGTAGGACAGTGGTAAGGTACTGTTTTCTATCAGTTTGCAAGCTGTGCACACAATCCCAGGGTTGTGCAGCTTCATTCTTCACCTTTCCGAAGTAGCCGCTCTCTCCGGCTTCCGGAGGCGAAGAAGCGGCTTCTTCGAGCAAAGGCGATTGCGCCGGTCACAGTGCGCTGCAGTGCGGCAGCTTCTGCCGGAATGTGCCCGGGACAGGCGGTTAGCTCCGGGTACATCCATACAATCTTCTTTCTGGACTTTTGTGGTCTACATCATGCAAAAAACATTTCCCCTATGTCTGGCAAGGAGACACTGTGCCAACACAGAAAACATCTCCCTTCTTGTTTTACATGTTGCAGAGAGCTCTGCAGAAGTTTAAGCACGAAGAAAAAGAAAGTTGTGCAAAACACCTTCCAATGGCATGTTCATGTGTTTGTAAAAGGTAGGACAGTGGTAAGGTACTGTTTTCTATCAGTTTGCAAGCTGCGCACACTATCCCAGTGTTGTGCAGCTTCATTCTTCACCTTTCCGAAGCAGCCGCTCTTTTGGGCTCCCGGAGGCGAAGAAGCGGCTTCTTCGAGCAAAGGCGATTGTGCCGGTCACTGTGCTCTGCAGTGCGGCGGCTTCTGACAAAATGTTCCCGGGACCAGCACTTAGCTCCGGGGAGCTCCGTATCCTTCGTCTTTCCAGACTTTTGTGGTCTACATCATTGCAGAATGGTTTTCCACTATGTTAAGCAAGGAGAAACTGTGCCAGCACGGAAAACATCGCCCATCGTGTTTTACATTTTGAAGAGAGCTCTGCAGAAGTTTATGCACGAAGAAAAAGAAAGTTGTCCAAAACACCTTCCTTAAAAATGTTCATGTGTTTGGAAAAGGTAGGAGAGTGGTAAGGTACTGCTTTGGATCTGTTTGCAAGCTGCGCACACTATCCCAGTGTTGTGCAGCTTTATTCTCACCTGTCGGAAGCAGCCACTTTCTTGGGCTCCTGGAGGCGAAGAGGCTTCTTCGCGCAAAGGCGATTGTACCGGTCACTGTGCTCTGCAGTGCGGCGGCATCTGTCGAAATATGCCCGGGACCGGCGCTTAGCTCCGGGGACCTCCGTACTTTCGTCTTTCTGGACTTTTGTGGCCTACATCATTGCAGAAAGGTTTTCCACTATGTTAGGCAAGGAGAAACTGTGCCAGCACAGAAAACATCTCCCATCGTGTTTTACATGTTGCAGAGAGCTCTGCTGAAGTTTATGAACGAAGAAAAAGAAAGTTGTTGAAAACACCTTCCAACCGAATGTTCATGTGTTTGGAAAAGGTAGGAGAATGGTAAGGTACTGCTTTCTATCAGTTTACAAGCTGCGCACACTATCCCAGTGTTGTGCAGCTTCATTCTTCACCTGTCTGAAGCAGCCACTCTCTTCGGCTCCTGGAGGCGAAAAGGCTTCTTCGCGCAAAGGCGATTGTGCCGGTCACAGTGCACTCCAGTGCGGCGGCTACTGACGAAATGTGCCCGGGACCGGCGCGCTTAGTTTCGGGGAGCTCCGTACTTTGGTCTTTAGCGTCATTTTTGGTCTACATCATTGCAGAAAGGTTTTCCACTATGTTAGGCAAGGAGAAACTGTGCCAGCACAGAAAACATCTCCCATCGTGTTTTATATGTTGAAGAGAGCTCTACAGAAGTTTATGCACGAAGAAAAACAAAGTTGTTGAAAACACCTTCCAACCGAATATTCATGTGTTTGGAAAATAAGAAGATTGGTAAGGTACTGTTTTCTATCAGATTGCAAGCTGCGCATACTATCCCAGTGTTGTGCAGCTTCATTCTTCACCTTTCCGAAGCAGCCGCTCTCTCAGGCTCCCGGAGGCGAAGAAGCGGCTTCTTCGAGTAAAGGCAATTGCACCCGTCACAGTGCACTCCAGTGCGGCGGCTTCTGCCGAAATGTGCCCGGGACCGGTGCTTAGCTCCGGGGAGATCCGTACTTTCGTCTTTATGGACTTTTGTGGCCTACATCATTGCAGAAAGGTTTTCCACTACGTTAGGCAAAGAGAAACTGTGCCAGCACAGAAAACATCTCCCATCGTGTTTTACATGTTGCAGAGAGCTCTGCAGCAGTTTATGCACGAAGAAAAAGAAAGTTGGCCAGAACACCTTCCAACGGAATGTTCATATGTCTGGAAAAGGTAGGACAGTGGTAAGGTACTGCTTTCTATCAGTTTGCAAGCTGCGCACACTATCCCAGTGTTGTGCAGCTTCATTGTTCACCATTCCGAAGCAGCCGCACTCTCCAGCTGCCGGAGGCGAAGATGCGGCTTCTTCGAGCAAAGGCGATTGCGCCGGACACAGTGCGCTGCGGTGCGGCAGCTTCTGCCGGAATGTGCCCGGGACCGGCGCTTAGCTCCGGGGAGCTCCGTATCCTTCGTCTTTAGCGACTTTTGTGGCCTACATCATTGCAGAAAGGTTTTCCACTATGTTAAGCAAAGAGAAACTGTGCCAGCACAGAAAACATCTCCCATCGTGTTTTACATGTTGCAGAGAGCTCTGCTGAAGTTTATGAACGAAGAAAAAGAAAGTTGTTGAAAACACCTTCCAACCGAATGTTCATGTGTTTGGAAAAGGTAGGACAGTGGTAAGGTACTGCTTTCTATCAGTTTGCAAGCTGCGCACACTATCCCAGTGTTGTGCAGCTTCATTCTTCACCATTCCGAAGCAGCCGCACTCTCCAGCTGCCGGAGGCGAAGATGCGGCTTCTTCGAGCAAAGGCGATTGCGCCGGACACAGTGCGCTGCGGTGCGGCAGCTTCTGCCGGAATGTGCCCGGGACCGGCGCTTAGCTCCGGGGAGCTCCGTATCCTTCGTCTTTAGCGTCTTTTGTCGTCTACATCATTGCAGAAAGGTTTTCCACTATGTTAAGCAAGGAGAAACTGTGCCAGCACAGAAAACATCTCCCATCGTGTTTTATATGTTGAAGAGAGCTCTGCTGAAGTTTATGCACGAAGAAAAAGAAAGTTGTCCAAAACACCTTCCAATCGAATGTTCATGTGTTTGGAAAATGTAGGAGAGAAGTAAGGTACTGTTTTGGATCAGTTTGCAAGCTGCGCACACTATCCCAGTGTTGTGCAGCTTCATTCTTCACCTGTCTGAAGCAGCCACTCTCTTCGGCTCCTGGAGGCGAAGAGGCTTCTTCGCGCAAAGGCGATTGTGCCGGTCACTGTGCACTCCAGTGCGCCGGCTACTGACGAGATGTGCACCGGGACCGGCGCTTAGTTTCGGGGAGATCCGTACTTTCGTCTTTAGCGTCATTTTTGGTCTACATCATTGCAGAAAGGTTTTCCACTACGTTAGGCAAGGAGAAACTCTGCCAGCACAGAAAACCTCTTCCATGGTGTTTTACATCTTGCAGAGAGGTCTGCAGAAGTTTATGAACGAAGAAAGAGAAGGTTGTTGAAAGCACCTTCCAACTGATTGGTCATGTGTTTGGAAAAGGTAGGACAGTGGTAAGGTACTGTTTTCTATCAGTTTACAAGCTGCGCACACTATCCCAGTGTTGTGCAGCTTCATTCTTCACCTGTCTCAAGCAGCCACTCTCTTCGGCTCCTGGAGGCGAAGAAGCGGCTTCTTCGCGCAAAGGCGATTGTGCCGGTCACAGTGCACTCCAGTGCGGCGGCTACTGACGAAATGTGCCCGGGACCGGCGCGCTTAGTTTCGGGGAGCCCGTACTTTCGTCTTTAGCGTCATTTTTGGTCTACATCATTGCAGAAAGGTTTTCCACTATGTTAAGCAAGGAGAAACTGTGCCAGCACAGAAAACATCTCCCATCGTGTTTTACATGTTGCAGAGAGCTCTGCTGAAGTTTATGCACGAAGAAAAAGAAAGTTGTCCAGAACACCTTCCAACGGAATGTTCATATGTTTGGAAAAGGTAGCAAAGTGGTAAGGTACTGCTTTCTATTAGATTGCAAGATGCGCACACTATCCCAGTGTTGTGCAGCTTCATTCTTCACCATTCCGAAGCAGCCGCTCTTTTGGGCTCCCGGAGGCGAAGAAGCGGCTTCTTCGAGCAAAGGCGATTGTGCCGGTCACTGTGCTCTGCAGTGCGGCGGCTTCTGACAAAATGTGCCCGGGACCAGCACTTAGCTCCTGGGAGCTCCGTATCCTTCGTCTTTCCAGACTTTTGTGGTCTACATCATTGCAGAATGGTTTTCCACTATGTTAAGCAAGGAGAAACTGTGCCAGCACGGAAAACATCGCCCATCGTGTTTTACATTTTGAAGAGAGCTCTGCAGAAGTTTATGCACGAAGAAAAAGAAAGTTGTCCAAAACACCTTCCTTAAAAATGTTCATGTGTTTGGAAAAGGTAGGACAGTGGTAAGGTACTGTTTTCTATCAGATTGCAAGCTGTGCACACAATCCCAGGGTTGTGCAGCTTCATTCTTCACCTTTCCGAAGCAGCCGCTCTCTCCGGCTTCCGGAGGCGAAGAAGCGGCTTCTTCGAGCAAAGGCGATTGCGCCGGTCACAGTGCGCTGCAGTGCGGCAGCTTCTGCCGGAATGTGCCCGGGACAGGCGGTTAGCTCCGGGTACATCCATACAATCTTCTTTCTGGACTTTTGTGGTCTACATCATGCAAAAAACATTTCCCCTATGTCTGGCAAGGAGACACTGTGCCAACACAGAAAACATCTCCCTTCTTGTTTTACATGTTGCAGAGAGCTCTGCAGAAGTTTAAGCACGAAGAAAAAGAAAGTTGTTGAAAACACCTTCCAACCGAATGTTCATGTGTTTGGAAAAGGTAGGAGAGTGGTAAGGTACTGTTTTCTATCAGTTTGCAAGCTGCGCACACTATCCCAGTGTTGTGCAGCTTCATTCTTCACCTTTCCGAAGCAGCCGCTCTTTTGGGCTCCCGGAGGCGAAGAAGCGGCTTCTTCGAGCAAAGGCGATTGTGCCGGTCACTGTGCTCTGCAGTGCGGCGGCTTCTGACAAAATGTTCCCGGGACCAGCACTTAGCTCCGGGGAGCTCTGTATCCTTCGTCTTTCCAGACTTTTGTGGTCTACATCATTGCAGAATGGTTTTCCACTATGTTAAGCAAGGAGAAACTGTGCCAGCACGGAAAACATCGCCCATCGTGTTTTACATTTTGAAGAGAGCTCTGCAGAAGTTTATGCACGAAGAAAAAGAAAGTTGTCCAAAACACCTTCCTTAAAAATGTTCATGTGTTTGGAAAAGGTAGGAGAGTGGTAAGGTACTGCTTTGGATCTGTTTGCAAGCTGCGCACACTATCCCAGTGTTGTGCAGCTTTATTCTCACCTGTCGGAAGCAGCCACTTTCTTGGGCTCCTGGAGGCGAAGAGGCTTCTTCGCGCAAAGGCGATTGTACCGGTCACTGTGCTCTGCAGTGCGGCGGCATCTGTCGAAATATGCCCGGGACCGGCGCTTAGCTCCGGGGACCTCCGTACTTTCGTCTTTCTGGACTTTTGTGGCCTACATCATTGCAGAAAGGTTTTCCACTATGTTAGGCAAGGAGAAACTGTGCCAGCACAGAAAACATCTCCCATCGTGTTTTACATGTTGCAGAGAGCTCTGCTGAAGTTTATGAACGAAGAAAAAGAAAGTTGTTGAAAACACCTTCCAACCGAATGTTCATGTGTTTGGAAAAGGTAGGATAATGGTAAGGTACTGCTTTCTATCAGTTTACAAGCTGCGCACACTATCCCAGTGTTGTGCAGCTTCATTCTTCACCTGTCTGAAGCAGCCACTCTCTTCGGCTCCTGGAGGCGAAAAGGCTTCTTCGCGCAAAGGCGATTGTGCCGGTCACAGTGCACTCCAGTGCGGCGGCTACTGACGAAATGTGCCCGGGACCGGCGCGCTTAGTTTCGGGGAGCTCCGTACTTTGGTCTTTAGCGTCATTTTTGGTCTACATCATTGCAGAAAGGTTTTCCACTATGTTAGGCAAGGAGAAACTGTGCCAGCACAGAAAACATCTCCCATCGTGTTTTATATGTTGAAGAGAGCTCTACAGAAGTTTATGCACGAAGAAAAACAAAGTTGTTGAAAACACCTTCCAACCGAATATTCATGTGTTTGGAAAATAAGAAGATTGGTAAGGTACTGTTTTCTATCAGATTGCAAGCTGCGCATACTATCCCAGTGTTGTGCAGCTTCATTCTTCACCTTTCCGAAGCAGCCGCTCTCTCAGGCTCCCGGAGGCGAAGAAGCGGCTTCTTCGAGTAAAGGCAATTGCACCCGTCACAGTGCACTCCAGTGCGGCGGCTTCTGCCGAAATGTGCCCGGGACCGGTGCTTAGCTCCGGGGAGATCCGTACTTTCGTCTTTATGGACTTTTGTGGCCTACATCATTGCAGAAAGGTTTTCCACTACGTTAGGCAAAGAGAAACTGTGCCAGCACAGAAAACATCTCCCATCGTGTTTTACATGTTGCAGAGAGCTCTGCAGCAGTTTATGCACGAAGAAAAAGAAAGTTGGCCAGAACACCTTCCAACGGAATGTTCATATGTCTGGAAAAGGTAGGACAGTGGTAAGGTACTGCTTTCTATCAGTTTGCAAGCTGCGCACACTATCCCAGTGTTGTGCAGCTTCATTCTTCACCATTCCGAAGCAGCCGCACTCTCCAGCTGCCGGAGGCGAAGATGCGGCTTCTTCGAGCAAAGGCGATTGCGCCGGACACAGTGCGCTGCGGTGCGGCAGCTTCTGCCGGAATGTGCCCGGGACCGGCGCTTAGCTCCGGGGAGCTCCGTATCCTTCGTCTTTAGCGACTTTTGTGGCCTACATCATTGCTGAAAGGTTTTCCACTACGTTAGGCAAAGAGAAACTGTGCCAGCACAGAAAACATCTCCCATCGTGTTTTACATGTTGCAGAGAGCTCTGCTGAAGTTTATGAACGAAGAAAAAGAAAGTTGTTGAAAACACCTTCCAACCGAATGTTCATGTGTTTGGAAAAGGTAGGACAGTGGTAAGGTACTGCTTTCTATCAGTTTGCAAGCTGCGCACACTATCCCAGTGTTGTGCAGCTTCATTCTTCACCATTCCGAAGCAGCCGCACTCTCCAGCTGCCGGAGGCGAAGATGCGGCTTCTTCGAGCAAAGGCGATTGCGCCGGACACAGTGCGCTGCGGTGCGGCAGCTTCTGCCGGAATGTGCCCGGGACCGGCGCTTAGCTCCGGGGAGCTCCGTATCCTTCGTCTTTAGCGTCTTTTGTCGTCTACATCATTGCAGAAAGGTTTTCCACTATGTTAAGCAAGGAGAAACTGTGCCAGCACAGAAAACATCTCCCATCGTGTTTTATATGTTGAAGAGAGCTCTGCTGAAGTTTATGCACGAAGAAAAAGAAAGTTGTCCAAAACACCTTCCAATCGAATGTTCATGTGTTTGGAAAATGTAGGAGAGAAGTAAGGTACTGTTTTGGATCAGTTTGCAAGCTGCGCACACTATCCCAGTGTTGTGCAGCTTCATTCTTCACCTGTCTGAAGCAGCCACTCTCTTCGGCTCCTGGAGGCGAAGAGGCTTCTTCGCGCAAAGGCGATTGTGCCGGTCACTGTGCACTCCAGTGCGCCGGCTACTGACGAGATGTGCACCGGGACCGGCGCTTAGTTTCGGGGAGATCCGTACTTTCGTCTTTAGCGTCATTTTTGGTCTACATCATTGCAGAAAGGTTTTCCACTACGTTAGGCAAGGAGAAACTCTGCCAGCACAGAAAACCTCTTCCATGGTGTTTTACATCTTGCAGAGAGGTCTGCAGAAGTTTATGAACGAAGAAAGAGAAGGTTGTTGAAAGCACCTTCCAACTGATTGGTCATGTGTTTGGAAAAGGTAGGACAGTGGTAAGGTACTGTTTTCTATCAGTTTACAAGCTGCGCACACTATCCCAGTGTTGTGCAGCTTCATTCTTCACCTGTCTCAAGCAGCCACTCTCTTCGGCTCCTGGAGGCGAAGAAGCGGCTTCTTCGCGCAAAGGCGATTGTGCCGGTCACAGTGCACTCCAGTGCGGCGGCTACTGACGAAATGTGCCCGGGACCGGCGCGCTTAGTTTCGGGGAGCCCGTACTTTCGTCTTTAGCGTCATTTTTGGTCTACATCATTGCAGAAAGGTTTTCCACTATGTTAAGCAAGGAGAAACTGTGCCAGCACAGAAAACATCTCCCATCGTGTTTTACATGTTGCAGAGAGCTCTGCTGAAGTTTATGCACGAAGAAAAAGAAAGTTGTCCAGAACACCTTCCAACGGAATGTTCATATGTTTGGAAAAGGTAGCAAAGTGGTAAGGTACTGCTTTCTATTAGATTGCAAGATGCGCACACTATCCCAGTGTTGTGCAGCTTCATTCTTCACCATTCCGAAGCAGCCGCTCTTTTGGGCTCCCGGAGGCGAAGAAGCGGCTTCTTCGAGCAAAGGCGATTGTGCCGGTCACTGTGCTCTGCAGTGCGGCGGCTTCTGACAAAATGTGCCCGGGACCAGCACTTAGCTCCTGGGAGCTCCGTATCCTTCGTCTTTCCAGACTTTTGTGGTCTACATCATTGCAGAATGGTTTTCCACTATGTTAAGCAAGGAGAAACTGTGCCAGCACGGAAAACATCGCCCATCGTGTTTTACATTTTGAAGAGAGCTCTGCAGAAGTTTATGCACGAAGAAAAAGAAAGTTGTCCAAAACACCTTCCTTAAAAATGTTCATGTGTTTGGAAAAGGTAGGACAGTGGTAAGGTACTGTTTTCTATCAGATTGCAAGCTGTGCACACAATCCCAGGGTTGTGCAGCTTCATTCTTCACCTTTCCGAAGCAGCCGCTCTCTCCGGCTTCCGGAGGCGAAGAAGCGGCTTCTTCGAGCAAAGGCGATTGCGCCGGTCACAGTGCGCTGCAGTGCGGCAGCTTCTGCCGGAATGTGCCCGGGACAGGCGGTTAGCTCCGGGTACATCCATACAATCTTCTTTCTGGACTTTTGTGGTCTACATCATGCAAAAAACATTTCCCCTATGTCTGGCAAGGAGACACTGTGCCAACACAGAAAACATCTCCCTTCTTGTTTTACATGTTGCAGAGAGCTCTGCAGAAGTTTAAGCACGAAGAAAAAGAAAGTTGTTGAAAACACCTTCCAACCGAATGTTCATGTGTTTGGAAAAGGTAGGAGAGTGGTAAGGTACTGTTTTCTATCAGTTTGCAAGCTGCGCACACTATCCCAGTGTTGTGCAGCTTCATTCTTCACCTTTCCGAAGCAGCCGCTCTTTTGGGCTCCCGGAGGCGAAGAAGCGGCTTCTTCGAGCAAAGGCGATTGTGCCGGTCACTGTGCTCTGCAGTGCGGCGGCTTCTGACAAAATGTTCCCGGGACCAGCACTTAGCTCCGGGGAGCTCCGTATCCTTCGTCTTTCCAGACTTTTGTGGTCTACATCATTGCAGAATGGTTTTCCACTATGTTAAGCAAGGAGAAACTGTGCCAGCACGGAAAACATCGCCCATCGTGTTTTACATTTTGAAGAGAGCTCTGCAGAAGTTTATGCACGAAGAAAAAGAAAGTTGTCCAAAACACCTTCCTTAAAAATGTTCATGTGTTTGGAAAAGGTAGGAGAGTGGTAAGGTACTGCTTTGGATCTGTTTGCAAGCTGCGCACACTATCCCAGTGTTGTGCAGCTTTATTCTCACCTGTCGGAAGCAGCCACTTTCTTGGGCTCCTGGAGGCGAAGAGGCTTCTTCGCGCAAAGGCGATTGTACCGGTCACTGTGCTCTGCAGTGCGGCGGCATCTGTCGAAATATGCCCGGGACCGGCGCTTAGCTCCGGGGACCTCCGTACTTTCGTCTTTCTGGACTTTTGTGGCCTACATCATTGCAGAAAGGTTTTCCACTATGTTAGGCAAGGAGAAACTGTGCCAGCACAGAAAACATCTCCCATCGTGTTTTACATGTTGCAGAGAGCTCTGCTGAAGTTTATGAACGAAGAAAAAGAAAGTTGTTGAAAACACCTTCCAACCGAATGTTCATGTGTTTGGAAAAGGTAGGACAGTGGTAAGGTACTGCTTTCTATCAGTTTACAAGCTGCGCACACTATCCCAGTGTTGTGCAGCTTCATTCTTCACCTGTCTGAAGCAGCCACTCTCTTCGGCTCCTGGAGGCGAAAAGGCTTCTTCGCGCAAAGGCGATTGTGCCGGTCACAGTGCACTCCAGTGCGGCGGCTACTGACGAAATGTGCCCGGGACCGGCGCGCTTAGTTTCGGGGAGCTCCGTACTTTGGTCTTTAGCGTCATTTTTGGTCTACATCATTGCAGAAAGGTTTTCCACTATGTTAGGCAAGGAGAAACTGTGCCAGCACAGAAAACATCTCCCATCGTGTTTTATATGTTGAAGAGAGCTCTACAGAAGTTTATGCACGAAGAAAAACAAAGTTGTTGAAAACACCTTCCAACCGAATATTCATGTGTTTGGAAAATAAGAAGATTGGTAAGGTACTGTTTTCTATCAGATTGCAAGCTGCGCATACTATCCCAGTGTTGTGCAGCTTCATTCTTCACCTTTCCGAAGCAGCCGCTCTCTCAGGCTCCCGGAGGCGAAGAAGCGGCTTCTTCGAGTAAAGGCAATTGCACCCGTCACAGTGCACTCCAGTGCGGCGGCTTCTGCCGAAATGTGCCCGGGACCGGTGCTTAGCTCCGGGGAGATCCGTATTTTCGTCTTTATGGACTTTTGTGGCCTACATCATTGCAGAAAGGTTTTCCACTACGTTAGGCAAAGAGAAACTGTGCCAGCACAGAAAACATCTCCCATCGTGTTTTACATGTTGCAGAGAGCTCTGCAGCAGTTTATGCACGAAGAAAAAGAAAGTTGGCCAGAACACCTTCCAACGGAATGTTCATATGTCTGGAAAAGGTAGGACAGTGGTAAGGTACTGCTTTCTATCAGTTTGCAAGATGCGCACACTATCCCAGTGTTGTGCAGCTTCATTCTTCACCATTCCGAAGCAGCCGCACTCTCCAGCTGCCGGAGGCGAAGATGCGGCTTCTTCGAGCAAAGACGATTGCGCCGGTCACAGTGCGCTGCAGTGCGGCAGCTTCTGCCGGAATGTGCCCGGGACCGGCGCTTAGCTCCGGGGAGCTCCGTATCCTTCGTCTTTAGCGACTTTTGTGGCCTACATCATTGCTGAAAGGTTTTCCACTACGTTAGGCAAGGAGAAACTGTGCCAGCACAGAAAACATCTCCCATCGTGTTTTACATGTTGCAGAGAGCTCTGCTGAAGTTTATGAACGAAGAAAAAGAAAGTTGTTGAAAACACCTTCCAACCGAATGTTCATGTGTTTGGAAAAGGTAGGACAGTGGTAAGGTACTGCTTTCTATCAGTTTGCAAGCTGCGCACACTATCCCAGTGTTGTGCAGCTTCATTCTTCACCATTCCGAAGCAGCCGCACTCTCCAGCTGCCGGAGGCGAAGATGCGGCTTCTTCGAGCAAAGGCGATTGCGCCGGACACAGTGCGCTGCGGTGCGGCAGCTTCTGCCGGAATGTGCCCGGGACCGGCGCTTAGCTCCGGGGAGCTCCGTATCCTTCGTCTTTAGCGTCTTTTGTCGTCTACATCATTGCAGAAAGGTTTTCCACTATGTTAGGCAAGGAGAAATTGTGCCAGCAGAGAAAACATCTCCCATCGTGTTTTACATGTTCCAGAGAGCTCTACAGAGTGTGTTGCAAGACGAAAAACCAAGTTGTCCAAAACACCTTCCAAACGAATGTTCATGTGTTTGGAAAAGGTAGGAAAGTGGTAAGGTACTGTTTTCTATCAGTTTGCAAGCTGTGCACACTATCCCAGTGTTGTGCAGCTTCATTCTTCACCTTTCCAAAGAAGCCGCTCTCTCCGGCTTCCGGACGCGAAGAAGCGGCTTCTTCGCGCAAAGGCAATTGTTCCGGTCACAGTGCTACGAAGTGCGGCGGCTTCTGACGAATTGTGCCAGGCACCGGGGCTATGTCCGGGACATCCGTGCCTTTTTCTTCTGGACTTCTCTGGTCAACATCATGGCAAAAATCTTTTCCAATATGTCTGGCAAGGAGAAACTGTGCCAACACAGAAAACATCTCCCATCGTGTTTTAAATGTTGCAGAGAGCTCTACAGAGTGTGTTGCAAGAAGAAAAACAAAATTGTCCAAAACACCTTCCAATCGAATGTTCATGTGTTTGGAAAAGGTAGACGACTGTAAGGTACTGTTTTCTATCAGTATGCAAGATGCGCACACTATCCCAGTGTTGTGCAGCTTCATTCTTCACCTGTCTTAGGCAGCCACTTTCTTCGGCTCCCGGAGGCGAAGAAGCGGCTTCTTCGCGCAAAGGCGATTGTACCGGTCACTGTGCACTCCATTGCGGCGGCTTCTTCTGAAATGTGCCCGGGATTGGGGCATAGCTCCGGGGATCTCCGTACTTTCGTCTTTCTGGACTTTTGTGGCCTACATCATTGCAGAAAAGTTTTCCACTATGTTAAGCAAGGAGAAACTGTGCCAGCACAGAAAACATCTCCCATCGTGTTTTACATGTTGCAGAGAGCTCTGCTGAAGTTTATGCACGAAGAAAAAGAAAGTTGTTGAAAACACCTTCCAACTAAATGTTCATGTGTTTGGAAAAGGTAGGAGAGTGGTAAGGTACTGTTTTCTATCAGTTTGCAAGCTGCGCACACTATCCCAGTGTTGTGCAGCTTCATTCTTCACCTTTCCGAAGTAGCCGCACACTCCAGCTGCCGGAGGCGAAGATGCGGCTTCTTCGAGCAAAGGCAATTGCACCCGTCACAGTGCACTCCAGTGCGGCGGCTTCTGACGAAATGTGCCCGGGACCTGCGCTTAGCTCCGGGGACCTCCGTACTTTCTTCTTTCCAGACTTTTGTGGCCTACGTCATTGCAGAAAGGTTTTCCACTATGTTAAGCAAGGAGAAACTGTGCCAGCACAGAAAACATCTCCCATCGTGTTTTACATGTTGCAGAGAGCTCTGCAGAAGTTTATGCACGAATAAAATAAAGTTGTCCAAAACACCTTCCAACAGAATGTTCATGTGTTTGGAAAAGGTAGGAGAGTGGTAAGGTACGGTTATCTATCAGTCTGCAAGCTGCGCACACTATCCCAGTGTTTTGCAGCTTCATTCTCACCTTTCCGAAGCTACTGGTCTCTCCGGCTCCCGGAGGCGAAGAAGCGGCTTCTTCGCGCAAAGGCGATTGTACCGGTCACTGTGCACTCCAGTGCGGCGGCTACTGACGAAATGGGCCCGGGACCGGGGCATAGCTCCTGGGAGCTCTGTATGCTTCGTCTTTAGCATCATTTTTTAATCTACATCATTGCAGAAAGGTTTTCCACTATGTTAAGCAAGGAGAAACTGTGCCAGCACAGAAAACATCTCCCATCGTGTTTTACATGTTGAAGAGAACTCTATAGAAGTTTATGCACGAAGAAAAAGAAAGTTGTCCAAAACTCTTCCAACCGAATGTTCATGTGTTTGGAAAAGGTAGGACAGTGGTAAGCTACGGTTATCTATCAGTTTGCAAGCTGCGCACACTATCCCAGTGTTGTGCAGCTTCATTCTCACCCTTCCGAAGCTACTGGTCTCTCCGGCTCCCGGATGCGAAGAAGCGGCTTCTTCGCTCAAAGGCGATTGTACCGGTCACTGTGCACTCCAGTGCGGCGGCTTCTTCTGAAATGTGCCCGGGACCGGGGCATAGCTCCGGGGAGCTCTGTATGCTTCGTCTTTAGCATCATTTTTGGTCTACATCATTGCAGAAAGGTTTTCCACTATGTCTGGCATGGAGAAACTGTGCCAGCACAGAAAACATCTCCCATCGTGTTTTATATGTTGAAGAGAGCTCTGCTGAAGTTTATGCACGAAGAAAAAGAAAGTTGTCCAAAACACCTTCCAATCGAATGTTCATGTGTTTGGAAAAGGTAGGAGAGAAGTAAGGTACTGTTTTGGATCAGTTTGCAAGCTGCGCACACTATCCCAGTGTTGTGCAGCTTCATTCTTCACCTGTCTGAAGCAGCCACTCTCTTCGGCTCCTGGAGGCGAAGAGGCTTCTTCGCGCAAAGGCGATTGTGCCGGTCACAGTGCACTCCAGTGCGGCGGCTACTGACGAAATGTGCCCGGGACCGGCGCGCTTAGTTTCGGGGAGCCCGTACTTTCGTCTTTAGCGTCATTTTTGGTCTACATCATTGCAGAAAGGTTTTCCACTATGTTAAGCAAGGAGAAACTGTGCCAGCACAGAAAACATCTCCCATCGTGTTTTACATGTTGCAGAGAGCTCTGCTGAAGTTTATGCACGAAGAAAAAGAAAGTTGTCCAGAACACCTTCCAACGGAATGTTCATATGTTTGGAAAAGGTAGCAAAGTGGTAAGGTACTGCTTTCTATTAGATTGCAAGATGCGCACACTATCCCAGTGTTGTGCAGCTTCATTCTTCACCATTCCGAAGCAGCCGCTCTTTTGGGCTCCCGGAGGCGAAGAAGCGGCTTCTTCGAGCAAAGGCGATTGTGCCGGTCACTGTGCTCTGCAGTGCGGCGGCTTCTGACAAAATGTGCCCGGGACCAGCACTTAGCTCCTGGGAGCTCCGTATCCTTCGTCTTTCCAGACTTTTGTGGTCTACATCATTGCAGAATGGTTTTCCACTATGTTAAGCAAGGAGAAACTGTGCCAGCACGGAAAACATCGCCCATCGTGTTTTACATTTTGAAGAGAGCTCTGCAGAAGTTTATGCACGAAGAAAAAGAAAGTTGTCGAAAACACCTTCCTTAAAAATGTTCATGTGTTTGGAAAAGGTAGGACAGTGGTAAGGTACTGTTTTCTATCAGATTGCAAGCTGTGCACACAATCCCAGGGTTGTGCAGCTTCATTCTTCACCTTTCCGAAGCAGCCGCTCTCTCCGGCTTCCGGAGGCGAAGAAGCGGCTTCTTCGAGCAAAGGCGATTGCGCCGGTCACAGTGCGCTGCAGTGCGGCAGCTTCTGCCGGAATGTGCCCGGGACAGGCGGTTAGCTCCGGGTACATCCATACAAT
Source organism: Zonotrichia albicollis (assembly GCF_047830755.1). Taxonomy (NCBI): domain Eukaryota; kingdom Metazoa; phylum Chordata; class Aves; order Passeriformes; family Passerellidae; genus Zonotrichia; species Zonotrichia albicollis. Next base: position 26,425,493 of record NC_133860.1, read on the forward strand.
CTTCTTTCTGGACTTTTGTGGTCTACATCATGCAAAAAACATTTCCCCTATGTCTGGCAAGGAGACACTGTGCCAACACAGAAAACATCTCCCTTCTTGTTTTACATGTTGCAGAGAGCTCTGCAGAAGTTTAAGCACGAAGAAAAAGAAAGTTGTTGAAAACACCTTCCAACCGAATGTTCATGTGTTTGGAAAAGGTAGGACAGTGGTAAGGTACTGTTTTCTATCAGTTTGCAAGCTGCGCACACTATCCCAGTGTTGTGCAGCTTCATTCTTCACCTTTCCGAAGCAGCCGCTCTTTTGGGCTCCCGGAGGCGAAGAAGCGGCTTCTTCGAGCAAAGGCGATTGTGCCGGTCACTGTGCTCTGCAGTGCGGCGGCTTCTGACAAAATGTGCCCGGGACCAGCACTTAGCTCCGGGGAGCTCCGTATCCTTCGTCTTTCCAGACTTTTGTGGTCTACATCATTGCAGAATGGTTTTCCACTATGTTAAGCAAGGAGAAACTGTGCCAGCACGGAAAACATCGCCCATCGTGTTTTACATTTTGAAGAGAGCTCTGCAGAAGTTTATGCACGAAGAAAAAGAAAGTTGTCCAAAACACCTTCCTTAAAAATGTTCATGTGTTTGGAAAAGGTAGGACAGTGGTAAGGTACTGCTTTGGATCTGTTTGCAAGCTGCGTACACTATCCCAGTGTTGTGCAGCTTTATTCTCACCTGTCGGAAGCAGCCACTTTCTTGGGCTCCTGGAGGCGAAGAGGCTTCTTCGCGCAAAGGCGATTGTACCGGTCACTGTGCTCTGCAGTGCGGCGGCATCTGTCGAAATATGCCCGGGACCGGCGCTTAGCTCCGGGGACCTCCGTACTTTCGTCTTTCTGGACTTTTGTGGCCTACATCATTGCAGAAAGGTTTTCCACTATGTTAGGCAAGGAGAAACTGTGCCAGCACAGAAAACATCTCCCATCGTGTTTTACATGTTGCAGAGAGCTCTGCTGAAGTTTATGAACGAAGAAAAAGAAAGTTGTTGAAAACACCTTCCAACCGAATGTTCATGTGTTTGGAAAAGGTAGGAGAATGGTAAGGTACTGCTTTCTATCAGTTTACAAGCTGCGCACACTATCCCAGTGTTGTGCAGCTTCATTCTTCACCTGTCTGAAGCAGCCACTCTCTTCGGCTCCTGGAGGCGAAAAGGCTTCTTCGCGCAAAGGCGATTGTGCCGGTCACAGTGCACTCCAGTGCGGCGGCTACTGACGAAATGTGCCCGGGACCGGCGCGCTTAGTTTCGGGGAGCTCCGTACTTTGGTCTTTAGCGTCATTTTTGGTCTACATCATTGCAGAAAGGTTTTCCACTATGTTAGGCAAGGAGAAACTGTGCCAGCACAGAAAACATCTCCCATCGTGTTTTATATGTTGAAGAGAGCTCTACAGAAGTTTATGCACGAAGAAAAACAAAGTTGTTGAAAACACCTTCCAACCGAATATTCATGTGTTTGGAAAATAAGAAGATTGGTAAGGTACTGTTTTCTATCAGATTGCAAGCTGCGCATACTATCCCAGTGTTGTGCAGCTTCATTCTTCACCTTTCCGAAGCAGCCGCTCTCTCAGGCTCCCGGAGGCGAAGAAGCGGCTTCTTCGAGTAAAGGCAATTGCACCCGTCACAGTGCACTCCAGTGCGGCGGCTTCTGCCGAAATGTGCCCGGGACCGGTGCTTAGCTCCGGGGAGATCCGTACTTTCGTCTTTATGGACTTTTGTGGCCTACATCATTGCAGAAAGGTTTTCCACTACGTTAGGCAAAGAGAAACTGTGCCAGCACAGAAAACATCTCCCATCGTGTTTTACATGTTGCAGAGAGCTCTGCAGCAGTTTATGCACGAAGAAAAAGAAAGTTGGCCAGAACACCTTCCAACGGAATGTTCATATGTCTGGAAAAGGTAGGACAGTGGTAAGGTACTGTTTTCTATCAGTTTGCAAGATGCGCACACTATCCCAGTGTTGTGCAGCTTCATTGTTCACCATTCCGAAGCAGCCGCACTCTCCAGCTGCCGGAGGCGAAGATGCGGCTTCTTCGAGCAAAGACGATTGCGCCGGTCACAGTGCGCTGCAGTGCGGCAGCTTCTGCCGGAATGTGCCCGGGACCGGCGCTTAGCTCCGGGGAGCTCCGTATCCTTCGTCTTTAGCGACTTTTGTGGCCTACATCATTGCTGAAAGGTTTTCCACTACGTTAGGCAAGGAGAAACTGTGCCAGCACAGAAAACATCTCCCATCGTGTTTTACATGTTGCAGAGAGCTCTGCTGAAGTTTATGAACGAAGAAAAAGAAAGTTGTTGAAAACACCTTCCAACCGAATGTTCATGTGTTTGGAAAAGGTAGGACAGTGGTAAGGTACTGCTTTCTATCAGTTTGCAAGCTGCGCACACTATCCCAGTGTTGTGCAGCTTCATTCTTCACCATTCCGAAGCAGCCGCACTCTCCAGCTGCCGGAGGCGAAGATGCGGCTTCTTCGAGCAAAGGCGATTGCGCCGGACACAGTGCGCTGCGGTGCGGCAGCTTCTGCCGGAATGTGCCCGGGACCGGCGCTTAGCTCCGGGGAGCTCCGTATCCTTCGTCTTTAGCGTCTTTTGTCGTCTACATCATTGCAGAAAGGTTTTCCACTATGTTAGGCAAGGAGAAATTGTGCCAGCAGAGAAAACATCTCCCATCGTGTTTTACATGTTCCAGAGAGCTCTACAGAGTGTGTTGCAAGACGAAAAACCAAGTTGTCCAAAACACCTTCCAAACGAATGTTCATGTGTTTGGAAAAGGTAGGAAAGTGGTAAGGTACTGTTTTCTATCAGTTTGCAAGCTGTGCACACTATCCCAGTGTTGTGCAGCTTCATTCTTCACCTTTCCAAAGAAGCCGCTCTCTCTGGCTTCCGGACGCGAAGAAGCGGCTTCTTCGCGCAAAGGCAATTGTTCCGGTCACAGTGCTACGAAGTGCGGCGGCTTCTGACGAATTGTGCCAGGCACCGGGGCTATGTCCGGGACATCCGTGCCTTTTTCTTCTGGACTTCTCTGGTCAACATCATGGCAAAAATCTTTTCCAATATGTCTGGCAAGGAGAAACTGTGCCAACACAGAAAACATCTCCCATCGTGTTTTAAATGTTGCAGAGAGCTCTACAGAGTGTGTTGCAAGAAGAAAAACAAAATTGTCCAAAACACCTTCCAATCGAATGTTCATGTGTTTGGAAAAGGTAGACGACTGTAAGGTACTGTTTTCTATCAGTATGCAAGATGCGCACACTATCCCAGTGTTGTGCAGCTTCATTCTTCACCTGTCTTAGGCAGCCACTTTCTTCGGCTCCCGGAGGCGAAGAAGCGGCTTCTTCGCGCAAAGGCGATTGTACCGGTCACTGTGCACTCCATTGCGGCGGCTTCTTCTGAAATGTGCCCGGGATTGGGGCATAGCTCCGGGGATCTCCGTACTTTCGTCTTTCTGGACTTTTGTGGCCTACATCATTGCAGAAAGGTTTTCCACTATGTTAAGCAAGGAGAAACTGTGCCAGCACAGAAAACATCTCCCATCGTGTTTTACATGTTGCAGAGAGCTCTGCTGAAGTTTATGCACGAAGAAAAAGAAAGTTGTTGAAAACACCTTCCAACTGAATGTTCATGTGTTTGGAAAAGGTAGGAGAGTGGTAAGGTACTGTTTTCTATCAGTTTGCAAGCTGCGCACACTATCCCAGTGTTGTGCAGCTTCATTCTTCACCTTTCCGAAGTAGCCGCACACTCCAGCTGCCGGAGGCGAAGATGCGGCTTCTTCGAGCAAAGGCAATTGCACCCGTCACAGTGCACTCCAGTGCGGCGGCTTCTGACGAAATGTGCCCGGGACCTGCGCTTAGCTCCGGGGACCTCCGTACTTTCTTCTTTCCAGACTTTTGTGGCCTACGTCATTGCAGAAAGGTTTTCCACTATGTTAAGCAAGGAGAAACTGTGCCAGCACAGAAAACATCTCCCATCGTGTTTTACATGTTGCAGAGAGCTCTGCAGAAGTTTATGCACGAATAAAATAAAGTTGTCCAAAACACCTTCCAACAGAATGTTCATGTGTTTGGAAAAGGTAGGAGAGTGGTAAGGTACGGTTATCTATCAGTCTGCAAGCTGCGCACACTATCCCAGTGTTTTGCAGCTTCATTCTCACCTTTCCGAAGCTACTGGTCTCTCCGGCTCCCGGAGGCGAAGAAGCGGCTTCTTCGCGCAAAGGCGATTGTACCGGTCACTGTGCACTCCAGTGCGGCGGCTACTGACGAAATGGGCCCGGGACCGGGGCATAGCTCCTGGGAGCTCTGTATGCTTCGTCTTTAGCATCATTTTTTAATCTACATCATTGCAGAAAGGTTTTCCACTATGTTAAGCAAGGAGAAACTGTGCCAGCACAGAAAACATCTCCCATCGTGTTTTACATGTTGCAGAGAACTCTATAGAAGTTTATGCACGAAGAAAAAGAAAGTTGTCCAAAACTCTTCCAACCGAATGTTCATGTGTTTGGAAAAGGTAGGACAGTGGTAAGCTACGGTTATCTATCAGTTTGCAAGCTGCGCACACTATCCCAGTGTTGTGCAGCTTCATTCTCACCCTTCCGAAGCTACTGGTCTCTCCGGCTCCCGGATGCGAAGAAGCGGCTTCTTCGCTCAAAGGCGATTGTACCGGTCACTGTGCACTCCAGTGCGGCGGCTTCTTCTGAAATGTGCCCGGGACCGGGGCATAGCTCCGGGGAGCTCTGTATGCTTCGTCTTTAGCATCATTTTTGGTCTACATCATTGCAGAAAGGTTTTCCACTATGTCTGGCATGGAGAAACTGTGCCAGCACAGAAAACATCTCCCATCGTGTTTTATATGTTGAAGAGAGCTCTGCTGAAGTTTATGCACGAAGAAAAAGAAAGTTGTCCAAAACACCTTCCAATCGAATGTTCATGTGTTTGGAAAAGGTAGGAGAGAAGTAAGGTACTGTTTTGGATCAGTTTGCAAGCTGCGCACACTATCCCAGTGTTGTGCAGCTTCATTCTTCACCTGTCTGAAGCAGCCACTGTCTTCGGCTCCTGGAGGCGAAGAGGCTTCTTCGCGCAAAGGCGATTGTGCCGGTCACTGTGCACTCCAGTGCGCCGGCTACTGACGAGATGTGCACCGGGACCGGCGCTTAGTTTCGGGGAGATCCGTACTTTCGTCTTTAGCGTCATTTTTGGTCTACATCATTGCAGAAAGGTTTTCCACTACGTTAGGCAAGGAGAAACTCTGCCAGCACAGAAAACATCTTCCATGGTGTTTTACATCTTGCAGAGAGCTCTGCAGAAGTTTATGCACGAAGAAAGAGAAGGTTGTTGAAAGCACCTTCCAACTGATTGGTCATGTGTTTGGAAAAGGTAGGACAGTGGTAAGGTACTGTTTTCTATCAGTTTGCAAGATGCGCACACTATCCCAGTGTTGTGCAGCTTCATTCTTCACCTGTCTGAAGCAGCCACTCTCTTCGGCTCCTGGAGGCGAAGAAGCGGCTTCTTCGAGCAAAGGCGATTGTGCCGGTCACAGTGCACTCCAGTGCGGCGGCTACTGACGAAATGTGCCCGGGACCAGCACTTAGCTCCGGGGAGCTCCGTATCCTTCGTCTTTCCAGACTTTTGTGGTCTACATCATTGCAGAATGGTTTTCCACTATGTTAGGCAAGGAAAAATTGTGCCAGCACAGAAAACATCTCCCATCGTGTTTTATATGTTGTAGAGAGCTCTGCAGAAGTTTATGCACGAAGAAAAAGAAAGTTGTCCAAAACACCTTCCTTAAAAATGTTCATGTGTTTGGAAAAGGTAGGAGAGTGGTAAGGTACTGCTTTGGATCTGTTTGCAAGCTGCGCACACTATCCCAGTGTTGTGCAGCTTTATTCTCACCTGTCGGAAGCAGCCACTTTCTTGGGCTCCTGGAGGCGAAGAGGCTTCTTCGCGCAAAGGCGATTGTACCGGTCACTGTGCTCTGCAGTGCGGCGGCATCTGTCGAAATATGCCCGGGACCGGCGCTTAGCTCCGGGGACCTCCGTACTTTCGTCTTTCTGGACTTTTGTGGCCTACATCATTGCAGAAAGGTTTTCCACTATGTTAGGCAAGGAGAAACTGTGCCAGCACAGAAAACATCTCCCATCGTGTTTTACATGTTGCAGAGAGCTCTGCTGAAGTTTATGAACGAAGAAAAAGAAAGTTGTTGAAAACACCTTCCAACCGAATGTTCATGTGTTTGGAAAAGGTAGGAGAATGGTAAGGTACTGCTTTCTATCAGTTTACAAGCTGCGCACACTATCCCAGTGTTGTGCAGCTTCATTCTTCACCTGTCTGAAGCAGCCACTCTCTTCGGCTCCTGGAGGCGAAAAGGCTTCTTCGCGCAAAGGCGATTGTGCCGGTCACAGTGCACTCCAGTGCGGCGGCTACTGACGAAATGTGCCCGGGACCGGCGCGCTTAGTTTCGGGGAGCTCCGTACTTTGGTCTTTAGCGTCATTTTTGGTCTACATCATTGCAGAAAGGTTTTCCACTATGTTAGGCAAGGAGAAACTGTGCCAGCACAGAAAACATCTCCCATCGTGTTTTATATGTTGAAGAGAGCTCTGCTGAAGTTTATGAACGAAGAAAAAGAAAGTTGTTGAAAACACCTTCCAACCGAATGTTCATGTGTTTGGAAAAGGTAGGAGAATGGTAAGGTACTGCTTTCTATCAGTTTACAAGCTGCGCACACTATCCCAGTGTTGTGCAGCTTCATTCTTCACCTGTCTGAAGCAGCCACTCTCTTCGGCTCCTGGAGGCGAAGAGGCTTCTTCGCGCAAAGGCGATTGTGCCGGTCACTGTGCACTCCAGTGCGCCGGCTACTGACGAGATGTGCACCGGGACCGGCGCTTAGTTTCGGGGAGATCCGTACTTTCGTCTTTAGCGTCATTTTTGGTCTACATCATTGCAGAAAGGTTTTCCACTATGTTAGGCAAGGAGAAACTGTGCCAGCACAGAAAACATCTCCCATCGTGTTTTATATGTTGAAGAGAGCTCTACAGAAGTTTATGCACGAAGAAAAACAAAGTTGTTGAAAACACCTTCCAACCGAATATTCATGTGTTTGGAAAATAAGAAGATTGGTAAGGTACTGTTTTCTATCAGATTGCAAGCTGCGCATACTATCCCAGTGTTGTGCAGCTTCATTCTTCACCTTTCCGAAGCAGCCGCTCTCTCAGGCTCCCGGAGGCGAAGAAGCGGCTTCTTCGAGTAAAGGCAATTGCACCCGTCACAGTGCACTCCAGTGCGGCGGCTTCTGCCGAAATGTGCCCGGGACCGGTGCTTAGCTCCGGGGAGATCCGTACTTTCGTCTTTATGGACTTTTGTGGCCTACATCATTGCAGAAAGGTTTTCCACTACGTTAGGCAAAGAGAAACTGTGCCAGCACAGAAAACATCTCCCATCGTGTTTTACATGTTGCAGAGAGCTCTGCAGCAGTTTATGCACGAAGAAAAAGAAAGTTGTCCAGAACACCTTCCAACGGAATGTTCATATGTCTGGAAAAGGTAGGACAGTGGTAAGGTACTGCTTTCTATCAGTTTGCAAGCTGCGCACACTATCCCAGTGTTGTGCAGCTTCATTCTTCACCATTCCGAAGCAGCCGCACTCTCCAGCTGCCGGAGGCGAAGATGCGGCTTCTTCGAGCAAAGACGATTGCGCCGGTCACAGTGCGCTGCGGTGCGGCAGCTTCTGCCGGAATGTGCCCGGGACCGGCGCTTAGCTCCGGGGAGCTCCGTATCCTTCGTCTTTAGCGACTTTTGTGGCCTACATCATTGCTGAAAGGTTTTCCACTACGTTAGGCAAAGAGAAACTGTGCCAGCACAGAAAACATCTCCCATCGTGTTTTACATGTTGCAGAGAGCTCTGCTGAAGTTTATGAACGAAGAAAAAGAAAGTTGTTGAAAACACCTTCCAACCGAATGTTCATGGGTTTGGAAAAGGTAGGACAGTGGTAAGGTACTGCTTTCTATCAGTTTGCAAGCTGCGCACACTATCCCAGTGTTGTGCAGCTTCATTCTTCACCATTCCGAAGCAGCCGCACTCTCCAGCTGCCGGAGGCGAAGATGCGGCTTCTTCGAGCAAAGGCGATTGCGCCGGACACAGTGCGCTGCGGTGCGGCAGCTTCTGCCGGAATGTGCCCGGGACCGGCGCTTAGCTCCGGGGAGCTCCGTATCCTTCGTCTTTAGCGTCTTTTGTCGTCTACATCATTGCAGAAAGGTTTTCCACTATGTTAAGCAAGGAGAAACTGTGCCAGCACAGAAAACATCTCCCATCGTGTTTTATATGTTGAAGAGAGCTCTGCTGAAGTTTATGCACGAAGAAAAAGAAAGTTGTCCAAAACACCTTCCAATCGAATGTTCATGTGTTTGGAAAAGGTAGGAGAGAAGTAAGGTACTGTTTTGGATCAGTTTGCAAGCTGCGCACACTATCCCAGTGTTGTGCAGCTTCATTCTTCACCTGTCTGAAGCAGCCACTGTCTTCGGCTCCTGGAGGCGAAGAGGCTTCTTCGCGCAAAGGCGATTGTGCCGGTCACTGTGCACTCCAGTGCGCCGGCTACTGACGAGATGTGCACCGGGACCGGCGCTTAGTTTCGGGGAGATCCGTACTTTCGTCTTTAGCGTCATTTTTGGTCTACATCATTGCAGAAAGGTTTTCCACTACGTTAGGCAAGGAGAAACTCTGCCAGCACAGAAAACCTCTTCCATGGTGTTTTACATCTTGCAGAGAGCTCTGCAGAAGTTTATGAACGAAGAAAGAGAAGGTTGTTGAAAGCACCTTCCAACTGATTGGTCATGTGTTTGGAAAAGGTAGGACAGTGGTAAGGTACTGTTTTCTATCAGTTTGCAAGCTGCGCACACTATCCCAGTGTTGTGCAGCTTCATTCTTCACCTGTCTGAAGCAGCCACTCTCTTCGGCTCCTGGAGGCGAAGAAGCGGCTTCTTCGCGCAAAGGCGATTGTGCCGGTCACAGTGCACTCCAGTGCGGCGGCTACTGACGAAATGTGCCCGGGACCGGCGCGCTTAGTTTCGGGGAGCCCGTACTTTCGTCTTTAGCGTCATTTTTGGTCTACATCATTGCAGAAAGGTTTTCCACTATGTTAAGCAAGGAGAAACTGTGCCAGCACAGAAAACATCTCCCATCGTGTTTTACATGTTGCAGAGAGCTCTGCTGAAGTTTATGCACGAAGAAAAAGAAAGTTGTCCAGAACACCTTCCAACGGAATGTTCATATGTTTGGAAAAGGTAGCAAAGTGGTAAGGTACTGCTTTCTATTAGATTGCAAGATGCGCACACTATCCCAGTGTTGTGCAGCTTCATTCTTCACCATTCCGAAGCAGCCGCTCTTTTGGGCTCCCGGAGGCGAAGAAGCGGCTTCTTCGAGCAAAGGCGATTGTGCCGGTCACTGTGCTCTGCAGTGCGGCGGCTTCTGACAAAATGTGCCCGGGACCAGCACTTAGCTCCTGGGAGCTCCGTATCCTTCGTCTTTCCAGACTTTTGTGGTCTACATCATTGCAGAATGGTTTTCCACTATGTTAGGCAAGGAGAAACTGTGCCAGCACGGAAAACATCGCCCATCGTGTTTTACATTTTGAAGAGAGCTCTGCAGAAGTTTATGCACGAAGAAAAAGAAAGTTGTCGAAAACACCTTCCTTAAAAATGTTCATGTGTTTGGAAAAGGTAGGACAGTGGTAAGGTACTGTTTTCTATCAGATTGCAAGCTGTGCACACAATCCCAGGGTTGTGCAGCTTCATTCTTCACCTTTCCGAAGCAGCCGCTCTCTCCGGCTCCCGGAGGCGAAGAAGCGGCTTCTTCGAGCAAAGGCGATTGCGCCGGTCACAGTGCGCTGCAGTGCGGCAGCTTCTGCCGGAATGTGCCCGGGACAGGCGGTTAGCTCCGGGTACATCCATACAATCTTCTTTCTGGACTTTTGTGGTCTACATCATGCAAAAAACATTTCCCCTATGTCTGGCAAGGAGACACTGTGCCAACACAGAAAACATCTCCCTTCTTGTTTTACATGTTGCAGAGAGCTCTGCAGCAGTTTATGCACGAAGAAAAAGAAAGTTGTTGAAAACACCTTCCAACCGAATGTTCATGTGTTTGGAAAAGGTAGGACAGTGGTAAGGTACTGTTTTCTATCAGATTGCAAGCTGTGCACACAATCCCAGGGTTGTGCAGCTTCATTCTTCACCTTTCCGAAGCAGCCGCTCTCTCCGGCTCCCGGAGGCGAAGAAGCGGCTTCTTCGAGCAAAGGCGATTGCGCCGGACACAGTGCGCTGCGGTGCGGCAGCTTCTGCCGGAATGTGCCCGGGACCGGCGCTTAGCTCCGGGGAGCTCCGTATCCTTCGTCTTTAGCGTCTTTTGTCGTCTACATCATTGCAGAAAGGTTTTCCACTATGTTAGGCAAGGAGAAATTGTGCCAGCAGAGAAAACATCTCCCATCGTGTTTTACATGTTCCAGAGCGCTCTACAGAGTGTGTTGCAAGACGAAAAACCAAGTTGTCCAAAACACCTTCCAAACGAATGTTCATGTGTTTGGAAAAGGTAGGAAAGTGGTAAGGTACTGTTTTCTATCAGTTTGCAAGCTGTGCACACTATCCCAGTGTTGTGCAGCTTCATTCTTCACCTTTCCAAAGAAGCCGCTCTCTCCGGCTTCCGGACGCGAAGAAGCGGCTTCTTCGCGCAAAGGCAATTGTTCCGGTCACAGTGCTGCGAAGTGCGGCGGCTTCTGACGAATTGTGCCAGGCACCGGGGCTATGTCCGGGACATCCGTGCCTTTTTCTTCTGGACTTCTCTGGTCAACATCATGGCAAAAATCTTTTCCAATATGTCTGGCAAGGAGAAACTGTGCCAACACAGAAAACATCTCCCATCGTGTTTTAAATGTTGCAGAGAGCTCTACAGAGTGTGTTGCAAGAAGAAAAACAAAATTGTCCAAAACACCTTCCAATCGAATGTTCATGTGTTTGGAAAAGGTAGACGACTGTAAGGTACTGTTTTCTATCAGTATGCAAGATGCGCACACTATCCCAGTGTTGTGCAGCTTCATTCTTCACCTGTCTTAGGCAGCCACTTTCTTCGGCTCCCGGAGGCGAAGAAGCGGCTTCTTCGCGCAAAGGCGATTGTACCGGTCACTGTGCACTCCATTGCGGCGGCTTCTTCTGAAATGTGCCCAGGATTGGGGCATAGCTCCGGGGATCTCCGTACTTTCGTCTTTCTGGACTTTTGTGGCCTACATCATTGCAGAAAGGTTTTCCACTATGTTAAGCAAGGAGAAACTGTGCCAGCACAGAAAACATCTCCCATCGTGTTTTACATGTTGCAGAGAGCTCTGCTGAAGTTTATGCACGAAGAAAAAGAAAGTTGTTGAAAACACCTTCCAACTAAATGTTCATGTGTTTGGAAAAGGTAGGAGAGTGGTAAGGTACTGTTTTCTATCAGTTTGCAAGCTGCGCACACTATCCCAGTGTTGTGCAGCTTCATTCTTCACCTTTCCGAAGTAGCCGCACACTCCAGCTGCCGGAGGCGAAGATGCGGCTTCTTCGAGCAAAGGCAATTGCACCCGTCACAGTGCACTCCAGTGCGGCGGCTTCTGACGAAATGTGCCCGGGACCTGCGCTTAGCTCCGGGGACCTCCGTACTTTCTTCTTTCCAGACTTTTGTGGCCTACGTCATTGCAGAAAGGTTTTCCACTATGTTAAGCAAGGAGAAACTGTGCCAGCAGAGAAAACATCTCCCATCGTGTTTTACATGTTGCAGAGAGCTCTGCAGAAGTTTATGCACGAATAAAATAAAGTTGTCCAAAACACCTTCCAACAGAATGTTCATGTGTTTGGAAAAGGTAGGAGAGTGGTAAGGTACGGTTATCTATCAGTCTGCAAGCTGCGCACACTATCCCAGTGTTTTGCAGCTTCATTCTCACCTTTCCGAAGCTACTGGTCTCTCCGGCTCCCGGAGGCGAAGAAGCGGCTTCTTCGCGCAAAGGCGATTGTACCGGTCACTGTGCACTCCAGTGCGGCGGCTACTGACGAAATGGGCCCGGGACCGGGGCATAGCTCCTGGGAGCTCTGTATGCTTCGTCTTTAGCATCATTTTTTAATCTACATCATTGCAGAAAGGTTTTCCACTATGTTAAGCAAGGAGAAACTGTGCCAGCACAGAAAACATCTCCCATCGTGTTTTACATGTTGAAGAGAACTCTATAGAAGTTTATGCACGAAGAAAAAGAAAGTTGTCCAAAACTCTTCCAACCGAATGTTCATGTGTTTGGAAAAGGTAGGACAGTGGTAAGCTACGGTTATCTATCAGTTTGCAAGCTGCGCACACTATCCCAGTGTTGTGCAGCTTCATTCTCACCCTTCCGAAGCTACTGGTCTCTCCGGCTCCCGGATGCGAAGAAGCGGCTTCTTCGCTCAAAGGCGATTGTACCGGTCACTGTGCACTCCAGTGCGGCGGCTTCTTCTGAAATGTGCCCGGGACCGGGGCATAGCTCCGGGGAGCTCTGTATGCTTCGTCTTTAGCATCATTTTTGGTCTACATCATTGCAGAAAGGTTTTCCACTATGTCTGGCATGGAGAAACTGTGCCAGCACAGAAAACATCTCCCATCGTGTTTTATATGTTGAAGAGAGCTCTGCTGAAGTTTATGCACGAAGAAAAAGAAAGTTGTCCAAAACACCTTCCAATCGAATGTTCATGTGTTTGGAAAAGGTAGGAGAGAAGTAAGGTACTGTTTTGGATCAGTTTGCAAGCTGCGCACACTATCCCAGTGTTGTGCAGCTTCATTCTTCACCTGTCTGAAGCAGCCACTGTCTTCGGCTCCTGGAGGCGAAGAGGCTTCTTCGCGCAAAGGCGATTGTGCCGGTCACTGTGCACTCCAGTGCGCCGGCTACTGACGAGATGTGCACCGGGACCGGCGCTTAGTTTCGGGGAGATCCGTACTTTCGTCTTTAGCGTCATTTTTGGTCTACATCATTGCAGAAAGGTTTTCCACTACGTTAGGCAAGGAGAAACTCTGCCAGCACAGAAAACATCTTCCATGGTGTTTTACATCTTGCAGAGAGCTCTGCAGAAGTTTATGCACGAAGAAAGAGAAGGTTGTTGAAAGCACCTTCCAACTGATTGGTCATGTGTTTGGAAAAGGTAGGACAGTGGTAAGGTACTGTTTTCTATCAGTTTGCAAGATGCGCACACTATCCCAGTGTTGTGCAGCTTCATTCTTCACCATTCCGAAGCAGCCGCTCTTTTGGGCTCCTGGAGGCGAAGAAGCGGCTTCTTCGAGCAAAGGCGATTGTGCCGGTCACTGTGCTCTGCAGTGCGGCGGCTTCTGACAAAATGTGCCCGGGACCAGCACTTAGCTCCGGGGAGCTCCGTATCCTTCGTCTTTCCAGACTTTTGTGGTCTACATCATTGCAGAATGGTTTTCCACTATGTTAAGCAAGGAGAAACTGTGCCAGCACGGAAAACATCGCCCATCGTGTTTTACATTTTGAAGAGAGCTCTGCAGAAGTTTATGCACGAAGAAAAAGAAAGTTGTCCAAAACACCTTCATTAAAAATGTTCATGTGTTTGGAAAAGGTAGGACAGTGGTAAGGTACTGTTTTCTATCAGATTGCAAGCTGTGCACACAATCCCAGGGTTGTGCAGCTTCATTCTTCACCTTTCCGAAGTAGCCGCTCTCTCCGGCTTCCGGAGGCGAAGAAGCGGCTTCTTCGAGCAAAGGCGATTGCGCCGGTCACAGTGCGCTGCAGTGCGGCAGCTTCTGCCGGAATGTGCCCGGGACAGGCGGTTAGCTCCGGGTACATCCATACAATCTTCTTTCTGGACTTTTGTGGTCTACATCATGCAAAAAACATTTCCCCTATGTCTGGCAAGGAGACACTGTGCCAACACAGAAAACATCTCCCTTCTTGTTTTACATGTTGCAGAGAGCTCTGCAGAAGTTTAAGCACGAAGAAAAAGAAAGTTGTGCAAAACAGCTTCCAACCGAATGTTCATGTGTTTGGAAAAGGTAGGACAGTGGTAAGGTACTGTTTTCTATCAGTTTGCAAGCTGCGCACACTATCCCAGTGTTGTGCAGCTTCATTCTTCACCTTTCCGAAGCAGCCGCTCTTTTGGGCTCCCGGAGGCGAAGAAGCGGCTTCTTCGAGCAAAGGCGATTGTGCCGGTCACTGTGCTCTGCAGTGCGGCGGCTTCTGACAAAATGTTCCCGGGACCAGCACTTAGCTCCGGGGAGCTCCGTATCCTTCGTCTTTCCAGACTTTTGTGGTCTACATCATTGCAGAATGGTTTTCCACTATGTTAGGCAAGGAAAAATTGTGCCAGCACAGAAAACATCTCCCATCGTGTTTTATATGTTGTAGAGAGCTCTGCAGAAGTTTATGCAGGAAGAAAAAGAAAGTTGTCCAAAACACCTTCCTTAAAAATGTTCATGTGTTTGGAAAAGGTAGGAGAGTGGTAAGGTACTGCTTTGGATCTGTTTGCAAGCTGCGCACACTATCCCAGTGTTGTGCAGCTTTATTCTCACCTGTCGGAAGCAGCCACTTTCTTGGGCTCCTGGAGGCGAAGAGGCTTCTTCGCGCAAAGGCGATTGTACCGGTCACTGTGCTCTGCAGTGCGGCGGCATCTGTCGAAATATGCCCGGGACCGGCGCTTAGCTCCGGGGACCTCCGTACTTTCGTCTTTCTGGACTTTTGTGGCCTACATCATTGCAGAAAGGTTTTCCACTATGTTAGGCAAGGAGAAACTGTGCCAGCACAGAAAACATCTCCCATCGTGTTTTACATGTTGCAGAGAGCTCTGCTGAAGTTTATGAACGAAGAAAAAGAAAGTTGTTGAAAACACCTTCCAACCGAATGTTCATGTGTTTGGAAAAGGTAGGATAATGGTAAGGTACTGCTTTCTATCAGTTTACAAGCTGCGCACACTATCCCAGTGTTGTGCAGCTTCATTCTTCACCTGTCTGAAGCAGCCACTCTCTTCGGCTCCTGGAGGCGAAAAGGCTTCTTCGCGCAAAGGCGATTGTGCCGGTCACAGTGCACTCCAGTGCGGCGGCTACTGACGAAATGTGCCCGGGACCGGCGCGCTTAGTTTCGGGGAGCTCCGTACTTTGGTCTTTAGCGTCATTTTTGGTCTACATCATTGCAGAAAGGTTTTCCACTATGTTAGGCAAGGAGAAACTGTGCCAGCACAGAAAACATCTCCCATCGTGTTTTATATGTTGAAGAGAGCTCTACAGAAGTTTATGCACGAAGAAAAACAAAGTTGTTGAAAACACCTTCCAACCGAATATTCATGTGTTTGGAAAATAAGAAGATTGGTAAGGTACTGTTTTCTATCAGATTGCAAGCTGCGCATACTATCCCAGTGTTGTGCAGCTTCATTCTTCACCTTTCCGAAGCAGCCGCTCTCTCAGGCTCCCGGAGGCGAAGAAGCGGCTTCTTCGAGTAAAGGCAATTGCACCCGTCACAGTGCACTCCAGTGCGGCGGCTTCTGCCGAAATGTGCCCGGGACCGGTGCTTAGCTCCGGGGAGATCCGTACTTTCGTCTTTATGGACTTTTGTGGCCTACATCATTGCAGAAAGGTTTTCCACTACGTTAGGCAAAGAGAAACTGTGCCAGCACAGAAAACATCTCCCATCGTGTTTTACATGTTGCAGAGAGCTCTGCAGCAGTTTATGCACGAAGAAAAAGAAAGTTGTCCAGAACACCTTCCAACGGAATGTTCATATGTCTGGAAAAGGTAGGACAGTGGTAAGGTACTGCTTTCTATCAGTTTGCAAGATGCGCACACTATCCCAGTGTTGTGCAGCTTCATTCTTCACCATTCCGAAGCAGCCGCACTCTCCAGCTGCCGGAGGCGAAGATGCGGCTTCTTCGAGCAAAGGCGATTGCGCCGGACACAGTGCGCTGCGGTGCGGCAGCTTCTGCCGGAATGTGCCCGGGACCGGCGCTTAGCTCCGGGGAGCTCCGTATCCTTCGTCTTTAGCGTCTTTTGTCGTCTACATCATTGCAGAAAGGTTTTCCACTATGTTAAGCAAGGAGAAACTGTGCCAGCACAGAAAACATCTCCCATCGTGTTTTATATGTTGAAGAGAGCTCTGCTGAAGTTTATGCACGAAGAAAAAGAAAGTTGTCCAAAACACCTTCCAATCGAATGTTCATGTGTTTGGAAAAGGTAGGAGAGAAGTAAGGTACTGTTTTGGATCAGTTTGCAAGCTGCGCACACTATCCCAGTGTTGTGCAGCTTCATTCTTCACCTGTCTGAAGCAGCCACTGTCTTCGGCTCCTGGAGGCGAAGAGGCTTCTTCGCGCAAAGGCGATTGTGCCGGTCACTGTGCACTCCAGTGCGCCGGCTACTGACGAGATGTGCACCGGGACCGGCGCTTAGTTTCGGGGAGATCCGTACTTTCGTCTTTAGCGTCATTTTTGGTCTACATCATTGCAGAAAGGTTTTCCACTACGTTAGGCAAGGAGAAACTCTGCCAGCACAGAAAACCTCTTCCATGGTGTTTTACATCTTGCAGAGAGCTCTGCAGAAGTTTATGAACGAAGAAAGAGAAGGTTGTTGAAAGCACCTTCCAACTGATTGGTCATGTGTTTGGAAAAGGTAGGACAGTGGTAAGGTACTGTTTTCTATCAGTTTACAAGCTGCGCACACTATCCCAGTGTTGTGCAGCTTCATTCTTCACCTGTCTCAAGCAGCCACTCTCTTCGGCTCCTGGAGGCGAAGAAGCGGCTTCTTCGCGCAAAGGCGATTGTGCCGGTCACAGTGCACTCCAGTGCGGCGGCTACTGACGAAATGTGCCCGGGACCGGCGCGCTTAGTTTCGGGGAGCCCGTACTTTCGTCTTTAGCGTCATTTTTGGTCTACATCATTGCAGAAAGGTTTTCCACTATGTTAAGCAAGGAGAAACTGTGCCAGCACAGAAAACATCTCCCATCGTGTTTTACATGTTGCAGAGAGCTCTGCTGAAGTTTATGCACGAAGAAAAAGAAAGTTGTCCAGAACACCTTCCAACGGAATGTTCATATGTTTGGAAAAGGTAGCAAAGTGGTAAGGTACTGCTTTCTATTAGATTGCAAGATGCGCACACTATCCCAGTGTTGTGCAGCTTCATTCTTCACCATTCCGAAGCAGCCGCTCTTTTGGGCTCCCGGAGGCGAAGAAGCGGCTTCTTCGAGCAAAGGCGATTGTGCCGGTCACTGTGCTCTGCAGTGCGGCGGCTTCTGACAAAATGTTCCCGGGACCAGCACTTAGCTCCTGGGAGCTCCGTATCCTTCGTCTTTCCAGACTTTTGTGGTCTACATCATTGCAGAATGGTTTTCCACTATGTTAAGCAAGGAGAAACTGTGCCAGCACGGAAAACATCGCCCATCGTGTTTTACATTTTGAAGAGAGCTCTGCAGAAGTTTATGCACGAAGAAAAAGAAAGTTGTCGAAAACACCTTCCTTAAAAATGTTCATGTGTTTGGAAAAGGTAGGACAGTGGTAAGGTACTGTTTTCTATCAGATTGCAAGCTGTGCACACAATCCCAGGGTTGTGCAGCTTCATTCTTCACCTTTCCGAAGCAGCCGCTCTCTCCGGCTTCCGGAGGCGAAGAAGCGGCTTCTTCGAGCAAAGGCGATTGCGCCGGTCACAGTGCGCTGCAGTGCGGCAGCTTCTGCCGGAATGTGCCCGGGACAGGCGGTTAGGTCCGGGTACATCCATACAATCTTCTTTCTGGACTTTTGTGGTCTACATCATGCAAAAAACATTTCCCCTATGTCTGGCAAGGAGACACTGTGCCAACACAGAAAACATCTCCCTTCTTGTTTTACATGTTGCAGAGAGCTCTGCAGAAGTTTAAGCACGAAGAAAAAGAAAGTTGTTGAAAACACCTTCCAACCGAATGTTCATGTGTTTGGAAAAGGTAGGACAGTGGTAAGGTACTGTTTTCTATCAGTTTGCAAGCTGCGCACACTATCCCAGTGTTGTGCAGCTTCATTCTTCACCTTTCCGAAGCAGCCGCTCTTTTGGGCTCCCGGAGGCGAAGAAGCGGCTTCTTCGAGCAAAGGCGATTGTGCCGGTCACTGTGCTCTGCAGTGCGGCGGCTTCTGACAAAATGTTCCCGGGACCAGCACTTAGCTCCGGGGAGCTCCATATCCTTCGTCTTTCCAGACTTTTGTGGTCTACATCATTGCAGAATGGTTTTCCACTATGTTAAGCAAGGAGAAACTGTGCCAGCACGGAAAACATCGCCCATCGTGTTTTACATTTTGAAGAGAGCTCTGCAGAAGTTTATGCACGAAGAAAAAGAAAGTTGTCCAAAACACCTTCCTTAAAAATGTTCATGTGTTTGGAAAAGGTAGGAGAGTGGTAAGGTACTGCTTTGGATCTGTTTGCAAGCTGCGCACACTATCCCAGTGTTGTGCAGCTTTATTCTCACCTGTCGGAAGCAGCCACTTTCTTGGGCTCCTGGAGGCGAAGAGGCTTCTTCGCGCAAAGGCGATTGTACCGGTCACTGTGCTCTGCAGTGCGGCGGCATCTGTCGAAATATGCCCGGGACCGGCGCTTAGCTCCGGGGACCTCCGTACTTTCGTCTTTCTGGACTTTTGTGGCCTACATCATTGCAGAAAGGTTTTCCACTATGTTAGGCAAGGAGAAACTGTGCCAGCACAGAAAACATCTCCCATCGTGTTTTACATGTTGCAGAGAGCTCTGCTGAAGTTTATGAACGAAGAAAAAGAAAGTTGTTGAAAACACCTTCCAACCGAATGTTCATGTGTTTGGAAAAGGTAGGAGAATGGTAAGGTACTGCTTTCTATCAGTTTACAAGCTGCGCACACTATCCCAGTGTTGTGCAGCTTCATTCTTCACCTGTCTGAAGCAGCCACTCTCTTCGGCTCCTGGAGGCGAAAAGGCTTCTTCGCGCAAAGGCGATTGTGCCGGTCACAGTGCACTCCAGTGCGGCGGCTACTGACGAAATGTGCCCGGGACCGGCGCGCTTAGTTTCGGGGAGCTCCGTACTTTGGTCTTTAGCGTCATTTTTGGTCTACATCATTGCAGAAAGGTTTTCCACTATGTTAGGCAAGGAGAAACTGTGCCAGCACAGAAAACATCTCCCATCGTGTTTTATATGTTGAAGAGAGCTCTACAGAAGTTTATGCACGAAGAAAAACAAAGTTGTTGAAAACACCTTCCAACCGAATATTCATGTGTTTGGAAAATAAGAAGATTGGTAAGGTACTGTTTTCTATCAGATTGCAAGCTGCGCATACTATCCCAGTGTTGTGCAGCTTCATTCTTCACCTTTCCGAAGCAGCCGCTCTCTCAGGCTCCCGGAGGCGAAGAAGCGGCTTCTTCGAGTAAAGGCAATTGCACCCGTCACAGTGCACTCCAGTGCGGCGGCTTCTGCCGAAATGTGCCCGGGACCGGTGCTTAGCTCCGGGGAGATCCGTACTTTCGTCTTTATGGACTTTTGTGGCCTACATCATTGCAGAAAGGTTTTCCACTACGTTAGGCAAAGAGAAACTGTGCCAGCACAGAAAACATCTCCCATCGTGTTTTACATGTTGCAGAGAGCTCTGCAGCAGTTTATGCACGAAGAAAAAGAAAGTTGTCCAGAACACCTTCCAACGGAATGTTCATATGTCTGGAAAAGGTAGGACAGTGGTAAGGTACTGCTTTCTATCAGTTTGCAAGCTGCGCACACTATCCCAGTGTTGTGCAGCTTCATTCTTCACCATTCCGAAGCAGCCGCACTCTCCAGCTGCCGGAGGCGAAGATGCGGCTTCTTCGAGCAAAGACGATTGCGCCGGTCACAGTGCGCTGCAGTGCGGCAGCTTCTGCCGGAATGTGCCCGGGACCGGCGCTTAGCTCCGGGGAGCTCCGTATCCTTCGTCTTTAGCGACTTTTGTGGCCTACATCATTGCTGAAAGGTTTTCCACTACGTTAGGCAAGGAGAAACTGTGCCAGCACAGAAAACATCTCCCATCGTGTTTTACATGTTGCAGAGAGCTCTGCTGAAGTTTATGAACGAAGAAAAAGAAAGTTGTTGAAAACACCTTCCAACCGAATGTTCATGTGTTTGGAAAAGGTAGGACAGTGGTAAGGTACTGCTTTCTATCAGTTTGCAAGCTGCGCACACTATCCCAGTGTTGTGCAGCTTCATTCTTCACCATTCCGAAGCAGCCGCACTCTCCAGCTGCCGGAGGCGAAGATGCGGCTTCTTCGAGCAAAGGCGATTGCGCCGGACACAGTGCGCTGCGGTGCGGCAGCTTCTGCCGGAATGTGCCCGGGACCGGCGCTTAGCTCCGGGGAGCTCCGTATCCTTCGTCTTTAGCGTCTTTTGTCGTCTACATCATTGCAGAAAGGTTTTCCACTATGTTAGGCAAGGAGAAATTGTGCCAGCAGAGAAAACATCTCCCATCGTGTTTTACATGTTCCAGAGAGCTCTACAGAGTGTGTTGCAAGACGAAAAACCAAGTTGTCCAAAACACCTTCCAAACGAATGTTCATGTGTTTGGAAAAGGTAGGAAAGTGGTAAGGTACTGTTTTCTATCAGTTTGCAAGCTGTGCACACTATCCCAGTGTTGTGCAGCTTCATTCTTCACCTTTCCAAAGAAGCCGCTCTCTCCGGCTTCCGGACGCGAAGAAGCGGCTTCTTCGCGCAAAGGCAATTGTTCCGGTCACAGTGCTACGAAGTGCGGCGGCTTCTGACGAATTGTGCCAGGCACCGGGGCTATGTCCGGGACATCCGTGCCTTTTTCTTCTGGACTTCTCTGGTCAACATCATGGCAAAAATCTTTTCCAATATGTCTGGCAAGGAGAAACTGTGCCAACACAGAAAACATCTCCCATCGTGTTTTAAATGTTGCAGAGAGCTCTACAGAGTGTGTTGCAAGAAGAAAAACAAAATTGTCCAAAACACCTTCCAATCGAATGTTCATGTGTTTGGAAAAGGTAGACGACTGTAAGGTACTGTTTTCTATCAGTATGCAAGATGCGCACACTATCCCAGTGTTGTGCAGCTTCATTCTTCACCTGTCTTAGGCAGCCACTTTCTTCGGCTCCCGGAGGCGAAGAAGCGGCTTCTTCGCGCAAAGGCGATTGTACCGGACACTGTGCACTCCATTGCGGCGGCTTCTTCTGAAATGTGCCCGGGATTGGGGCATAGCTCCGGGGATCTCCGTACTTTCGTCTTTCTGGACTTTTGTGGCCTACATCATTGCAGAAAGGTTTTCCACTATGTTAAGCAAGGAGAAACTGTGCCAGCACAGAAAACATCTCCCATCGTGTTTTACATGTTGCAGAGAGCTCTGCTGAAGTTTATGCACGAAGAAAAAGAAAGTTGTTGAAAACACCTTCCAACTAAATGTTCATGTGTTTGGAAAAGGTAGGAGAGTGGTAAGGTACTGTTTTCTATCAGTTTGCAAGCTGCGCACACTATCCCAGTGTTGTGCAGCTTCATTCTTCACCTTTCCGAAGTAGCCGCACACTCCAGCTGCCGGAGGCGAAGATGCGGCTTCTTCGAGCAAAGGCAATTGCACCCGTCACAGTGCACTCCAGTGCGGCGGCTTCTGACGAAATGTGCCCGGGACCTGCGCTTAGCTCCGGGGACCTCCGTACTTTCTTCTTTCCAGACTTTTGTGGCCTACGTCATTGCAGAAAGGTTTTCCACTATGTTAAGCAAGGAGAAACTGTGCCAGCAGAGAAAACATCTCCCATCGTGTTTTACATGTTGCAGAGAGCTCTGCAGAAGTTTATGCACGAATAAAATAAAGTTGTCCAAAACACCTTCCAACAGAATGTTCATGTGTTTGGAAAAGGTAGGAGAGTGGTAAGGTACGGTTATCTATCAGTCTGCAAGCTGCGCACACTATCCCAGTGTTTTGCAGCTTCATTCTCACCTTTCCGAAGCTACTGGTCTCTCCGGCTCCCGGAGGCGAAGAAGCGGCTTCTTCGCGCAAAGGCGATTGTACCGGTCACTGTGCACTCCAGTGCGGCGGCTACTGACGAAATGGGCCCGGGACCGGGGCATAGCTCCTGGGAGCTCTGTATGCTTCGTCTTTAGCATCATTTTTTAATCTACATCATTGCAGAAAGGTTTTCCACTATGTTAAGCAAGGAGAAACTGTGCCAGCACAGAAAACATCTCCCATCGTGTTTTACATGTTGAAGAGAACTCTATAGAAGTTTATGCACGAAGAAAAAGAAAGTTGTCCAAAACTCTTCCAACCGAATGTTCATGTGTTTGGAAAAGGTAGGACAGTGGTAAGCTACGGTTATCTATCAGTTTGCAAGCTGCGCACACTATCCCAGTGTTGTGCAGCTTCATTCTCACCCTTCCGAAGCTACTGGTCTCTCCGGCTCCCGGATGCGAAGAAGCGGCTTCTTCGCTCAAAGGCGATTGTACCGGTCACTGTGCACTCCAGTGCGGCGGCTTCTTCTGAAATGTGCCCGGGACCGGGGCATAGCTCCGGGGAGCTCTGTATGCTTCGTCTTTAGCATCATTTTTGGTCTACATCATTGCAGAAAGGTTTTCCACTATGTCTGGCATGGAGAAACTGTGCCAGCACAGAAAACATCTCCCATCGTGTTTTATATGTTGAAGAGAGCTCTGCTGAAGTTTATGCACGAAGAAAAAGAAAGTTGTCCAAAACACCTTCCAATCGAATGTTCATGTGTTTGGAAAAGGTAGGAGAGAAGTAAGGTACTGTTTTGGATCAGTTTGCAAGCTGCGCACACTATCCCAGTGTTGTGCAGCTTCATTCTTCACCTGTCTGAAGCAGCCACTGTCTTCGGCTCCTGGAGGCGAAGAGGCTTCTTCGCGCAAAGGCGATTGTGCCGGTCACTGTGCACTCCAGTGCGCCGGCTACTGACGAGATGTGCACCGGGACCGGCGCTTAGTTTCGGGGAGATCCGTACTTTCGTCTTTAGCGTCATTTTTGGTCTACATCATTGCAGAAAGGTTTTCCACTACGTTAGGCAAGGAGAAACTCTGCCAGCACAGAAAACATCTTCCATGGTGTTTTACATCTTGCAGAGAGCTCTGCAGAAGTTTATGCACGAAGAAAGAGAAGGTTGTTGAAAGCACCTTCCAACTGATTGGTCATGTGTTTGGAAAAGGTAGGACAGTGGTAAGGTACTGTTTTCTATCAGTTTGCAAGATGCGCACACTATCCCAGTGTTGTGCAGCTTCATTCTTCACCTGTCTGAAGCAGCCACTCTCTTCGGCTCCTGGAGGCGAAGAAGCGGCTTCTTCGCGCAAAGGCGATTGTGCCGGTCACAGTGCACTCCAGTGCGGCGGCTACTGACGAAATGTGCCCGGGACCGGCGCGCTTAGTTTCGGGGAGCCCGTACTTTCGTCTTTAGCGTCATTTTTGGTCTACATCATTGCAGAAAGGTTTTCCACTATGTTAAGCAAGGAGAAACTGTGCCAGCACAGAAAACATCTCCCATCGTGTTTTACATGTTGCAGAGAGCTCTGCTGAAGTTTATGCACGAAGAAAAAGAAAGTTGTCCAGAACACCTTCCAACGGAATGTTCATATGTTTGGAAAAGGTAGCAAAGTGGTAAGGTACTGCTTTCTATTAGATTGCAAGATGCGCACACTATCCCAGTGTTGTGCAGCTTCATTCTTCACCATTCCGAAGCAGCCGCTCTTTTGGGCTCCCGGAGGCGAAGAAGCGGCTTCTTCGAGCAAAGGCGATTGTGCCGGTCACTGTGCTCTGCAGTGCGGCGGCTTCTGACAAAATGTTCCCGGGACCAGCACTTAGCTCCGGGGAGCTCCGTATCCTTCGTCTTTCCAGACTTTTGTGGTCTACATCATTGCAGAATGGTTTTCCACTATGTTAAGCAAGGAGAAACTGTGCCAGCACGGAAAACATCGCCCATCGTGTTTTACATTTTGAAGAGAGCTCTGCAGAAGTTTATGCACGAATAAAATAAAGTTGTCCAAAACACCTTCATTAAAAATGTTCATGTGTTTGGAAAAGGTAGGACAGTGGTAAGGTACTGTTTTCTATCAGATTGCAAGCTGTGCACACAATCCCAGGGTTGTGCAGCTTCATTCTTCACCTTTCCGAAGTAGCCGCTCTCTCCGGCTTCCGGAGGCGAAGAAGCGGCTTCTTCGAGCAAAGGCGATTGCGCCGGTCACAGTGCGCTGCAGTGCGGCAGCTTCTGCCGGAATGTGCCCGGGACAGGCGGTTAGGTCCGGGTACATCCATACAATCTTCTTTCTGGACTTTTGTGGTCTACATCATGCAAAAAACATTTCCCCTATGTCTGGCAAGGAGACACTGTGCCAACACAGAAAACATCTCCCTTCTTGTTTTACATGTTGCAGAGAGCTCTGCAGAAGTTTAAGCACGAAGAAAAAGAAAGTTGTGCAAAACACCTTCCAATGGCATGTTCATGTGTTTGTAAAAGGTAGGACAGTGGTAAGGTACTGTTTTCTATCAGTTTGCAAGCTGCGCACACTATCCCAGTGTTGTGCAGCTTCATTCTTCACCTTTCCGAAGCAGCCGCTCTTTTGGGCTCCCGGAGGCGAAGAAGCGGCTTCTTCGAGCAAAGGCGATTGTGCCGGTCACTGTGCTCTGCAGTGCGGCGGCTTCTGACAAAATGTTCCCGGGACCAGCACTTAGCTCCGGGGAGCTCCGTATCCTTCGTCTTTCCAGACTTTTGTGGTCTACATCATTGCAGAATGGTTTTCCACTATGTTAAGCAAGGAAAAATTGTGCCAGCACAGAAAACATCTCCCATCGTGTTTTATATGTTGTAGAGAGCTCTGCAGAAGTTTATGCACGAAGAAAAAGAAAGTTGTCCAAAACACCTTCCTTAAAAATGTTCATGTGTTTGGAAAAGGTAGGAGAGTGGTAAGGTACTGCTTTGGATCTGTTTGCAAGCTGCGCACACTATCCCAGTGTTGTGCAGCTTTATTCTCACCTGTCGGAAGCAGCCACTTTCTTGGGCTCCTGGAGGCGAAGAGGCTTCTTCGCGCAAAGGCGATTGTACCGGTCACTGTGCTCTGCAGTGCGGCGGCATCTGTCGAAATATGCCCGGGACCGGCGCTTAGCTCCGGGGACCTCCGTACTTTCGTCTTTCTGGACTTTTGTGGCCTACATCATTGCAGAAAGGTTTTCCACTATGTTAGGCAAGGAGAAACTGTGCCAGCACAGAAAACATCTCCCATCGTGTTTTACATGTTGCAGAGAGCTCTGCTGAAGTTTATGAACGAAGAAAAAGAAAGTTGTTGAAAACACCTTCCAACCGAATGTTCATGTGTTTGGAAAAGGTAGGACAGTGGTAAGGTACTGCTTTCTATCAGTTTACAAGCTGCGCACACTATCCCAGTGTTGTGCAGCTTCATTCTTCACCTGTCTCAAGCAGCCACTCTCTTCGGCTCCTGGAGGCGAAAAGGCTTCTTCGCGCAAAGGCGATTGTGCCGGTCACAGTGCACTCCAGTGCGGCGGCTACTGACGAAATGTGCCCGGGACCGGCGCGCTTAGTTTCGGGGAGCTCCGTACTTTGGTCTTTAGCGTCATTTTTGGTCTACATCATTGCAGAAAGGTTTTCCACTATGTTAGGCAAGGAGAAACTGTGCCAGCACAGAAAACATCTCCCATCGTGTTTTATATGTTGAAGAGAGCTCTACAGAAGTTTATGCACGAAGAAAAACAAAGTTGTTGAAAACACCTTCCAACCGAATATTCATGTGTTTGGAAAATAAGAAGATTGGTAAGGTACTGTTTTCTATCAGATTGCAAGCTGCGCATACTATCCCAGTGTTGTGCAGCTTCATTCTTCACCTTTCCGAAGCAGCCGCTCTCTCAGGCTCCCGGAGGCGAAGAAGCGGCTTCTTCGAGTAAAGGCAATTGCACCCGTCACAGTGCACTCCAGTGCGGCGGCTTCTGCCGAAATGTGCCCGGGACCGGTGCTTAGCTCCGGGGAGATCCGTACTTTCGTCTTTATGGACTTTTGTGGCCTACATCATTGCAGAAAGGTTTTCCACTACGTTAGGCAAAGAGAAACTGTGCCAGCACAGAAAACATCTCCCATCGTGTTTTACATGTTGCAGAGAGCTCTGCAGCAGTTTATGCACGAAGAAAAAGAAAGTTGGCCAGAACACCTTCCAACGGAATGTTCATATGTCTGGAAAAGGTAGGACAGTGGTAAGGTACTGCTTTCTATCAGTTTGCAAGCTGCGCACACTATCCCAGTGTTGTGCAGCTTCATTCTTCACCATTCCGAAGCAGCCGCACTCTCCAGCTGCCGGAGGCGAAGATGCGGCTTCTTCGAGCAAAGACGATTGCGCCGGTCACAGTGCGCTGCAGTGCGGCAGCTTCTGCCGGAATGTGCCCGGGACCGGCGCTTAGCTCCGGGGAGCTCCGTATCCTTCGTCTTTAGCGACTTTTGTGGCCTACATCATTGCTGAAAGGTTTTCCACTACGTTAGGCAAAGAGAAACTGTGCCAGCACAGAAAACATCTCCCATCGTGTTTTACATGTTGCAGAGAGCTCTGCTGAAGTTTATGAACGAAGAAAAAGAAAGTTGTTGAAAACACCTTCCAACCGAATGTTCATGTGTTTGGAAAAGGTAGGACAGTGGTAAGGTACTGCTTTCTATCAGTTTGCAAGCTGCGCACACTATCCCAGTGTTGTGCAGCTTCATTCTTCACCATTCCGAAGCAGCCGCACTCTCCAGCTGCCGGAGGCGAAGATGCGGCTTCTTCGAGCAAAGGCGATTGCGCCGGACACAGTGCGCTGCGGTGCGGCAGCTTCTGCCGGAATGTGCCCGGGACCGGCGCTTAGCTCCGGGGACCTCCGTATCCTTCGTCTTTAGCGTCTTTTGTCGTCTACATCATTGCAGAAAGGTTTTCCACTATGTTAAGCAAGGAGAAACTGTGCCAGCACAGAAAACATCTCCCATCGTGTTTTATATGTTGAAGAGAGCTCTGCTGAAGTTTATGCACGAAGAAAAAGAAAGTTGTCCAAAACACCTTCCAATCGAATGTTCATGTGTTTGGAAAAGGTAGGAGAGAAGTAAGGTACTGTTTTGGATCAGTTTGCAAGCTGCGCACACTATCCCAGTGTTGTGCAGCTTCATTCTTCACCTGTCTGAAGCAGCCACTGTCTTCGGCTCCTGGAGGCGAAGAGGCTTCTTCGCGCAAAGGCGATTGTGCCGGTCACTGTGCACTCCAGTGCGCCGGCTACTGACGAGATGTGCACCGGGACCGGCGCTTAGTTTCGGGGAGATCCGTACTTTCGTCTTTAGCGTCATTTTTGGTCTACATCATTGCAGAAAGGTTTTCCACTACGTTAGGCAAGGAGAAACTCTGCCAGCACAGAAAACCTCTTCCATGGTGTTTTACATCTTGCAGAGAGCTCTGCAGAAGTTTATGAACGAAGAAAGAGAAGGTTGTTGAAAGCACCTTCCAACTGATTGGTCATGTGTTTGGAAAAGGTAGGACAGTGGTAAGGTACTGTTTTCTATCAGTTTGCAAGCTGCGCACACTATCCCAGTGTTGTGCAGCTTCATTCTTCACCTGTCTGAAGCAGCCACTCTCTTCGGCTCCTGGAGGCGAAGAAGCGGCTTCTTCGCGCAAAGGCGATTGTGCCGGTCACAGTGCACTCCAGTGCGGCGGCTACTGACGAAATGTGCCCGGGACCGGCGCGCTTAGTTTCGGGGAGCCCGTACTTTCGTCTTTAGCGTCATTTTTGGTCTACATCATTGCAGAAAGGTTTTCCACTATGTTAAGCAAGGAGAAACTGTGCCAGCACAGAAAACATCTCCCATCGTGTTTTACATGTTGCAGAGAGCTCTGCTGAAGTTTATGCACGAAGAAAAAGAAAGTTGTCCAGAACACCTTCCAACGGAATGTTCATATGTTTGGAAAAGGTAGCAAAGTGGTAAGGTACTGCTTTCTATTAGATTGCAAGATGCGCACACTATCCCAGTGTTGTGCAGCTTCATTCTTCACCATTCCGAAGCAGCCGCTCTTTTGGGCTCCCGGAGGCGAAGAAGCGGCTTCTTCGAGCAAAGGCGATTGTGCCGGTCACTGTGCTCTGCAGTGCGGCGGCTTATGACAAAATGTTCCCGGGACCAGCACTTAGCTCCTGGGAGCTCCGTATCCTTCGTCTTTCCAGACTTTTGTGGTCTACATCATTGCAGAATGGTTTTCCACTATGTTAAGCAAGGAGAAACTGTGCCAGCACGGAAAACATCGCCCATCGTGTTTTACATTTTGAAGAGAGCTCTGCAGAAGTTTATGCACGAAGAAAAAGAAAGTTGTCCAAAACACCTTCCTTAAAAATGTTCATGTGTTTGGAAAAGGTAGGACAGTGGTAAGGTACTGTTTTCTATCAGATTGCAAGCTGTGCACACAATCCCAGGGTTGTGCAGCTTCATTCTTCACCTTTCCGAAGCAGCCGCTCTCTCCGGCTTCCGGAGGCGAAGAAGCGGCTTCTTCGAGCAAAGGCGATTGCGCCGGTCACAGTGCGCTGCAGTGCGGCAGCTTCTGCCGGAATGTGCCCGGGACAGGCGGTTAGGTCCGGGTACATCCATACAATCTTCTTTCTGGACTTTTGTGGTCTACATCATGCAAAAAACATTTCCCCTATGTCTGGCAAGGAGACACTGTGCCAACACAGAAAACATCTCCCTTCTTGTTTTACATGTTGCAGAGAGCTCTGCAGAAGTTTAAGCACGAAGAAAAAGAAAGTTGTTGAAAACACCTTCCAACCGAATGTTCATGTGTTTGGAAAAGGTAGGACAGTGGTAAGGTACTGTTTTCTATCAGTTTGCAAGCTGCGCACACTATCCCAGTGTTGTGCAGCTTCATTCTTCACCTTTCCGAAGCAGCCGCTCTTTTGGGCTCCCGGAGGCGAAGAAGCGGCTTCTTCGAGCAAAGGCGATTGTGCCGGTCACTGTGCTCTGCAGTGCGGCGGCTTCTGACAAAATGTTCCCGGGACCAGCACTTAGCTCCGGGGAGCTCCGTATCCTTCGTCTTTCCAGACTTTTGTGGTCTACATCATTGCAGAATGGTTTTCCACTATGTTAAGCAAGGAGAAACTGTGCCAGCACGGAAAACATCGCCCATCGTGTTTTACATTTTGAAGAGAGCTCTGCAGAAGTTTATGCAGGAAGAAAAAGAAAGTTGTCCAAAACACCTTCCTTAAAAATGTTCATGTGTTTGGAAAAGGTAGGAGAGTGGTAAGGTACTGCTTTGGATCTGTTTGCAAGCTGCGCACACTATCCCAGTGTTGTGCAGCTTTATTCTCACCTGTCGGAAGCAGCCACTTTCTTGGGCTCCTGGAGGCGAAGAGGCTTCTTCGCGCAAAGGCGATTGTACCGGTCACTGTGCTCTGCAGTGCGGCGGCATCTGTCGAAATATGCCCGGGACCGGCGCTTAGCTCCGGGGACCTCCGTACTTTCGTCTTTCTGGACTTTTGTGGCCTACATCATTGCAGAAAGGTTTTCCACTATGTTAGGCAAGGAGAAACTGTGCCAGCACAGAAAACATCTCCCATCGTGTTTTACATGTTGCAGAGAGCTCTGCTGAAGTTTATGAACGAAGAAAAAGAAAGTTGTTGAAAACACCTTCCAACCGAATGTTCATGTGTTTGGAAAAGGTAGGAGAGTGGTAAGGTACTGCTTTCTATCAGTTTACAAGCTGCGCACACTATCCCAGTGTTGTGCAGCTTCATTCTTCACCTGTCTGAAGCAGCCACTCTCTTCGGCTCCTGGAGGCGAAAAGGCTTCTTCGCGCAAAGGCGATTGTGCCGGTCACAGTGCACTCCAGTGCGGCGGCTACTGACGAAATGTGCCCGGGACCGGCGCGCTTAGTTTCGGGGAGCTCCGTACTTTGGTCTTTAGCGTCATTTTTGGTCTACATCATTGCAGAAAGGTTTTCCACTATGTTAGGCAAGGAGAAACTGTGCCAGCACAGAAAACATCTCCCATCGTGTTTTATATGTTGAAGAGAGCTCTACAGAAGTTTATGCACGAAGAAAAACAAAGTTGTTGAAAACACCTTCCAACCGAATATTCATGTGTTTGGAAAATAAGAAGATTGGTAAGGTACTGTTTTCTATCAGATTGCAAGCTGCGCATACTATCCCAGTGTTGTGCAGCTTCATTCTTCACCTTTCCGAAGCAGCCGCTCTCTCAGGCTCCCGGAGGCGAAGAAGCGGCTTCTTCGAGCAAAGGCAATTGCACCCGTCACAGTGCACTCCAGTGCGGCGGCTTCTGCCGAAATGTGCCCGGGACCGGTGCTTAGCTCCGGGGAGATCCGTACTTTCGTCTTTATGGACTTTTGTGGCCTACATCATTGCAGAAAGGTTTTCCACTACGTTAGGCAAAGAGAAACTGTGCCAGCACAGAAAACATCTCCCATCGTGTTTTACATGTTGCAGAGAGCTCTGCAGCAGTTTATGCACGAAGAAAAAGAAAGTTGGCCAGAACACCTTCCAACGGAATGTTCATATGTCTGGAAAAGGTAGGACAGTGGTAAGGTACTGCTTTCTATCAGTTTGCAAGCTGCGCACACTATCCCAGTGTTGTGCAGCTTCATTCTTCACCATTCCGAAGCAGCCGCACTCTCCAGCTGCCGGAGGCGAAGATGCGGCTTCTTCGAGCAAAGACGATTGCGCCGGTCACAGTGCGCTGCAGTGCGGCAGCTTCTGCCGGAATGTGCCCGGGACCGGCGCTTAGCTCCGGGGAGCTCCGTATCCTTCGTCTTTAGCGACTTTTGTGGCCTACATCATTGCTGAAAGGTTTTCCACTACGTTAGGCAAGGAGAAACTGTGCCAGCACAGAAAACATCTCCCATCGTGTTTTACATGTTGCAGAGAGCTCTGCTGAAGTTTATGAACGAAGAAAAAGAAAGTTGTTGAAAACACCTTCCAACCGAATGTTCATGTGTTTGGAAAAGGTAGGACAGTGGTAAGGTACTGCTTTCTATCAGTTTGCAAGCTGCGCACACTATCCCAGTGTTGTGCAGCTTCATTCTTCACCATTCCGAAGCAGCCGCACTCTCCAGCTGCCGGAGGCGAAGATGCGGCTTCTTCGAGCAAAGGCGATTGCGCCGGACACAGTGCGCTGCGGTGCGGCAGCTTCTGCCGGAATGTGCCCGGGACCGGCGCTTAGCTCCGGGGAGCTCCGTATCCTTCGTCTTTAGCGTCTTTTGTCGTCTACATCATTGCAGAAAGGTTTTCCACTATGTTAGGCAAGGAGAAATTGTGCCAGCAGAGAAAACATCTCCCATCGTGTTTTACATGTTCCAGAGAGCTCTACAGAGTGTGTTGCAAGACGAAAAACCAAGTTGTCCAAAACACCTTCCAAACGAATGTTCATGTGTTTGGAAAAGGTAGGAAAGTGGTAAGGTACTGTTTTCTATCAGTTTGCAAGCTGTGCACACTATCCCAGTGTTGTGCAGCTTCATTCTTCACCTTTCCAAAGAAGCCCCTCTCTCCGGCTTCCGGACGCGAAGAAGCGGCTTCTTCGCGCAAAGGCAATTGTTCCGGTCACAGTGCTACGAAGTGCGGCGGCTTCTGACGAATTGTGCCAGGCACCGGGGCTATGTCCGGGACATCCGTGCCTTTTTCTTCTGGACTTCTCTGGTCAACATCATGGCAAAAATCTTTTCCAATATGTCTGGCAAGGAGAAACTGTGCCAACACAGAAAACATCTCCCATCGTGTTTTAAATGTTGCAGAGAGCTCTACAGAGTGTGTTGCAAGAAGAAAAACAAAATTGTCCAAAACACCTTCCAATCGAATGTTCATGTGTTTGGAAAAGGTAGACGACTGTAAGGTACTGTTTTCTATCAGTATGCAAGATGCGCACACTATCCCAGTGTTGTGCAGCTTCATTCTTCACCTGTCTTAGGCAGCCACTTTCTTCGGCTCCCGGAGGCGAAGAAGCGGCTTCTTCGCGCAAAGGCGATTGTACCGGTCACTGTGCACTCCATTGCGGCGGCTTCTTCTGAAATGTGCCCGGGATTGGGGCATAGCTCCGGGGATCTCCGTACTTTCGTCTTTCTGGACTTTTGTGGCCTACATCATTGCAGAAAGGTTTTCCACTATGTTAAGCAAGGAGAAACTGTGCCAGCACAGAAAACATCTCCCATCGTGTTTTACATGTTGAAGAGAACTCTATAGAAGTTTATGCACGAAGAAAAAGAAAGTTGTCCAAAACTCTTCCAACCGAATGTTCATGTGTTTGGAAAAGGTAGGACAGTGGTAAGCTACGGTTATCTATCAGTTTGCAAGCTGCGCACACTATCCCAGTGTTGTGCAGCTTCATTCTCACCCTTCCGAAGCTACTGGTCTCTCCGGCTCCCGGATGCGAAGAAGCGGCTTCTTCGCTCAAAGGCGATTGTACCGGTCACTGTGCACTCCAGTGCGGCGGCTTCTTCTGAAATGTGCCCGGGACCGGGGCATAGCTCCGGGGAGCTCTGTATGCTTCGTCTTTAGCATCATTTTTGGTCTACATCATTGCAGAAAGGTTTTCCACTATGTCTGGCAGGGAGAAACTGTGCCAGCACAGAAAACATCTCCCATCGTGTTTTATATGTTGAAGAGAGCTCTGCTGAAGTTTATGAACGAAGAAAAAGAAAGTTGTCCAAAACACCTTCCAATCGAATGTTCATGTGTTTGGAAAAGGTAGGAGAGAAGTAAGGTACTGTTTTGGATCAGTTTGCAAGCTGCGCACACTATCCCAGTGTTGTGCAGCTTCATTCTTCACCTGTCTGAAGCAGCCACTGTCTTCGGCTCCTGGAGGCGAAGAGGCTTCTTCGCGCAAAGGCGATTGTGCCGGTCACTGTGCACTCCAGTGCGCCGGCTACTGACGAGATGTGCACCGGGACCGGCGCTTAGTTTCGGGGAGATCCGTACTTTCGTCTTTAGCGTCATTTTTGGTCTACATCATTGCAGAAAGGTTTTCCACTACGTTAGGCAAGGAGAAACTCTGCCAGCACAGAAAACATCTTCCATGGTGTTTTACATCTTGCAGAGAGCTCTGCAGAAGTTTATGCACGAAGAAAGAGAAGGTTGTTGAAAGCACCTTCCAACTGATTGGTCATGTGTTTGGAAAAGGTAGGACAGTGGTAAGGTACTGTTTTCTATCAGTTTGCAAGCTGCGCACACTATCCCAGTGTTGTGCAGCTTCATTCTTCACCTGTCTGAAGCAGCCACTCTCTTCGGCTCCTGGAGGCGAAGAAGCGGCTTCTTCGCGCAAAGGCGATTGTGCCGGTCACAGTGCACTCCAGTGCGGCGGCTACTGACGAAATGTGCCCGGGACCGGCGCGCTTAGTTTCGGGGAGCCCGTACTTTCGTCTTTAGCGTCATTTTTGGTCTACATCATTGCAGAAAGGTTTTCCACTATGTTAAGCAAGGAGAAACTGTGCCAGCACAGAAAACATCTCCCATCGTGTTTTACATGTTGCAGAGAGCTCTGCTGAAGTTTATGCACGAAGAAAAAGAAAGTTGTCCAGAACACCTTCCAACGGAATGTTCATATGTTTGGAAAAGGTAGCAAAGTGGTAAGGTACTGCTTTCTATTAGATTGCAAGATGCGCACACTATCTCAGTGTTGTGCAGCTTCATTCTTCACCATTCCGAAGCAGCCGCTCTTTTGGGCTCCCGGAGGCGAAGAAGCGGCTTCTTCGAGCAAAGGCGATTGTGCCGGTCACTGTGCTCTGCAGTGTGGCGGCTTCTGACAAAATGTTCCCGGGACCAGCACTTAGCTCCGGGGAGCTCCGTATCCTTCGTCTTTCCAGACTTTTGTGGTCTACATCATTGCAGAATGGTTTTCCACTATGTTAAGCAAGGAGAAACTGTGCCAGCACGGAAAACATCGCCCATCGTGTTTTACATTTTGAAGAGAGCTCTGCAGAAGTTTATGCACGAATAAAATAAAGTTGTCCAAAACACCTTCATTAAAAATGTTCATGTGTTTGGAAAAGGTAGGACAGTGGTAAGGTACTGTTTTCTATCAGATTGCAAGCTGTGCACACAATCCCAGGGTTGTGCAGCTTCATTCTTCACCTTTCCGAAGTAGCCGCTCTCTCCGGCTTCCGGAGGCGAAGAAGCGGCTTCTTCGAGCAAAGGCGATTGCGCCGGTCACAGTGCGCTGCAGTGCGGCAGCTTCTGCCGGAATGTGCCCGGGACAGGCGGTTAGGTCCGGGTACATCCATACAATCTTCTTTCTGGACTTTTGTGGTCTACATCATGCAAAAAACATTTCCCCTATGTCTGGCAAGGAGACACTGTGCCAACACAGAAAACATCTCCCTTCTTGTTTTACATGTTGCAGAGAGCTCTGCAGAAGTTTAAGCACGAAGAAAAAGAAAGTTGTGCAAAACACCTTCCAATGGCATGTTCATGTGTTTGTAAAAGGTAGGACAGTGGTAAGGTACTGTTTTCTATCAGTTTGCAAGCTGCGCACACTATCCCAGTGTTGTGCAGCTTCATTCTTCACCTTTCCGAAGCAGCCGCTCTTTTGGGCTCCCGGAGGCGAAGAAGCGGCTTCTTCGAGCAAAGGCGATTGTGCCGGTCACTGTGCTCTGCAGTGCGGCGGCTTCTGACAAAATGTTCCCGGGACCAGCACTTAGCTCCGGGGAGCTCCGTATCCTTCGTCTTTCCAGACTTTTGTGGTCTACATCATTGCAGAATGGTTTTCCACTATGTTAAGCAAGGAAAAATTGTGCCAGCACAGAAAACATCTCCCATCGTGTTTTATATGTTGTAGAGAGCTCTGCAGAAGTTTATGCACGAAGAAAAAGAAAGTTGTCCAAAACACCTTCCTTAAAAATGTTCATGTGTTTGGAAAAGGTAGGAGAGTGGTAAGGTACTGCTTTGGATCTGTTTGCAAGCTGCGCACACTATCCCAGTGTTGTGCAGCTTTATTCTCACCTGTCGGAAGCAGCCACTTTCTTGGGCTCCTGGAGGCGAAGAGGCTTCTTCGCGCAAAGGCGATTGTACCGGTCACTGTGCTCTGCAGTGCGGCGGCATCTGTCGAAATATGCCCGGGACCGGCGCTTAGCTCCGGGGACCTCCGTACTTTCGTCTTTCTGGACTTTTGTGGCCTACATCATTGCAGAAAGGTTTTCCACTACGTTAGGCAAGGAGAAACTGTGCCAGCACAGAAAACATCTCCCATCGTGTTTTACATGTTGCAGAGAGCTCTGCTGAAGTTTATGAACGAAGAAAAAGAAAGTTGTTGAAAACACCTTCCAACCGAATGTTCATGTGTTTGGAAAAGGTAGGACAGTGGTAAGGTACTGCTTTCTATCAGTTTACAAGCTGCGCACACTATCCCAGTGTTGTGCAGCTTCATTCTTCACCTGTCTCAAGCAGCCACTCTCTTCGGCTCCTGGAGGCGAAAAGGCTTCTTCGCGCAAAGGCGATTGTGCCGGTCACAGTGCACTCCAGTGCGGCGGCTACTGACGAAATGTGCCCGGGACCGGCGCGCTTAGTTTCGGGGAGCTCCGTACTTTGGTCTTTAGCGTCATTTTTGGTCTACATCATTGCAGAAAGGTTTTCCACTATGTTAGGCAAGGAGAAACTGTGCCAGCACAGAAAACATCTCCCATCGTGTTTTATATGTTGAAGAGAGCTCTACAGAAGTTTATGCACGAAGAAAAACAAAGTTGTTGAAAACACCTTCCAACCGAATATTCATGTGTTTGGAAAATAAGAAGATTGGTAAGGTACTGTTTTCTATCAGATTGCAAGCTGCGCATACTATCCCAGTGTTGTGCAGCTTCATTCTTCACCTTTCCGAAGCAGCCGCTCTCTCAGGCTCCCGGAGGCGAAGAAGCGGCTTCTTCGAGTAAAGGCAATTGCACCCGTCACAGTGCACTCCAGTGCGGCGGCTTCTGCCGAAATGTGCCCGGGACCGGTGCTTAGCTCCGGGGAGATCCGTACTTTCGTCTTTATGGACTTTTGTGGCCTACATCATTGCAGAAAGGTTTTCCACTACGTTAGGCAAAGAGAAACTGTGCCAGCACAGAAAACATCTCCCATCGTGTTTTACATGTTGCAGAGAGCTCTGCAGCAGTTTATGCACGAAGAAAAAGAAAGTTGGCCAGAACACCTTCCAACGGAATGTTCATATGTCTGGAAAAGGTAGGACAGTGGTAAGGTACTGCTTTCTATCAGTTTGCAAGCTGCGCACACTATCCCAGTGTTGTGCAGCTTCATTCTTCACCATTCCGAAGCAGCCGCACTCTCCAGCTGCCGGAGGCGAAGATGCGGCTTCTTCGAGCAAAGACGATTGCGCCGGTCACAGTGCGCTGCAGTGCGGCAGCTTCTGCCGGAATGTGCCCGGGACCGGCGCTTAGCTCCGGGGAGCTCCGTATCCTTCGTCTTTAGCGACTTTTGTGGCCTACATCATTGCTGAAAGGTTTTCCACTACGTTAGGCAAGGAGAAACTGTGCCAGCACAGAAAACATCTCCCATCGTGTTTTACATGTTGCAGAGAGCTCTGCTGAAGTTTATGAACGAAGAAAAAGAAAGTTGTTGAAAACACCTTCCAACCGAATGTTCATGTGTTTGGAAAAGGTAGGACAGTGGTAAGGTACTGCTTTCTATCAGTTTGCAAGCTGCGCACACTATCCCAGTGTTGTGCAGCTTCATTCTTCACCATTCCGAAGCAGCCGCACTCTCCAGCTGCCGGAGGCGAAGATGCGGCTTCTTCGAGCAAAGGCGATTGCGCCGGACACAGTGCGCTGCGGTGCGGCAGCTTCTGCCGGAATGTGCCCGGGACCGGCGCTTAGCTCCGGGGAGCTCCGTATCCTTCGTCTTTAGCGTCTTTTGTCGTCTACATCATTGCAGAAAGGTTTTCCACTATGTTAAGCAAGGAGAAACTGTGCCAGCACAGAAAACATCTCCCATCGTGTTTTATATGTTGAAGAGAGCTCTGCTGAAGTTTATGCACGAAGAAAAAGAAAGTTGTCCAAAACACCTTCCAATCGAATGTTCATGTGTTTGGAAAAGGTAGGAGAGAAGTAAGGTACTGTTTTGGATCAGTTTGCAAGCTGCGCACACTATCCCAGTGTTGTGCAGCTTCATTCTTCACCTGTCTGAAGCAGCCACTGTCTTCGGCTCCTGGAGGCGAAGAGGCTTCTTCGCGCAAAGGCGATTGTGCCGGTCACTGTGCACTCCAGTGCGCCGGCTACTGACGAGATGTGCACCGGGACCGGCGCTTAGTTTCGGGGAGATCCGTACTTTCGTCTTTAGCGTCATTTTTGGTCTACATCATTGCAGAAAGGTTTTCCACTACGTTAGGCAAGGAGAAACTCTGCCAGCACAGAAAACCTCTTCCATGGTGTTTTACATCTTGCAGAGAGCTCTGCAGAAGTTTATGAACGAAGAAAGAGAAGGTTGTTGAAAGCACCTTCCAACTGATTGGTCATGTGTTTGGAAAAGGTAGGACAGTGGTAAGGTACTGTTTTCTATCAGTTTGCAAGCTGCGCACACTATCCCAGTGTTGTGCAGCTTCATTCTTCACCTGTCTGAAGCAGCCACTCTCTTCGGCTCCTGGAGGCGAAGAAGCGGCTTCTTCGCGCAAAGGCGATTGTGCCGGTCACAGTGCACTCCAGTGCGGCGGCTACTGACGAAATGTGCCCGGGACCGGCGCGCTTAGTTTCGGGGAGCCCGTACTTTCGTCTTTAGCGTCATTTTTGGTCTACATCATTGCAGAAAGGTTTTCCACTATGTTAAGCAAGGAGAAACTGTGCCAGCACAGAAAACATCTCCCATCGTGTTTTACATGTTGCAGAGAGCTCTGCTGAAGTTTATGCACGAAGAAAAAGAAAGTTGTCCAGAACACCTTCCAACGGAATGTTCATATGTTTGGAAAAGGTAGCAAAGTGGTAAGGTACTGCTTTCTATTAGATTGCAAGATGCGCACACTATCCCAGTGTTGTGCAGCTTCATTCTTCACCATTCCGAAGCAGCCGCTCTTTTGGGCTCCCGGAGGCGAAGAAGCGGCTTCTTCGAGCAAAGGCGATTGTGCCGGTCACTGTGCTCTGCAGTGCGGCGGCTTATGACAAAATGTTCCCGGGACCAGCACTTAGCTCCTGGGAGCTCCGTATCCTTCGTCTTTCCAGACTTTTGTGGTCTACATCATTGCAGAATGGTTTTCCACTATGTTAAGCAAGGAGAAACTGTGCCAGCACGGAAAACATCGCCCATCGTGTTTTACATTTTGAAGAGAGCTCTGCAGAAGTTTATGCACGAAGAAAAAGAAAGTTGTCGAAAACACCTTCCTTAAAAATGTTCATGTGTTTGGAAAAGGTAGGACAGTGGTAAGGTACTGTTTTCTATCAGATTGCAAGCTGTGCACACAATCCCAGGGTTGTGCAGCTTCATTCTTCACCTTTCCGAAGCAGCCGCTCTCTCCGGCTTCCGGAGGCGAAGAAGCGGCTTCTTCGAGCAAAGGCGATTGCGCCGGTCACAGTGCGCTGCAGTGCGGCAGCTTCTGCCGGAATGTGCCCGGGACAGGCGGTTAGGTCCGGGTACATCCATACAATCTTCTTTCTGGACTTTTGTGGTCTACATCATGCAAAAAACATTTCCCCTATGTCTGGCAAGGAGACACTGTGCCAACACAGAAAACATCTCCCTTCTTGTTTTACATGTTGCAGAGAGCTCTGCAGAAGTTTAAGCACGAAGAAAAAGAAAGTTGTTGAAAACACCTTCCAACCGAATGTTCATGTGTTTGTAAAAGGTAGGACAGTGGTAAGGTACTGTTTTCTATCAGTTTGCAAGCTGCGCACACTATCCCAGTGTTGTGCAGCTTCATTCTTCACCTTTCCGAAGCAGCCGCTCTTTTGGGCTCCCGGAGGCGAAGAAGCGGCTTCTTCGAGCAAAGGCGATTGTGCCGGTCACTGTGCTCTGCAGTGCGGCGGCTTCTGACAAAATGTGCCCGGGACCAGCACTTAGCTCCGGGGAGCTCCGTATCCTTCGTCTTTCCAGACTTTTGTGGTCTACATCATTGCAGAATGGTTTTCCACTATGTTAAGCAAGGAGAAACTGTGCCAGCACGGAAAACATCGCCCATCGTGTTTTACATTTTGAAGAGAGCTCTGCAGAAGTTTATGCACGAAGAAAAAGAAAGTTGTCCAAAACACCTTCCTTAAAAATGTTCATGTGTTTGGAAAAGGTAGGAGAGTGGTAAGGTACTGCTTTGGATCTGTTTGCAAGCTGCGCACACTATCCCAGTGTTGTGCAGCTTTATTCTCACCTGTCGGAAGCAGCCACTTTCTTGGGCTCCTGGAGGCGAAGAGGCTTCTTCGCGCAAAGGCGATTGTACCGGTCACTGTGCTCTGCAGTGCGGCGGCATCTGTCGAAATATGCCCGGGACCGGCGCTTAGCTCCGGGGACCTCCGTACTTTCGTCTTTCTGGACTTTTGTGGCCTACATCATTGCAGAAAGGTTTTCCACTATGTTAGGCAAGGAGAAACTGTGCCAGCACAGAAAACATCTCCCATCGTGTTTTACATGTTGCAGAGAGCTCTGCTGAAGTTTATGAACGAAGAAAAAGAAAGTTGTTGAAAACACCTTCCAACCGAATGTTCATGTGTTTGGAAAAGGTAGGAGAGTGGTAAGGTACTGCTTTCTATCAGTTTACAAGCTGCGCACACTATCCCAGTGTTGTGCAGCTTCATTCTTCACCTGTCTGAAGCAGCCACTCTCTTCGGCTCCTGGAGGCGAAAAGGCTTCTTCGCGCAAAGGCGATTGTGCCGGTCACAGTGCACTCCAGTGCGGCGGCTACTGACGAAATGTGCCCGGGACCGGCGCGCTTAGTTTCGGGGAGCTCCGTACTTTGGTCTTTAGCGTCATTTTTGGTCTACATCATTGCAGAAAGGTTTTCCACTATGTTAGGCAAGGAGAAACTGTGCCAGCACAGAAAACATCTCCCATCGTGTTTTATATGTTGAAGAGAGCTCTACAGAAGTTTATGCACGAAGAAAAACAAAGTTGTTGAAAACACCTTCCAACCGAATATTCATGTGTTTGGAAAATAAGAAGATTGGTAAGGTACTGTTTTCTATCAGATTGCAAGCTGCGCATACTATCCCAGTGTTGTGCAGCTTCATTCTTCACCTTTCCGAAGCAGCCGCTCTCTCAGGCTCCCGGAGGCGAAGAAGCGGCTTCTTCGAGCAAAGGCAATTGCACCCGTCACAGTGCACTCCAGTGCGGCGGCTTCTGCCGAAATGTGCCCGGGACCGGTGCTTAGCTCCGGGGAGATCCGTACTTTCGTCTTTATGGACTTTTGTGGCCTACATCATTGCAGAAAGGTTTTCCACTACGTTAGGCAAAGAGAAACTGTGCCAGCACAGAAAACATCTCCCATCGTGTTTTACATGTTGCAGAGAGCTCTGCAGCAGTTTATGCACGAAGAAAAAGAAAGTTGGCCAGAACACCTTCCAACGGAATGTTCATATGTCTGGAAAAGGTAGGACAGTGGTAAGGTACTGCTTTCTATCAGTTTGCAAGCTGCGCACACTATCCCAGTGTTGTGCAGCTTCATTCTTCACCATTCCGAAGCAGCCGCACTCTCCAGCTGCCGGAGGCGAAGATGCGGCTTCTTCGAGCAAAGACGATTGCGCCGGTCACAGTGCGCTGCAGTGCGGCAGCTTCTGCCGGAATGTGCCCGGGACCGGCGCTTAGCTCCGGGGAGCTCCGTATCCTTCGTCTTTAGCGACTTTTGTGGCCTACATCATTGCTGAAAGGTTTTCCACTACGTTAGGCAAGGAGAAACTGTGCCAGCACAGAAAACATCTCCCATCGTGTTTTACATGTTGCAGAGAGCTCTGCTGAAGTTTATGAACGAAGAAAAAGAAAGTTGTTGAAAACACCTTCCAACCGAATGTTCATGTGTTTGGAAAAGGTAGGACAGTGGTAAGGTACTGCTTTCTATCAGTTTGCAAGCTGCGCACACTATCCCAGTGTTGTGCAGCTTCATTCTTCACCATTCCGAAGCAGCCGCACTCTCCAGCTGCCGGAGGCGAAGATGCGGCTTCTTCGAACAAAGGCGATTGCGCCGGACACAGTGCGCTGCGGTGCGGCAGCTTCTGCCGGAATGTGCCCGGGACCGGCGCTTAGCTCCGGGGAGCTCCGTATCCTTCGTCTTTAGCGTCTTTTGTCGTCTACATCATTGCAGAAAGGTTTTCCACTATGTTAGGCAAGGAGAAATTGTGCCAGCAGAGAAAACATCTCCCATCGTGTTTTACATGTTCCAGAGAGCTCTACAGAGTGTGTTGCAAGACGAAAAACCAAGTTGTCCAAAACACCTTCCAAACGAATGTTCATGTGTTTGGAAAAGGTAGGAAAGTGGTAAGGTACTGTTTTCTATCAGTTTGCAAGCTGTGCACACTATCCCAGTGTTGTGCAGCTTCATTCTTCACCTTTCCAAAGATGCCGCTCTCTCCGGCTTCCGGACGCGAAGAAGCGGCTTCTTCGCGCAAAGGCAATTGTTCCGGTCACAGTGCTACGAAGTGCGGCGGCTTCTGACGAATTGTGCCAGGCACCGGGGCTATGTCCGGGACATCCGTGCCTTTTTCTTCTGGACTTCTCTGGTCAACATCATGGCAAAAATCTTTTCCAATATGTCTGGCAAGGAGAAACTGTGCCAACACAGAAAACATCTCCCATCGTGTTTTAAATGTTGCAGAGAGCTCTACAGAGTGTGTTGCAAGAAGAAAAACAAAATTGTCCAAAACACCTTCCAATCGAATGTTCATGTGTTTGGAAAAGGTAGACGACTGTAAGGTACTGTTTTCTATCAGTATGCAAGATGCGCACACTATCCCAGTGTTGTGCAGCTTCATTCTTCACCTGTCTTAGGCAGCCACTTTCTTCGGCTCCCGGAGGCGAAGAAGCGGCTTCTTCGCGCAAAGGCGATTGTACCGGTCACTGTGCACTCCATTGCGGCGGCTTCTTCTGAAATGTGCCCGGGATTGGGGCATAGCTCCGGGGATCTCCGTACTTTCGTCTTTCTGGACTTTTGTGGCCTACATCATTGCAGAAAGGTTTTCCACTATGTTAAGCAAGGAGAAACTGTGCCAGCACAGAAAACATCTCCCATCGTGTTTTACATGTTGCAGAGAGCTCTGCTGAAGTTTATGCACGAAGAAAAAGAAAGTTGTTGAAAACACCTTCCAACTAAATGTTCATGTGTTTGGAAAAGGTAGGAGAGTGGTAAGGTACTGTTTTCTATCAGTTTGCAAGCTGCGCACACTATCCCAGTGTTGTGCAGCTTCATTCTTCACCTTTCCGAAGTAGCCGCACACTCCAGCTGCCGGAGGCGAAGATGCGGCTTCTTCGAGCAAAGGCAATTGCACCCGTCACAGTGCACTCCAGTGCGGCGGCTTCTGACGAAATGTGCCCGGGACCTGCGCTTAGCTCCGGGGACCTCCGTACTTTCTTCTTTCCAGACTTTTGTGGCCTACGTCATTGCAGAAAGGTTTTCCACTATGTTAAGCAAGGAGAAACTGTGCCAGCAGAGAAAACATCTCCCATCGTGTTTTACATGTTGCAGAGAGCTCTGCAGAAGTTTATGCACGAATAAAATAAAGTTGTCCAAAACACCTTCCAACAGAATGTTCATGTGTTTGGAAAAGGTAGGAGAGTGGTAAGGTACGGTTATCTATCAGTCTGCAAGCTGCGCACACTATCCCAGTGTTTTGCAGCTTCATTCTCACCTTTCCGAAGCTACTGGTCTCTCCGGCTCCCGGAGGCGAAGAAGCGGCTTCTTCGCGCAAAGGCGATTGTACCGGTCACTGTGCACTCCAGTGCGGCGGCTACTGACGAAATGGGCCCGGGACCGGGGCATAGCTCCTGGGAGCTCTGTATGCTTCGTCTTTAGCATCATTTTTTAATCTACATCATTGCAGAAAGGTTTTCCACTATGTTAAGCAAGGAGAAACTGTGCCAGCACAGAAAACATCTCCCATCGTGTTTTACATGTTGAAGAGAACTCTATAGAAGTTTATGCACGAAGAAAAAGAAAGTTGTCCAAAACTCTTCCAACCGAATGTTCATGTGTTTGGAAAAGGTAGGACAGTGGTAAGCTACGGTTATCTATCAGTTTGCAAGCTGCGCACACTATCCCAGTGTTGTGCAGCTTCATTCTCACCCTTCCGAAGCTACTGGTCTCTCCGGCTCCCGGATGCGAAGAAGCGGCTTCTTCGCTCAAAGGCGATTGTACCGGTCACTGTGCACTCCAGTGCGGCGGCTTCTTCTGAAATGTGCCCGGGACCGGGGCATAGCTCCGGGGAGCTCTGTATGCTTCGTCTTTAGCATCATTTTTGGTCTACATCATTGCAGAAAGGTTTTCCACTATGTCTGGCATGGAGAAACTGTGCCAGCACAGAAAACATCTCCCATCGTGTTTTATATGTTGAAGAGAGCTCTGCTGAAGTTTATGAACGAAGAAAAAGAAAGTTGTCCAAAACACCTTCCAATCGAATGTTCATGTGTTTGGAAAAGGTAGGAGAGAAGTAAGGTACTGTTTTGGATCAGTTTGCAAGCTGCGCACACTATCCCAGTGTTGTGCAGCTTCATTCTTCACCTGTCTGAAGCAGCCACTGTCTTCGGCTCCTGGAGGCGAAGAGGCTTCTTCGCGCAAAGGCGATTGTGCCGGTCACTGTGCACTCCAGTGCGCCGGCTACTGACGAGATGTGCACCGGGACCGGCGCTTAGTTTCGGGGAGATCCGTACTTTCGTCTTTAGCGTCATTTTTGGTCTACATCATTGCAGAAAGGTTTTCCACTACGTTAGGCAAGGAGAAACTCTGCCAGCACAGAAAACATCTTCCATGGTGTTTTACATCTTGCAGAGAGCTCTGCAGAAGTTTATGCACGAAGAAAGAGAAGGTTGTTGAAAGCACCTTCCAACTGATTGGTCATGTGTTTGGAAAAGGTAGGACAGTGGTAAGGTACTGTTTTCTATCAGTTTGCAAGATGCGCACACTATCCCAGTGTTGTGCAGCTTCATTCTTCACCTGTCTGAAGCAGCCACTCTCTTCGGCTCCTGGAGGCGAAGAAGCGGCTTCTTCGCGCAAAGGCGATTGTGCCGGTCACAGTGCACTCCAGTGCGGCGGCTACTGACGAAATGTGCCCGGGACCGGCGCGCTTAGTTTCGGGGAGCCCGTACTTTCGTCTTTAGCGTCATTTTTGGTCTACA
This sequence comes from Zonotrichia albicollis, assembly GCF_047830755.1. Taxonomy (NCBI): domain Eukaryota; kingdom Metazoa; phylum Chordata; class Aves; order Passeriformes; family Passerellidae; genus Zonotrichia; species Zonotrichia albicollis. The sequence goes on from NC_133860.1 coordinate 26,469,723, forward strand.
TCATTGCAGAAAGGTTTTCCACTATGTTAAGCAAGGAGAAACTGTGCCAGCACAGAAAACATCTCCCATCGTGTTTTACATGTTGCAGAGAGCTCTGCTGAAGTTTATGCACGAAGAAAAAGAAAGTTGTCCAGAACACCTTCCAACGGAATGTTCATATGTTTGGAAAAGGTAGCAAAGTGGTAAGGTACTGCTTTCTATTAGATTGCAAGATGCGCACACTATCCCAGTGTTGTGCAGCTTCATTCTTCACCATTCCGAAGCAGCCGCTCTTTTGGGCTCCCGGAGGCGAAGAAGCGGCTTCTTCGAGCAAAGGCGATTGTGCCGGTCACTGTGCTCTGCAGTGCGGCGGCTTCTGACAAAATGTGCCCGGGACCAGCACTTAGCTCCGGGGAGCTCCGTATCCTTCGTCTTTCCAGACTTTTGTGGTCTACATCATTGCAGAATGGTTTTCCACTATGTTAAGCAAGGAGAAACTGTGCCAGCACGGAAAACATCGCCCATCGTGTTTTACATTTTGAAGAGAGCTCTGCAGAAGTTTATGCACGAATAAAATAAAGTTGTCCAAAACACCTTCATTAAAAATGTTCATGTGTTTGGAAAAGGTAGGACAGTGGTAAGGTACTGTTTTCTATCAGATTGCAAGCTGTGCACACAATCCCAGGGTTGTGCAGCTTCATTCTTCACCTTTCCGAAGCAGCCGCTCTCTCCGGCTTCCGGAGGCGAAGAAGCGGCTTCTTCGAGCAAAGGCGATTGCGCCGGTCACAGTGCGCTGCAGTGCGGCAGCTTCTGCCGGAATGTGCCCGGGACAGGCGGTTAGGTCCGGGTACATCCATACAATCTTCTTTCTGGACTTTTGTGGTCTACATCATGCAAAAAACATTTCCCCTATGTCTGGCAAGGAGACACTGTGCCAACACAGAAAACATCTCCCTTCTTGTTTTACATGTTGCAGAGAGCTCTGCAGAAGTTTAAGCACGAAGAAAAAGAAAGTTGTGCAAAACACCTTCCAATGGCATGTTCATGTGTTTGTAAAAGGTAGGACAGTGGTAAGGTACTGTTTTCTATCAGTTTGCAAGCTGCGCACACTATCCCAGTGTTGTGCAGCTTCATTCTTCACCTTTCCGAAGCAGCCGCTCTTTTGGGCTCCCGGAGGCGAAGAAGCGGCTTCTTCGAGCAAAGGCGATTGTGCCGGTCACTGTGCTCTGCAGTGCGGCGGCTTCTGACAAAATGTTCCCGGGACCAGCACTTAGCTCCGGGGAGCTCCGTATCCTTCGTCTTTCCAGACTTTTGTGGTCTACATCATTGCAGAATGGTTTTCCACTATGTTAGGCAAGGAAAAATTGTGCCAGCACAGAAAACATCTCCCATCGTGTTTTATATGTTGTAGAGAGCTCTGCAGAAGTTTATGCAGGAAGAAAAAGAAAGTTGTCCAAAACACCTTCCTTAAAAATGTTCATGTGTTTGGAAAAGGTAGGAGAGTGGTAAGGTACTGCTTTGGATCTGTTTGCAAGCTGCGCACACTATCCCAGTGTTGTGCAGCTTTATTCTCACCTGTCGGAAGCAGCCACTTTCTTGGGCTCCTGGAGGCGAAGAGGCTTCTTCGCGCAAAGGCGATTGTACCGGTCACTGTGCTCTGCAGTGCGGCGGCATCTGTCGAAATATGCCCGGGACCGGCGCTTAGCTCCGGGGACCTCCGTACTTTCGTCTTTCTGGACTTTTGTGGCCTACATCATTGCAGAAAGGTTTTCCACTATGTTAGGCAAGGAGAAACTGTGCCAGCACAGAAAACATCTCCCATCGTGTTTTACATGTTGCAGAGAGCTCTGCTGAAGTTTATGAACGAAGAAAAAGAAAGTTGTTGAAAACACCTTCCAACCGAATGTTCATGTGTTTGGAAAAGGTAGGACAGTGGTAAGGTACTGCTTTCTATCAGTTTACAAGCTGCGCACACTATCCCAGTGTTGTGCAGCTTCATTCTTCACCTGTCTGAAGCAGCCACTCTCTTCGGCTCCTGGAGGCGAAAAGGCTTCTTCGCGCAAAGGCGATTGTGCCGGTCACAGTGCACTCCAGTGCGGCGGCTACTGACGAAATGTGCCCGGGACCGGCGCGCTTAGTTTCGGGGAGCTCCGTACTTTGGTCTTTAGCGTCATTTTTGGTCTACATCATTGCAGAAAGGTTTTCCACTATGTTAGGCAAGGAGAAACTGTGCCAGCACAGAAAACATCTCCCATCGTGTTTTATATGTTGAAGAGAGCTCTACAGAAGTTTATGCACGAAGAAAAACAAAGTTGTTGAAAACACCTTCCAACCGAATATTCATGTGTTTGGAAAATAAGAAGATTGGTAAGGTACTGTTTTCTATCAGATTGCAAGCTGCGCATACTATCCCAGTGTTGTGCAGCTTCATTCTTCACCTTTCCGAAGCAGCCGCTCTCTCAGGCTCCCGGAGGCGAAGAAGCGGCTTCTTCGAGTAAAGGCAATTGCACCCGTCACAGTGCACTCCAGTGCGGCGGCTTCTGCCGAAATGTGCCCGGGACCGGTGCTTAGCTCCGGGGAGATCCGTACTTTCGTCTTTATGGACTTTTGTGGCCTACATCATTGCAGAAAGGTTTTCCACTACGTTAGGCAAAGAGAAACTGTGCCAGCACAGAAAACATCTCCCATCGTGTTTTACATGTTGAAGAGAGCTCTGCAGCAGTTTATGCACGAAGAAAAAGAAAGTTGGCCAGAACACCTTCCAACGGAATGTTCATATGTCTGGAAAAGGTAGGACAGTGGTAAGGTACTGCTTTCTATCAGTTTGCAAGCTGCGCACACTATCCCAGTGTTGTGCAGCTTCATTCTTCACCATTCCGAAGCAGCCGCACTCTCCAGCTGCCGGAGGCGAAGATGCGGCTTCTTCGAGCAAAGACGATTGCACCGGTCACAGTGCGCTGCAGTGCGGCAGCTTCTGCCGGAATGTGCCCGGGACCGGCGCTTAGCTCCGGGGAGCTCCGTATCCTTCGTCTTTAGCGACTTTTGTGGCCTACATCATTGCTGAAAGGTTTTCCACTACGTTAGGCAAAGAGAAACTGTGCCAGCACAGAAAACATCTCCCATCGTGTTTTACATGTTGCAGAGAGCTCTGCTGAAGTTTATGAACGAAGAAAAAGAAAGTTGTTGAAAACACCTTCCAACCGAATGTTCATGTGTTTGGAAAAGGTAGGACAGTGGTAAGGTACTGCTTTCTATCAGTTTGCAAGCTGCGCACACTATCCCAGTGTTGTGCAGCTTCATTCTTCACCATTCCGAAGCAGCCGCACTCTCCAGCTGCCGGAGGCGAAGATGCGGCTTCTTCGAGCAAAGGCGATTGCGCCGGACACAGTGCGCTGCGGTGCGGCAGCTTCTGCCGGAATGTGCCCGGGACCGGCGCTTAGCTCCGGGGAGCTCCGTATCCTTCGTCTTTAGCGTCTTTTGTCGTCTACATCATTGCAGAAAGGTTTTCCACTATGTTAAGCAAGGAGAAACTGTGCCAGCACAGAAAACATCTCCCATCGTGTTTTATATGTTGAAGAGAGCTCTGCTGAAGTTTATGCACGAAGAAAAAGAAAGTTGTCCAAAACACCTTCCAATCGAATGTTCATGTGTTTGGAAAAGGTAGGAGAGAAGTAAGGTACTGTTTTGGATCAGTTTGCAAGCTGCGCACACTATCCCAGTGTTGTGCAGCTTCATTCTTCACCTGTCTGAAGCAGCCACTGTCTTCGGCTCCTGGAGGCGAAGAGGCTTCTTCGCGCAAAGGCGATTGTGCCGGTCACTGTGCACTCCAGTGCGCCGGCTACTGACGAGATGTGCACCGGGACCGGCGCTTAGTTTCGGGGAGATCCGTACTTTCGTCTTTAGCGTCATTTTTGGTCTACATCATTGCAGAAAGGTTTTCCACTACGTTAGGCAAGGAGAAACTCTGCCAGCACAGAAAACCTCTTCCATGGTGTTTTACATCTTGCAGAGAGCTCTGCAGAAGTTTATGAACGAAGAAAGAGAAGGTTGTTGAAAGCACCTTCCAACTGATTGGTCATGTGTTTGGAAAAGGTAGGACAGTGGTAAGGTACTGTTTTCTATCAGTTTGCAAGCTGCGCACACTATCCCAGTGTTGTGCAGCTTCATTCTTCACCTGTCTGAAGCAGCCACTCTCTTCGGCTCCTGGAGGCGAAGAAGCGGCTTCTTCGCGCAAAGGCGATTGTGCCGGTCACAGTGCACTCCAGTGCGGCGGCTACTGACGAAATGTGCCCGGGACCGGCGCGCTTAGTTTCGGGGAGCCCGTACTTTCGTCTTTAGCGTCATTTTTGGTCTACATCATTGCAGAAAGGTTTTCCACTATGTTAAGCAAGGAGAAACTGTGCCAGCACAGAAAACATCTCCCATCGTGTTTTACATGTTGCAGAGAGCTCTGCTGAAGTTTATGCACGAAGAAAAAGAAAGTTGTCCAGAACACCTTCCAACGGAATGTTCATATGTTTGGAAAAGGTAGCAAAGTGGTAAGGTACTGCTTTCTATTAGATTGCAAGATGCGCACACTATCCCAGTGTTGTGCAGCTTCATTCTTCACCATTCCGAAGCAGCCGCTCTTTTGGGCTCCCGGAGGCGAAGAAGCGGCTTCTTCGAGCAAAGGCGATTGTGCCGGTCACTGTGCTCTGCAGTGCGGCGGCTTCTGACAAAATGTTCCCGGGACCAGCACTTAGCTCCGGGGAGCTCCGTATCCTTCGTCTTTCCAGACTTTTGTGGTCTACATCATTGCAGAATGGTTTTCCACTATGTTAAGCAAGGAGAAACTGTGCCAGCACGGAAAACATCGCCCATCGTGTTTTACATTTTGAAGAGAGCTCTGCAGAAGTTTATGCACGAAGAAAAAGAAAGTTGTCCAAAACACCTTCCTTAAAAATGTTCATGTGTTTGGAAAAGTTAGGAGAGTGGTAAGGTACTGCTTTGGATCTGTTTGCAAGCTGCGCACACTATCCCAGTGTTGTGCAGCTTTATTCTCACCTGTCGGAAGCAGCCACTTTCTTGGGCTCCTGGAGGCGAAGAGGCTTCTTCGCGCAAAGGCGATTGTACCGGTCACTGTGCTCTGCAGTGCGGCGGCATCTGTCGAAATATGCCCGGGACCGGCGCTTAGCTCCGGGGACCTCCGTACTTTCGTCTTTCTGGACTTTTGTGGCCTACATCATTGCAGAAAGGTTTTCCACTATGTTAGGCAAGGAGAAACTGTGCCAGCACAGAAAACATCTCCCATCGTGTTTTACATGTTGCAGAGAGCTCTGCTGAAGTTTATGAACGAAGAAAAAGAAAGTTGTTGAAAACACCTTCCAACCGAATGTTCATGTGTTTGGAAAAGGTAGGAGAGTGGTAAGGTACTGCTTTCTATCAGTTTACAAGCTGCGCACACTATCCCAGTGTTGTGCAGCTTCATTCTTCACCTGTCTGAAGCAGCCACTCTCTTCGGCTCCTGGAGGCGAAAAGGCTTCTTCGCGCATAGGCGATTGTGCCGGTCACAGTGCACTCCAGTGCGGCGGCTACTGACGAAATGTGCCCGGGACCGGCGCGCTTAGTTTCGGGGAGCTCCGTACTTTGGTCTTTAGCGTCATTTTTGGTCTACATCATTGCAGAAAGGTTTTCCACTATGTTAGGCAAGGAGAAACTGTGCCAGCACAGAAAACATCTCCCATCGTGTTTTATATGTTGAAGAGAGCTCTACAGAAGTTTATGCACGAAGAAAAACAAAGTTGTTGAAAACACCTTCCAACCGAATATTCATGTGTTTGGAAAATAAGAAGATTGGTAAGGTACTGTTTTCTATCAGATTGCAAGCTGCGCATACTATCCCAGTGTTGTGCAGCTTCATTCTTCACCTTTCCGAAGCAGCCGCTCTCTCAGGCTCCCGGAGGCGAAGAAGCGGCTTCTTCGAGTAAAGGCAATTGCACCCGTCACAGTGCACTCCAGTGCGGCGGCTTCTGCCGAAATGTGCCCGGGACCGGTGCTTAGCTCCGGGGAGATCCGTACTTTCGTCTTTATGGACTTTTGTGGCCTACATCATTGCAGAAAGGTTTTCCACTACGTTAGGCAAAGAGAAACTGTGCCAGCACAGAAAACATCTCCCATCGTGTTTTACATGTTGCAGAGAGCTCTGCAGCAGTTTATGCACGAAGAAAAAGAAAGTTGTTGAAAACACCTTCCAACCGAATGTTCATGTGTTTGGAAAAGGTAGGACAGTGGTAAGGTACTGCTTTCTATCAGTTTGCAAGCTTCGCACACTATCCCAGTGTTGTGCAGCTTCATTCTTCACCATTCCGAAGCAGCCGCACTCTCCAGCTGCCGGAGGCGAAGATGCGGCTTCTTCGAGCAAAGGCGATTGCGCCGGACACAGTGCGCTGCGGTGCGGCAGCTTCTGCCGGAATGTGCCCGGGACCGGCGCTTAGCTCCGGGGAGCTCCGTATCCTTCGTCTTTAGCGTCTTTTGTCGTCTACATCATTGCAGAAAGGTTTTCCACTATGTTAGGCAAGGAGAAATTGTGCCAGCAGAGAAAACATCTCCCATCGTGTTTTACATGTTCCAGAGAGCTCTACAGAGTGTGTTGCAAGACGAAAAACCAAGTTGTCCAAAACACCTTCCAAACGAATGTTCATGTGTTTGGAAAAGGTAGGAAAGTGGTAAGGTACTGTTTTCTATCAGTTTGCAAGCTGTGCACACTATCCCAGTGTTGTGCAGCTTCATTCTTCACCTTTCCAAAGAAGCCGCTCTCTCCGGCTTCCGGACGCGAAGAAGCGGCTTCTTCGCGCAAAGGCAATTGTTCCGGTCACAGTGCTACGAAGTGCGGCGGCTTCTGACGAATTGTGCCAGGCACCGGGGCTATGTCCGGGACATCCGTGCCTTTTTCTTCTGGACTTCTCTGGTCAACATCATGGCAAAAATCTTTTCCAATATGTCTGGCAAGGAGAAACTGTGCCAACACAGAAAACATCTCCCATCGTGTTTTAAATGTTGCAGAGAGCTCTACAGAGTGTGTTGCAAGAAGAAAAACAAAATTGTCCAAAACACCTTCCAATCGAATGTTCATGTGTTTGGAAAAGGTAGACGACTGTAAGGTACTGTTTTCTATCAGTATGCAAGATGCGCACACTATCCCAGTGTTGTGCAGCTTCATTCTTCACCTGTCTTAGGCAGCCACTTTCTTCGGCTCCCGGAGGCGAAGAAGCGGCTTCTTCGCGCAAAGGCGATTGTACCGGTCACTGTGCACTCCATTGCGGCGGCTTCTTCTGAAATGTGCCCGGGATTGGGGCATAGCTCCGGGGATCTCCGTACTTTCGTCTTTCTGGACTTTTGTGGCCTACATCATTGCAGAAAGGTTTTCCACTATGTTAAGCAAGGAGAAACTGTGCCAGCACAGAAAACATCTCCCATCGTGTTTTACATGTTGCAGAGAGCTCTGCTGAAGTTTATGCACGAAGAAAAAGAAAGTTGTTGAAAACACCTTCCAACTAAATGTTCATGTGTTTGGAAAAGGTAGGAGAGCGGTAAGGTACTGTTTTCTATCAGTTTGCAAGCTGCGCACACTATCCCAGTGTTGTGCAGCTTCATTCTTCACCTTTCCGAAGTAGCCGCACACTCCAGCTGCCGGAGGCGAAGATGCGGCTTCTTCGAGCAAAGGCAATTGCACCCGTCACAGTGCACTCCAGTGCGGCGGCTTCTGACGAAATGTGCCCGGGACCTGCGCTTAGCTCCGGGGACCTCCGTACTTTCTTCTTTCCAGACTTTTGTGGCCTACGTCATTGCAGAAAGGTTTTCCACTATGTTAAGCAAGGAGAAACTGTGCCAGCAGAGAAAACATCTCCCATCGTGTTTTACATGTTGCAGAGAGCTCTGCAGAAGTTTATGCACGAATAAAATAAAGTTGTCCAAAACACCTTCCAACAGAATGTTCATGTGTTTGGAAAAGGTAGGAGAGTGGTAAGGTACGGTTATCTATCAGTCTGCAAGCTGCGCACACTATCCCAGTGTTTTGCAGCTTCATTCTCACCTTTCCGAAGCTACTGGTCTCTCCGGCTCCCGGAGGTGAAGAAGCGGCTTCTTCGCGCAAAGGCGATTGTACCGGTCACTGTGCACTCCAGTGCGGCGGCTACTGACGAAATGGGCCCGGGACCGGGGCATAGCTCCTGGGAGCTCTGTATGCTTCGTCTTTAGCATCATTTTTTAATCTACATCATTGCAGAAAGGTTTTCCACTATGTTAAGCAAGGAGAAACTGTGCCAGCACAGAAAACATCTCCCATCGTGTTTTACATGTTGAAGAGAACTCTATAGAAGTTTATGCACGAAGAAAAAGAAAGTTGTCCAAAACTCTTCCAACCGAATGTTCATGTGTTTGGAAAAGGTAGGACAGTGGTAAGCTACGGTTATCTATCAGTTTGCAAGCTGCGCACACTATCCCAGTGTTGTGCAGCTTCATTCTCACCCTTCCGAAGCTACTGGTCTCTCCGGCTCCCGGATGCGAAGAAGCGGCTTCTTCGCTCAAAGGCGATTGTACCGGTCACTGTGCACTCCAGTGCGGCGGCTTCTTCTGAAATGTGCCCGGGACCGGGGCATAGCTCCGGGGAGCTCTGTATGCTTCGTCTTTAGCATCATTTTTGGTCTACATCATTGCAGAAAGGTTTTCCACTATGTCTGGCATGGAGAAACTGTGCCAGCACAGAAAACATCTCCCATCGTGTTTTATATGTTGAAGAGAGCTCTGCTGAAGTTTATGCACGAAGAAAAAGAAAGTTGTCCAAAACACCTTCCAATCGAATGTTCATGTGTTTGGAAAAGGTAGGAGAGAAGTAAGGTACTGTTTTGGATCAGTTTGCAAGCTGCGCACACTATCCCAGTGTTGTGCAGCTTCATTCTTCACCTGTCTGAAGCAGCCACTGTCTTCGGCTCCTGGAGGCGAAGAGGCTTCTTCGCGCAAAGGCGATTGTGCCGGTCACTGTGCACTCCAGTGCGCCGGCTACTGACGAGATGTGCACCGGGACCGGCGCTTAGTTTCGGGGAGATCCGTACTTTCGTCTTTAGCGTCATTTTTGGTCTACATCATTGCAGAAAGGTTTTCCACTACGTTAGGCAAGGAGAAACTCTGCCAGCACAGAAAACATCTTCCATGGTGTTTTACATCTTGCAGAGAGCTCTGCAGAAGTTTATGCACGAAGAAAGAGAAGGTTGTTGAAAGCACCTTCCAACTGATTGGTCATGTGTTTGGAAAAGGTAGGACAGTGGTAAGGTACTGTTTTCTATCAGTTTGCAAGATGCGCACACTATCCCAGTGTTGTGCAGCTTCATTCTTCACCTGTCTGAAGCAGCCACTCTCTTCGGCTCCTGGAGGCGAAGAAGCGGCTTCTTCGCGCAAAGGCGATTGTGCCGGTCACAGTGCACTCCAGTGCGGCGGCTACTGACGAAATGTGCCCGGGACCGGCGCGCTTAGTTTCGGGGAGCCCGTACTTTCGTCTTTAGCGTCATTTTTGGTCTACATCATTGCAGAAAGGTTTTCCACTATGTTAAGCAAGGAGAAACTGTGCCAGCACAGAAAACATCTCCCATCGTGTTTTACATGTTGCAGAGAGCTCTGCTGAAGTTTATGCACGAAGAAAAAGAAAGTTGTCCAGAACACCTTCCAACGGAATGTTCATATGTTTGGAAAAGGTAGCAAAGTGGTAAGGTACTGCTTTCTATTAGATTGCAAGATGCGCACACTATCCCAGTGTTGTGCAGCTTCATTCTTCACCATTCCGAAGCAGCCGCTCTTTTGGGCTCCCGGAGGCGAAGAAGCGGCTTCTTCGAGCAAAGGCGATTGTGCCGGTCACTGTGCTCTGCAGTGCGGCGGCTTCTGACAAAATGTGCCCGGGACCAGCACTTAGCTCCGGGGAGCTCCGTATCCTTCGTCTTTCCAGACTTTTGTGGTCTACATCATTGCAGAATGGTTTTCCACTATGTTAAGCAAGGAGAAACTGTGCCAGCACGGAAAACATCGCCCATCGTGTTTTACATTTTGAAGAGAGCTCTGCAGAAGTTTATGCACGAATAAAATAAAGTTGTCCAAAACACCTTCATTAAAAATGTTCATGTGTTTGGAAAAGGTAGGACAGTGGTAAGGTACTGTTTTCTATCAGATTGCAAGCTGTGCACACAATCCCAGGGTTGTGCAGCTTCATTCTTCACCTTTCCGAAGTAGCCGCTCTCTCCGGCTTCCGGAGGCGAAGAAGCGGCTTCTTCGAGCAAAGGCGATTGCGCCGGTCACAGTGCGCTGCAGTGCGGCAGCTTCTGCCGCAATGTGCCCGGGACAGGCGGTTAGGTCCGGGTACATCCATACAATCTTCTTTCTGGACTTTTGTGGTCTACATCATGCAAAAAACATTTCCCCTATGTCTGGCAAGGAGACACTGTGCCAACACAGAAAACATCTCCCTTCTTGTTTTACATGTTGCAGAGAGCTCTGCAGAAGTTTAAGCACGAAGAAAAAGAAAGTTGTGCAAAACACCTTCCAATGGCATGTTCATGTGTTTGTAAAAGGTAGGACAGTGGTAAGGTACTGTTTTCTATCAGTTTGCAAGCTGCGCACACTATCCCAGTGTTGTGCAGCTTCATTCTTCACCTTTCCGAAGCAGCCGCTCTTTTGGGCTCCCGGAGGCGAAGAAGCGGCTTCTTCGAGCAAAGGCGATTGTGCCGGTCACTGTGCTCTGCAGTGCGGCGGCTTCTGACAAAATGTTCCCGGGACCAGCACTTAGCTCCGGGGAGCTCCGTATCCTTCGTCTTTCCAGACTTTTGTGGTCTACATCATTGCAGAATGGTTTTCCACTATGTTAGGCAAGGAAAAATTGTGCCAGCACAGAAAACATCTCCCATCGTGTTTTATATGTTGTAGAGAGCTCTGCAGAAGTTTATGCAGGAAGAAAAAGAAAGTTGTCCAAAACACCTTCCTTAAAAATGTTCATGTGTTTGGAAAAGGTAGGAGAGTGGTAAGGTACTGCTTTGGATCTGTTTGCAAGCTGCGCACACTATCCCAGTGTTGTGCAGCTTTATTCTCACCTGTCGGAAGCAGCCACTTTCTTGGGCTCCTGGAGGCGAAGAGGCTTCTTCGCGCAAAGGCGATTGTACCGGTCACTGTGCTCTGCAGTGCGGCGGCATCTGTCGAAATATGCCCGGGACCGGCGCTTAGCTCCGGGGAGCTCCGTATCCTTCGTCTTTAGCGACTTTTGTGGCCTACATCATTGCAGAAAGGTTTTCCACTATGTTAGGCAAGGAGAAACTGTGCCAGCACAGAAAACATCTCCCATCGTGTTTTACATGTTGCAGAGAGCTCTGCTGAAGTTTATGAACGAAGAAAAAGAAAGTTGTTGAAAACACCTTCCAACCGAATGTTCATGTGTTTGGAAAAGGTAGGACAGTGGTAAGGTACTGCTTTCTATCAGTTTGCAAGCTGCGCACACTATCCCAGTGTTGTGCAGCTTCATTCTTCACCTGTCTGAAGCAGCCACTCTCTTCGGCTCCTGGAGGCGAAAAGGCTTCTTCGCGCAAAGGCGATTGTGCCGGTCACAGTGCACTCCAGTGCGGCGGCTACTGACGAAATGTGCCCGGGACCGGCGCGCTTAGTTTCGGGGAGCTGCGTACTTTGGTCTTTAGCGTCATTTTTGGTCTACATCATTGCAGAAAGGTTTTCCACTATGTTAGGCAAGGAGAAACTGTGCCAGCACAGAAAACATCTCCCATCGTGTTTTATATGTTGAAGAGAGCTCTACAGAAGTTTATGCACGAAGAAAAACAAAGTTGTTGAAAACACCTTCCAACCGAATATTCATGTGTTTGGAAAATAAGAAGATTGGTAAGGTACTGTTTTCTATCAGATTGCAAGCTGCGCATACTATCCCAGTGTTGTGCAGCTTCATTCTTCACCTTTCCGAAGCAGCCGCTCTCTCAGGCTCCCGGAGGCGAAGAAGCGGCTTCTTCGAGTAAAGGCAATTGCACCCGTCACAGTGCACTCCAGTGCGGCGGCTTCTGCCGAAATGTGCCCGGGACCGGTGCTTAGCTCCGGGGAGATCCGTACTTTCGTCTTTATGGACTTTTGTGGCCTACATCATTGCAGAAAGGTTTTCCACTACGTTAGGCAAAGAGAAACTGTGCCAGCACAGAAAACATCTCCCATCGTGTTTTACATGTTGCAGAGAGCTCTGCAGCAGTTTATGCACGAAGAAAAAGAAAGTTGGCCAGAACACCTTCCAACGGAATGTTCATATGTCTGGAAAAGGTAGGACAGTGGTAAGGTACTGCTTTCTATCAGTTTGCAAGCTGCGCACACTATCCCAGTGTTGTGCAGCTTCATTCTTCACCATTCCGAAGCAGCCGCACTCTCCAGCTGCCGGAGGCGAAGATGCGGCTTCTTCGAGCAAAGACGATTGCGCCGGTCACAGTGCGCTGCAGTGCGGCAGCTTCTGCCGGAATGTGCCCGGGACCGGCGCTTAGCTCCGGGGAGCTCCGTATCCTTCGTCTTTAGCGACTTTTGTGGCCTACATCATTGCTGAAAGGTTTTCCACTACGTTAGGCAAAGAGAAACTGTGCCAGCACAGAAAACATCTCCCATCGTGTTTTACATGTTGCAGAGAGCTCTGCTGAAGTTTATGAACGAAGAAAAAGAAAGTTGTTGAAAACACCTTCCAACCGAATGTTCATGTGTTTGGAAAAGGTAGGAGAATGGTAAGGTACTGCTTTCTATCAGTTTACAAGCTGCGCACACTATCCCAGTGTTGTGCAGCTTCATTCTTCACCTGTCTGAAGCAGCCACTCTCTTCGGCTCCTGGAGGCGAAAAGGCTTCTTCGCGCAAAGGCGATTGTGCCGGTCACAGTGCACTCCAGTGCGGCGGCTACTGACGAAATGTGCCCGGGACCGGCGCGCTTAGTTTCGGGGAGCTCCGTACTTTGGTCTTTAGCGTCATTTTTGGTCTACATCATTGCAGAAAGGTTTTCCACTATGTTAGGCAAGGAGAAACTGTGCCAGCACAGAAAACATCTCCCATCGTGTTTTATATGTTGAAGAGAGCTCTACAGAAGTTTATGCACGAAGAAAAACAAAGTTGTTGAAAACACCTTCCAACCGAATATTCATGTGTTTGGAAAATAAGAAGATTGGTAAGGTACTGTTTTCTATCAGATTGCAAGCTGCGCATACTATCCCAGTGTTGTGCAGCTTCATTCTTCACCTTTCCGAAGCAGCCGCTCTCTCAGGCTCCCGGAGGCGAAGAAGCGGCTTCTTCGAGTAAAGGCAATTGCACCCGTCACAGTGCACTCCAGTGCGGCGGCTTCTGCCGAAATGTGCCCGGGACCGGTGCTTAGCTCCGGGGAGATCCGTACTTTCGTCTTTATGGACTTTTGTGGCCTACATCATTGCAGAAAGGTTTTCCACTACGTTTGGCAAAGAGAAACTGTGCCAGCACAGAAAACATCTCCCATCGTGTTTTACATGTTGCAGAGAGCTCTGCAGCAGTTTATGCACGAAGAAAAAGAAAGTTGTCCAGAACACCTTCCAACGGAATGTTCATATGTCTGGAAAAGGTAGGACAGTGGTAAGGTACTGCTTTCTATCAGTTTGCAAGCTGCGCACACTATCCCAGTGTTGTGCAGCTTCATTCTTCACCATTCCGAAGCAGCCGCACTCTCCAGCTGCCGGAGGCGAAGATGCGGCTTCTTCGAGCAAAGACGATTGCGCCGGTCACAGTGCGCTGCGGTGCGGCAGCTTCTGCCGGAATGTGCCCGGGACCGGCGCTTAGCTCCGGGGAGCTCCGTATCCTTCGTCTTTAGCGACTTTTGTGGCCTACATCATTGCTGAAAGGTTTTCCACTACGTTAGGCAAGGAGAAACTGTGCCAGCACAGAAAACATCTCCCATCGTGTTTTACATGTTGCAGAGAGCTCTGCTGAAGTTTATGAACGAAGAAAAAGAAAGTTGTTGAAAACACCTTCCAACCGAATGTTCATGTGTTTGGAAAAGGTAGGACAGTGGTAAGGTACTGCTTTCTATCAGTTTGCAAGCTGCGCACACTATCCCAGTGTTGTGCAGCTTCATTGTTCACCATTCCGAAGCAGCCGCACTCTCCAGCTGCCGGAGGCGAAGATGCGGCTTCTTCGAGCAAAGGCGATTGCGCCGGACACAGTGCGCTGCGGTGCGGCAGCTTCTGCCGGAATGTGCCCGGGACCGGCGCTTAGCTCCGGGGAGATCCGTATCCTTCGTCTTTAGCGTCTTTTGTCGTCTACATCATTGCAGAAAGGTTTTCCACTATGTTAGGCAAGGAGAAATTGTGCCAGCAGAGAAAACATCTCCCATCGTGTTTTACATGTTGCAGAGAGCTCTACAGAGTGTGTTGCAAGACGAAAAACCAAGTTGTCCAAAACACCTTCCAAACGAATGTTCATGTGTTTGGAAAAGGTAGGAAAGTGGTAAGGTACTGTTTTCTATCAGTTTGCAAGCTGTGCACACTATCCCAGTGTTGTGCAGCTTCATTCTTCACCTTTCCAAAGAAGCCGCTCTCTCCGGCTTCCGGACGCGAAGAAGCGGCTTCTTCGCGCAAAGGCAATTGTTCCGGTCACAGTGCTACGAAGTGCGGCGGCTTCTGACGAATTGTGCCAGGCACCGGGGCTATGTCCGGGACATCCGTGCCTTTTTCTTCTGGACTTCTCTGGTCAACATCATGGCAAAAATCTTTTCCAATATGTCTGGCAAGGAGAAACTGTGCCAACACAGAAAACATCTCCCATCGTGTTTTAAATGTTGCAGAGAGCTCTACAGAGTGTGTTGCAAGAAGAAAAACAAAATTGTCCAAAACACCTTCCAATCGAATGTTCATGTGTTTGGAAAAGGTAGACGACTGTAAGGTACTGTTTTCTATCAGTATGCAAGATGCGCACACTATCCCAGTGTTGTGCAGCTTCATTCTTCACCTGTCTTAGGCAGCCACTTTCTTCGGCTCCCGGAGGCGAAGAAGCGGCTTCTTCGCGCAAAGGCGATTGTACCGGTCACTGTGCACTCCATTGCGGCGGCTTCTTCTGAAATGTGCCCGGGATTGGGTCATAGCTCCGGGGATCTCCGTACTTTCGTCTTTCTGGACTTTTGTGGCCTACATCATTGCAGAAAGGTTTTCCACTATGTTAAGCAAGGAGAAACTGTGCCAGCACAGAAAACATCTCCCATCGTGTTTTACATGTTGCAGAGAGCTCTGCTGAAGTTTATGCACGAAGAAAAAGAAAGTTGTTGAAAACACCTTCCAACTAAATGTTCATGTGTTTGGAAAAGGTAGGAGAGCGGTAAGGTACTGTTTTCTATCAGTTTGCAAGCTGCGCACACTATCCCAGTGTTGTGCAGCTTCATTCTTCACCTTTCCGAAGTAGCCGCACACTCCAGCTGCCGGAGGCGAAGATGCGGCTTCTTCGAGCAAAGGCAATTGCACCCGTCACAGTGCACTCCAGTGCGGCGGCTTCTGACGAAATGTGCCCGGGACCTGCGCTTAGCTCCGGGGACCTCCGTACTTTCTTCTTTCCAGACTTTTGTGGCCTACGTCATTGCAGAAAGGTTTTCCACTATGTTAAGCAAGGAGAAACTGTGCCAGCACAGAAAACATCTCCCATCGTGTTTTACATGTTGCAGAGAGCTCTGCAGAAGTTTATGCACGAATAAAATAAAGTTGTCCAAAACACCTTCCAACAGAATGTTCATGTGTTTGGAAAAGGTAGGAGAGTGGTAAGGTACGGTTATCTATCAGTCTGCAAGCTGCGCACACTATCCCAGTGTTTTGCAGCTTCATTCTCACCTTACCGAAGCTACTGGTCTCTCCGGCTCCCGGAGGCGAAGAAGCGGCTTCTTCGCGCAAAGGCGATTGTACCGGTCACTGTGCACTCCAGGGCGGCGGCTACTGACGAAATGGGCCCGGGACCGGGGCATAGCTCCTGGGAGCTCTGTATGCTTCGTCTTTAGCATCATTTTTTAATCTACATCATTGCAGAAAGGTTTTCCACTATGTTAAGCAAGGAGAAACTGTGCCAGCACAGAAAACATCTCCCATCGTGTTTTACATGTTGAAGAGAACTCTATAGAAGTTTATGCACGAAGAAAAAGAAAGTTGTCCAAAACTCTTCCAACCGAATGTTCATGTGTTTGGAAAAGGTAGGACAGTGGTAAGCTACGGTTATCTATCAGTTTGCAAGCTGCGCACACTATCCCAGTGTTGTGCAGCTTCATTCTCACCCTTCCGAAGCTACTGGTCTCTCCGGCTCCCGGATGCGAAGAAGCGGCTTCTTCGCTCAAAGGCGATTGTACCGGTCACTGTGCACTCCAGTGCGGCGGCTTCTTCTGAAATGTGCCCGGGACCGGGGCATAGCTCCGGGGAGCTCTGTATGCTTCGTCTTTAGCATCATTTTTGGTCTACATCATTGCAGAAAGGTTTTCCACTATGTCTGGCATGGAGAAACTGTGCCAGCACAGAAAACATCTCCCATCGTGTTTTATATGTTGAAGAGAGCTCTGCTGAAGTTTATGCACGAAGAAAAAGAAAGTTGTCCAAAACACCTTCCAATCGAATGTTCATGTGTTTGGAAAAGGTAGGAGAGAAGTAAGGTACTGTTTTGGATCAGTTTGCAAGCTGCGCACACTATCCCAGTGTTGTGCAGCTTCATTCTTCACCTGTCTGAAGCAGCCACTGTCTTCGGCTCCTGGAGGCGAAGAGGCTTCTTCGCGCAAAGGCGATTGTGCCGGTCACTGTGCACTCCAGTGCGCCGGCTACTGACGAGATGTGCACCGGGACCGGCGCTTAGTTTCGGGGAGATCCGTACTTTCGTCTTTAGCGTCATTTTTGGTCTACATCATTGCAGAAAGGTTTTCCACTACGTTAGGCAAGGAGAAACTCTGCCAGCACAGAAAACATCTTCCATGGTGTTTTACATCTTGCAGAGAGCTCTGCAGAAGTTTATGCACGAAGAAAGAGAAGGTTGTTGAAAGCACCTTCCAACTGATTGGTCATGTGTTTGGAAAAGGTAGGACAGTGGTAAGGTACTGTTTTCTATCAGTTTGCAAGATGCGCACACTATCCCAGTGTTGTGCAGCTTCATTCTTCACCTGTCTGAAGCAGCCACTCTCTTCGGCTCCTGGAGGCGAAGAAGCGGCTTCTTCGCGCAAAGGCGATTGTGCCGGTCACAGTGCACTCCAGTGCGGCGGCTACTGACGAAATGTGCCCGGGACCGGCGCGCTTAGTTTCGGGGAGCCCGTACTTTCGTCTTTAGCGTCATTTTTGGTCTACATCATTGCAGAAAGGTTTTCCACTATGTTAAGCAAGGAGAAACTGTGCCAGCACAGAAAACATCTCCCATCGTGTTTTACATGTTGCAGAGAGCTCTGCTGAAGTTTATGCACGAAGAAAAAGAAAGTTGTCCAGAACACCTTCCAACGGAATGTTCATATGTTTGGAAAAGGTAGCAAAGTGGTAAGGTACTGCTTTCTATTAGATTGCAAGATGCGCACACTATCCCAGTGTTGTGCAGCTTCATTCTTCACCATTCCGAAGCAGCCGCTCTTTTGGGCTCCCGGAGGCGAAGAAGCGGCTTCTTCGAGCAAAGGCGATTGTGCCGGTCACTGTGCTCTGCAGTGCGGCGGCTTCTGACAAAATGTGCCCGGGACCAGCACTTAGCTCCGGGGAGCTCCGTATCCTTCGTCTTTCCAGACTTTTGTGGTCTACATCATTGCAGAATGGTTTTCCACTATGTTAAGCAAGGAGAAACTGTGCCAGCACGGAAAACATCGCCCATCGTGTTTTACATTTTGAAGAGAGCTCTGCAGAAGTTTATGCACGAAGAAAAAGAAAGTTGTCCAAAACACCTTCATTAAAAATGTTCATGTGTTTGGAAAAGGTAGGACAGTGGTAAGGTACTGTTTTCTATCAGATTGCAAGCTGTGCACACAATCCCAGGGTTGTGCAGCTTCATTCTTCACCTTTCCGAAGTAGCCGCTCTCTCCGGCTTCCGGAGGCGAAGAAGCGGCTTCTTCGAGCAAAGGCGATTGCGCCGGTCACAGTGCGCTGCAGTGCGGCAGCTTCTGCCGGAATGTGCCCGGGACAGGCGGTTAGCTCCGGGTACATCCATACAATCTTCTTTCTGGACTTTTGTGGTCTACATCATGCAAAAAACATTTCCCCTATGTCTGGCAAGGAGACACTGTGCCAACACAGAAAACATCTCCCTTCTTGTTTTACATGTTGCAGAGAGCTCTGCAGAAGTTTAAGCACGAAGAAAAAGAAAGTTGTGCAAAACACCTTCCAACCGAATGTTCATGTGTTTGGAAAAGGTAGGACAGTGGTAAGGTACTGTTTTCTATCAGTTTGCAAGCTGCGCACACTATCCCAGTGTTGTGCAGCTTCATTCTTCACCTTTCCGAAGCAGCCGCTCTTTTGGGCTCCCGGAGGCGAAGAAGCGGCTTCTTCGAGCAAAGGCGATTGTGCCGGTCACTGTGCTCTGCAGTGCGGCGACTTCTGACAAAATGTTCCCGGGACCAGCACTTAGCTCCGGGGAGCTCCGTATCCTTCGTCTTTCCAGACTTTTGTGGTCTACATCATTGCAGAATGGTTTTCCACTATGTTAGGCAAGGAAAAATTGTGCCAGCACAGAAAACATCTCCCATCGTGTTTTATATGTTGTAGAGAGCTCTGCAGAAGTTTATGCAGGAAGAAAAAGAAAGTTGTCCAAAACACCTTCCTTAAAAATGTTCATGTGTTTGGAAAAGGTAGGAGAGTGGTAAGGTACTGCTTTGGATCTGTTTGCAAGCTGCGCACACTATCCCAGTGTTGTGCAGCATTATTCTCACCTGTCGGAAGCAGCCACTTTCTTGGGCTCCTGGAGGCGAAGAGGCTTCTTCGCGCAAAGGCGATTGTACCGGTCACTGTGCTCTGCAGTGCGGCGGCATCTGTCGAAATATGCCCGGGACCGGCGCTTAGCTCCGGGGACCTCCGTACTTTCGTCTTTCTGGACTTTTGTGGCCTACATCATTGCAGAAAGGTTTTCCACTATGTTAGGCAAGGAGAAACTGTGCCAGCACAGAAAACATCTCCCATCGTGTTTTACATGTTGCAGAGAGCTCTGCTGAAGTTTATGAACGAAGAAAAAGAAAGTTGTTGAAAACACCTTCCAACCGAATGTTCATGTGTTTGGAAAAGGTAGGAGAATGGTAAGGTACTGCTTTCTATCAGTTTACAAGCTGCGCACACTATCCCAGTGTTGTGCAGCTTCATTCTTCACCTGTCTGAAGCAGCCACTCTCTTCGGCTCCTGGAGGCGAAAAGGCTTCTTCGCGCAAAGGCGATTGTGCCGGTCACAGTGCACTCCAGTGCGGCGGCTACTGACGAAATGTGCCCGGGACCGGCGCGCTTAGTTTCGGGGAGCTCCGTACTTTCGTCTTTAGCGTCATTTTTGGTCTACATCATTGCAGAAAGGTTTTCCACTATGTTAGGCAAGGAGAAACTGTGCCAGCACAGAAAACATCTCCCATCGTGTTTTACATGTTGCAGAGAGCTCTGCTGAAGTTTATGCACGAAGAAAAAGAAAGTTGTTGAAAACACCTTCCAACCGAATGTTCATGTGTTTGGAAAAGGTAGGACAGTGGTAAGGTACTGCTTTCTATCAGTTTGCAAGCTGCGCACACTATCCCAGTGTTGTGCAGCTTCATTCTTCACCATTCCGAAGCAGCCGCACTCTCCAGCTGCCGGAGGCGAAGATGCGGCTTCTTCGAGCAAAGGCGATTGCGCCGGACACAGTGCGCTGCAGTGCGGCAGCTTCTGCCGGAATGTGCCCGGGACCGGCGCTTAGCTCCGGGGAGCTCCGTATCCTTCGTCTTTAGCGTCTTTTGTCGTCTACATCATTGCAGAAAGGTTTTCCACTATGTTAGGCAAGGAGAAATTGTGCCAGCAGAGAAAACATCTCCCATCGTGTTTTACATGTTCCAGAGAGCTCTACAGAGTGTGTTGCAAGACGAAAAACCAAGTTGTCCAAAACACCTTCCAAACGAATGTTCATGTGTTTGGAAAAGGTAGGAAAGTGGTAAGGTACTGTTTTCTATCAGTTTGCAAGCTGTGCACACTATCCCAGTGTTGTGCAGCTTCATTCTTCACCTTTCCAAAGAAGCCGCTCTCTCCGGCTTCCGGACGCGAAGAAGCGGCTTCTTCGCGCAAAGGCAATTGTTCCGGTCACAGTGCTACGAAGTGCGGCGGCTTCTGACGAATTGTGCCAGGCACCGGGGCTATGTCCGGGACATCCGTGCCTTTTTCTTCTGGACTTCTCTGGTCAACATCATGGCAAAAATCTTTTCCAATATGTCTGGCAAGGAGAAACTGTGCCAACACAGAAAACATCTCCCATCGTGTTTTAAATGTTGCAGAGAGCTCTACAGAGTGTGTTGCAAGAAGAAAAACAAAATTGTCCAAAACACCTTCCAATCGAATGTTCATGTGTTTGAAAAGGTAGACGACTGTAAGGTACTGTTTTCTATCAGTATGCAAGATGCGCACACTATCCCAGTGTTGTGCAGCTTCATTCTTCACCTGTCTTAGGCAGCCACTTTCTTCGGCTCCCGGAGGCGAAGAAGCGGCTTCTTCGCGCAAAGGCGATTGTACCGGTCACTGTGCACTCCATTGCGGCGGCTTCTTCTGAAATGTGCCCGGGATTGGGGCATAGCTCCGGGGATCTCC
Organism: Zonotrichia albicollis; assembly: GCF_047830755.1. Lineage (NCBI taxonomy): Eukaryota > Metazoa > Chordata > Aves > Passeriformes > Passerellidae > Zonotrichia > Zonotrichia albicollis. The sequence goes on from NC_133860.1 coordinate 26,490,488, forward strand.
GTACTTTCGTCTTTCTGGACTTTTGTGGCCTACATCATTGCAGAAAGGTTTTCCACTATGTTAAGCAAGGAGAAACTGTGCCAGCACAGAAAACATCTCCCATCGTGTTTTACATGTTGCAGAGAGCTCTGCTGAAGTTTATGCACGAAGAAAAAGAAAGTTGTTGAAAACACCTTCCAACTAAATGTTCATGTGTTTGGAAAAGGTAGGAGAGTGGTAAGGTACTGTTTTCTATCAGTTTGCAAGCTGCGCACACTATCCCAGTGTTGTGCAGCTTCATTCTTCACCTTTCCGAAGTAGCCGCACACTCCAGCTGCCGGAGGCGAAGATGCGGCTTCTTCGAGCAAAGGCAATTGCACCCGTCACAGTGCACTCCAGTGCGGCGGCTTCTGACGAAATGTGCCCGGGACCTGCGCTTAGCTCCGGGGACCTCCGTACTTTCTTCTTTCCAGACTTTTGTGGCCTACGTCATTGCAGAAAGGTTTTCCACTATGTTAAGCAAGGAGAAACTGTGCCAGCAGAGAAAACATCTCCCATCGTGTTTTACATGTTGCAGAGAGCTCTGCAGAAGTTTATGCACGAATAAAATAAAGTTGTCCAAAACACCTTCCAACAGAATGTTCATGTGTTTGGAAAAGGTAGGAGAGTGGTAAGGTACGGTTATCTATCAGTCTGCAAGCTGCGCACACTATCCCAGTGTTTTGCAGCTTCATTCTCACCTTACCGAAGCTACTGGTCTCTCCGGCTCCCAGAGGCGAAGAAGCGGCTTCTTCGCGCAAAGGCGATTGTACCGGTCACTGTGCACTCCAGTGCGGCGGCTACTGACGAAATGGGCCCGGGACCGGGGCATAGCTCCTGGGAGCTCTGTATGCTTCGTCTTTAGCATCATTTTTTAATCTACATCATTGCAGAAAGGTTTTCCACTATGTTAAGCAAGGAGAAACTGTGCCAGCACAGAAAACATCGCCCATCGTGTTTTACATGTTGAAGAGAACTCTATAGAAGTTTATGCACGAAGAAAAAGAAAGTTGTCCAAAACTCTTCCAACCGAATGTTCATGTGTTTGGAAAAGGTAGGACAGTGGTAAGCTACGGTTATCTATCAGTTTGCAAGCTGCGCACACTATCCCAGTGTTGTGCAGCTTCATTCTCACCCTTCCGAAGCTACTGGTCTCTCCGGCTCCCGGATGCGAAGAAGCGGCTTCTTCGCTCAAAGGCGATTGTACCGGTCACTGTGCACTCCAGTGCGGCGGCTTCTTCTGAAATGTGCCCGGGACCGGGGCATAGCTCCGGGGAGCTCTGTATGCTTCGTCTTTAGCATCATTTTTGGTCTACATCATTGCAGAAAGGTTTTCCACTATGTCTGGCATGGAGAAACTGTGCCAGCACAGAAAACATCTCCCATCGTGTTTTATATGTTGAAGAGAGCTCTGCTGAAGTTTATGCACGAAGAAAAAGAAAGTTGTCCAAAACACCTTCCAATCGAATGTTCATGTGTTTGGAAAAGGTAGGAGAGAAGTAAGGTACTGTTTTGGATCAGTTTGCAAGCTGCGCACACTATCCCAGTGTTGTGCAGCTTCATTCTTCACCTGTCTGATGCAGCCACTGTCTTCGGCTCCTGGAGGCGAAGAGGCTTCTTCGCGCAAAGGCGATTGTGCCGGTCACTGTGCACTCCAGTGCGCCGGCTACTGACGAGATGTGCACCGGGACCGGCGCTTAGTTTCGGGGAGATCCGTACTTTCGTCTTTAGCGTCATTTTTGGTCTACATCATTGCAGAAAGGTTTTCCACTACGTTAGGCAAGGAGAAACTCTGCCAGCACAGAAAACATCTTCCATGGTGTTTTACATCTTGCAGAGAGCTCTGCAGAAGTTTATGAACGAAGAAAGAGAAGGTTGTTGAAAGCACCTTCCAACTGATTGGTCATGTGTTTGGAAAAGGTAGGAGAATGGTAAGGTACTGTTTTCTATCAGTTTGCAAGATGCGCACACTATCCCAGTGTTGTGCAGCTTCATTCTTCACCTGTCTGAAGCAGCCACTCTCTTCGGCTCCTGGAGGCGAAGAAGCGGCTTCTTCGCGCAAAGGCGATTGTGCCGGTCACAGTGCACTCCAGTGCGGCGGCTACTGACGAAATGTGCCCGGGACCGGCGCGCTTAGTTTCGGGGAGCCCGTACTTTCGTCTTTAGCGTCATTTTTGGTCTACATCATTGCAGAAAGGTTTTCCACTATGTTATCAAGGAGAAACTGTGCCAGCACAGAAAACATCTCCCATCGTGTTTTACATGTTGCAGAGAGCTCTGCTGAAGTTTATGCACGAAGAAAAAGAAAGTTGTCCAGAACACCTTCCAACGGAATGTTCATATGTTTGGAAAAGGTAGCAAAGTGGTAAGGTACTGCTTTCTATTAGATTGCAAGATGCGCACACTATCCCAGTGTTGTGCAGCTTCATTCTTCACCATTCCGAAGCAGCCGCTCTTTTGGGCTCCCGGAGGCGAAGAAGCGGCTTCTTCGAGCAAAGGCGATTGTGCCGGTCACTGTGCTCTGCAGTGCGGCGGCTTCTGACAAAATGTGCCCGGGACCAGCACTTAGCTCCGGGGAGCTCCGTATCCTTCGTCTTTCCAGACTTTTGTGGTCTACATCATTGCAGAATGGTTTTCCACTATGTTAAGCAAGGAGAAACTGTGCCAGCACGGAAAACATCGCCCATCGTGTTTTACATTTTGAAGAGAGCTCTGCAGAAGTTTATGCACGAAGAAAAAGAAAGTTGTCCAAAACACCTTCATTAAAAATGTTCATGTGTTTGGAAAAGGTAGGACAGTGGTAAGGTACTGTTTTCTATCAGTTTGCAAGCTGCGCACACTATCCCAGTGTTGTGCAGCTTCATTCTTCACCTTTCCGAAGCAGCCGCTCTTTTGGGCTCCCGGAGGCGAAGAAGCGGCTTCTTCGAGCAAAGGCGATTGTGCCGGTCACTGTGCTCTGCAGTGCGGCGGCTTCTGACAAAATGTTCCCGGGACCAGCACTTAGCTCCGGGGAGCTCCGTATCCTTCGTCTTTCCAGACTTTTGTGGTCTACATCATTGCAGAATGGTTTTCCACTATGTTAGGCAAGGAAAAATTGTGCCAGCACAGAAAACATCTCCCATCGTGTTTTACATGTTGCAGAGAGCTCTGCTGAAGTTTATGAACGAAGAAAAAGAAAGTTGTTGAAAACACCTTCCAACCGAATGTTCATGTGTTTGGAAAAGGTAGGACAGTGGTAAGGTACTGCTTTCTATCAGTTTGCAAGCTGCGCACACAATCCCAGGGTTGTGCAGCTTCATTCTTCACCTTTCCGAAGTAGCCGCTCTCTCCGGCTTCCGGAGGCGAAGAAGCGGCTTCTTCGAGCAAAGGCGATTGCGCCGGTCACAGTGCGCTGCAGTGCGGCAGCTTCTGCCGGAATGTGCCCGGGACAGGCGGTTAGCTCCGGGTACATCCATACAATCTTCTTTCTGGACTTTTGTGGTCTACATCATGCAAAAAACATTTCCCCTATGTCTGGCAAGGAGACACTGTGCCAACACAGAAAACATCTCCCTTCTTGTTTTACATGTTGCAGAGAGCTCTGCAGAAGTTTAAGCACGAAGAAAAAGAAAGTTGTGCAAAACACCTTCCAATGGCATGTTCATGTGTTTGTAAAAGGTAGGACAGTGGTAAGGTACTGTTTTCTATCAGTTTGCAAGCTGCGCACACTATCCCAGTGTTGTGCAGCTTCATTCTTCACCTTTCCGAAGCAGCCGCTCTTTTGGGCTCCCGGAGGCGAAGAAGCAGCTTCTTCGAGCAAAGGCGATTGTGCCGGTCACTGTGCTCTGCAGTGCGGCGGCTTCTGACAAAATGTGCCCGGGACCAGCACTTAGCTCCGGGGAGCTCCGTATCCTTCGTCTTTCCAGACTTTTGTGGTCTACATCATTGCAGAATGGTTTTCCACTATGTTAGGCAAGGAAAAATTGTGCCAGCACAGAAAACATCGCCCATCGTGTTTTATATGTTGTAGAGAGCTCTGCAGAAGTTTATGCAGGAAGAAAAAGAAAGTTGTCCAAAACACCTTCCTTAAAAATGTTCATGTGTTTGGAAAAGGTAGGAGAGTGGTAAGGTACTGCTTTGGATCTGTTTGCAAGCTGCGCACACTATCCCAGTGTTGTGCAGCTTTATTCTCACCTGTCGGAAGCAGCCACTTTCTTGGGCTCCTGGAGGCGAAGAGGCTTCTTCGCGCAAAGGCGATTGTACCGGTCACTGTGCTCTGCAGTGCGGCGGCATCTGTCGAAATATGCCCGGGACCGGCGCTTAGCTCCGGGGACCTCCGTACTTTCGTCTTTCTGGACTTTTGTGGCCTACATCATTGCAGAAAGGTTTTCCACTATGTTAGGCAAGGAGAAACTGTGCCAGCACAGAAAACATCTCCCATCGTGTTTTACATGTTGCAGAGAGCTCTGCTGAAGTTTATGAACGAAGAAAAAGAAAGTTGTTGAAAACACCTTCCAACCGAATGTTCATGTGTTTGGAAAAGGTAGGAGAGTGGTAAGGTACTGCTTTCTATCAGTTTACAAGCTGCGCACACTATCCCAGTGTTGTGCAGCTTCATTCTTCACCTGTCTGAAGCAGCCACTCTCTTCGGCTCCTGGAGGCGAAAAGGCTTCTTCGCGCAAAGGCGATTGTGCCGGTCACAGTGCACTCCAGTGCGGCGGCTACTGACGAAATGTGCCCGGGACCGGCGCGCTTAGTTTCGGGGAGCTCCGTACTTTGGTCTTTAGCGTCATTTTTGGTCTACATCATTGCAGAAAGGTTTTCCACTATGTTAGGCAAGGAGAAACTGTGCCAGCACAGAAAACATCTCCCATCGTGTTTTATATGTTGAAGAGAGCTCTACAGAAGTTTATGCACGAAGAAAAACAAAGTTGTTGAAAACACCTTCCAACCGAATATTCATGTGTTTGGAAAATAAGAAGATTGGTAAGGTACTGTTTTCTATCAGATTGCAAGCTGCGCATACTATCCCAGTGTTGTGCAGCTTCATTCTTCACCTTTCCGAAGCAGCCGCTCTCTCAGGCTCCCGGAGGCGAAGAAGCGGCTTCTTCGAGTAAAGGCAATTGCACCCGTCACAGTGCACTCCAGTGCGGCGGCTTCTGCCGAAATGTGCCCGGGACCGGTGCTTAGCTCCGGGGAGATCCGTACTTTCGTCTTTATGGACTTTTGTGGCCTACATCATTGCAGAAAGGTTTTCCACTACGTTAGGCAAAGAGAAACTGTGCCAGCACAGAAAACATCTCCCATCGTGTTTTACATGTTGCAGAGAGCTCTGCAGCAGTTTATGCACGAAGAAAAAGAAAGTTGTTGAAAACACCTTCCAACGGAATGTTCATATGTCTGGAATTGGTAGGACAGTGGTAAGGTACTGCTTTCTATCAGTTTGCAAGCTGCGCACACTATCCCAGTGTTGTGCAGCTTCATTCTTCACCATTCCGAAGCAGCCGCACTCTCCAGCTGCCGGAGGCGAAGAAGCGGCTTCTTCGCGCAAAGGCGATTGTGCCGGTCACAGTGCACTCCAGTGCGGCGGCTACTGACGAAATGTGCCCGGGACCGGCGCGCTTAGTTTCGGGGAGCCCGTACTTTCGTCTTTAGCGTCATTTTTGGTCTACATCATTGCAGAAAGATTTTCCACTATGTTAAGCAAGGAGAAACTGTGCCAGCACAGAAAACATCTCCCATCGTGTTTTACATGTTGCAGAGAGCTCTGCTGAAGTTTATGCACGAAGAAAAAGAAAGTTGTCCAGAACACCTTCCAACGGAATGTTCATATGTTTGGAAAAGGTAGCAAAGTGGTAAGGTACTGCTTTCTATTAGATTGCAAGATGCGCACACTATCCCAGTGTTGTGCAGCTTCATTCTTCACCATTCCGAAGCAGCCGCTCTTTTGGGCTCCCGGAGGCGAAGAAGCGGCTTCTTCGAGCAAAGGCGATTGTGCCGGTCACTGTGCTCTGCAGTGCGGCGGCTTCTGACAAAATGTTCCCGGGACCAGCACTTAGCTCCTGGGAGCTCCGTATCCTTCGTCTTTCCAGACTTTTGTGGTCTACATCATTGCAGAATGGTTTTCCACTATGTTAAGCAAGGAGAAACTGTGCCAGCACGGAAAACATCGCCCATCGTGTTTTACATTTTGAAGAGAGCTCTGCAGAAGTTTATGCACGAAGAAAAAGAAAGTTGTCGAAAACACCTTCCTTAAAAATGTTCATGTGTTTGGAAAAGGTAGGACAGTGGTAAGGTACTGTTTTCTATCAGATTGCAAGCTGTGCACACAATCCCAGGGTTGTGCAGCTTCATTCTTCACCTTTCCGAAGCAGCCGCTCTCTCCGGCTTCCGGAGGCGAAGAAGCGGCTTCTTCGAGCAAAGGCGATTGCGCCGGTCACAGTGCGCTGCAGTGCGGCAGCTTCTGCCGGAATGTGCCCGGGACAGGCGGTTAGCTCCGGGTACATCCATACAATCTTCTTTCTGGACTTTTGTGGTCTACATCATGCAAAAAACATTTCCCCTATGTCTGGCAAGGAGACACTGTGCCAACACAGAAAACATCTCCCTTCTTGTTTTACATGTTGCAGAGAGCTCTGCAGAAGTTTAAGCACGAAGAAAAAGAAAGTTGTGCAAAACACCTTCCAACCGAATGTTCATGTGTTTGGAAAAGGTAGGACAGTGGTAAGGTACTGTTTTCTATCAGTTTGCAAGCTGCGCACACTATCCCAGTGTTGTGCAGCTTCATTCTTCACCTTTCCGAAGCAGCCGCTCTTTTGGGCTCCCGGAGGCGAAGAAGCGGCTTCTTCGAGCAAAGGCGATTGTGCCGGTCACTGTGCTCTGCAGTGCGGCGACTTCTGACAAAATGTTCCCGGGACCAGCACTTAGCTCCGGGGAGCTCCGTATCCTTCGTCTTTCCAGACTTTTGTGGTCTACATCATTGCAGAATGGTTTTCCACTATGTTAGGCAAGGAAAAATTGTGCCAGCACAGAAAACATCTCCCATCGTGTTTTATATGTTGTAGAGAGCTCTGCAGAAGTTTATGCAGGAAGAAAAAGAAAGTTGTCCAAAACACCTTCCTTAAAAATGTTCATGTGTTTGGAAAAGGTAGGAGAGTGGTAAGGTACTGCTTTGGATCTGTTTGCAAGCTGCGCACACTATCCCAGTGTTGTGCAGCATTATTCTCACCTGTCGGAAGCAGCCACTTTCTTGGGCTCCTGGAGGCGAAGAGGCTTCTTCGCGCAAAGGCGATTGTACCGGTCACTGTGCTCTGCAGTGCGGCGGCATCTGTCGAAATATGCCCGGGACCGGCGCTTAGCTCCGGGGACCTCCGTACTTTCGTCTTTCTGGACTTTTGTGGCCTACATCATTGCAGAAAGGTTTTCCACTATGTTAGGCAAGGAGAAACTGTGCCAGCACAGAAAACATCTCCCATCGTGTTTTACATGTTGCAGAGAGCTCTGCTGAAGTTTATGAACGAAGAAAAAGAAAGTTGTTGAAAACACCTTCCAACCGAATGTTCATGTGTTTGGAAAAGGTAGGAGAATGGTAAGGTACTGCTTTCTATCAGTTTACAAGCTGCGCACACTATCCCAGTGTTGTGCAGCTTCATTCTTCACCTGTCTGAAGCAGCCACTCTCTTCGGCTCCTGGAGGCGAAAAGGCTTCTTCGCGCAAAGGCGATTGTGCCGGTCACAGTGCACTCCAGTGCGGCGGCTACTGACGAAATGTGCCCGGGACCGGCGCGCTTAGTTTCGGGGAGCTCCGTACTTTCGTCTTTAGCGTCATTTTTGGTCTACATCATTGCAGAAAGGTTTTCCACTATGTTAGGCAAGGAGAAACTGTGCCAGCACAGAAAACATCTCCCATCGTGTTTTACATGTTGCAGAGAGCTCTGCTGAAGTTTATGCACGAAGAAAAAGAAAGTTGTTGAAAACACCTTCCAACCGAATGTTCATGTGTTTGGAAAAGGTAGGACAGTGGTAAGGTACTGCTTTCTATCAGTTTGCAAGCTGCGCACACTATCCCAGTGTTGTGCAGCTTCATTCTTCACCATTCCGAAGCAGCCGCACTCTCCAGCTGCCGGAGGCGAAGATGCGGCTTCTTCGAGCAAAGGCGATTGCGCCGGACACAGTGCGCTGCAGTGCGGCAGCTTCTGCCGGAATGTGCCCGGGACCGGCGCTTAGCTCCGGGGAGCTCCGTATCCTTCGTCTTTAGCGTCTTTTGTCGTCTACATCATTGCAGAAAGGTTTTCCACTATGTTAGGCAAGGAGAAATTGTGCCAGCAGAGAAAACATCTCCCATCGTGTTTTACATGTTCCAGAGAGCTCTACAGAGTGTGTTGCAAGACGAAAAACCAAGTTGTCCAAAACACCTTCCAAACGAATGTTCATGTGTTTGGAAAAGGTAGGAAAGTGGTAAGGTACTGTTTTCTATCAGTTTGCAAGCTGTGCACACTATCCCAGTGTTGTGCAGCTTCATTCTTCACCTTTCCAAAGAAGCCGCTCTCTCCGGCTTCCGGACGCGAAGAAGCGGCTTCTTCGCGCAAAGGCAATTGTTCCGGTCACAGTGCTACGAAGTGCGGCGGCTTCTGACGAATTGTGCCAGGCACCGGGGCTATGTCCGGGACATCCGTGCCTTTTTCTTCTGGACTTCTCTGGTCAACATCATGGCAAAAATCTTTTCCAATATGTCTGGCAAGGAGAAACTGTGCCAACACAGAAAACATCTCCCATCGTGTTTTAAATGTTGCAGAGAGCTCTACAGAGTGTGTTGCAAGAAGAAAAACAAAATTGTCCAAAACACCTTCCAATCGAATGTTCATGTGTTTGAAAAGGTAGACGACTGTAAGGTACTGTTTTCTATCAGTATGCAAGATGCGCACACTATCCCAGTGTTGTGCAGCTTCATTCTTCACCTGTCTTAGGCAGCCACTTTCTTCGGCTCCCGGAGGCGAAGAAGCGGCTTCTTCGCGCAAAGGCGATTGTACCGGTCACTGTGCACTCCATTGCGGCGGCTTCTTCTGAAATGTGCCCGGGATTGGGGCATAGCTCCGGGGATCTCCGTACTTTCGTCTTTCTGGACTTTTGTGGCCTACATCATTGCAGAAAGGTTTTCCACTATGTTAAGCAAGGAGAAACTGTGCCAGCACAGAAAACATCTCCCATCGTGTTTTACATGTTGCAGAGAGCTCTGCTGAAGTTTATGCACGAAGAAAAAGAAAGTTGTTGAAAACACCTTCCAACTAAATGTTCATGTGTTTGGAAAAGGTAGGAGAGTGGTAAGGTACTGTTTTCTATCAGTTTGCAAGCTGCGCACACTATCCCAGTGTTGTGCAGCTTCATTCTTCACCTTTCCGAAGTAGCCGCACACTCCAGCTGCCGGAGGCGAAGATGCGGCTTCTTCGAGCAAAGGCAATTGCACCCGTCACAGTGCACTCCAGTGCGGCGGCTTCTGACGAAATGTGCCCGGGACCTGCGCTTAGCTCCGGGGACCTCCGTACTTTCTTCTTTCCAGACTTTTGTGGCCTACGTCATTGCAGAAAGGTTTTCCACTATGTTAAGCAAGGAGAAACTGTGCCAGCAGAGAAAACATCTCCCATCGTGTTTTACATGTTGCAGAGAGCTCTGCAGAAGTTTATGCACGAATAAAATAAAGTTGTCCAAAACACCTTCCAACAGAATGTTCATGTGTTTGGAAAAGGTAGGAGAGTGGTAAGGTACGGTTATCTATCAGTCTGCAAGCTGCGCACACTATCCCAGTGTTTTGCAGCTTCATTCTCACCTTACCGAAGCTACTGGTCTCTCCGGCTCCCAGAGGCGAAGAAGCGGCTTCTTCGCGCAAAGGCGATTGTACCGGTCACTGTGCACTCCAGTGCGGCGGCTACTGACGAAATGGGCCCGGGACCGGGGCATAGCTCCTGGGAGCTCTGTATGCTTCGTCTTTAGCATCATTTTTTAATCTACATCATTGCAGAAAGGTTTTCCACTATGTTAAGCAAGGAGAAACTGTGCCAGCACAGAAAACATCGCCCATCGTGTTTTACATGTTGAAGAGAACTCTATAGAAGTTTATGCACGAAGAAAAAGAAAGTTGTCCAAAACTCTTCCAACCGAATGTTCATGTGTTTGGAAAAGGTAGGACAGTGGTAAGCTACGGTTATCTATCAGTTTGCAAGCTGCGCACACTATCCCAGTGTTGTGCAGCTTCATTCTCACCCTTCCGAAGCTACTGGTCTCTCCGGCTCCCGGATGCGAAGAAGCGGCTTCTTCGCTCAAAGGCGATTGTACCGGTCACTGTGCACTCCAGTGCGGCGGCTTCTTCTGAAATGTGCCCGGGACCGGGGCATAGCTCCGGGGAGCTCTGTATGCTTCGTCTTTAGCATCATTTTTGGTCTACATCATTGCAGAAAGGTTTTCCACTATGTCTGGCATGGAGAAACTGTGCCAGCACAGAAAACATCTCCCATCGTGTTTTATATGTTGAAGAGAGCTCTGCTGAAGTTTATGCACGAAGAAAAAGAAAGTTGTCCAAAACACCTTCCAATCGAATGTTCATGTGTTTGGAAAAGGTAGGAGAGAAGTAAGGTACTGTTTTGGATCAGTTTGCAAGCTGCGCACACTATCCCAGTGTTGTGCAGCTTCATTCTTCACCTGTCTGATGCAGCCACTGTCTTCGGCTCCTGGAGGCGAAGAGGCTTCTTCGCGCAAAGGCGATTGTGCCGGTCACTGTGCACTCCAGTGCGCCGGCTACTGACGAGATGTGCACCGGGACCGGCGCTTAGTTTCGGGGAGATCCGTACTTTCGTCTTTAGCGTCATTTTTGGTCTACATCATTGCAGAAAGGTTTTCCACTACGTTAGGCAAGGAGAAACTCTGCCAGCACAGAAAACATCTTCCATGGTGTTTTACATCTTGCAGAGAGCTCTGCAGAAGTTTATGAACGAAGAAAGAGAAGGTTGTTGAAAGCACCTTCCAACTGATTGGTCATGTGTTTGGAAAAGGTAGGAGAATGGTAAGGTACTGTTTTCTATCAGTTTGCAAGATGCGCACACTATCCCAGTGTTGTGCAGCTTCATTCTTCACCTGTCTGAAGCAGCCACTCTCTTCGGCTCCTGGAGGCGAAGAAGCGGCTTCTTCGCGCAAAGGCGATTGTGCCGGTCACAGTGCACTCCAGTGCGGCGGCTACTGACGAAATGTGCCCGGGACCGGCGCGCTTAGTTTCGGGGAGCCCGTACTTTCGTCTTTAGCGTCATTTTTGGTCTACATCATTGCAGAAAGGTTTTCCACTATGTTATCAAGGAGAAACTGTGCCAGCACAGAAAACATCTCCCATCGTGTTTTACATGTTGCAGAGAGCTCTGCTGAAGTTTATGCACGAAGAAAAAGAAAGTTGTCCAGAACACCTTCCAACGGAATGTTCATATGTTTGGAAAAGGTAGCAAAGTGGTAAGGTACTGCTTTCTATTAGATTGCAAGATGCGCACACTATCCCAGTGTTGTGCAGCTTCATTCTTCACCATTCCGAAGCAGCCGCTCTTTTGGGCTCCCGGAGGCGAAGAAGCGGCTTCTTCGAGCAAAGGCGATTGTGCCGGTCACTGTGCTCTGCAGTGCGGCGGCTTCTGACAAAATGTGCCCGGGACCAGCACTTAGCTCCGGGGAGCTCCGTATCCTTCGTCTTTCCAGACTTTTGTGGTCTACATCATTGCAGAATGGTTTTCCACTATGTTAAGCAAGGAGAAACTGTGCCAGCACGGAAAACATCGCCCATCGTGTTTTACATTTTGAAGAGAGCTCTGCAGAAGTTTATGCACGAAGAAAAAGAAAGTTGTCCAAAACACCTTCATTAAAAATGTTCATGTGTTTGGAAAAGGTAGGACAGTGGTAAGGTACTGTTTTCTATCAGTTTGCAAGCTGCGCACACTATCCCAGTGTTGTGCAGCTTCATTCTTCACCTTTCCGAAGCAGCCGCTCTTTTGGGCTCCCGGAGGCGAAGAAGCGGCTTCTTCGAGCAAAGGCGATTGTGCCGGTCACTGTGCTCTGCAGTGCGGCGGCTTCTGACAAAATGTTCCCGGGACCAGCACTTAGCTCCGGGGAGCTCCGTATCCTTCGTCTTTCCAGACTTTTGTGGTCTACATCATTGCAGAATGGTTTTCCACTATGTTAGGCAAGGAAAAATTGTGCCAGCACAGAAAACATCTCCCATCGTGTTTTACATGTTGCAGAGAGCTCTGCTGAAGTTTATGAACGAAGAAAAAGAAAGTTGTTGAAAACACCTTCCAACCGAATGTTCATGTGTTTGGAAAAGGTAGGACAGTGGTAAGGTACTGCTTTCTATCAGTTTGCAAGCTGCGCACACAATCCCAGGGTTGTGCAGCTTCATTCTTCACCTTTCCGAAGTAGCCGCTCTCTCCGGCTTCCGGAGGCGAAGAAGCGGCTTCTTCGAGCAAAGGCGATTGCGCCGGTCACAGTGCGCTGCAGTGCGGCAGCTTCTGCCGGAATGTGCCCGGGACAGGCGGTTAGCTCCGGGTACATCCATACAATCTTCTTTCTGGACTTTTGTGGTCTACATCATGCAAAAAACATTTCCCCTATGTCTGGCAAGGAGACACTGTGCCAACACAGAAAACATCTCCCTTCTTGTTTTACATGTTGCAGAGAGCTCTGCAGAAGTTTAAGCACGAAGAAAAAGAAAGTTGTGCAAAACACCTTCCAATGGCATGTTCATGTGTTTGTAAAAGGTAGGACAGTGGTAAGGTACTGTTTTCTATCAGTTTGCAAGCTGCGCACACTATCCCAGTGTTGTGCAGCTTCATTCTTCACCTTTCCGAAGCAGCCGCTCTTTTGGGCTCCCGGAGGCGAAGAAGCAGCTTCTTCGAGCAAAGGCGATTGTGCCGGTCACTGTGCTCTGCAGTGCGGCGGCTTCTGACAAAATGTGCCCGGGACCAGCACTTAGCTCCGGGGAGCTCCGTATCCTTCGTCTTTCCAGACTTTTGTGGTCTACATCATTGCAGAATGGTTTTCCACTATGTTAGGCAAGGAAAAATTGTGCCAGCACAGAAAACATCGCCCATCGTGTTTTATATGTTGTAGAGAGCTCTGCAGAAGTTTATGCAGGAAGAAAAAGAAAGTTGTCCAAAACACCTTCCTTAAAAATGTTCATGTGTTTGGAAAAGGTAGGAGAGTGGTAAGGTACTGCTTTGGATCTGTTTGCAAGCTGCGCACACTATCCCAGTGTTGTGCAGCTTTATTCTCACCTGTCGGAAGCAGCCACTTTCTTGGGCTCCTGGAGGCGAAGAGGCTTCTTCGCGCAAAGGCGATTGTACCGGTCACTGTGCTCTGCAGTGCGGCGGCATCTGTCGAAATATGCCCGGGACCGGCGCTTAGCTCCGGGGACCTCCGTACTTTCGTCTTTCTGGACTTTTGTGGCCTACATCATTGCAGAAAGGTTTTCCACTATGTTAGGCAAGGAGAAACTGTGCCAGCACAGAAAACATCTCCCATCGTGTTTTACATGTTGCAGAGAGCTCTGCTGAAGTTTATGAACGAAGAAAAAGAAAGTTGTTGAAAACACCTTCCAACCGAATGTTCATGTGTTTGGAAAAGGTAGGAGAGTGGTAAGGTACTGCTTTCTATCAGTTTACAAGCTGCGCACACTATCCCAGTGTTGTGCAGCTTCATTCTTCACCTGTCTGAAGCAGCCACTCTCTTCGGCTCCTGGAGGCGAAAAGGCTTCTTCGCGCAAAGGCGATTGTGCCGGTCACAGTGCACTCCAGTGCGGCGGCTACTGACGAAATGTGCCCGGGACCGGCGCGCTTAGTTTCGGGGAGCTCCGTACTTTGGTCTTTAGCGTCATTTTTGGTCTACATCATTGCAGAAAGGTTTTCCACTATGTTAGGCAAGGAGAAACTGTGCCAGCACAGAAAACATCTCCCATCGTGTTTTATATGTTGAAGAGAGCTCTACAGAAGTTTATGCACGAAGAAAAACAAAGTTGTTGAAAACACCTTCCAACCGAATATTCATGTGTTTGGAAAATAAGAAGATTGGTAAGGTACTGTTTTCTATCAGATTGCAAGCTGCGCATACTATCCCAGTGTTGTGCAGCTTCATTCTTCACCTTTCCGAAGCAGCCGCTCTCTCAGGCTCCCGGAGGCGAAGAAGCGGCTTCTTCGAGTAAAGGCAATTGCACCCGTCACAGTGCACTCCAGTGCGGCGGCTTCTGCCGAAATGTGCCCGGGACCGGTGCTTAGCTCCGGGGAGATCCGTACTTTCGTCTTTATGGACTTTTGTGGCCTACATCATTGCAGAAAGGTTTTCCACTACGTTAGGCAAAGAGAAACTGTGCCAGCACAGAAAACATCTCCCATCGTGTTTTACATGTTGCAGAGAGCTCTGCAGCAGTTTATGCACGAAGAAAAAGAAAGTTGTTGAAAACACCTTCCAACGGAATGTTCATATGTCTGGAATTGGTAGGACAGTGGTAAGGTACTGCTTTCTATCAGTTTGCAAGCTGCGCACACTATCCCAGTGTTGTGCAGCTTCATTCTTCACCATTCCGAAGCAGCCGCACTCTCCAGCTGCCGGAGGCGAAGAAGCGGCTTCTTCGCGCAAAGGCGATTGTGCCGGTCACAGTGCACTCCAGTGCGGCGGCTACTGACGAAATGTGCCCGGGACCGGCGCGCTTAGTTTCGGGGAGCCCGTACTTTCGTCTTTAGCGTCATTTTTGGTCTACATCATTGCAGAAAGATTTTCCACTATGTTAAGCAAGGAGAAACTGTGCCAGCACAGAAAACATCTCCCATCGTGTTTTACATGTTGCAGAGAGCTCTGCTGAAGTTTATGCACGAAGAAAAAGAAAGTTGTCCAGAACACCTTCCAACGGAATGTTCATATGTTTGGAAAAGGTAGCAAAGTGGTAAGGTACTGCTTTCTATTAGATTGCAAGATGCGCACACTATCCCAGTGTTGTGCAGCTTCATTCTTCACCATTCCGAAGCAGCCGCTCTTTTGGGCTCCCGGAGGCGAAGAAGCGGCTTCTTCGAGCAAAGGCGATTGTGCCGGTCACTGTGCTCTGCAGTGCGGCGGCTTCTGACAAAATGTTCCCGGGACCAGCACTTAGCTCCTGGGAGCTCCGTATCCTTCGTCTTTCCAGACTTTTGTGGTCTACATCATTGCAGAATGGTTTTCCACTATGTTAAGCAAGGAGAAACTGTGCCAGCACGGAAAACATCGCCCATCGTGTTTTACATTTTGAAGAGAGCTCTGCAGAAGTTTATGCACGAAGAAAAAGAAAGTTGTCGAAAACACCTTCCTTAAAAATGTTCATGTGTTTGGAAAAGGTAGGACAGTGGTAAGGTACTGTTTTCTATCAGATTGCAAGCTGTGCACACAATCCCAGGGTTGTGCAGCTTCATTCTTCACCTTTCCGAAGCAGCCGCTCTCTCCGGCTTCCGGAGGCGAAGAAGCGGCTTCTTCGAGCAAAGGCGATTGCGCCGGTCACAGTGCGCTGCAGTGCGGCAGCTTCTGCCGGAATGTGCCCGGGACAGGCGGTTAGGTCCGGGTACATCCATACAATCTTCTTTCTGGACTTTTGTGGTCTACATCATGCAAAAAACATTTCCCCTATGTCTGGCAAGGAGACACTGTGCCAACACAGAAAACATCTCCCTTCTTGTTTTACATGTTGCAGAGAGCTCTGCAGAAGTTTAAGCACGAAGAAAAAGAAAGTTGTTGAAAACACCTTCCAACCGAATGTTCATGTGTTTGGAAAAGGTAGGACAGTGGTAAGGTACTGTTTTCTATCAGTTTGCAAGCTGCGCACACTATCCCAGTGTTGTGCAGCTTCATTCTTCACCTTTCCGAAGCAGCCGCTCTTTTGGGCTCCCGGAGGCGAAGAAGCGGCTTCTTCGAGCAAAGGCGATTGTGCCGGTCACTGTGCTCTGCAGTGCGGCGGCTTCTGACAAAATGTTCCCGGGACCAGCACTTAGCTCCGGGGAGCTCCGTATCCTTCGTCTTTCCAGACTTTTGTGGTCTACATCATTGCAGAATGGTTTTCCACTATGTTAAGCAAGGAGAAACTGTGCCAGCACGGAAAACATCGCCCATCGTGTTTTACATTTTGAAGAGAGCTCTGCAGAAGTTTATGCACGAAGAAAAAGAAAGTTGTCCAAAACACCTTCCTTAAAAATGTTCATGTGTTTGGAAAAGGTAGGAGAGTGGTAAGGTACTGCTTTGGATCTGTTTGCAAGCTGCGCACACTATCCCAGTGTTGTGCAGCTTTATTCTCACCTGTCGGAAGCAGCCACTTTCTTGGGCTCCTGGAGGCGAAGAGGCTTCTTCGCGCAAAGGCGATTGTACCGGTCACTGTGCTCTGCAGTGCGGCGGCATCTGTCGAAATATGCCCGGGACCGGCGCTTAGCTCCGGGGACCTCCGTACTTTCGTCTTTCTGGACTTTTGTGGCCTACATCATTGCAGAAAGGTTTTCCACTATGTTAGGCAAGGAGAAACTGTGCCAGCACAGAAAACATCTCCCATCGTGTTTTACATGTTGCAGAGAGCTCTGCTGAAGTTTATGCACGAAGAAAAAGAAAGTTGTTGAAAACACCTTCCAACCGAATGTTCATGTGTTTGGAAAAGGTAGGAGAATGGTAAGGTACTGCTTTCTATCAGTTTACAAGCTGCGCACACTATCCCAGTGTTGTGCAGCTTCATTCTTCACCTGTCTGAAGCAGCCACTCTCTTCGGCTCCTGGAGGCGAAAAGGCTTCTTCGCGCAAAGGCGATTGTGCCGGTCACAGTGCACTCCAGTGCGGCGGCTACTGACGAAATGTGCCCGGGACCGGCGCGCTTAGTTTCGGGGAGCTCCGTACTTTGGTCTTTAGCGTCATTTTTGGTCTACATCATTGCAGAAAGGTTTTCCACTATGTTAGGCAAGGAGAAACTGTGCCAGCACAGAAAACATCTCCCATCGTGTTTTATATGTTGAAGAGAGCTCTACAGAAGTTTATGCACGAAGAAAAACAAAGTTGTTGAAAACACCTTCCAACCGAATATTCATGTGTTTGGAAAATAAGAAGATTGGTAAGGTACTGTTTTCTATCAGATTGCAAGCTGCGCATACTATCCCAGTGTTGTGCAGCTTCATTCTTCACCTTTCCGAAGCAGCCGCTCTCTCAGGCTCCCGGAGGCGAAGAAGCGGCTTCTTCGAGTAAAGGCAATTGCACCCGTCACAGTGCACTCCAGTGCGGCGGCTTCTGCCGAAATGTGCCCGGGACCGGTGCTTAGCTCCGGGGAGATCCGTACTTTCGTCTTTATGGACTTTTGTGGCCTACATCATTGCAGAAAGGTTTTCCACTACGTTAGGCAAAGAGAAACTGTGCCAGCACAGAAAACATCTCCCATCGTGTTTTACATGTTGCAGAGAGCTCTGCAGCAGTTTATGCACGAAGAAAAAGAAAGTTGGCCAGAACACCTTCCAACGGAATGTTCATATGTCTGGAAAAGGTAGGACAGTGGTAAGGTACTGCTTTCTATCAGTTTGCAAGCTGCGCACACTATCCCAGTGTTGTGCAGCTTCATTGTTCACCATTCCGAAGCAGCCGCACTCTCCAGCTGCCGGAGGCGAAGATGCGGCTTCTTCGAGCAAAGACGATTGCGCCGGTCACAGTGCGCTGCAGTGCGGCAGCTTCTGCCGGAATGTGCCCGGGACCGGCGCTTAGCTCCGGGGAGCTCCGTATCCTTCGTCTTTAGCGACTTTTGTGGCCTACATCATTGCTGAAAGGTTTTCCACTACGTTAGGCAAGGAGAAACTGTGCCAGCACAGAAAACATCTCCCATCGTGTTTTACATGTTGCAGAGAGCTCTGCTGAAGTTTATGAACGAAGAAAAAGAAAGTTGTTGAAAACACCTTCCAACCGAATGTTCATGTGTTTGGAAAAGGTAGGACAGTGGTAAGGTACTGCTTTCTATCAGTTAACAAGCTGCGCACACTATCCCAGTGTTGTGCAGCTTCATTCTTCACCATTCCGAAGCAGCCGCACTCTCCAGCTGCCGGAGGCGAAGATGCGGCTTCTTCGAGCAAAGGCGATTGCGCCGGACACAGTGCGCTGCGGTGCGGCAGCTTCTGCCGGAATGTGCCCGGGACCGGCGCTTAGCTCCGGGGAGCTCCGTATCCTTCGTCTTTAGCGTCTTTTGTCGTCTACATCATTGCAGAAAGGTTTTCCACTATGTTAGGCAAGGAGAAATTGTGCCAGCAGAGAAAACATCTCCCATCGTGTTTTACATGTTGCAGAGAGCTCTACAGAGTGTGTTGCAAGACGAAAAACCAAGTTGTCCAAAACACCTTCCAAACGAATGTTCATGTGTTTGGAAAAGGTAGGAAAGTGGTAAGGTACTGTTTTCTATCAGTTTGCAAGCTGTGCACACTATCCCAGTGTTGTGCAGCTTCATTCTTCACCTTTCCAAAGAAGCCGCTCTCTCCGGCTTCCGGACGCGAAGAAGCGGCTTCTTCGCGCAAAGGCAATTGTTCCGGTCACAGTGCTACGAAGTGCGGCGGCTTCTGACGAATTGTGCCAGGCACCGGGGCTATGTCCGGGACATCCGTGCCTTTTTCTTCTGGACTTCTCTGGTCAACATCATGGCAAAAATCTTTTCCAATATGTCTGGCAAGGAGAAACTGTGCCAACACAGAAAACATCTCCCATCGTGTTTTAAATGTTGCAGAGAGCTCTACAGAGTGTGTTGCAAGAAGAAAAACAAAATTGTCCAAAACACCTTCCAATCGAATGTTCATGTGTTTGGAAAAGGTAGACGACTGTAAGGTACTGTTTTCTATCAGTATGCAAGATGCGCACACTATCCCAGTGTTGTGCAGTTTCATTCTTCACCTGTCTTAGGCAGCCACTTTCTTCGGCTCCCGGAGGCGAAGAAGCGGCTTTTTCGCGCAAAGGCGATTGTACCGGTCACTGTGCACTCCATTGCGGCGGCTTCTTCTGAAATGTGCCCGGGATTGGGGCATAGCTCCGGGGATCTCCGTACTTTCGTCTTTCTGGACTTTTGTGGCCTACATCATTGCAGAAAGGTTTTCCACTATGTTAAGCAAGGAGAAACTGTGCCAGCACAGAAAACATCTCCCATCGTGTTTTACATGTTGCAGAGAGCTCTGCTGAAGTTTATGCACGAAGAAAAAGAAAGTTGTTGAAAACACCTTCCAACTAAATGTTCATGTGTTTGGAAAAGGTAGGAGAGTGGTAAGGTACTGTTTTCTATCAGTTTGCAAGCTGCGCACACTATCCCAGTGTTGTGCAGCTTCATTCTTCACCTTTCCGAAGTAGCCGCACACTCCAGATGCCGGAGGCGAAGATGCGGCTTCTTCGAGCAAAGGCAATTGCACCCGTCACAGTGCACTCCAGTGCGGCGGCTTCTGACGAAATGTGCCCGGGACCTGCGCTTAGCTCCGGGGACCTCCGTACTTTCTTCTTTCCAGACTTTTGTGGCCTACGTCATTGCAGAAAGGTTTTCCACTATGTTAAGCAAGGAGAAACTGTGCCAGCAGAGAAAACATCTCCCATCGTGTTTTACATGTTGCAGAGAGCTCTGCAGAAGTTTATGCACGAATAAAATAAAGTTGTCCAAAACACCTTCCAACAGAATGTTCATGTGTTTGGAAAAGGTAGGAGAGTGGTAAGGTACGGTTATCTATCAGTCTGCAAGCTGCGCACACTATCCCAGTGTTTTGCAGCTTCATTCTCACCTTTCCGAAGCTACTGGTCTCTCCGGCTCCCGGAGGCGAAGAAGCGGCTTCTTCGAGCAAAGGCGATTGTACCGGTCACTGTGCACTCCAGTGCGGCGGCTACTGACGAAATGGGCCCGGGACCGGGGCATAGCTCCTGGGAGCTCTGTATGCTTCGTCTTTAGCATCATTTTTTAATCTACATCATTGCAGAAAGGTTTTCCACTATGTTAAGCAAGGAGAAACTGTGCCAGCACAGAAAACATCTCCCATCGTGTTTTACATGTTGAAGAGAACTCTATAGAAGTTTATGCACGAAGAAAAAGAAAGTTGTCCAAAACTCTTCCAACCGAATGTTCATGTGTTTGGAAAAGGTAGGACAGTGGTAAGCTACGGTTATCTATCAGTTTGCAAGCTGCGCACACTATCCCAGTGTTGTGCAGCTTCATTCTCACCCTTCCGAAGCTACTGGTCTCTCCGGCTCCCGGATGCGAAGAAGCGGCTTCTTCGCTCAAAGGCGATTGTACCGGTCACTGTGCACTCCAGTGCGGCGGCTTCTTCTGAAATGTGCCCGGGACCGGGGCATAGCTCCGGGGAGCTCTGTATGCTTCGTCTTTAGCATCATTTTTGGTCTACATCATTGCAGAAAGGTTTTCCACTATGTCTGGCATGGAGAAACTGTGCCAGCACAGAAAACATCTCCCATCGTGTTTTATATGTTGAAGAGAGCTCTGCTGAAGTTTATGCACGAAGAAAAAGAAAGTTGTCCAAAACACCTTCCAATCGAATGTTCATGTGTTTGGAAAAGGTAGGAGAGAAGTAAGGTACTGTTTTGGATCAGTTTGCAAGCTGCGCACACTATCCCAGTGTTGTGCAGCTTCATTCTTCACCTGTCTGAAGCAGCCACTGTCTTCGGCTCCTGGAGGCGAAGAGGCTTCTTCGCGCAAAGGCGATTGTGCCGGTCACTGTGCACTCCAGTGCGCCGGCTACTGACGAGATGTGCACCGGGACCGGCGCTTAGTTTCGGGGAGATCCGTACTTTCGTCTTTAGCGTCATTTTTGGTCTACATCATTGCAGAAAGGTTTTCCACTACGTTAGGCAAGGAGAAACTCTGCCAGCACAGAAAACATCTTCCATGGTGTTTTACATCTTGCAGAGAGCTCTGCAGAAGTTTATGCACGAAGAAAGAGAAGGTTGTTGAAAGCACCTTCCAACTGATTGGTCATGTGTTTGGAAAAGGTAGGACAGTGGTAAGGTACTGTTTTCTATCAGTTTGCAAGATGCGCACACTATCCCAGTGTTGTGCAGCTTCATTCTTCACCTGTCTGAAGCAGCCACTCTCTTCGGCTCCTGGAGGCGAAGAAGCGGCTTCTTCGAGCAAAGGCGATTGTGCCGGTCACAGTGCACTCCAGTGCGGCGGCTACTGACGAAATGTGCCCGGGACCGGCGCGCTTAGTTTCGGGGAGCCCGTACTT
This sequence comes from Zonotrichia albicollis, assembly GCF_047830755.1. Taxonomy (NCBI): domain Eukaryota; kingdom Metazoa; phylum Chordata; class Aves; order Passeriformes; family Passerellidae; genus Zonotrichia; species Zonotrichia albicollis. The sequence goes on from NC_133860.1 coordinate 26,511,731, forward strand.
TCGTCTTTAGCGTCATTTTTGGTCTACATCATTGCAGAAAGGTTTTCCACTATGTTAAGCAAGGAGAAACTGTGCCAGCACAGAAAACATCTCCCATCGTGTTTTACATGTTGCAGAGAGCTCTGCTGAAGTTTATGCACGAAGAAAAAGAAAGTTGTCCAGAACACCTTCCAACGGAATGTTCATATGTTTGGAAAAGGTAGCAAAGTGGTAAGGTACTGCTTTCTATTAGATTGCAAGATGCGCACACTATCCCAGTGTTGTGCAGCTTCATTCTTCACCATTCCGAAGCAGCCGCTCTTTTGGGCTCCCGGAGGCGAAGAAGCGGCTTCTTCGAGCAAAGGCGATTGTGCCGGTCACTGTGCTCTGCAGTGCGGCGGCTTCTGACAAAATGTGCCCGGGACCAGCACTTAGCTCCGGGGAGCTCCGTATCCTTCGTCTTTCCAGACTTTTGTGGTCTACATCATTGCAGAATGGTTTTCCACTATGTTAAGCAAGGAGAAACTGTGCCAGCACGGAAAACATCGCCCATCGTGTTTTACATTTTGAAGAGAGCTCTGCAGAAGTTTATGCACGAAGAAAAAGAAAGTTGTCCAAAACACCTTCATTAAAAATGTTCATGTGTTTGGAAAAGGTAGGACAGTGGTAAGGTACTGTTTTCTATCAGATTGCAAGCTGTGCACACAATCCCAGGGTTGTGCAGCTTCATTCTTCACCTTTCCGAAGCAGCCGCTCTTTTGGGCTCCCGGAGGCGAAGAAGCGGCTTCTTCGAGCAAAGGCGATTGTGCCGGTCACTGTGCTCTGCAGTGCGGCGGCTTCTGACAAAATGTTCCCGGGACCAGCACTTAGCTCCGGGGAGCTCCGTATCCTTCGTCTTTCCAGACTTTTGTGGTCTACATCATTGCAGAATGGTTTTCCACTATGTTAGGCAAGGAAAAATTGTGCCAGCACAGAAAACATCTCCCATCGTGTTTTACATGTTGCAGAGAGCTCTGCTGAAGTTTATGAACGAAGAAAAAGAAAGTTGTTGAAAACACCTTCCAACCGAATGTTCATGTGTTTGGAAAAGGTAGGACAGTGGTAAGGTACTGCTTTCTATCAGTTTGCAAGCTGCGCACACAATCCCAGGGTTGTGCAGCTTCATTCTTCACCTTTCCGAAGTAGCCGCTCTCTCCGGCTTCCGGAGGCGAAGAAGCGGCTTCTTCGAGCAAAGGCGATTGCGCCGGTCACAGTGCGCTGCAGTGCGGCAGCTTCTGCCGGAATGTGCCCGGGACAGGCGGTTAGCTCCGGGTACATCCATACAATCTTCTTTCTGGACTTTTGTGGTCTACATCATGCAAAAAACATTTCCCCTATGTCTGGCAAGGAGACACTGTGCCAACACAGAAAACATCTCCCTTCTTGTTTTACATGTTGCAGAGAGCTCTGCAGAAGTTTAAGCACGAAGAAAAAGAAAGTTGTGCAAAACACCTTCCAATGGAATGTTCATGTGTTTGGAAAAGGTAGGACAGTGGTAAGGTACTGTTTTCTATCAGTTTGCAAGCTGCGCACACTATCCCAGTGTTGTGCAGCTTCATTCTTCACCTTTCCGAAGCAGCCGCTCTTTTGGGCTCCCGGAGGCGAAGAAGCGGCTTCTTCGAGCAAAGGCGATTGTGCCGGTCACTGTGCTCTGCAGTGCGGCGGCTTCTGACAAAATGTGCCCGGGACCAGCACTTAGCTCCGGGGAGCTCCGTATCCTTCGTCTTTCCAGACTTTTGTGGTCTACATCATTGCAGAATGGTTTTCCACTATGTTAGGCAAGGAAAAATTGTGCCAGCACAGAAAACATCGCCCATCGTGTTTTATATGTTGTAGAGAGCTCTGCAGAAGTTTATGCAGGAAGAAAAAGAAAGTTGTCCAAAACACCTTCCTTAAAAATGTTCATGTGTTTGGAAAAGGTAGGAGAGTGGTAAGGTACTGCTTTGGATCTGTTTGCAAGCTGCGCACACTATCCCAGTGTTGTGCAGCATTATTCTCACCTGTCGGAAGCAGCCACTTTCTTGGGCTCCTGGAGGCGAAGAGGCTTCTTCGCGCAAAGGCGATTGTACCGGTCACTGTGCTCTGCAGTGCGGCGGCATCTGTCGAAATATGCCCGGGACCGGCGCTTAGCTCCGGGGACCTCCGTACTTTCGTCTTTCTGGACTTTTGTGGCCTACATCATTGCAGAAAGGTTTTCCACTATGTTAGGCAAGGAGAAACTGTGCCAGCACAGAAAACATCTCCCATCGTGTTTTACATGTTGCAGAGAGCTCTGCTGAAGTTTATGAACGAAGAAAAAGAAAGTTGTTGAAAACACCTTCCAACCGAATGTTCATGTGTTTGGAAAAGGTAGGAGAATGGTAAGGTACTGCTTTCTATCAGTTTACAAGCTGCGCACACTATCCCAGTGTTGTGCAGCTTCATTCTTCACCTGTCTGAAGCAGCCACTCTCTTCGGCTCCTGGAGGCGAAAAGGCTTCTTCGCGCAAAGGCGATTGTGCCGGTCACAGTGCACTCCAGTGCGGCGGCTACTGACGAAATGTGCCCGGGACCGGCGCGCTTAGTTTCGGGGAGCTCCGTACTTTGGTCTTTAGCGTCATTTTTGGTCTACATCATTGCAGAAAGGTTTTCCACTATGTTAGGCAAGGAGAAACTGTGCCAGCACAGAAAACATCTCCCATCGTGTTTTATATGTTGAAGAGAGCTCTACAGAAGTTTATGCACGAAGAAAAACAAAGTTGTTGAAAACACCTTCCAACCGAATATTCATGTGTTTGGAAAATAAGAAGATTGGTAAGGTACTGTTTTCTATCAGATTGCAAGCTGCGCATACTATCCCAGTGTTGTGCAGCTTCATTCCTCACCTTTCCGAAGCAGCCGCTCTCTCAGGCTCCCGGAGGCGAAGAAGCGGCTTCTTCGAGTAAAGGCAATTGCACCCGTCACAGTGCACTCCAGTGCGGCGGCTTCTGCCGAAATGTGCCCGGGACCGGTGCTTAGCTCCGGGGAGATCCGTACTTTCGTCTTTATGGACTTTTGTGGCCTACATCATTGCAGAAAGGTTTTCCACTACGTTAGGCAAAGAGAAACTGTGCCAGCACAGAAAACATCTCCCATCGTGTTTTACATGTTGCAGAGAGCTCTGCAGCAGTTTATGCACGAAGAAAAAGAAAGTTGTTGAAAACACCTTCCAACATAATGTTCATATGTCTGGAAAAGGTAGGACAGTGGTAAGGTACTGCTTTCTATCAGTTTGCAAGCTGCGCACACTATCCCAGTGTTGTGCAGCTTCATTCTTCACCATTCCGAAGCAGCCGCACTCTCCAGCTGCCGGAGGCGAAGATGCGGCTTCTTCGAGCAAAGACGATTGCGCCGGTCACAGTGCGCTGCAGTGCGGCAGCTTCTGCCGGAATGTGCCCGGGACCGGCGCTTAGCTCCGGGGAGCTCCGTATCCTTCGTCTTTAGCGACTTTTGTGGCCTACATCATTGCTGAAAGGTTTTCCACTACGTTAGGCAAGGAGAAACTGTGCCAGCACAGAAAACATCTCCCATCGTGTTTTACATGTTGCAGAGAGCTCTGCTGAAGTTTATGAACGAAGAAAAAGAAAGTTGTTGAAAACACCTTCCAACCGAATGTTCATGTGTTTGGAAAAGGTAGGACAGTGGTAAGGTACTGCTTTCTATCAGTTTGCAAGCTGCGCACACTATCCCAGTGTTGTGCAGCTTCATTCTTCACCATTCCGAAGCAGCCGCACTCTCCAGCTGCCGGAGGCGAAGATGCGGCTTCTTCGAGCAAAGGCGATTGCGCCGGACACAGTGCGCTGCGGTGCGGCAGCTTCTGCCGGAATGTGCCCGGGACCGGCGCTTAGCTCCGGGGAGCTCCGTATCCTTCGTCTTTAGCGTCTTTTGTCGTCTACATCATTGCAGAAAGGTTTTCCACTATGTTAAGCAAGGAGAAACTGTGCCAGCACAGAAAACATCTCCCATCGTGTTTTATATGTTGAAGAGAGCTCTGCTGAAGTTTATGCACGAAGAAAAAGAAAGTTGTCCAAAACACCTTCCAATCGAATGTTCATGTGTTTGGAAAAGGTAGGAGAGAAGTAAGGTACTGTTTTGGATCAGTTTGCAAGCTGCGCACACTATCCCAGTGTTGTGCAGCTTCATTCTTCACCTGTCTGAAGCAGCCACTGTCTTCGGCTCCTGGAGGCGAAGAGGCTTCTTCGCGCAAAGGCGATTGTGCCGGTCACTGTGCACTCCAGTGCGCCGGCTACTGACGAGATGTGCACCGGGACCGGCGCTTAGTTTCGGGGAGATCCGTACTTTCGTCTTTAGCGTCATTTTTGGTCTACATCATTGCAGAAAGGTTTTCCACTACGTTAGGCAAGGAGAAACTCTGCCAGCACAGAAAACATCTTCCATGGTGTTTTACATCTTGCAGAGAGCTCTGCAGAAGTTTATGAACGAAGAAAGAGAAGGTTGTTGAAAGCACCTTCCAACTGATTGGTCATGTGTTTGGAAAAGGTAGGAGAGTGGTAAGGTACTGTTTTCTATCAGTTTGCAAGCTGCGCACACTATCCCAGTGTTGTGCAGCTTCATTCTTCACCTGTCTGAAGCAGCCACTCTCTTCGGCTCCTGGAGGCGAAGAAGCGGCTTCTTCGCGCAAAGGCGATTGTGCCGGTCACAGTGCACTCCAGTGCGGCGGCTACTGACGAAATGTGCCCGGGACCGGCGCGCTTAGTTTCGGGGAGCCCGTACTTTCGTCTTTAGCGTCATTTTTGGTCTACATCATTGCAGAAAGGTTTTCCACTATGTTAAGCAAGGAGAAACTGTGCCAGCACAGAAAACATCTCCCATCGTGTTTTACATGTTGCAGAGAGCTCTGCTGAAGTTTATGCACGAAGAAAAAGAAAGTTGTCCAGAACACCTTCCAACGGAATGTTCATATGTTTGGAAAATGTAGCAAAGTGGTAAGGTACTGCTTTCTATTAGATTGCAAGATGCGCACACTATCCCAGTGTTGTGCAGCTTCATTCTTCACCATTCCGAAGCAGCCGCTCTTTTGGGCTCCCGGAGGCGAAGAAGCGGCTTCTTCGAGCAAAGGCGATTGTGCCGGTCACTGTGCTCTGCAGTGCGGCGGCTTCTGACAAAATGTTCCCGGGACCAGCACTTAGCTCCTGGGAGCTCCGTATCCTTCGTCTTTCCAGACTTTTGTGGTCTACATCATTGCAGAATGGTTTTCCACTATGTTAAGCAAGGAGAAACTGTGCCAGCACAGAAAACATCGCCCATCGTGTTTTACATTTTGAAGAGAGCTCTGCAGAAGTTTATGCACGAAGAAAAAGAAAGTTGTCCAAAACACCTTCATTAAAAATTTTCATGTGTTTGGAAAAGGTAGGACAGTGGTAAGGTACTGTTTTCTATCAGATTGCAAGCTGTGCACACAATCCCAGGGTTGTGCAGCTTCATTCTTCACCTTTCCGAAGCAGCCGCTCTCTCCGGCTTCCGGAGGCGAAGAAGCGGCTTCTTCGAGCAAAGGCGATTGCGCCGGTCACAGTGCGCTGCAGTGCGGCAGCTTCTGCCGGAATGTGCCCGGGACAGGCGGTTAGGTCCGGGTACATCCATACAATCTTCTTTCTGGACTTTTGTGGTCTACATCATGCAAAAAACATTTCCCCTATGTCTGGCAAGGAGACACTGTGCCAACACAGAAAACATCTCCCATCGTGTTTTATATGTTGAAGAGAGCTCTACAGAAGTTTATGCACGAAGAAAAACAAAGTTGTGCAAAACACCTTCCAACCGAATGTTCATGTGTTTGGAAAAGGTAGGACAGTGGTAAGGTACTGTTTTCTATCAGTTTGCAAGCTGCGCACACTATCCCAGTGTTGTGCAGCTTCATTCTTCACCTTTCCGAAGCAGCCGCTCTTTTGGGCTCCCGGAGGCGAAGATGCGGCTTCTTCGAGCAAAGGCGATTGTGCCGGTCACTGTGCTCTGCAGTGCGGCGGCTTCTGACAAAATGTGCCCGGGACCAGCACTTAGCTCCGGGGAGCTCCGTATCCTTCGTCTTTCCAGACTTTTGTGGTCTACATCATTGCAGAATGGTTTTCCACTATGTTAGGCAAGGAAAAATTGTGCCAGCACAGAAAACATCGCCCATCGTGTTTTATATGTTGTAGAGAGCTCTGCAGAAGTTTATGCAGGAAGAAAAAGAAAGTTGTCCAAAACACCTTCCTTAAAAATGTTCATGTGTTTGGAAAAGGTAGGAGAGTGGTAAGGTACTGCTTTGGATCTGTTTGCAAGCTGCGCACACTATCCCAGTGTTGTGCAGCATTATTCTCACCTGTCGGAAGCAGCCACTTTCTTGGGCTCCTGGAGGCGAAGAGGCTTCTTCGCGCAAAGGCGATTGTACCGGTCACTGTGCTCTGCAGTGCGGCGGCATCTGTCGAAATATGCCCGGGACCGGCGCTTAGCTCCGGGGACCTCCGTACTTTCGTCTTTCTGGACTTTTGTGGCCTACATCATTGCAGAAAGGTTTTCCACTATGTTAGGCAAGGAGAAACTGTGCCAGCACAGAAAACATCTCCCATCGTGTTTTACATGTTGCAGAGAGCTCTGCTGAAGTTTATGAACGAAGAAAAAGAAAGTTGTTGAAAACACCTTCCAACCGAATGTTCATGTGTTTGGAAAAGGTAGGAGAATGGTAAGGTACTGCTTTCTATCAGTTTACAAGCTGCGCACACTATCCCAGTGTTGTGCAGCTTCATTCTTCACCTGTCTGAAGCAGCCACTCTCTTCGGCTCTTGGAGGCGAAAAGGCTTCTTCGCGCAAAGGCGATTGTGCCGGTCACAGTGCACTCCAGTGCGGCGGCTACTGACGAAATGTGCCCGGGACCGGCGCGCTTAGTTTCGGGGAGCTCCGTACTTTGGTCTTTAGCGTCATTTTTGGTCTACATCATTGCAGAAAGGTTTTCCACTATGTTAGGCAAGGAGAAACTGTGCCAGCACAGAAAACATCTCCCATCGTGTTTTATATGTTGAAGAGAGCTCTACAGAAGTTTATGCACGAAGAAAAACAAAGTTGTTGAAAACACCTTCCAACCGAATATTCATGTGTTTGGAAAATAAGAAGATTGGTAAGGTACTGTTTTCTATCAGATTGCAAGCTGCGCATACTATCCCAGTGTTGTGCAGCTTCATTCTTCACCTTTCCGAAGCAGCCGCTCTCTCAGGCTCCCGGAGGCGAAGAAGCGGCTTCTTCGAGTAAAGGCAATTGCACCCGTCACAGTGCACTCCAGTGCGGCGGCTTCTGCCGAAATGTGCCCGGGACCGGTGCTTAGCTCCGGGGAGATCCGTACTTTCGTCTTTATGGACTTTTGTGGCCTACATCATTGCAGAAAGGTTTTCCACTACGTTAGGCAAAGAGAAACTGTGCCAGCACAGAAAACATCTCCCATCGTGTTTTACATGTTGCAGAGAGCTCTGCAGCAGTTTATGCACGAAGAAAAAGAAAGTTGTTGAAAACACCTTCCAACGGAATGTTCATATGTCTGGAAAAGGTAGGACAGTGGTAAGGTACTGCTTTCTATCAGTTTGCAAGCTGCGCACACTATCCCAGTGTTGTGCAGCTTCATTCTTCACCATTCCGAAGCAGCCGCACTCTCCAGCTGCCGGAGGCGAAGATGCGGCTTCTTCGAGCAAAGACGATTGCGCCGGTCACAGTGCGCTGCAGTGCGGCAGCTTCTGCCGGAATGTGCCCGGGACCGGCGCTTAGCTCCGGGGAGCTCCGTATCCTTCGTCTTTAGCGACTTTTGTGGCCTACATCATTGCAGAAAGGTTTTCCACTACGTTAGGCAAGGAGAAACTGTGCCAGCACAGAAAACATCTCCCATCGTGTTTTACATGTTGCAGAGAGCTCTGCTGAAGTTTATGAACGAAGAAAAAGAAAGTTGTTGAAAACACCTTCCAACCGAATGTTCATGTGTTTGGAAAAGGTAGGAGAGTGGTAAGGTACTGCTTTCTATCAGTTTGCAAGCTGCGCACACTATCCCAGTGTTGTGCAGCTTCATTCTTCACCATTCCGAAGCAGCCGCACTCTCCAGCTGCCGGAGGCGAAGATGCGGCTTCTTCGAGCAAAGGCGATTGCGCCGGACACAGTGCGCTGCGGTGCGGCAGCTTCTGCCGGAATGTGCCCGGGACCGGCGCTTAGCTCCGGGGAGCTCCGTATCCTTCGTCTTTAGCGTCTTTTGTCGTCTACATCATTGCAGAAAGGTTTTCCACTATGTTAAGCAAGGAGAAACTGTGCCAGCACAGAAAACATCTCCCATCGTGTTTTATATGTTGAAGAGAGCTCTGCTGAAGTTTATGCACGAAGAAAAAGAAAGTTGTCCAAAACACCTTCCAATCGAATGTTCATGTGTTTGGAAAAGGTAGGAGAGAAGTAAGGTACTGTTTTGGATCAGTTTGCAAGCTGCGCACACTATCCCAGTGTTGTGCAGCTTCATTCTTCACCTGTCTGAAGCAGCCACTGTCTTCGGCTCCTGGAGGCGAAGAGGCTTCTTCGCGCAAAGGCGATTGTGCCGGTCACTGTGCACTCCAGTGCGCCGGCTACTGACGAGATGTGCACCGGGACCGGCGCTTAGTTTCGGGGAGATCCGTACTTTCGTCTTTAGCGTCATTTTTGGTCTACATCATTGCAGAAAGGTTTTCCACTACGTTAGGCAAGGAGAAACTCTGCCAGCACAGAAAACATCTTCCATGGTGTTTTACATCTTGCAGAGAGCTCTGCAGAAGTTTATGAACGAAGAAAGAGAAGGTTGTTGAAAGCACCTTCCAACTGATTGGTCATGTGTTTGGAAAAGGTAGGACAGTGGTAAGGTACTGTTTTCTATCAGTTTGCAAGCTGCGCACACTATCCCAGTGTTGTGCAGCTTCATTCTTCACCTGTCTGAAGCAGCCACTCTCTTCGGCTCCTGGAGGCGAAGAAGCGGCTTCTTCGCGCAAAGGCGATTGTGCCGGTCACAGTGCACTCCAGTGCGGCGGCTACTGACGAAATGTGCCCGGGACCGGCGCGCTTAGTTTCGGGGAGCCCGTACTTTCGTCTTTAGCGTCATTTTTGGTCTACATCATTGCAGAAAGGTTTTCCACTATGTTAAGCAAGGAGAAACTGTGCCAGCACAGAAAACATCTCCCATCGTGTTTTACATGTTGCAGAGAGCTCTGCTGAAGTTTATGCACGAAGAAAAAGAAAGTTGTCCAGAACACCTTCCAACGGAATGTTCATATGTTTGGAAAAGGTAGCAAAGTGGTAAGGTACTGCTTTCTATTAGATTGCAAGATGCGCACACTATCCCAGTGTTGTGCAGCTTCATTCTTCACCATTCCGAAGCAGCCGCTCTTTTGGGCTCCCGGAGGCGAAGAAGCGGCTTCTTCGAGCAAAGGCGATTGTGCCGGTCACTGTGCTCTGCAGTGCGGCGGCTTCTGACAAAATGTTCCCGGGACCAGCACTTAGCTCCTGGGAGCTCCGTATCCTTCGTCTTTCCAGACTTTTGTGGTCTACATCATTGCAGAATGGTTTTCCACTATGTTAAGCAAGGAGAAACTGTGCCAGCACGGAAAACATCGCCCATCGTGTTTTACATTTTGAAGAGAGCTCTGCAGAAGTTTATGCACGAAGAAAAAGAAAGTTGTCCAAAACACCTTCATTAAAAATGTTCATGTGTTTGGAAAAGGTAGGACAGTGGTAAGGTACTGTTTTCTATCAGATTGCAAGCTGTGCACACAATCCCAGGGTTGTGCAGCTTCATTCTTCACCTTTCCGAAGCAGCCGCTCTCTCCGGCTTCCGGAGGCGAAGAAGCGGCTTCTTCGAGCAAAGGCGATTGCGCCGGTCACAGTGCGCTGCAGTGCGGCAGCTTCTGCCGGAATGTGCCCGGGACAGGCGGTTAGGTCCGGGTACATCCATACAATCTTCTTTCTGGACTTTTGTGGTCTACATCATGCAAAAAACATTTCCCCTATGTCTGGCAAGGAGACACTGTGCCAACACAGAAAACATCTCCCTTCTTGTTTTACATGTTGCAGAGAGCTCTGCAGAAGTTTAAGCACGAAGAAAAAGAAAGTTGTTGAAAACACCTTCCAACCGAATGTTCATGTGTTTGGAAAAGGTAGGACAGTGGTAAGGTACTGTTTTCTATCAGTTTGCAAGCTGCGCACACTATCCCAGTGTTGTGCAGCTTCATTCTTCACCTTTCCGAAGCAGCCGCTCTTTTGGGCTCCCGGAGGCGAAGAAGCGGCTTCTTCGAGCAAAGGCGATTGTGCCGGTCACTGTGCTCTGCAGTGCGGCGGCTTCTGACAAAATGTTCCCGGGACCAGCACTTAGCTCCGGGGAGCTCCGTATCCTTCGTCTTTCCAGACTTTTGTGGTCTACATCATTGCAGAATGGTTTTCCACTATGTTAAGCAAGGAGAAACTGTGCCAGCACGGAAAACATCGCCCATCGTGTTTTACATTTTGAAGAGAGCTCTGCAGAAGTTTATGCACGAAGAAAAAGAAAGTTGTCCAAAACACCTTCCTTAAAAATGTTCATGTGTTTGGAAAAGGTAGGAGAGTGGTAAGGTACTGTTTTCTATCAGTTTGCAAGCTGCGCACACTATCCCAGTGTTGTGCAGCTTTATTCTCACCTGTCGGAAGCAGCCACTTTCTTGGGCTCCTGGAGGCGAAGAGGCTTCTTCGCGCAAAGGCGATTGTACCGGTCACTGTGCTCTGCAGTGCGGCGGCATCTGTCGAAATATGCCCGGGACCGGCGCTTAGCTCCGGGGACCTCCGTACTTTCGTCTTTCTGGACTTTTGTGGCCTACATCATTGCAGAAAGGTTTTCCACTATGTTAGGCAAGGAGAAACTGTGCCAGCACAGAAAACATCTCCCATCGTGTTTTACATGTTGCAGAGAACTCTGCTGAAGTTTATGCACGAAGAAAAAGAAAGTTGTTGAAAACACCTTCCAACCGAATATTCATGTGTTTGGAAAATAAGAAGATTGGTAAGGTACTGTTTTCTATCAGATTGCAAGCTGCGCATACTATCCCAGTGTTGTGCAGCTTCATTCTTCACCTTTCCGAAGCAGCCGCTCTCTCAGGCTCCCGGAGGCGAAGAAGCGGCTTCTTCGAGTAAAGGCAATTGCACCCGTCACAGTGCACTCCAGTGCGGCGGCTTCTGCCGAAATGTGCCCGGGACCGGTGCTTAGCTCCGGGGAGATCCGTACTTTCGTCTTTATGGACTTTTGTGGCCTACATCATTGCAGAAAGGTTTTCCACTACGTTAGGCAAAGAGAAACTGTGCCAGCACAGAAAACATCTCCCATCGTGTTTTACATGTTGCAGAGAGCTCTGCAGCAGTTTATGCACGAAGAAAAAGAAAGTTGTTGAAAACACCTTCCAACGGAATGTTCATATGTCTGGAAAAGGTAGGACAGTGGTAAGGTACTGCTTTCTATCAGTTTGCAAGCTGCGCACACTATCCCAGTGTTGTGCAGCTTCATTGTTCACCATTCCGAAGCAGCCGCACTCTCCAGCTGCCGGAGGCGAAGATGCGGCTTCTTCGAGCAAAGACGATTGCGCCGGTCACAGTGCGCTGCAGTGCGGCAGCTTCTGCCGGAATGTGCCCGGGACCGGCGCTTAGCTCCGGGGAGCTCCGTATCCTTCGTCTTTAGCGACTTTTGTGGCCTACATCATTGCTGAAAGGTTTTCCACTACGTTAGGCAAGGAGAAACTGTGCCAGCACAGAAAACATCTCCCATCGTGTTTTACATGTTGCAGAGAGCTCTGCTGAAGTTTATGAACGAAGAAAAAGAAAGTTGTTGAAAACACCTTCCAACCGAATGTTCATGTGTTTGGAAAAGGTAGGACAGTGGTAAGGTACTGCTTTCTATCAGTTTGCAAGCTGCGCACACTATCCCAGTGTTGTGCAGCTTCATTGTTCACCATTCCGAAGCAGCCGCACTCTCCAGCTGCCGGAGGCGAAGATGCGGCTTCTTCGAGCAAAGGCGATTGCGCCGGACACAGTGCGCTGCGGTGCGGCAGCTTCTGCCGGAATGTGCCCGGGACCGGCGCTTAGCTCCGGGGAGCTCCGTATCCTTCGTCTTTAGCGTCTTTTGTCGTCTACATCATTGCAGAAAGGTTTTCCACTATGTTAGGCAAGGAGAAATTGTGCCAGCAGAGAAAACATCTCCCATCGTGTTTTACATGTTGCAGAGAGCTCTACAGAGTGTGTTGCAAGACGAAAAACCAAGTTGTCCAAAACACCTTCCAAACGAATGTTCATGTGTTTGGAAAAGGTAGGAAAGTGGTAAGGTACTGTTTTCTATCAGTTTGCAAGCTGTGCACACTATCCCAGTGTTGTGCAGCTTCATTCTTCACCTTTCCAAAGAAGCCGCTCTCTCCGGCTTCCAGACGCGAAGAAGCGGCTTCTTCGCGCAAAGGCAATTGTTCCGGTCACAGTGCTACGAAGTGCGGCAGCTTCTGACGAATTGTGCCAGGCACCGGGGCTATGTCCGGGACATCCGTGCCTTTTTCTTCTGGACTTCTCTGGTCAACATCATGGCAAAAATCTTTTCCAATATGTCTGGCAAGGAGAAACTGTGCCAACACAGAAAACATCTCCCATCGTGTTTTAAATGTTGCAGAGAGCTCTACAGAGTGTGTTGCAAGAAGAAAAACAAAATTGTCCAAAACACCTTCCAATCGAATGTTCATGTGTTTGGAAAAGGTAGACGACTGTAAGGTACTGTTTTCTATCAGTATGCAAGATGCGCTCACTATCCCAGTGTTGTGCAGCTTCATTCTTCACCTGTCTTAGGCAGCCACTTTCTTCGGCTCCCGGAGGCGAAGAAGCGGCTTCTTCGCGCAAAGGCGATTGTACCGGTCACTGTGCACTCCATTGCGGCGGCTTCTTCTGAAATGTGCCCGGGATTGGGGCATAGCTCCGGGGATCTCCGTACTTTCGTCTTTCTGGACTTTTGTGGCCTACATCATTGCAGAAAGGTTTTCCACTATGTTAAGCAAGGAGAAACTGTGCCAGCACAGAAAACATCTCCCATCGTGTTTTACATGTTGCAGAGAGCTCTGCTGAAGTTTATGCACGAAGAAAAAGAAAGTTGTTGAAAACACCTTCCAACTAAATGTTCATGTGTTTGGAAAAGGTAGGAGAGTGGTAAGGTACTGTTTTCTATCAGTTTGCAAGCTGCGCACACTATCCCAGTGTTGTGCAGCTTCATTCTTCACCTTTCCGAAGTAGCCGCACACTCCAGCTGCCGGAGGCGAAGATGCGGCTTCTTCGAGCAAAGGCAATTGCACCCGTCACAGTGCACTCCAGTGCGGCGGCTTCTGACGAAATGTGCCCGGGACCTGCGCTTAGCTCCGGGGACCTCCGTACTTTCTTCTTTCCAGACTTTTGTGGCCTACGTCATTGCAGAAAGGTTTTCCACTATGTTAAGCAAGGAGAAACTGTGCCAGCAGAGAAAACATCTCCCATCGTGTTTTACATGTTGCAGAGAGCTCTGCAGAAGTTTAAGCACGAATAAAATAAAGTTGTCCAAAACACCTTCCAACAGAATGTTCATGTGTTTGGAAAAGGTAGGAGAGTGGTAAGGTACGGTTATCTATCAGTCTGCAAGCTGCGCACACTATCCCAGTGTTTTGCAGCTTCATTCTCACCTTTCCGAAGCTACTGGTCTCTCCGGCTCCCGGAGGCGAAGAAGCGGCTTCTTCGCGCAAAGGCGATTGTACCGGTCACTGTGCACTCCAGTGCGGCGGCTACTGACGAAATGGGCCTGGGACCGGGGCATAGCTCCTGGGAGCTCTGTATGCTTCGTCTTAAGCATCATTTTTTAATCTACATCATTGCAGAAAGGTTTTCCACTATGTTAAGCAAGGAGAAACTGTGCCAGCACAGAAAACATCTCCCATCGTGTTTTACATGTTGAAGAGAACTCTATAGAAGTTTATGCACGAAGAAAAAGAAAGTTGTCCAAAACTCTTCCAACCGAATGTTCATGTGTTTGGAAAAGGTAGGACAGTGGTAAGCTACGGTTATCTATCAGTTTGCAAGCTGCGCACACTATCCCAGTGTTGTGCAGCTTCATTCTCACCCTTCCGAAGCTACTGGTCTCTCCGGCTCCCGGATGCGAAGAAGCGGCTTCTTCGCTCAAAGGCGATTGTACCGGTCACTGTGCACTCCAGTGCCGCGGCTTCTTCTGAAATGTGCCCGGGACCGGGGCATAGCTCCGGGGAGCTCTGTATGCTTCGTCTTTAGCATCATTTTTGGTCTACATCATTGCAGAAAGGTTTTCCACTATGTCTGGCATGGAGAAACTGTGCCAGCACAGAAAACATCTCCCATCGTGTTTTATATGTTGAAGAGAGCTCTGCTGAAGTTTATGCACGAAGAAAAAGAAAGTTGTCCAAAACACCTTCCAATCGAATGTTCATGTGTTTGGAAAAGGTAGGAGAGAAGTAAGGTACTGTTTTGGATCAGTTTGCAAGCTGCGCACACTATCCCAGTGTTGTGCAGCTTCATTCTTCACCTGTCTGAAGCAGCCACTGTCTTCGGCTCCTGGAGGCGAAGAGGCTTCTTCGCGCAAAGGCGATTGTGCCGGTCACTGTGCACTCCAGTGCGCCGGCTACTGACGAGATGTGCACCGGGACCGGCGCTTAGTTTCGGGGAGATCCGTACTTTCGTCTTTAGCGTCATTTTTGGTCTACATCATTGCAGAAAGGTTTTCCACTACGTTAGGCAAGGAGAAACTCTGCCAGCACAGAAAACATCTTCCATGGTGTTTTACATCTTGCAGAGAGCTCTGCAGAAGTTTATGCACGAAGAAAGAGAAGGTTGTTGAAAGCACCTTCCAACTGATTGGTCATGTGTTTGGAAAAGGTAGGACAGTGGTAAGGTACTGTTTTCTATCAGTTTGCAAGATGCGCACACTATCCCAGTGTTGTGCAGCTTCATTCTTCACCTGTCTGAAGCAGCCACTCTCTTCGGCTCCTGGAGGCGAAGAAGCGGCTTCTTCGCGCAAAGGCGATTGTGCCGGTCACAGTGCACTCCAGTGCGGCGGCTACTGACGAAATGTGCCCAGGACCGGCGCGCTTAGTTTCGGGGAGCCCGTACTTTCGTCTTTAGCGTCATTTTTGGTCTACATCATTGCAGAAAGGTTTTCCACTATGTTAAGCAAGGAGAAACTGTGCCAGCACAGAAAACATCTCCCATCGTGTTTTACATGTTGCAGAGAGCTCTGCTGAAGTTTATGCACGAAGAAAAAGAAAGTTGGCCAGAACACCTTCCAACGGAATGTTCATATGTTTGGAAAAGGTAGCAAAGTGGTAAGGTACTGCTTTCTATTAGATTGCAAGATGCGCACACTATCCCAGTGTTGTGCAGCTTCATTCTTCACCATTCCGAAGCAGCCGCTCTTTTGGGCTCCCGGAGGCGAAGAAGCGGCTTCTTCGAGCAAAGGCGATTGTGCCGGTCACTGTGCTCTGCAGTGCGGCGGCTTCTGACAAAATGTGCCCGGGACCAGCACTTAGCTCCGGGGAGCTCCGTATCCTTCGTCTTTCCAGACTTTTGTGGTCTACATCATTGCAGAATGGTTTTCCACTATGTTAAGCAAGGAGAAACTGTGCCAGCACGGAAAACATCGCCCATCGTGTTTTACATTTTGAAGAGAGCTCTGCAGAAGTTTATGCACGAAGAAAAAGAAAGTTGTCCAAAACACCTTCATTAAAAATGTTCATGTGTTTGGAAAAGGTAGGACAGTGGTAAGGTACTGTTTTCTATCAGATTGCAAGCTGTGCACACAATCCCAGGGTTGTGCAGCTTCATTCTTCACCTTTCCGAAGTAGCCGCTCTCTCCGGCTTCCGGAGGCGAAGAAGCGGCTTCTTCGAGCAAAGGCGATTGCGCCGGTCACAGTGCGCTGCAGTGCGGCAGCTTCTGCCGGAATGTGCCCGGGACAGGCGGTTAGCTCCGGGTACATCCATACAATCTTCTTTCTGGACTTTTGTGGTCTACATCATGCAAAAAACATTTCCCCTATGTCTGGCAAGGAGACACTGTGCCAACACAGAAAACATCTCCCTTCTTGTTTTACATGTTGCAGAGAGCTCTGCAGAAGTTTAAGCACGAAGAAAAAGAAAGTTGTGCAAAACACCTTCCAATGGCATGTTCATGTGTTTGTAAAAGGTAGGACAGTGGTAAGGTACTGTTTTCTATCAGTTTGCAAGCTGCGCACACTATCCCAGTGTTGTGCAGCTTCATTCTTCACCTTTCCGAAGCAGCCGCTCTTTTGGGCTCCCGGAGGCGAAGAAGCGGCTTCTTCGAGCAAAGGCGATTGTGCCGGTCACTGTGCTCTGCAGTGCGGCGACTTCTGACAAAATGTTCCCGGGACCAGCACTTAGCTCCGGGGAGCTCCGTATCCTTCGTCTTTCCAGACTTTTGTGGTCTACATCATTGCAGAATGGTTTTCCACTATGTTAGGCAAGGAAAAATTGTGCCAGCACAGAAAACATCTCCCATCGTGTTTTATATGTTGTAGAGAGCTCTGCAGAAGTTTATGCAGGAAGAAAAAGAAAGTTGTCCAAAACACCTTCCTTAAAAATGTTCATGTGTTTGGAAAAGGTAGGAGAGTGGTAAGGTACTGCTTTGGATCTGTTTGCAAGCTGCGCACACTATCCCAGTGTTGTGCAGCTTTATTCTCACCTGTCGGAAGCAGCCACTTTCTTGGGCTTCTGGAGGCGAAGAGGCTTCTTCGCGCAAAGGCGATTGTACCGGTCACTGTGCTCTGCAGTGCGGCGGCATCTGTCGAAATATGCCCGGGACCGGCGCTTAGCTCCGGGGACCTCCGTACTTTCGTCTTTCTGGACTTTTGTGGCCTACATCATTGCAGAAAGGTTTTCCACTATGTTAGGCAAGGAGAAACTGTGCCAGCACAGAAAACATCTCCCATCGTGTTTTACATGTTGCAGAGAGCTCTGCTGAAGTTTATGAACGAAGAAAAAGAAAGTTGTTGAAAACACCTTCCAACCGAATGTTCATGTGTTTGGAAAAGGTAGGAGAATGGTAAGGTACTGCTTTCTATCAGTTAACAAGCTGCGCACACTATCCCAGTGTTGTGCAGCTTCATTCTTCACCTGTCTGAAGCAGCCACTCTCTTCGGCTCCTGGAGGCGAAAAGGCTTCTTCGCGCAAAGGCGATTGTGCCGGTCACAGTGCACTCCAGTGCGGCGGCTACTGACGAAATGTGCCCGGGACCGGCGCGCTTAGTTTCGGGGAGCTCCGTACTTTGGTCTTTAGCGTCATTTTTGGTCTACATCATTGCAGAAAGGTTTTCCACTATGTTAGGCAAGGAGAAACTGTGCCAGCACAGAAAACATCTCCCATCGTGTTTTATATGTTGAAGAGAGCTCTACAGAAGTTTATGCACGAAGAAAAACAAAGTTGTTGAAAACACCTTCCAACCGAATATTCATGTGTTTGGAAAATAAGAAGATTGGTAAGGTACTGTTTTCTATCAGATTGCAAGCTGCGCATACTATCCCAGTGTTGTGCAGCTTCATTCTTCACCTTTCCGAAGCAGCCGCTCTCTCAGGCTCCCGGAGGCGAAGAAGCGGCTTCTTCGAGTAAAGGCAATTGCACCCGTCACAGTGCACTCCAGTGCGGCGGCTTCTGCCGAAATGTGCCCGGGACCGGTGCTTAGCTCCGGGGAGATCCGTACTTTCGTCTTTATGGACTTTTGTGGCCTACATCATTGCAGAAAGGTTTTCCACTACGTTAGGCAAAGAGAAACTGTGCCAGCACAGAAAACATCTCCCATCGTGTTTTACATGTTGCAGAGAGCTCTGCAGCAGTTTATGCACGAAGAAAAAGAAAGTTGGCCAGAACACCTTCCAACGGAATGTTCATATGTCTGGAAAAGGTAGGACAGTGGTAAGGTACTGCTTTCTATCAGTTTGCAAGCTGCGCACACTATCCCAGTGTTGTGCAGCTTCATTCTTCACCATTCCGAAGCAGCCGCACTCTCCAGCTGCCGGAGGCGAAGATGCGGCTTCTTCGAGCAAAGACGATTGCGCCGGTCACAGTGCGCTGCAGTGCGGCAGCTTCTGCCGGAATGTGCCCGGGACCGGCGCTTAGCTCCGGGGAGCTCCGTATCCTTCGTCTTTAGCGACTTTTGTGGCCTACATCATTGCTGAAAGGTTTTCCACTACGTTAGGCAAGGAGAAACTGTGCCAGCACAGAAAACATCTCCCATCGTGTTTTACATGTTGCAGAGAGCTCTGCTGAAGTTTATGAACGAAGAAAAAGAAAGTTGTTGAAAACACCTTCCAACCGAATGTTCATGTGTTTGGAAAAGGTAGGACAGTGGTAAGGTACTGCTTTCTATCAGTTTGCAAGCTGCGCACACTATCCCAGTGTTGTGCAGCTTCATTCTTCACCATTCCGAAGCAGCCGCACTCTCCAGCTGCCGGAGGCGAAGATGCGGCTTCTTCGAGCAAAGGCGATTGCGCCGGACACAGTGCGCTGCGGTGCGGCAGCTTCTGCCGGAATGTGCCCGGGACCGGCGCTTAGCTCCGGGGAGCTCCGTATCCTTCGTCTTTAGCGTCTTTTGTCGTCTACATCATTGCAGAAAGGTTTTCCACTATGTTAGGCAAGGAGAAATTGTGCCAGCAGAGAAAACATCTCCCATCGTGTTTTACATGTTCCAGAGCGCTCTACAGAGTGTGTTGCAAGACGAAAAACCAAGTTGTCCAAAACACCTTCCAAACGAATGTTCATGTGTTTGGAAAAGGTAGGAAAGTGGTAAGGTACTGTTTTCTATCAGTTTGCAAGCTGTGCACACTATCCCAGTGTTGTGCAGCTTCATTCTTCACCTTTCCAAAGAAGCCGCTCTCTCCGGCTTCCGGACGCGAAGAAGCGGCTTCTTCGCGCAAAGGCAATTGTTCCGGTCACAGTGCTACGAAGTGCGGCGGCTTCTGACGAATTGTGCCAGGCACCGGGGCTATGTCCGGGACATCCGTGCCTTTTTCTTCTGGACTTCTCTGGTCAACATCATGGCAAAAATCTTTTCCA
Organism: Zonotrichia albicollis; assembly: GCF_047830755.1. NCBI lineage: Eukaryota > Metazoa > Chordata > Aves > Passeriformes > Passerellidae > Zonotrichia > Zonotrichia albicollis. The sequence goes on from NC_133860.1 coordinate 26,530,855, forward strand.
ATATGTCTGGCAAGGAGAAACTGTGCCAACACAGAAAACATCTCCCATCGTGTTTTAAATGTTGCAGAGAGCTCTACAGAGTGTGTTGCAAGAAGAAAAACAAAATTGTCCAAAACACCTTCCAATCGAATGTTCATGTGTTTGGAAAAGGTAGACGACTGTAAGGTACTGTTTTCTATCAGTATGCAAGATGCGCACACTATCCCAGTGTTGTGCAGCTTCATTCTTCACCTGTCTTAGGCAGCCACTTTCTTCGGCTCCCGGAGGCGAAGAAGCGGCTTCTTCGCGCAAAGGCGATTGTACCGGTCACTGTGCACTCCATTGCGGCGGCTTCTTCTGAAATGTGCCCGGGATTGGGGCATAGCTCCGGGGATCTCCGTACTTTCGTCTTTCTGGACTTTTGTGGCCTACATCATTGCAGAAAGGTTTTCCACTATGTTAAGCAAGGAGAAACTGTGCCAGCACAGAAAACATCTCCCATCGTGTTTTACATGTTGCAGAGAGCTCTGCTGAAGTTTATGCACGAAGAAAAAGAAAGTTGTTGAAAACACCTTCCAACTAAATGTTCATGTGTTTGGAAAAGGTAGGAGAGTGGTAAGGTACTGTTTTCTATCAGTTTGCAAGCTGCGCACACTATCCCAGTGTTGTGCAGCTTCATTCTTCACCTTTCCGAAGTAGCCGCACACTCCAGCTGCCGGAGGCGAAGATGCGGCTTCTTCGAGCAAAGGCAATTGCACCCGTCACAGTGCACTCCAGTGCGGCGGCTTCTGACGAAATGTGCCCGGGACCTGCGCTTAGCTCCGGGGACCTCCGTACTTTCTTCTTTCCAGACTTTTGTGGCCTACGTCATTGCAGAAAGGTTTTCCACTATGTTAAGCAAGGAGAAACTGTGCCAGCAGAGAAAACATCTCCCATCGTGTTTTACATGTTGCAGAGAGCTCTGCAGAAGTTTATGCACGAATAAAATAAAGTTGTCCAAAACACCTTCCAACAGAATGTTCATGTGTTTGGAAAAGGTAGGAGAGTGGTAAGGTACGGTTATCTATCAGTCTGCAAGCTGCGCACACTATCCCAGTGTTTTGCAGCTTCATTCTCACCTTACCGAAGCTACTGGTCTCTCCGGCTCCCGGAGGCGAAGAAGCGGCTTCTTCGCGCAAAGGCGATTGTACCGGTCACTGTGCACTCCAGTGCGGCGGCTACTGACGAAATGGGCCCGGGACCGGGGCATAGCTCCTGGGAGCTCTGTATGCTTCGTCTTTAGCATCATTTTTTAATCTACATCATTGCAGAAAGGTTTTCCACTATGTTAAGCAAGGAGAAACTGTGCCAGCACAGAAAACATCTCCCATCGTGTTTTACATGTTGAAGAGAACTCTATAGAAGTTTATGCACGAAGAAAAAGAAAGTTGTCCAAAACTCTTCCAACCGAATGTTCATGTGTTTGGAAAAGGTAGGACAGTGGTAAGCTACGGTTATCTATCAGTTTGCAAGCTGCGCACACTATCCCAGTGTTGTGCAGCTTCATTCTCACCCTTCCGAAGCTACTGGTCTCTCCGGCTCCCGGATGCGAAGAAGCGGCTTCTTCGCTCAAAGGCGATTGTACCGGTCACTGTGCACTCCAGTGCGGCGGCTTCTTCTGAAATGTGCCCGGGACCGGGGCATAGCTCCGGGGAGCTCTGTATGCTTCGTCTTTAGCATCATTTTTGGTCTACATCATTGCAGAAAGGTTTTCCACTATGTCTGGCATGGAGAAACTGTGCCAGCACAGAAAACATCTCCCATCGTGTTTTATATGTTGAAGAGAGCTCTGCTGAAGTTTATGCACGAAGAAAAAGAAAGTTGTCCAAAACACCTTCCAATCGAATGTTCATGTGTTTGGAAAAGGTAGGAGAGAAGTAAGGTACTGTTTTGGATCAGTTTGCAAGCTGCGCACACTATCCCAGTGTTGTGCAGCTTCATTCTTCACCTGTCTGAAGCAGCCACTGTCTTCGGCTCCTGGAGGCGAAGAGGCTTCTTCGCGCAAAGGCGATTGTGCCGGTCACTGTGCACTCCAGTGCGCCGGCTACTGACGAGATGTGCACCGGGACCGGCGCTTAGTTTCGGGGAGATCCGTACTTTCGTCTTTAGCGTCATTTTTGGTCTACATCATTGCAGAAAGGTTTTCCACTACGTTAGGCAAGGAGAAACTCTGCCAGCACAGAAAACATCTTCCATGGTGTTTTACATCTTGCAGAGAGCTCTGCAGAAGTTTATGCACGAAGAAAGAGAAGGTTGTTGAAAGCACCTTCCAACTGATTGGTCATGTGTTTGGAAAAGGTAGGACAGTGGTAAGGTACTGTTTTCTATCAGTTTGCAAGATGCGCACACTATCCCAGTGTTGTGCAGCTTCATTCTTCACCTGTCTGAAGCAGCCACTCTCTTCGGCTCCTGGAGGCGAAGAAGCGGCTTCTTCGCGCAAAGGCGATTGTGCCGGTCACAGTGCACTCCAGTGCGGCGGCTACTGACGAAATGTGCCCGGGACCGGCGCGCTTAGTTTCGGGGAGCCCGTACTTTCGTCTTTAGCGTCATTTTTGGTCTACATCATTGCAGAAAGGTTTTCCACTATGTTAAGCAAGGAGAAACTGTGCCAGCACAGAAAACATCTCCCATCGTGTTTTACATGTTGCAGAGAGCTCTGCTGAAGTTTATGCACGAAGAAAAAGAAAGTTGTCCAGAACACCTTCCAACGGAATGTTCATATGTTTGGAAAAGGTAGCAAAGTGGTAAGGTACTGCTTTCTATTAGATTGCAAGATGCGCACACTATCCCAGTGTTGTGCAGCTTCATTCTTCACCATTCCGATGCAGCCGCTCTTTTGGGCTCCCGGAGGCGAAGAAGCGGCTTCTTCGAGCAAAGGCGATTGTGCCGGTCACTGTGCTCTGCAGTGCGGCGGCTTCTGACAAAATGTGCCCGGGACCAGCACTTAGCTCCGGGGAGCTCCGTATCCTTCGTCTTTCCAGACTTTTGTGGTCTACATCATTGCAGAATGGTTTTCCACTATGTTAAGCAAGGAGAAACTGTGCCAGCACGGAAAACATCGCCCATCGTGTTTTACATTTTGAAGAGAGCTCTGCAGAAGTTTATGCACGAAGAAAAAGAAAGTTGTCCAAAACACCTTCATTAAAAATGTTCATGTGTTTGTAAAAGGTAGGACAGTGGTAAGGTACTGTTTTCTATCAGTTTGCAAGCTGCGCACACTATCCCAGTGTTGTGCAGCTTCATTCTTCACCTTTCCGAAGCAGCCGCTCTTTTGGGCTCCCGGAGGCGAAGAAGCGGCTTCTTCGAGCAAAGGCGATTGTGCCGGTCACTGTGCTCTGCAGTGCGGCGGCTTCTGACAAAATGTGCCCGGGACCAGCACTTAGCTCCGGGGAGCTCCGTATACTTCGTCTTTCCAGACTTTTGTGGTCTACATCATTGCAGAATGGTTTTCCACTATGTTAGGCAAGGAAAAATTGTGCCAGCACAGAAAACATCTCCCATCGTGTTTTACATGTTGCAGAGAGCTCTGCTGAAGTTTATGAACGAAGAAAAAGAAAGTTGTTGAAAACACCTTCCAACCGAATGTTCATGTGTTTGGAAAAGGTAGGACAGTGGTAAGGTACTGCTTTCTATCAGTTTGCAAGCTGCGCACACAATCCCAGGGTTGTGCAGCTTCATTCTTCACCTTTCCGAAGTAGCCGCTCTCTCCGGCTTCCGGAGGCGAAGAAGCGGCTTCTTCGAGCAAAGGCGATTGCGCCGGTCACAGTGCGCTGCAGTGCGGCAGCTTCTGCCGGAATGTGCCCGGGACAGGCGGTTAGCTCCGGGTACATCCATACAATCTTCTTTCTGGACTTTTGTGGTCTACATCATGCAAAAAACATTTCCCCTATGTCTGGCAAGGAGACACTGTGCCAACACAGAAAACATCTCCCTTCTTGTTTTACATGTTGCAGAGAGCTCTGCAGAAGTTTAAGCACGAAGAAAAAGAAAGTTGTGCAAAACACCTTCCAATGGCATGTTCATGTGTTTGTAAAAGGTAGGACAGTGGTAAGGTACTGTTTTCTATCAGTTTGCAAGCTGCGCACACTATCCCAGTGTTGTGCAGCTTCATTCTTCACCTTTCCGAAGCAGCCGCTCTTTTGGGCTCCCGGAGGCGAAGAAGCGGCTTCTTCGAGCAAAGGCGATTGTGCCGGTCACTGTGCTCTGCAGTGCAGCGGCTTCTGACAAAATGTTCCCGGGACCAGCACTTAGCTCCGGGGAGCTCCGTATCCTTCGTCTTTCCAGACTTTTGTGGTCTACATCATTGCAGAATGGTTTTCCACTATGTTAGGCAAGGAAAAATTGCGCCAGCACAGAAAACATCGCCCATCGTGTTTTATATGTTGTAGAGAGCTCTGCAGAAGTTTATGCAGGAAGAAAAAGAAAGTTGTCCAAAACACCTTCCTTAAAAATGTTCATGTGTTTGGAAAAGGTAGGAGAGTGGTAAGGTACTGCTTTGGATCTGTTTGCAAGCTGCGCACACTATCCCAGTGTTGTGCAGCTTTATTCTCACCTGTCGGAAGCAGCCACTTTCTTGGGCTCCTGGAGGCGAAGAGGCTTCTTCGCGCAAAGGCGATTGTACCGGTCACTGTGCTCTGCAGTGCGGCGGCATCTGTCGAAATATGCCCGGGACCGGCGCTTAGCTCCGGGGACCTCCGTACTTTCGTCTTTCTGGACTTTTGTGGCCTACATCATTGCAGAAAGGTTTTCCACTATGTTAGGCAAGGAGAAACTGTGCCAGCACAGAAAACATCTCCCATCGTGTTTTACATGTTGCAGAGAGCTCTGCTGAAGTTTATGAACGAAGAAAAAGAAAGTTGTTGAAAACACCTTCCAACCGAATGTTCATGTGTTTGGAAAAGGTAGGAGAATGGTAAGGTACTGCTTTCTATCAGTTTACAAGCTGCGCACACTATCCCAGTGTTGTGCAGCTTCATTCTTCACCTGTCTGAAGCAGCCACTCTCTTCGGCTCCTGGAGGCGAAAAGGCTTCTTCGCGCAAAGGCGATTGTGCCGGTCACAGTGCACTCCAGTGCGGCGGCTACTGACGAAATGTGCCCGGGACCGGCGCGCTTAGTTTCGGGGAGCTCCGTACTTTGGTCTTTAGCGTCATTTTTGGTCTACATCATTGCAGAAAGGTTTTCCACTATGTTAGGCAAGGAGAAACTGTGCCAGCACAGAAAACATCTCCCATCGTGTTTTATATGTTGAAGAGAGCTCTACAGAAGTTTATGCACGAAGAAAAACAAAGTTGTTGAAAACACCTTCCAACCGAATATTCATGTGTTTGGAAAATAAGAAGATTGGTAAGGTACTGTTTTCTATCAGATTGCAAGCTGCGCATACTATCCCAGTGTTGTGCAGCTTCATTCTTCACCTTTCCGAAGCAGCCGCTCTTTTGGGCTCCCGGAGGCGAAGAAGCGGCTTCTTCGAGTAAAGGCAATTGCACCCGTCACAGTGCACTCCAGTGCGGCGGCTTCTGCCGAAATGTGCCCGGGACCGGTGCTTAGCTCCGGGGAGATCCGTACTTTCGTCTTTATGGACTTTTGTGGCCTACATCATTGCAGAAAGGTTTTCCACTACGTTAGGCAAAGAGAAACTGTGCCAGCACAGAAAACATCTCCCATCGTGTTTTACATGTTGCAGAGAGCTCTGCTGAAGTTTATGCACGAAGAAAAAGAAAGTTGTTGAAAACACCTTCCAACGGAATGTTCATATGTCTGGAATTGGTAGGACAGTGGTAAGGTACTGCTTTCTATCAGTTTGCAAGCTGCGCACACTATCCCAGTGTTGTGCAGCTTCATTCTTCACCATTCCGAAGCAGCCGCACTCTCCAGCTGCCGGAGGCGAAGATGCGGCTTCTTCGAGCAAAGGCGATTGCGCCGGACACAGTGCGCTGCGGTGCGGCAGCTTCTGCCGGAATGTGCCCGGGACCGGCGCTTAGCTCCGGGGAGCTCCGTATCCTTCGTCTTTAGCGTCTTTTGTCGTCTACATCATTGCAGAAAGGTTTTCCACTATGTTAAGCAAGGAGAAACTGTGCCAGCACAGAAAACATCTCCCATCGTGTTTTATATGTTGAAGAGAGCTCTGCTGAAGTTTATGCACGAAGAAAAAGAAAGTTGTCCAAAACACCTTCCAATCGAATGTTCATGTGTTTGGAAAAGGTAGGAGAGAAGTAAGGTACTGTTTTGGATCAGTTTGCAAGCTGCGCACACTATCCCAGTGTTGTGCAGCTTCATTCTTCACCTGTCTGAAGCAGCCACTGTCTTCGGCTCCTGGAGGCGAAGAGGCTTCTTCGCGCAAAGGCGATTGTGCCGGTCACTGTGCACTCCAGTGCGCCGGCTACTGACGAGATGTGCACCGGGACCGGCGCTTAGTTTCGGGGAGATCCGTACTTTCGTCTTTAGCGTCATTTTTGGTCTACATCATTGCAGAAAGGTTTTCCACTACGTTAGGCAAGGAGAAACTCTGCCAGCACAGAAAACATCTTCCATGGTGTTTTACGTGTTGCAGAGAGCTCTGCAGAAGTTTATGCACGAAGAAAGAGAAGGTTGTTGAAAGCACCTTCCAACTGATTGGTCATGTGTTTGGAAAAGGTAGGACAGTGGTAAGGTACTGTTTTCTATCAGTTTGCAAGCTGCGCACACTATCCCAGTGTTGTGCAGCTTCATTCTTCACCTGTCTGAAGCAGCCACTCTCTTCGGCTCCTGGAGTCGAAGAAGCGGCTTCTTCGCGCAAAGGCGATTGTGCCGGTCACAGTGCACTCCAGTGCGGCGGCTACTGACGAAATGTGCCCGGGACCGGCGCGCTTAGTTTCGGGGAGCCCGTACTTTCGTCTTTAGCGTCATTTTTGGTCTACATCATTGCAGAAAGGTTTTCCACTATGTTAAGCAAGGAGAAACTGTGCCAGCACAGAAAACATCTCCCATCGTGTTTTACATGTTGCAGAGAGCTCTGCTGAAGTTTATGCATGAAGAAAAAGAAAGTTGTCCAGAACACCTTCCAACGGAATGTTCATATGTTTGGAAAAGGTAGCAAAGTGGTAAGGTACTGCTTTCTATCAGATTGCAAGATGCGCACACTATCCCAGTGTTGTGCAGCTTCATTCTTCACCATTCCGAAGCAGCCGCTCTTTTGGGCTCCCGGAGGCGAAGAAGCGGCTTCTTCGAGCAAAGGCGATTGTGCCGGTCACTGTGCTCTGCAGTGCGGCGGCTTCTGACAAAATGTGCCCGGGACCAGCACTTAGCTCCGGGGAGCTCCGTATCCTTCGTCTTTCCAGACTTTTGTGGTCTACATCATTGCAGAATGGTTTTCCACTATGTTAAGCAAGGAGAAACTGTGCCAGCACGGAAAACATCGCCCATCGTGTTTTACATTTTGAAGAGAGCTCTGCAGAAGTTTATGCACGAAGAAAAAGAAAGTTGTCCAAAACACCTTCATTAAAAATGTTCATGTGTTTGGAAAAGGTAGGACAGTGGTAAGGTACTGTTTTCTATCAGATTGCAAGCTGTGCACACAATCCCAGGGTTGTGCAGCTTCATTCTTCACCTTTCCGAAGTAGCCGCTCTCTCCGGCTTCCGGAGGCGAAGAAGCGGCTTCTTCGAGCAAAGGCGATTGCGCCGGTCACAGTGCGCTGCAGTGCGGCAGCTTCTGCCGGAATGTGCCCGGGACAGGCGGTTAGCTCCGGGTACATCCATACAATCTTCTTTCTGGACTTTTGTGGTCTACATCATGCAAAAAACATTTCCCCTATGTCTGGCAAGGAGACACTGTGCCAACACAGAAAACATCTCCCTTCTTGTTTTACATGTTGCAGAGAGCTCTGCAGAAGTTTAAGCACGAAGAAAAAGAAAGTTGTGCAAAACACCTTCCAATGGCATGTTCATGTGTTTGTAAAAGGTAGGACAGTGGTAAGGTACTGTTTTCTATCAGTTTGCAAGCTGCGCACACTATCCCAGTGTTGTGCAGCTTCATTCTTCACCTTTCCGAAGCAGCCGCTCTTTTGGGCTCCCGGAGGCGAAGAAGCGGCTTCTTCGAGCAAAGGCGATTGTGCCGGTCACTGTGCTCTGCAGTGCGGCGACTTCTGACAAAATGTTCCCGGGACCAGCACTTAGCTCCGGGGAGCTCCGTATCCTTCGTCTTTCCAGACTTTTGTGGTCTACATCATTGCAGAATGGTTTTCCACTATGTCAGGCAAGGAAAAATTGTGCCAGCACAGAAAACATCTCCCATCGTGTTTTATATGTTGTAGAGAGCTCTGCAGAAGTTTATGCAGGAAGAAAAAGAAAGTTGTCCAAAACACCTTCCTTAAAAATGTTCATGTGTTTGGAAAAGGTAGGAGAGTGGTAAGGTACTGCTTTGGATCTGTTTGCAAGCTGCGCACACTATCCCAGTGTTGTGCAGCTTTATTCTCACCTGTCGGAAGCAGCCACTTTCTTGGGCTCCTGGAGGCGAAGAGGCTTCTTCGCGCAAAGGCGATTGTACCGGTCACTGTGCTCTGCAGTGCGGCGGCATCTGTCGAAATATGCCCGGGACCGGCGCTTAGCTCCGGGGACCTCCGTACTTTCGTCTTTCTGGACTTTTGTGGCCTACATCATTGCAGAAAGGTTTTCCACTATGTTAGGCAAGGAGAAACTGTGCCAGCACAGAAAACATCTCCCATCGTGTTTTACATGTTGCAGAGAGCTCTGCTTAAGTTTATGAACGAAGAAAAAGAAAGTTGTTGAAAACACCTTCCAACCGTATGTTCATGTGTTTGGAAAAGGTAGGAGAATGGTAAGGTACTGCTTTCTATCAGTTTACAAGCTGCGCACACTATCCCAGTGTTGTGCAGCTTCATTCTTCACCTGTCTGAAGCAGCCACTCTCTTCGGCTCCTGGAGGCGAAAAGGCTTCTTCGCGCAAAGGCGATTGTGCCGGTCACAGTGCACTCCAGTGCGGCGGCTACTGACGAAATGTGTCCGGGACCGGCGCGCTTAGTTTCGGGGAGCTCCGTACTTTGGTCTTTAGCGTCATTTTTGGTCTACATCATTGCAGAAAGGTTTTCCACTACGTTAGGCAAGGAGAAACTGTGCCAGCACAGAAAACATCTCCCATCGTGTTTTACATGTTGCAGAGAGCTCTGCTGAAGTTTATGAACGAAGAAAAAGAAAGTTGTTGAAAACACCTTCCAACCGAATGTTCATGTGTTTGGAAAAGGTAGGAGAGTGGTAAGGTACTGCTTTCTATCAGTTTGCAAGCTGCGCACACTATCCCAGTGTTGTGCAGCTTCATTCTTCACCATTCCGAAGCAGCCGCACTCTCCAGCTGCCGGAGGCGAAGATGCGGCTTCTTCGAGCAAAGGCGATTGCGCCGGACACAGTGCGCTGCGGTGCGGCAGCTTCTGCCGGAATGTGCCCGGGACCGGCGCTTAGCTCCGGGGAGCTCCGTATCCTTCGTCTTTAGCGTCTTTTGTCGTCTACATCATTGCAGAAAGGTTTTCCACTATGTCTGGCATGGAGAAACTGTGCCAGCACAGAAAACATCTCCCATCGTGTTTTATATGTTGAAGAGAGCTCTGCTGAAGTTTATGCACGAAGAAAAAGAAAGTTGTCCAAAACACCTTCCAATCGAATGTTCATGTGTTTGGAAAAGGTAGGAGAGAAGTAAGGTACTGTTTTGGATCAGTTTGCAAGCTGCGCACACTATCCCAGTGTTGTGCAGCTTCATTCTTCACCTGTCTGAAGCAGCCACTGTCTTCGGCTCCTGGAGGCGAAGAGGCTTCTTCGCGCAAAGGCGATTGTGCCGGTCACTGTGCACTCCAGTGCGCCGGCTACTGACGAGATGTGCACCGGGACCGGCGCTTAGTTTCGGGGAGATCCGTACTTTCGTCTTTAGCGTCATTTTTGGTCTACATCATTGCAGAAAGGTTTTCCACTACGTTAGGCAAGGAGAAACTCTGCCAGCACAGAAAACATCTTCCATGGTGTTTTACATCTTGCAGAGAGCTCTGCTGAAGTTTATGCACGAAGAAAGAGAAGGTTGTTGAAAGCACCTTCCAACTGATTGGTCATGTGTTTGGAAAAGGTAGGACAGTGGTAAGGTACTGTTTTCTATCAGTTTGCAAGCTGCGCACACTATCCCAGTGTTGTGCAGCTTCATTCTTCACCTGTCTGAAGCAGCCACTCTCTTCGGCTCCTGGAGGCGAAGAAGCGGCTTCTTCGCGCAAAGGCGATTGTGCCGGTCACAGTGCACTCCAGTGCGGCGGCTACTGACGAAATGTGCCCGGGACCGGCGCGCTTAGTTTCGGGGAGCCCGTACTTTCGTCTTTAGCGTCATTTTTGGTCTACATCATTGCAGAAAGGTTTTCCACTATGTTAAGCAAGGAGAAACTGTGCCAGCACAGAAAACATCTCCCATCGTGTTTTACATGTTGCAGAGAGCTCTGCTGAAGTTTATGCACGAAGAAAAAGAAAGTTGTCCAGAACACCTTCCAACGGAATGTTCATATGTTTGGAAAAGGTAGCAAAGTGGTAAGGTACTGCTTTCTATCAGATTGCAAGATGCGCACACTATCCCAGTGTTGTGCAGCTTCATTCTTCACCATTCCGAAGCAGCCGCTCTTTTGGGCTCCCGGAGGCGAAGAAGCGGCTTCTTCGAGCAAAGGCGATTGTGCCGGTCACTGTGCTCTGCAGTGCGGCGGCTTCTGACAAAATGTGCCCGGGACCAGCACTTAGCTCCGGGGAGCTCCGTATCCTTCGTCTTTCCAGACTTTTGTGGTCTACATCATTGCAGAATGGTTTTCCACTATGTTAGGCAAGGAGAAACTGTGCCAGCACGGAAAACATCGCCCATCGTGTTTTACATTTTGAAGAGAGCTCTGCAGAAGTTTATGCACGAAGAAAAAGAAAGTTGTCCAAAACACCTTCCTTAAAAATGTTCATGTGTTTGGAAAAGGTAGGACAGTGGTAAGGTACTGTTTTCTATCAGATTGCAAGCTGTGCACACAATCCCAGGGTTGTGCAGCTTCATTCTTCACCTTTCCGAAGTAGCCGCTCTCTCCGGCTTCCGGAGGCGAAGAAGCGGCTTCTTCGAGCAAAGGCGATTGCGCCGGTCACAGTGCGCTGCAGTGCGGCAGCTTCTGCCGGAATGTGCCCGGGACAGGCGGTTAGCTCCGGGTACATCCATACAATCTTCTTTCTGGACTTTTGTGGTCTACATCATGCAAAAAACATTTCCCCTATGTCTGGCAAGGAGACACTGTGCCAACACAGAAAACATCTCCCTTCTTGTTTTACATGTTGCAGAGAGCTCTGCAGAAGTTTAAGCACGAAGAAAAAGAAAGTTGTGCAAAACACCTTCCAATGGCATGTTCATGTGTTTGTAAAAGGTAGGACAGTGGTAAGGTACTGTTTTCTATCAGTTTGCAAGCTGCGCACACTATCCCAGTGTTGTGCAGCTTCATTCTTCACCTTTCCGAAGCAGCCGCTCTTTTGGGCTCCCGGAGGCGAAGAAGCGGCTTCTTCGAGCAAAGGCGATTGTGCCGGTCACTGTGCTCTGCAGTGCGGCGGCTTCTGACAAAATGTTCCCGGGACCAGCACTTAGCTCCGGGGAGCTCCGTATCCTTCGTCTTTCCAGACTTTTGTGGTCTACATCATTGCAGAATGGTTTTCCACTATGTTAGGCAAGGAAAAATTGTGCCAGCACAGAAAACATCTCCCATCGTGTTTTATATGTTGTAGAGAACTCTGCAGAAGTTTATGCAGGAAGAAAAAGAAAGTTGTCCAAAACACCTTCCTTAAAAATGTTCATGTGTTTGGAAAAGGTAGGAGAGTGGTAAGGTACTGCTTTGGATCTGTTTGCAAGCTGCGCACACTATCCCAGTGTTGTGCAGCTTTATTCTCACCTGTCGGAAGCAGCCACTTTCTTGGGCTCCTGGAGGCGAAGAGGCTTCTTCGCGCAAAGGCGATTGTACCGGTCACTGTGCTCTGCAGTGCGGCGGCATCTGTCGAAATATGCCCGGGACCGGCGCTTAGCTCCGGGGACCTCCGTACTTTCGTCTTTCTGGACTTTTGTGGCCTACATCATTGCAGAAAGGTTTTCCACTATGTTAGGCAAGGAGAAACTGTGCCAGCACAGAAAACATCTCCCATCGTGTTTTACATGTTGCAGAGAGCTCTGCTGAAGTTTATGAACGAAGAAAAAGAAAGTTGTTGAAAACACCTTCCAACCGAATGTTCATGTGTTTGGAAAAGGTAGGAGAATGGTAAGGTACTGCTTTCTATCAGTTTACAAGCTGCGCACACTATCCCAGTGTTGTGCAGCTTCATTCTTCACCTGTCTGAAGCAGCCACTCTCTTCGGCTCCTGGAGGCGAAAAGGCTTCTTCGCGCAAAGGCGATTGTGCCGGTCACAGTGCACTCCAGTGCGGCGGCTACTGACGAAATGTGCCCGGGACCGGCGCGCTTAGTTTCGGGGAGCTCCGTACTTTGGTCTTTAGCGTCATTTTTGGTCTACATCATTGCAGAAAGGTTTTCCACTATGTTAGGCAAGGAGAAACTGTGCCAGCACAGAAAACATCTCCCATCGTGTTTTACATGTTGCAGAGAGCTCTGCTGAAGTTTATGAACGAAGAAAAACAAAGTTGTTGAAAACACCTTCCAACCGAATGTTCATGTGTTTGGAAAAGGTAGGAGAGTGGTAAGGTACTGCTTTCTATCAGTTTGCAAGCTGCGCACACTATCCCAGTGTTGTGCAGCTTCATTCTTCACCATTCCGAAGCAGCCGCACTCTCCAGCTGCCGGAGGCGAAGATGCGGCTTCTTCGAGCAAAGGCGATTGCGCCGGACACAGTGCGCTGCGGTGCGGCAGCTTCTGCCGGAATGTGCCCGGGACCGGCGCTTAGCTCCGGGGAGCTCCGTATCCTTCGTCTTTAGCGTCTTTTGTCGTCTACATCATTGCAGAAAGGTTTTCCACTATGTCTGGCATGGAGAAACTGTGCCAGCACAGAAAACATCTCCCATCGTGTTTTATATGTTGAAGAGAGCTCTGCTGAAGTTTATGCACGAAGAAAAAGAAAGTTGTCCAAAACACCTTCCAATCGAATGTTCATGTGTTTGGAAAAGGTAGGAGAGAAGTAAGGTACTGTTTTGGATCAGTTTGCAAGCTGCGCACACTATCCCAGTGTTGTGCAGCTTCATTCTTCACCTGTCTGAAGCAGCCACTGTCTTCGGCTCCTGGAGGCGAAGAGGCTTCTTCGCGCAAAGGCGATTGTGCCGGTCACTGTGCACTCCAGTGCGCCGGCTACTGACGAGATGTGCACCGGGACCGGCGCTTAGTTTCGGGGAGATCCGTACTTTCGTCTTTAGCGTCATTTTTGGTCTACATCATTGCAGAAAGGTTTTCCACTACGTTAGGCAAGGAGAAACTCTGCCAGCACAGAAAACATCTTCCATGGTGTTTTACATCTTGCAGAGAGCTCTGCTGAAGTTTATGCACGAAGAAAGAGAAGGTTGTTGAAAGCACCTTCCAACTGATTGGTCATGTGTTTGGAAAAGGTAGGACAGTGGTAAGGTACTGTTTTCTATCAGTTTGCAAGCTGCGCACACTATCCCAGTGTTGTGCAGCTTCATTCTTCACCTGTCTGAAGCAGCCACTCTCTTCGGCTCCTGGAGGCGAAGAAGCGGCTTCTTCGCGCAAAGGCGATTGTGCCGGTCACAGTGCACTCCAGTGCGGCGGCTACTGACGAAATGTGCCCGGGACCGGCGCGCTTAGTTTCGGGGAGCCCGTACTTTCGTCTTTAGCGTCATTTTTGGTCTACATCATTGCAGAAAGGTTTTCCACTATGTTAAGCAAGGAGAAACTGTGCCAGCACAGAAAACATCTCCCATCGTGTTTTACATGTTGCAGAGAGCTCTGCTGAAGTTTATGCACGAAGAAAAAGAAAGTTGTCCAGAACACCTTCCAACGGAATGTTCATATGTTTGGAAAAGGTAGCAAAGTGGTAAGGTACTGCTTTCTATCAGATTGCAAGATGCGCACACTATCCCAGTGTTGTGCAGCTTCATTCTTCACCATTCCGAAGCAGCCGCTCTTTTGGGCTCCCGGAGGCGAAGAAGCGGCTTCTTCGAGCAAAGGCGATTGTGCCGGTCACTGTGCTCTGCAGTGCGGCGGCTTCTGACAAAATGTGCCCGGGACCAGCACTTAGCTCCGGGGAGCTCCGTATCCTTCGTCTTTCCAGACTTTTGTGGTCTACATCATTGCAGAATGGTTTTCCACTATGTTAAGCAAGGAGAAACTGTGCCAGCACGGAAAACATCGCCCATCGTGTTTTACATTTTGAAGAGAGCTCTGCAGAAGTTTATGCACGAAGAAAAAGAAAGTTGTCCAAAACACCTTCCTTAAAAATGTTCATGTGTTTGGAAAAGGTAGGACAGTGGTAAGGTACTGTTTTCTATCAGATTGCAAGCTGTGCACACAATCCCAGGGTTGTGCAGCTTCATTCTTCACCTTTCCGAAGTAGCCGCTCTCTCCGGCTTCCGGAGGCGAAGAAGCGGCTTCTTCGAGCAAAGGCGATTGCGCCGGTCACAGTGCGCTGCAGTGCGGCAGCTTCTGCCGGAATGTGCCCGGGACAGGCGGTTAGCTCCGGGTACATCCATACAATCTTCTTTCTGGACTTTTGTGGTCTACATCATGCAAAAAACATTTCCCCTATGTCTGGCAAGGAGACACTGTGCCAACACAGAAAACATCTCCCTTCTTGTTTTACATGTTGCAGAGAGCTCTGCAGAAGTTTAAGCACGAAGAAAAAGAAAGTTGTGCAAAACACCTTCCAATGGCATGTTCATGTGTTTGTAAAAGGTAGGACAGTGGTAAGGTACTGTTTTCTATCAGTTTGCAAGCTGCGCACACTATCCCAGTGTTGTGCAGCTTCATTCTTCACCTTTCCGAAGCAGCCGCTCTTTTGGGCTCCCGGAGGCGAAGAAGCGGCTTCTTCGAGCAAAGGCGATTGTGCCGGTCACTGTGCTCTGCAGTGCGGCGGCTTCTGACAAAATGTTCCCGGGACCAGCACTTAGCTCCGGGGAGCTCCGTATCCTTCGTCTTTCCAGACTTTTGTGGTCTACATCATTGCAGAATGGTTTTCCACTATGTTAGGCAAGGAAAAATTGTGCCAGCACAGAAAACATCTCCCATCGTGTTTTATATGTTGTAGAGAACTCTGCAGAAGTTTATGCAGGAAGAAAAAGAAAGTTGTCCAAAACACCTTCCTTAAAAATGTTCATGTGTTTGGAAAAGGTAGGAGAGTGGTAAGGTACTGCTTTGGATCTGTTTGCAAGCTGCGCACACTATCCCAGTGTTGTGCAGCTTTATTCTCACCTGTCGGAAGCAGCCACTTTCTTGGGCTCCTGGAGGCGAAGAGGCTTCTTCGCGCAAAGGCGATTGTACCGGTCACTGTGCTCTGCAGTGCGGCGGCATCTGTCGAAATATGCCCGGGACCGGCGCTTAGCTCCGGGGACCTCCGTACTTTCGTCTTTCTGGACTTTTGTGGCCTACATCATTGCAGAAAGGTTTTCCACTATGTTAGGCAAGGAGAAACTGTGCCAGCACAGAAAACATCTCCCATCGTGTTTTACATGTTGCAGAGAGCTCTGCTGAAGTTTATGAACGAAGAAAAAGAAAGTTGTTGAAAACACCTTCCAACCGAATGTTCATGTGTTTGGAAAAGGTAGGAGAATGGTAAGGTACTGCTTTCTATCAGTTTACAAGCTGCGCACACTATCCCAGTGTTGTGCAGCTTCATTCTTCACCTGTCTGAAGCAGCCACTCTCTTCGGCTCCTGGAGGCGAAAAGGCTTCTTCGCGCAAAGGCGATTGTGCCGGTCACAGTGCACTCCAGTGCGGCGGCTACTGACGAAATGTGCCCGGGACCGGCGCGCTTAGTTTCGGGGAGCTCCGTACTTTGGTCTTTAGCGTCATTTTTGGTCTACATCATTGCAGAAAGGTTTTCCACTATGTTAGGCAAGGAGAAACTGTGCCAGCACAGAAAACATCTCCCATCGTGTTTTATATGTTGAAGAGAGCTCTACAGAAGTTTATGCACGAAGAAAAACAAAGTTGTTGAAAACACCTTCCAACCGAATATTCATGTGTTTGGAAAATAAGAAGATTGGTAAGGTACTGTTTTCTATCAGTTTGCAAGCTGCGCACACTATCCCAGTGTTGTGCAGCTTCATTCTTCACCTGTCTGAAGCAGCCACTGTCTTCGGCTCCTGGAGGCGAAGAGGCTTCTTCGCGCAAAGGCGATTGTGCCGGTCACTGTGCACTCCAGTGCGCCGGCTACTGACGAGATGTGCACCGGGACCGGCGCTTAGTTTCGGGGAGATCCGTACTTTCGTCTTTAGCGTCATTTTTGGTCTACATCATTGCAGAAAGGTTTTCCACTACGTTAGGCAAGGAGAAACTCTGCCAGCACAGAAAACATCTTCCATGGTGTTTTACATCTTGCAGAGAGCTCTGCAGAAGTTTATGCACGAAGAAAGAGAAGGTTGTTGAAAGCACCTTCCAACTGATTGGTCATGTGTTTGGAAAAGGTAGGACAGTGGTAAGGTACTGTTTTCTATCAGTTTGCAAGATGCGCACACTATCCCAGTGTTGTGCAGCTTCATTCTTCACCTGTCTGAAGCAGCCACTCTCTTCGGCTCCTGGAGGCGAAGAAGCGGCTTCTTCGAGCAAAGGCGATTGTGCCGGTCACAGTGCACTCCAGTGCGGCGGCTACTGACGAAATGTGCCCGGGACCGGCGCGCTTAGTTTCGGGGAGCCCGTACTTTCGTCTTTAGCGTCATTTTTGGTCTACATCATTGCAGAAAGGTTTTCCACTATGTTAAGCAAGGAGAAACTGTGCCAGCACAGAAAACATCTCCCATCGTGTTTTATATGTTGAAGAGAGCTCTGCTGAAGTTTATGCACGAAGAAAAAGAAAGTTGTCCAGAACACCTTCCAACGGAATGTTCATATGTTTGGAAAAGGTAGCAAAGTGGTAAGGTACTGCTTTCTATTAGATTGCAAGATGCGCACACTATCCCAGTGTTGTGCAGCTTCATTCTTCACCATTCCGAAGCAGCCGCTCTTTTGGGCTCCCGGAGGCGAAGAAGCGGCTTCTTCGAGCAAAGGCGATTGTGCCGGTCACTGTGCTCTGCAGTGCGGCGGCTTCTGACAAAATGTGCCCGGGACCAGCACTTAGCTCCGGGGAGCTCCGTATCCTTCGTCTTTCCAGACTTTTGTGGTCTACATCATTGCAGAATGGTTTTCCACTATGTTAAGCAAGGAGAAACTGTGCCAGCACGGAAAACATCGCCCATCGTGTTTTACATTTTGAAGAGAGCTCTGCAGAAGTTTATGCACGAAGAAAAAGAAAGTTGTCCAAAACACCTTCATTAAAAATGTTCATGTGTTTGGAAAAGGTAGGACAGTGGTAAGGTACTGTTTTCTATCAGATTGCAAGCTGTGCACACAATCCCAGGGTTGTGCAGCTTCATTCTTCACCTTTCCGAAGTAGCCGCTCTCTCCGGCTTCCGGAGGCGAAGAAGCGGCTTCTTCGAGCAAAGGCGATTGCGCCGGTCACAGTGCGCTGCAGTGCGGCAGCTTCTGCCGGAATGTGCCCGGGACAGGCGGTTAGCTCCGGGTACATCCATACAATCTTCTTTCTGGACTTTTGTGGTCTACATCATGCAAAAAACATTTCCCCTATGTCTGGCAAGGAGACACTGTGCCAACACAGAAAACATCTCCCTTCTTGTTTTACATGTTGCAGAGAGCTCTGCAGAAGTTTAAGCACGAAGAAAAAGAAAGTTGTGCAAAACACCTTCCAATGGCATGTTCATGTGTTTGTAAAAGGTAGGACAGTGGTAAGGTACTGTTTTCTATCAGTTTGCAAGCTGCGCACACTATCCCAGTGTTGTGCAGCTTCATTCTTCACCTTTCCGAAGCAGCCGCTCTTTTGGGCTCCCGGAGGCGAAGAAGCGGCTTCTTCGAGCAAAGGCGATTGTGCCGGTCACTGTGCTCTGCAGTGCGGCGGCTTCTGACAAAATGTTCCCGGGACCAGCACTTAGCTCCGGGGAGCTCCGTATCCTTCGTCTTTCCAGACTTTTGTGGTCTACATCATTGCAGAATGGTTTTCCACTATGTTAGGCAAGGAGAAACTGTGCCAGCACGGAAAACATCGCCCATCGTGTTTTACATTTTGAAGAGAGCTCTGCAGAAGTTTATGCACGAAGAAAAAGAAAGTTGTCCAAAACACCTTCCTTAAAAATGTTCATGTGTTTGGAAAAGGTAGGACAGTGGTAAGGTACTGTTTTCTATCAGATTGCAAGCTGTGCACACAATCCCAGGGTTGTGCAGCTTCATTCTTCACCTTTCCGAAGTAGCCGCTCTCTCCGGCTTCCGGAGGCGAAGAAGCGGCTTCTTCGAGCAAAGGCGATTGCGCCGGTCACAGTGCGCTGCAGTGCGGCAGCTTCTGCCGGAATGTGCCCGGGACAGGCGGTTAGCTCCGGGTACATCCATACAATCTTCTTTCTGGACTTTTGTGGTCTACATCATGCAAAAAACATTTCCCCTATGTCTGGCAAGGAGACACTGTGCCAACACAGAAAACATCTCCCTTCTTGTTTTACATGTTGCAGAGAGCTCTGCAGAAGTTTAAGCACGAAGAAAAAGAAAGTTGTGCAAAACACCTTCCAATGGCATGTTCATGTGTTTGTAAAAGGTAGGACAGTGGTAAGGTACTGTTTTCTATCAGTTTGCAAGCTGCGCACACTATCCCAGTGTTGTGCAGCTTCATTCTTCACCTTTCCGAAGCAGCCGCTCTTTTGGGCTCCCGGAGGCGAAGAAGCGGCTTCTTCGAGCAAAGGCGATTGTGCCGGTCACTGTGCTCTGCAGTGCGGCGACTTCTGACAAAATGTTCCCGGGACCAGCACTTAGCTCCGGGGAGCTCCGTATCCTTCGTCTTTCCAGACTTTTGTGGTCTACATCATTGCAGAATGGTTTTCCACT
Source organism: Zonotrichia albicollis (assembly GCF_047830755.1). NCBI lineage: Eukaryota > Metazoa > Chordata > Aves > Passeriformes > Passerellidae > Zonotrichia > Zonotrichia albicollis. Next base: position 26,549,933 of record NC_133860.1, read on the forward strand.
ATGTCAGGCAAGGAAAAATTGTGCCAGCACAGAAAACATCTCCCATCGTGTTTTATATGTTGTAGAGAGCTCTGCAGAAGTTTATGCAGGAAGAAAAAGAAAGTTGTCCAAAACACCTTCCTTAAAAATGTTCATGTGTTTGGAAAAGGTAGGAGAGTGGTAAGGTACTGCTTTGGATCTGTTTGCAAGCTGCGCACACTATCCCAGTGTTGTGCAGCTTTATTCTCACCTGTCGGAAGCAGCCACTTTCTTGGGCTCCTGGAGGCGAAGAGGCTTCTTCGCGCAAAGGCGATTGTACCGGTCACTGTGCTCTGCAGTGCGGCGGCATCTGTCGAAATATGCCCGGGACCGGCGCTTAGCTCCGGGGACCTCCGTACTTTCGTCTTTCTGGACTTTTGTGGCCTACATCATTGCAGAAAGGTTTTCCACTATGTTAGGCAAGGAGAAACTGTGCCAGCACAGAAAACATCTCCCATCGTGTTTTACATGTTGAAGAGAACTCTATAGAAGTTTATGCACGAAGAAAAAGAAAGTTGTCCAAAACTCTTCCAACCGAATATTCATGTGTTTGGAAAAGGTAGGACAGTGGTAAGCTACGGTTATCTATCAGTTTGCAAGCTGCGCACACTATCCCAGTGTTGTGCAGCTTCATTCTCACCCTTCCGAAGCTACTGGTCTCTCCGGCTCCCGGATGCGAAGAAGCGGCTTCTTCGCTCAAAGGCGATTGTACCGGTCACTGTGCACTCCAGTGCGGCGGCTTCTTCTGAAATGTGCCCGGGACCGGGGCATAGCTCCGGGGAGCTCTGTATGCTTCGTCTTTAGCATCATTTTTGGTCTACATCATTGCAGAAAGGTTTTCCACTATGTCTGGCATGGAGAAACTGTGCCAGCACAGAAAACATCTCCCATCGTGTTTTATATGTTGAAGAGAGCTCTGCTGAAGTTTATGCACGAAGAAAAAGAAAGTTGTCCAAAACACCTTCCAATCGAATGTTCATGTGTTTGGAAAAGGTAGGAGAGAAGTAAGGTACTGTTTTGGATCAGTTTGCAAGCTGCGCACACTATCCCAGTGTTGTGCAGCTTCATTCTTCACCTGTCTGAAGCAGCCACTGTCTTCGGCTCCTGGAGGCGAAGAGGCTTCTTCGCGCAAAGGCGATTGTGCCGGTCACTGTGCACTCCAGTGCGCCGGCTACTGACGAGATGTGCACCGGGACCGGCGCTTAGTTTCGGGGAGATCCGTACTTTCGTCTTTAGCGTCATTTTTGGTCTACATCATTGCAGAAAGGTTTTCCACTACGTTAGGCAAGGAGAAACTCTGCCAGCACAGAAAACATCTTCCATGGTGTTTTACATGTTGCAGAGAGCTCTGCAGAAGTTTATGCACGAAGAAAGAGAAGGTTGTTGAAAGCACCTTCCAACTGATTGGTCATGTGTTTGGAAAAGGTAGGACAGTGGTAAGGTACTGTTTTCTATCAGTTTGCAAGATGCGCACACTATCCCAGTGTTGTGCAGCTTCATTCTTCACCTGTCTGAAGCAGCCACTCTCTTCGGCTCCTGGAGGCGAAGAAGCGGCTTCTTCGAGCAAAGGCGATTGTGCCGGTCACAGTGCACTCCAGTGCGGCGGCTACTGACGAAATGTGCCCGGGACCGGCGCGCTTAGTTTCGGGGAGCCCGTACTTTCGTCTTTAGCGTCATTTTTGGTCTACATCATTGCAGAAAGGTTTTCCACTATGTTAAGCAAGGAGAAACTGTGCCAGCACAGAAAACATCTCCCATCGTGTTTTACATGTTGCAGAGAGCTCTGCTGAAGTTTATGCACGAAGAAAAAGAAAGTTGTCCAGAACACCTTCCAACGGAATGTTCATATGTTTGGAAAAGGTAGCAAAGTGGTAAGGTACTGCTTTCTATCAGATTGCAAGATGCGCACACTATCCCAGTGTTGTGCAGCTTCATTCTTCACCATTCCGAAGCAGCCGCTCTTTTGGGCTCCCGGAGGCGAAGAAGCGGCTTCTTCGAGCAAAGGCGATTGTGCCGGTCACTGTGCTCTGCAGTGCGGCGGCTTCTGACAAAATGTGCCCGGGACCAGCACTTAGCTCCGGGGAGCTCCGTATCCTTCGTCTTTCCAGACTTTTGTGGTCTACATCATTGCAGAATGGTTTTCCACTATGTTAAGCAAGGAGAAACTGTGCCAGCACGGAAAACATCGCCCATCGTGTTTTACATTTTGAAGAGAGCTCTGCAGAAGTTTATGCACGAAGAAAAAGAAAGTTGTCCAAAACACCTTCATTAAAAATGTTCATGTGTTTGGAAAAGGTAGGACAGTGGTAAGGTACTGTTTTCTATCAGATTGCAAGCTGTGCACACAATCCCAGGGTTGTGCAGCTTCATTCTTCACCTTTCCGAAGTAGCCGCTCTCTCCGGCTTCCGGAGGCGAAGAAGCGGCTTCTTCGAGCAAAGGCGATTGCGCCGGTCACAGTGCGCTGCAGTGCGGCAGCTTCTGCCGGAATGTGCCCGGGACAGGCGGTTAGCTCCGGGTACATCCATACAATCTTCTTTCTGGACTTTTGTGGTCTACATCATGCAAAAAACATTTCCCCTATGTCTGGCAAGGAGACACTGTGCCAACACAGAAAACATCTCCCTTCTTGTTTTACATGTTGCAGAGAGCTCTGCAGAAGTTTAAGCACGAAGAAAAAGAAAGTTGTGCAAAACACCTTCCAATGGCATGTTCATGTGTTTGTAAAAGGTAGGACAGTGGTAAGGTACTGTTTTCTATCAGTTTGCAAGCTGCGCACACTATCCCAGTGTTGTGCAGCTTCATTCTTCACCTTTCCGAAGCAGCCGCTCTTTTGGGCTCCCGGAGGCGAAGAAGCGGCTTCTTCGAGCAAAGGCGATTGTGCCGGTCACTGTGCTCTGCAGTGCGGCGACTTCTGACAAAATGTTCCCGGGACCAGCACTTAGCTCCGGGGAGCTCCGTATCCTTCGTCTTTCCAGACTTTTGTGGTCTACATCATTGCAGAATGGTTTTCCACTATGTCAGGCAAGGAAAAATTGTGCCAGCACAGAAAACATCTCCCATCGTGTTTTATATGTTGTAGAGAGCTCTGCAGAAGTTTATGCAGGAAGAAAAAGAAAGTTGTCCAAAACACCTTCCTTAAAAATGTTCATGTGTTTGGAAAAGGTAGGAGAGTGGTAAGGTACTGCTTTGGATCTGTTTGCAAGCTGCGCACACTATCCCAGTGTTGTGCAGCTTTATTCTCACCTGTCGGAAGCAGCCACTTTCTTGGGCTCCTGGAGGCGAAGAGGCTTCTTCGCGCAAAGGCGATTGTACCGGTCACTGTGCTCTGCAGTGCGGCGGCATCTGTCGAAATATGCCCGGGACCGGCGCTTAGCTCCGGGGACCTCCGTACTTTCGTCTTTCTGGACTTTTGTGGCCTACATCATTGCAGAAAGGTTTTCCACTATGTTAGGCAAGGAGAAACTGTGCCAGCACAGAAAACATCTCCCATCGTGTTTTACATGTTGCAGAGAGCTCTGCTGAAGTTTATGAACGAAGAAAAAGAAAGTTGTTGAAAACACCTTCCAACCGAATGTTCATGTGTTTGGAAAAGGTAGGAGAATGGTAAGGTACTGCTTTCTATCAGTTTACAAGCTGCGCACACTATCCCAGTGTTGTGCAGCTTCATTCTTCACCTGTCTGAAGCAGCCACTCTCTTCGGCTCCTGGAGGCGAAAAGGCTTCTTCGCGCAAAGGCGATTGTGCCGGTCACAGTGCACTCCAGTGCGGCGGCTACTGACGAAATGTGCCCGGGACCGGCGCGCTTAGTTTCGGGGAGCTCCGTACTTTGGTCTTTAGCGTCATTTTTGGTCTACATCATTGCAGAAAGGTTTTCCACTATGTTAGGCAAGGAGAAACTGTGCCAGCACAGAAAACATCTCCCATCGTGTTTTATATGTTGAAGAGAGCTCTACAGAAGTTTATGCACGAAGAAAAACAAAGTTGTTGAAAACACCTTCCAACCGAATATTCATGTGTTTGGAAAATAAGAAGATTGGTAAGGTACTGTTTTCTATCAGATTGCAAGCTGCGCATACTATCCCAGTGTTGTGCAGCTTCATTCTTCACCTTTCCGAAGCAGCCGCTCTCTCAGGCTCCCGGAGGCGAAGAAGCGGCTTCTTCGAGTAAAGGCAATTGCACCCGTCACAGTGCACTCCAGTGCGGCGGCTTCTGCCGAAATGTGCCCGGGACCGGTGCTTAGCTCCGGGGAGATCCGTACTTTCGTCTTTATGGACTTTTGTGGCCTACATCATTGCAGAAAGGTTTTCCACTACGTTAGGCAAAGAGAAACTGTGCCAGCACAGAAAACATCTCCCATCGTGTTTTACATGTTGCAGAGAGCTCTGCAGCAGTTTATGCACGAAGAAAAAGAAAGTTGTTGAAAACACCTTCCAACGGAATGTTCACATGTCTGGAATTGGTAGGACAGTGGTAAGGTACTGCTTTCTATCAGTTTGCAAGCTGCGCACACTATCCCAGTGTTGTGCAGCTTCATTGTTCACCATTCCGAAGCAGCCGCACTCTCCAGCTGCCGGAGGCGAAGATGCGGCTTCTTCGAGCAAAGACGATTGCGCCGGTCACAGTGCGCTGCAGTGCGGCAGCTTCTGCCGGAATGTGCCCGGGACCGGCGCTTAGCTCCGGGGAGCTCCGTATCCTTCGTCTTTAGCGACTTTTGTGGCCTACATCATTGCTGAAAGGTTTTCCACTACGTTAGGCAAGGAGAAACTGTGCCAGCACAGAAAACATCTCCCATCGTGTTTTACATGTTGCAGAGAGCTCTGCTGAAGTTTATGAACGAAGAAAAAGAAAGTTGTTGAAAACACCTTCCAACCGAATGTTCATGTGTTTGGAAAAGGTAGGACAGTGGTAAGGTACTGCTTTCTATCAGTTTGCAAGCTGCGCACACTATCCCAGTGTTGTGCAGCTTCATTCTTCACCATTCCGAAGCAGCCGCACTCTCCAGCTGCCGGAGGCGAAGATGCGGCTTCTTCGAGCAAAGGCGATTGCGCCGGACACAGTGCGCTGCGGTGCGGCAGCTTCTGCCGGAATGTGCCCGGGACCGGCGCTTAGCTCCGGGGACCTCCGTATCCTTCGTCTTTAGCGTCTTTTGTCGTCTACATCATTGCAGAAAGGTTTTCCGCTATGTCTGGCATGGAGAAACTGTGCCAGCACAGAAAACATCTCCCATCGTGTTTTATATGTTGAAGAGAGCTCTGCTGAAGTTTATGCACGAAGAAAAAGAAAGTTGTCCAAAACACCTTCCAATCGAATGTTCATGTGTTTGGAAAAGGTAGGAGAGAAGTAAGGTACTGTTTTGGATCAGTTTGCAAGCTGCGCACACTATCCCAGTGTTGTGCAGCTTCATTCTTCACCTGTCTGAAGCAGCCACTGTCTTCGGCTCCTGGAGGCGAAGAGGCTTCTTCGCGCAAAGGCGATTGTGCCGGTCACTGTGCACTCCAGTGCGCCGGCTACTGACGAGATGTGCACCGGGACCGGCGCTTAGCTCCGGGGAGCTCCGTATCCTTCGTCTTTAGCGTCTTTTGTCGTCTACATCATTGCAGAAAGGTTTTCCACTATGTCTGGCAAGGAGAAACTCTGCCAGCACAGAAAACATCTTCCATCGTGTTTTACATGTTGCAGAGAGCTCTGCAGAAGTTTATGCACGAAGAAAGAGAAGGTTGTTGAGAGCACCTTCCAACTGATTGGTCATGTGTTTGGAAAAGGTAGGAGAGTGGTAAGGTACTGTTTTCTATCAGTTTGCAAGCTGCGCACACTATCCCAGTGTTGTGCAGCTTCATTCTTCACCATTCCGAAGCAGCCGCACTCTCCAGCTGCCGGAGGCGAAGATGCGGCTTCTTCGAGCAAAGGCGATTGCGCCGGACACAGTGCGCTGCGGTGCGGCAGCTTCTGCCGGAATGTGCCCGGGACCGGCGCTTAGCTCCGGGGAGCTCCGTATCCTTCGTCTTTAGCGTCTTTTGTCGTCTACATCATTGCAGAAAGGTTTTCCACTATGTTAGGCAAGGAGAAATTGTGCCAGCAGAGAAAACATCTCCCATCGTGTTTTACATGTTCCAGAGAGCTCTACAGAGTGTGTTGCAAGACGAAAAACCAAGTTGTCCAAAACACCTTCCAAACGAATGTTCATGTGTTTGGAAAAGGTAGGAAAGTGGTAAGGTACTGTTTTCTATCAGTTTGCAAGCTGTGCACACTATCCCAGTGTTGTGCAGCTTCATTCTTCACCTTTCCAAAGAAGCCGCTCTCTCCGGCTTCCGGACGCGAAGAAGCGGCTTCTTCGCGCAAAGGCAATTGTTCCGGTCACAGTGCTACGAAGTGCGGCGGCTTCTGACGAATTGTGCCAGGCACCGGGGCTATGTCCGGGACATCCGTGCCTTTTTCTTCTGGACTTCTCTGGTCAACATCATGGCAAAAATCTTTTCCAATATGTCTGGCAAGGAGAAACTGTGCCAACACAGAAAACATCTCCCATCGTGTTTTAAATGTTGCAGAGAGCTCTACAGAGTGTGTTGCAAGAAGAAAAACAAAATTGTCCAAAACACCTTCCAATCGAATGTTCATGTGTTTGGAAAAGGTAGACGACTGTAAGGTACTGTTTTCTATCAGTATGCAAGATGCGCACACTATCCCAGTGTTGTGCAGCTTCATTCTTCACCTGTCTTAGGCAGCCACTTTCTTCGGCTCCCGGAGGCGAAGAAGCGGCTTCTTCGCGCAAAGGCGATTGTACCGGTCACTGTGCACTCCATTGCGGCGGCTTCTTCTGAAATGTGCCCGGGATTGGGGCATAGCTCCGGGGATCTCCGTACTTTCGTCTTTCTGGACTTTTGTGGCCTACATCATTGCAGAAAGGTTTTCCACTATGTTAAGCAAGGAGAAACTGTGCCAGCACAGAAAACATCTCCCATCGTGTTTTACATGTTGCAGAGAGCTCTGCTGAAGTTTATGCACGAAGAAAAAGAAAGTTGTTGAAAACACCTTCCAACTAAATGTTCATGTGTTTGGAAAAGGTAGGAGAGTGGTAAGGTACTGTTTTCTATCAGTTTGCAAGCTGCGCACACTATCCCAGTGTTGTGCAGCTTCATTCTTCACCTTTCCGAAGTAGCCGCACACTCCAGCTGCCGGAGGCGAAGATGCGGCTTCTTCGAGCAAAGGCAATTGCACCCGTCACAGTGCACTCCAGTGCGGCGGCTTCTGACGAAATGTGCCCGGGACCTGCGCTTAGCTCCGGGGACCTCCGTACTTTCTTCTTTCCAGACTTTTGTGGCCTACGTCATTGCAGAAAGGTTTTCCACTATGTTAAGCAAGGAGAAACTGTGCCAGCAGAGAAAACATCTCCCATCGTGTTTTACATGTTGCAGAGAGCTCTGCAGAAGTTTATGCACGAATAAAATAAAGTTGTCCAAAACACCTTCCAACAGAATGTTCATGTGTTTGGAAAAGGTAGGAGAGTGGTAAGGTACGGTTATCTATCAGTCTGCAAGCTGCGCACACTATCCCAGTGTTTTGCAGCTTCATTCTCACCTTACCGAAGCTACTGGTCTCTCCGGCTCCCGGAGGCGAAGAAGCGGCTTCTTCGCGCAAAGGCGATTGTACCAGTCACTGTGCACTCCAGTGCGGCGGCTACTGACGAAATGGGCCCGGGACCGGGGCATAGCTCCTGGGAGCTCTGTATGCTTCGTCTTTAGCATCATTTTTTAATCTACATCATTGCAGAAAGGTTTTCCACTATGTTAAGCAAGGAGAAACTGTGCCAGCACAGAAAACATCTCCCATCGTGTTTTACATGTTGAAGAGAACTCTATAGAAGTTTATGCACGAAGAAAAAGAAAGTTGTCCAAAACTCTTCCAACCGAATGTTCATGTGTTTGGAAAAGGTAGGACAGTGGTAAGCTACGGTTATCTATCAGTTTGCAAGCTGCGCACACTATCCCAGTGTTGTGCAGCTTCATTCTCACCCTTCCGAAGCTACTGGTCTCTCCGGCTCCCGGATGCGAAGAAGCGGCTTCTTCGCTCAAAGGCGATTGTACCGGTCACTGTGCACTCCAGTGCGGCGGCTTCTTCTGAAATGTGCCCGGGACCGGGGCATAGCTCCGGGGAGCTCTGTATGCTTCGTCTTTAGCATCATTTTTGGTCTACATCATTGCAGAAAGGTTTTCCACTATGTCTGGCATGGAGAAACTGTGCCAGCACAGAAAACATCTCCCATCGTGTTTTATATGTTGAAGAGAGCTCTGCTGAAGTTTATGCACGAAGAAAAAGAAAGTTGTCCAAAACACCTTCCAATCGAATGTTCATGTGTTTGGAAAAGGTAGGAGAGAAGTAAGGTACTGTTTTGGATCAGTTTGCAAGCTGCGCACACTATCCCAGTGTTGTGCAGCTTCATTCTTCACCTGTCTGAAGCAGCCACTGTCTTCGGCTCCTGGAGGCGAAGAGGCTTCTTCGCGCAAAGGCGATTGTGCCGGTCACTGTGCACTCCAGTGCGCCGGCTACTGACGAGATGTGCACCGGGACCGGCGCTTAGTTTCGGGGAGATCCGTACTTTCGTCTTTAGCGTCATTTTTGGTCTACATCATTGCAGAAAGGTTTTCCACTACGTTAGGCAAGGAGAAACTCTGCCAGCACAGAAAACATCTTCCATGGTGTTTTACATCTTGCAGAGAGCTCTGCAGAAGTTTATGCACGAAGAAAGAGAAGGTTGTTGAAAGCACCTTCCAACTGATTGGTCATGTGTTTGGAAAAGGTAGGACAGTGGTAAGGTACTGTTTTCTATCAGTTTGCAAGATGCGCACACTATCCCAGTGTTGTGCAGCTTCATTCTTCACCTGTCTGAAGCAGCCACTCTCTTCGGCTCCTGGAGGCGAAGAAGCGGCTTCTTCGAGCAAAGGCGATTGTGCCGGTCACAGTGCACTCCAGTGCGGCGGCTACTGACGAAATGTGCCCGGGACCGGCGCGCTTAGTTTCGGGGAGCCCGTACTTTCGTCTTTAGCGTCATTTTTGGTCTACATCATTGCAGAAAGGTTTTCCACTATGTTAAGCAAGGAGAAACTGTGCCAGCACAGAAAACATCTCCCATCGTGTTTTACATGTTGCAGAGAGCTCTGCTGAAGTTTATGCACGAAGAAAAAGAAAGTTGTCCAGAACACCTTCCAACGGAATGTTCATATGTTTGGAAAAGGTAGCAAAGTGGTAAGGTACTGCTTTCTATTAGATTGCAAGATGCGCACACTATCCCAGTGTTGTGCAGCTTCATTCTTCACCATTCCGAAGCAGCCGCTCTTTTGGGCTCCCGGAGGCGAAGAAGCGGCTTCTTCGAGCAAAGGCGATTGTGCCGGTCACTGTGCTCTGCAGTGCGGCGGCTTCTGACAAAATGTGCCCGGGACCAGCACTTAGCTCCGGGGAGCTCCGTATCCTTCGTCTTTCCAGACTTTTGTGGTCTACATCATTGCAGAATGGTTTTCCACTATGTTAAGCAAGGAGAAACTGTGCCAGCACGGAAAACATCGCCCATCGTGTTTTACATTTTGAAGAGAGCTCTGCAGAAGTTTATGCACGAAGAAAAAGAAAGTTGTCCAAAACACCTTCATTAAAAATGTTCATGTGTTTGGAAAAGGTAGGACAGTGGTAAGGTACTGTTTTCTATCAGATTGCAAGCTGTGCACACAATCCCAGGGTTGTGCAGCTTCATTCTTCACCTTTCCGAAGTAGCCGCTCTCTCCGGCTTCCGGAGGCGAAGAAGCGGCTTCTTCGAGCAAAGGCGATTGCGCCGGTCACAGTGCGCTGCAGTGCGGCAGCTTCTGCCGGAATGTGCCCGGGACAGGCGGTTAGCTCCGGGTACATCCATACAATCTTCTTTCTGGACTTTTGTGGTCTACATCATGCAAAAAACATTTCCCCTATGTCTGGCAAGGAGACACTGTGCCAACACAGAAAACATCTCCCTTCTTGTTTTACATGTTGCAGAGAGCTCTGCAGAAGTTTAAGCACGAAGAAAAAGAAAGTTGTGCAAAACACCTTCCAATGGCATGTTCATGTGTTTGTAAAAGGTAGGACAGTGGTAAGGTACTGTTTTCTAGCAGTTTGCAAGCTGCGCACACTATCCCAGTGTTGTGCAGCTTCATTCTTCACCTTTCCGAAGCAGCCGCTCTTTTGGGCTCCCGGAGGCGAAGAAGCGGCTTCTTCGAGCAAAGGCGATTGTTCCGGTCACTGTGCTCTGCAGTGCGGCGACTTCTGACAAAATGTTCCCGGGACCAGCACTTAGCTCCGGGGAGCTCCGTATCCTTCGTCTTTCCAGACTTTTGTGGTCTACATCATTGCAGAATGGTTTTCCACTATGTCTGGCAAGGAAAAATTGTGCCAGCACAGAAAACATCTCCCATCGTGTTTTATATGTTGTAGAGAGCTCTGCAGAAGTTTATGCAGGAAGAAAAAGAAAGTTGTCCAAAACACCTTCCTTAAAAATGTTCATGTGTTTGGAAAAGGTAGGAGAGTGGTAAGGTACTGCTTTGGATCTGTTTGCAAGCTGCGCACACTATCCCAGTGTTGTGCAGCTTTATTCTCACCTGTCGGAAGCAGCCACTTTCTTGGGCTCCTGGAGGCGAAGAGGCTTCTTCGCGCAAAGGCGATTGTACCGGTCACTGTGCTCTGCAGTGCGGCGGCATCTGTCGAAATATGCCCGGGACCGGCGCTTAGCTCCGGGGACCTCCGTACTTTCGTCTTTCTGGACTTTTGTGGCCTACATCATTGCAGAAAGGTTTTCCACTACGTTAGGCAAGGAGAAACTGTGCCAGCACAGAAAACATCTCCCATCGTGTTTTACATGTTGAAGAGAACTCTATAGATGTTTATGCACGAAGAAAAAGAAAGTTGTCCAAAACTCTTCCAACCGAATGTTCATGCGTTTGGAAAAGGTAGGATAGTGGTAAGCTACGGTTATCTATCAGTTTGCAAGCTGCGCACACTATCCCAGTGTTGTGCAGCTTCATTCTCACCCTTCCGAAGCTACTGGTCTCTCCGGCTCCCGGATGCGAAGAAGCGGCTTCTTCGCTCAAAGGCGATTGTACCGGTCACTGTGCACTCCAGTGCGGCGGCTTCTTCTGAAATGTGCCCGGGACCGGGGCATAGCTCCGGGGAGCTCTGTATGCTTCGTCTTTAGCATCATTTTTGGTCTACATCATTGCAGAAAGGTTTTCCACTATGTCTGGCATGGAGAAACTGTGCCAGCACAGAAAACATCTCCCATCGTGTTTTATATGTTGAAGAGAGCTCTGCTGAAGTTTATGCACGAAGAAAAAGAAAGTTGTCCAAAACACCTTCCAATCGAATGTTCATGTGTTTGGAAAAGGTAGGAGAGAAGTAAGGTACTGTTTTGGATCAGTTTGCAAGCTGCGCACACTATCCCAGTGTTGTGCAGCTTCATTCTTCACCTGTCTGAAGCAGCCACTGTCTTCGGCTCCTGGAGGCGAAGAGGCTTCTTCGCGCAAAGGCGATTGTGCCGGTCACTGTGCACTCCAGTGCGCCGGCTACTGACGAGATGTGCACCGGGACCGGCGCTTAGTTTCGGGGAGATCCGTACTTTCGTCTTTAGCGTCATTTTTGGTCTACATCATTGCAGAAAGGTTTTCCACTACGTTAGGCAAGGAGAAACTCTGCCAGCACAGAAAACATCTTCCATGGTGTTTTACATCTTGCAGAGAGCTCTGCAGAAGTTTATGCACGAAGAAAGAGAAGGTTGTTGAAAGCACCTTCCAACTGATTGGTCATGTGTTTGGAAAAGGTAGGACAGTGGTAAGGTACTGTTTTCTATCAGTTTGCAAGATGCGCACACTATCCCAGTGTTGTGCAGCTTCATTCTTCACCTGTCTGAAGCAGCCACTCTCTTCGGCTCCTGGAGGCGAAGAAGCGGCTTCTTCGAGCAAAGGCGATTGTGCCGGTCACAGTGCACTCCAGTGCGGCGGCTACTGACGAAATGTGCCCGGGACCGGCGCGCTTAGTTTCGGGGAGCTCCGTACTTTGGTCTTTAGCGTCATTTTTGGTCTACATCATTGCAGAAAGGTTTTCCACTATGTTAAGCAAGGAGAAACTGTGCCAGCACAGAAAACATCTCCCATCGTGTTTTACATGTTGCAGAGAGCTCTGCTGAAGTTTATGCACGAAGAAAAAGAAAGTTGTCCAGAACACCTTCCAACGGAATGTTCATATGTTTGGAAAAGGTAGCAAAGTGGTAAGGTACTGCTTTCTATTAGATTGCAAGATGCGCACACTATCCCAGTGTTGTGCAGCTTCATTCTTCACCATTCCGAAGCAGCCGCTCTTTTGGGCTCCCGGAGGCGAAGAAGCGGCTTCTTCGAGCAAAGGCGATTGTGCCGGTCACTGTGCTCTGCAGTGCGGCGGCTTCTGACAAAATGTGCCCGGGACCAGCACTTAGCTCCGGGGAGCTCCGTATCCTTCGTCTTTCCAGACTTTTGTGGTCTACATCATTGCAGAATGGTTTTCCACTATGTTAAGCAAGGAGAAACTGTGCCAGCACGGAAAACATCGCCCATCGTGTTTTACATTTTGAAGAGAGCTCTGCAGAAGTTTATGCACGAAGAAAAAGAAAGTTGTCCAAAACACCTTCATTAAAAATGTTCATGTGTTTGGAAAAGGTAGGACAGTGGTAAGGTACTGTTTTCTATCAGATTGCAAGCTGTGCACACAATCCCAGGGTTGTGCAGCTTCATTCTTCACCTTTCCGAAGTAGCCGCTCTCTCCGGCTTCCGGAGGCGAAGAAGCGGCTTCTTCGAGCAAAGGCGATTGCGCCGGTCACAGTGCGCTGCAGTGCGGCAGCTTCTGCCGGAATGTGCCCGGGACAGGCGGTTAGCTCCGGGTACATCCATACAATCTTCTTTCTGGACTTTTGTGGTCTACATCATGCAAAAAACATTTCCCCTATGTCTGGCAAGGAGACACTGTGCCAACACAGAAAACATCTCCCTTCTTGTTTTACATGTTGCAGAGAGCTCTGCAGAAGTTTAAGCACGAAGAAAAAGAAAGTTGTGCAAAACACCTTCCAATGGCATGTTCATGTGTTTGTAAAAGGTAGGACAGTGGTAAGGTACTGTTTTCTAGCAGTTTGCAAGCTGCGCACACTATCCCAGTGTTGTGCAGCTTCATTCTTCACCTTTCCGAAGCAGCCGCTCTTTTGGGCTCCCGGAGGCGAAGAAGCGGCTTCTTCGAGCAAAGGCGATTGTGCCGGTCACTGTGCTCTGCAGTGCGGCGACTTCTGACAAAATGTTCCCGGGACCAGCACTTAGCTCCGGGGAGCTCCGTATCCTTCGTCTTTCCAGACTTTTGTGGTCTACATCATTGCAGAATGGTTTTCCACTATGTCAGGCAAGGAAAAATTGTGCCAGCACAGAAAACATCTCCCATCGTGTTTTATATGTTGTAGAGAGCTCTGCAGAAGTTTATGCAGGAAGAAAAAGAAAGTTGTCCAAAACACCTTCCTTAAAAATGTTCATGTGTTTGGAAAAGGTAGGAGAGTGGTAAGGTACTGCTTTGGATCTGTTTGCAAGCTGCGCACACTATCCCAGTGTTGTGCAGCTTTATTCTCACCTGTCGGAAGCAGCCACTTTCTTGGGCTCCTGGAGGCGAAGAGGCTTCTTCGCGCAAAGGCGATTGTACCGGTCACTGTGCTCTGCAGTGCGGCGGCATCTGTCGAAATATGCCCGGGACCGGCGCTTAGCTCCGGGGACCTCCGTACTTTCGTCTTTCTGGACTTTTGTGGCCTACATCATTGCAGAAAGGTTTTCCACTATGTTAGGCAAGGAGAAACTGTGCCAGCACAGAAAACATCTCCCATCGTGTTTTACATGTTGCAGAGAGCTCTGCTGAAGTTTATGAACGAAGAAAAAGAAAGTTGTTGAAAACACCTTCCAACCGAATGTTCATGTGTTTGGAAAAGGTAGGAGAATGGTAAGGTACTGCTTTCTATCAGTTTACAAGCTGCGCACACTATCCCAGTGTTGTGCAGCTTCATTCTTCACCTGTCTGAAGCAGCCACTGTCTTCGGCTCCTGGAGGCGAAAAGGCTTCTTCGCGCAAAGGCGATTGTGCCGGTCACAGTGCACTCCAGTGCGGCGGCTACTGACGAAATGTGCCCGGGACCGGCGCGCTTAGTTTCGGGGAGCTCCGTACTTTGGTCTTTAGCGTCATTTTTGGTCTACATCATTGCAGAAAGGTTTTCCACTATGTTAGGCAAGGAGAAACTGTGCCAGCACAGAAAACATCTCCCATCGTGTTTTATATGTTGAAGAGAGCTCTACAGAAGTTTATGCACGAAGAAAAACAAAGTTGTTGAAAACACCTTCCAACCGAATATTCATGTGTTTGGAAAATAAGAAGGTTGGTAAGGTACTGTTTTCTATCAGATTGCAAGCTGCGCATACTATCCCAGTGTTGTGCAGCTTCATTCTTCACCTTTCCGAAGCAGCCGCTCTCTCAGGCTCCCGGAGGCGAAGAAGCGGCTTCTTCGAGTAAAGGCAATTGCACCCGTCACAGTGCACTCCAGTGCGGCGGCTTCTGCCGAAATGTGCCCGGGACCGGTGCTTAGCTCCGGGGAGATCCGTACTTTCGTCTTTATGGACTTTTGTGGCCTACATCATTGCAGAAAGGTTTTCCACTACGTTAGGCAAAGAGAAACTGTGCCAGCACAGAAAACATCTCCCATCGTGTTTTACATGTTGCAGAGAGCTCTGCAGCAGTTTATGCACGAAGAAAAAGAAAGTTGTTGAAAACACCTTCCAACGGAATGTTCATATGTCTGGAATTGGTAGGACAGTGGTAAGGTACTGCTTTCTATCAGTTTGCAAGCTGCGCACATTATCCCAGTGTTGTGCAGCTTCATTCTTCACCATTCCGAAGCAGCCGCACTCTCCAGCTGCCGGAGGCGAAGATGCGGCTTCTTCGAGCAAAGACGATTGCGCCGGTCACAGTGCGCTGCAGTGCGGCAGCTTCTGCCGGAATGTGCCCGGGACCGGCGCTTAGCTCCGGGGAGCTCCGTATCCTTCGTCTTTAGCGACTTTTGTGGCCTACATCATTGCTGAAAGGTTTTCCACTACGTTAGGCAAGGAGAAACTGTGCCAGCACAGAAAACATCTCCCATCGTGTTTTACATGTTGCAGAGAGCTCTGCTGAAGTTTATGAACGAAGAAAAAGAAAGTTGTTGAAAACACCTTCCAACCGAATGTTCATGTGTTTGGAAAAGGTAGGACAGTGGTAAGGTACTGCTTTCTATCAGTTTGCAAGCTGCGCACACTATCCCAGTGTTGTGCAGCTTCATTCTTCACCATTCCGAAGCAGCCGCACTCTCCAGCTGCCGGAGGCGAAGATGCGGCTTCTTCGAGCAAAGGCGATTGCGCCGGACACAGTGCGCTGCGGTGCGGCAGCTTCTGCCGGAATGTGCCCGGGACCGGCGCTTAGCTCCGGGGAGCTCCGTATCCTTCGTCTTTAGCGTCTTTTGTCGTCTACATCATTGCAGAAAGGTTTTCCGCTATGTCTGGCAAGGAGAAACTGTGCCAGCACAGAAAACATCTCCCATCGTGTTTTATATGTTGAAGAGAGCTCTGCTGAAGTTTATGCACGAAGAAAAAGAAAGTTGTCCAAAACACCTTCCAATCGAATGTTCATGTGTTTGGAAAAGGTAGGAGAGAAGTAAGGTACTGTTTTGGATCAGTTTGCAAGCTGCGCACACTATCCCAGTGTTGTGCAGCTTCATTCTTCACCTGTCTGAAGCAGCCACTGTCTTCGGCTCCTGGAGGCGAAGAGGCTTCTTCGCGCAAAGGCGATTGTGCCGGTCACTGTGCACTCCAGTGCGCCGGCTACTGACGAGATGTGCACCGGGACCGGCGCTTAGCTCCGGGGAGCTCCGTATCCTTCGTCTTTAGCGTCTTTTGTCGTCTACATCATTGCAGAAAGGTTTTCCACTATGTCTGGCAAGGAGAAACTCTGCCAGCACAGAAAACATCTTCCATCGTGTTTTACATGTTGCAGAGAGCTCTGCAGAAGTTTATGCACGAAGAAAGAGAAGGTTGTTGAGAGCACCTTCCAACTGATTGGTCATGTGTTTGGAAAAGGTAGGAGAGTGGTAAGGTACTGTTTTCTATCAGTTTGCAAGCTGCGCACACTATCCCAGTGTTGTGCAGCTTCATTCTTCACCATTCCGAAGCAGCCGCACTCTCCAGCTGCCGGAGGCGAAGATGCGGCTTCTTCGAGCAAAGGCGATTGCGCCGGACACAGTGCGCTGCGGTGCGGCAGCTTCTGCCGGAATGTGCCCGGGACCGGCGCTTAGCTCCGGGGAGCTCCGTATCCTTCGTCTTTAGCGTCTTTTGTCGTCTACATCATTGCAGAAAGGTTTTCCACTATGTTAGGCAAGGAGAAATTGTGCCAGCAGAGAAAACATCTCCCATCGTGTTTTACATGTTCCAGAGAGCTCTACAGAGTGTGTTGCAAGACGAAAAACCAAGTTGTCCAAAACACCTTCCAAACGAATGTTCATGTGTTTGGAAAAGGTAGGAAAGTGGTAAGGTACTGTTTTCTATCAGTTTGCAAGCTGTGCACACTATCCCAGTGTTGTGCAGCTTCATTCTTCACCTTTCCAAAGAAGCCGCTCTCTCCGGCTTCCGGACGCGAAGAAGCGGCTTCTTCGCGCAAAGGCAATTGTTCCGGTCACAGTGCTACGAAGTGCGGCGGCTTCTGACGAATTGTGCCAGGCACCGGGGCTATGTCCGGGACATCCGTGCCTTTTTCTTCTGGACTTCTCTGGTCAACATCATGGCAAAAATCTTTTCCAATATGTCTGGCAAGGAGAAACTGTGCCAACACAGAAAACATCTCCCATCGTGTTTTAAATGTTGCAGAGAGCTCTACAGAGTGTGTTGCAAGAAGAAAAACAAAATTGTCCAAAACACCTTCCAATCGAATGTTCATGTGTTTGGAAAAGGTAGACGACTGTAAGGTACTGTTTTCTATCAGTATGCAAGATGCGCACACTATCCCAGTGTTGTGCAGCTTCATTCTTCACCTGTCTTAGGCAGCCACTTTCTTCGGCTCCCGGAGGCGAAGAAGCGGCTTCTTCGCGCAAAGGCGATTGTACCGGTCACTGTGCACTCCATTGCGGCGGCTTCTTCTGAAATGTGCCCGGGATTGGGGCATAGCTCCGGGGATCTCCGTACTTTCGTCTTTCTGGACTTTTGTGGCCTACATCATTGCAGAAAGGTTTTCCACTATGTTAAGCAAGGAGAAACTGTGCCAGCACAGAAAACATCTCCCATCGTGTTTTACATGTTGCAGAGAGCTCTGCTGAAGTTTATGCACGAAGAAAAAGAAAGTTGTTGAAAACACCTTCCAACTAAATGTTCATGTGTTTGGAAAAGGTAGGAGAGTGGTAAGGTACTGTTTTCTATCAGTTTGCAAGCTGCGCACACTATCCCAGTGTTGTGCAGCTTCATTCTTCACCTTTCCGAAGTAGCCGCACACTCCAGCTGCCGGAGGCGAAGATGCGGCTTCTTCGAGCAAAGGCAATTGCACCCGTCACAGTGCACTCCAGTGCGGCGGCTTCTGACGAAATGTGCCCGGGACCTGCGCTTAGCTCCGGGGACCTCCGTACTTTCATCTTTCCAGACTTTTGTGGCCTACGTCATTGCAGAAAGGTTTTCCACTATGTTAAGCAAGGAGAAACTGTGCCAGCAGAGAAAACATCTCCCATCGTGTTTTACATGTTGCAGAGAGCTCTGCAGAAGTTTATGCACGAATAAAATAAAAGTTGTCCAAAACACCTTCCAACAGAATGTTCATGTGTTTGGAAAAGGTAGGAGAGTGGTAAGGTACGGTTATCTATCAGTCTGCAAGCTGCGCACACTATCCCAGTGTTTTGCAGCTTCATTCTCACCTTACCGAAGCTACTGGTCTCTCCGGCTCCCGGAGGCGAAGAAGCGGCTTCTTCGCGCAAAGGCGATTGTACCGGTCACTGTGCACTCCAGTGCGGCGGCTACTGACGAAATGGGCCCGGGACCGGGGCATAGCTCCTGGGAGCTCTGTATGCTTCGTCTTTAGCATCATTTTTTAATCTACATCATTGCAGAAAGGTTTTCCACTATGTTAAGCAAGGAGAAACTGTGCCAGCACAGAAAACATCTCCCATCGTGTTTTACATGTTGAAGAGAACTCTATAGAAGTTTATGCACGAAGAAAAAGAAAGTTGTCCAAAACTCTTCCAACCGAATGTTCATGTGTTTGGAAAAGGTAGGACAGTGGTAAGCTACGGTTATCTATCAGTTTGCAAGCTGCGCACACTATCCCAGTGTTGTGCAGCTTCATTCTCACCCTTCCGAAGCTACTGGTCTCTCCGGCTCCCGGATGCGAAGAAGCGGCTTCTTCGCTCAAAGGCGATTGTACCGGTCACTGTGCACTCCAGTGCGGCGGCTTCTTCTGAAATGTGCCCGGGACCGGGGCATAGCTCCGGGGAGCTCTGTATGCTTCGTCTTTAGCATCATTTTTGGTCTACATCATTGCAGAAAGGTTTTCCACTATGTCTGGCATGGAGAAACTGTGCCAGCACAGAAAACATCTCCCATCGTGTTTTATATGTTGAAGAGAGCTCTGCTGAAGTTTATGCACGAAGAAAAAGAAAGTTGTCCAAAACACCTTCCAATCGAATGTTCATGTGTTTGGAAAAGGTAGGAGAGAAGTAAGGTACTGTTTTCTATCAGTTTGCAAGCTGCGCACACTATCCCAGTGTTGTGCAGCTTCATTCTTCACCTGTCTGAAGCAGCCACTGTCTTCGGCTCCTGGAGGCGAAGAGGCTTCTTCGCGCAAAGGCGATTGTGCCGGTCACTGTGCACTCCAGTGCGCCGGCTACTGACGAGATGTGCACCGGGACCGGCGCTTAGTTTCGGGGAGATCCGTACTTTCGTCTTTAGCGTCATTTTTGGTCTACATCATTGCAGAAAGGTTTTCCACTACGTTAGGCAAGGAGAAACTCTGCCAGCACAGAAAACATCTTCCATGGTGTTTTACATCTTGCAGAGAGCTCTGCAGAAGTTTATGCACGAAGAAAGAGAAGGTTGTTGAAAGCACCTTCCAACTGATTGGTCATGTGTTTGGAAAAGGTAGGACAGTGGTAAGGTACTGTTTTCTATCAGTTTGCAAGATGCGCACACTATCCCAGTGTTGTGCAGCTTCATTCTTCACCTGTCTGAAGCAGCCGCTCTCTCAGGCTCCCGGAGGCGAAGAAGCGGCTTCTTCGAGTAAAGGCAATTGCACCCGTCACAGTGCACTCCAGTGCGGCGGCTTCTGCCGAAATGTGCCCGGGACCGGTGCTTAGCTCCGGGGAGATCCGTACTTTCGTCTTTATGGTCTTTTGTGGCCTACATCATTGCAGAAAGGTTTTCCACTACGTTAGGCAAAGAGAAACTGTGCCAGCACAGAAAACATCTCCCATCGTGTTTTACATGTTGCAGAGAGCTCTGCAGCAGTTTATGCACGAAGAAAAAGAAAGTTGTTGAAAACACCTTCCAACGGAATGTTCATATGTCTGGAATTGGTAGGACAGTGGTAAGGTACTGCTTTCTATCAGTTTGCAAGCTGCGCACACTATCCCAGTGTTGTGCAGCTTCATTGTTCACCATTCCGAAGCAGCCGCACTCTCCAGCTGCCGGAGGCGAAGATGCGGCTTCTTCGAGCAAAGACGATTGCGCCGGTCACAGTGCGCTGCAGTGCGGCAGCTTCTGCCGGAATGTGCCCGGGACCGGCGCTTAGCTCCGGGGAGCTCCGTATCCTTCGTCTTTAGCGACTTTTGTGGCCTACATCATTGCTGAAAGGTTTTCCACTACGTTAGGCAAGGAGAAACTGTGCCAGCACAGAAAACATCTCCCATCGTGTTTTACATGTTGCAGAGAGCTCTGCTGAAGTTTATGAACGAAGAAAAAGAAAGTTGTTGAAAACACCTTCCAACCGAATGTTCATGTGTTTGGAAAAGGTAGGACAGTGGTAAGGTACTGCTTTCTATCAGTTTGCAAGCTGCGCACACTATCCCAGTGTTGTGCAGCTTCATTCTTCACCATTCCGAAGCAGCCGCACTCTCCAGCTGCCGGAGGCGAAGATGCGGCTTCTTCGAGCAAAGGCGATTGCGCCGGACACAGTGCGCTGCGGTGCGGCAGCTTCTGCCGGAATGTGCCCGGGACCGGCGCTTAGCTCCGGGGAGCTCCGTATCCTTCGTCTTTAGCGTCTTTTGTCGTCTACATCATTGCAGAAAGGTTTTCCACTATGTCTGGCAAGGAGAAACTGTGCCAGCACAGAAAACATCTCCCATCGTGTTTTATATGTTGAAGAGAGCTCTGCTGAAGTTTATGCACGAAGAAAAAGAAAGTTGTCCAAAACACCTTCCAATCGAATGTTCATGTGTTTGGAAAAGGTAGGAGAGAAGTAAGGTACTGTTTTGGATCAGTTTGCAAGCTGCGCACACTATCCCAGTGTTGTGCAGCTTCATTCTTCACCTGTCTGAAGCAGCCACTGTCTTCGGCTCCTGGAGGCGAAGAGGCTTCTTCGCGCAAAGGCGATTGTGCCGGTCACTGTGCACTCCAGTGCGCCGGCTACTGACGAGATGTGCACCGGGACCGGCGCTTAGTTTCGGGGAGATCCGTACTTTCGTCTTTAGCGTCATTTTTGGTCTACATCATTGCAGAAAGGTTTTCCACTACGTTAGGCAAGGAGAAACTCTGCCAGCACAGAAAACATCTTCCATCGTGTTTTACATGTTGCAGAGAGCTCTGCAGAAGTTTATGCACGAAGAAAGAGAAGGTTGTTGAGAGCACCTTCCAACTGATTGGTCATGTGTTTGGAAAAGGTAGGAGAGTGGTAAGGTACTGTTTTCTATCAGTTTGCAAGCTGCGCACACTATCCCAGTGTTGTGCAGCTTCATTCTTCACCATTCCGAAGCAGCCGCACTCTCCAGCTGCCGGAGGCGAAGATGCGGCTTCTTCGAGCAAAGGCGATTGCGCCGGACACAGTGCGCTGCGGTGCGGCAGCTTCTGCCGGAATGTGCCCGGGACCGGCGCTTAGCTCCGGGGAGCTCCGTATCCTTCGTCTTTAGCGTCTTTTGTCGTCTACATCATTGCAGAAAGGTTTTCCACTATGTTAGGCAAGGAGAAATTGTGCCAGCAGAGAAAACATCTCCCATCGTGTTTTACATGTTCCAGAGAGCTCTACAGAGTGTGTTGCAAGACGAAAAACCAAGTTGTCCAAAACACCTTCCAAACGAATGTTCATGTGTTTGCAAAAGGTAGGAAAGTGGTAAGGTACTGTTTTCTATCAGTTTGCAAGCTGTGCACACAATCCCAGTGTTGTGCAGCTTCATTCTTCACCTTTCCAAAGAAACCGCTCTCTCCGGCTTCCGGACGCGAAGAAGCGGCTTCTTCGCGCAAAGGCAATTGTTCCGGTCACAGTGCTACGAAGTGCGGCGGCTTCTGACGAATTGTGCCAGGCACCGGGGCTATGTCCGGGACATCCGTGCCTTTTTCTTCTGGACTTCTCTGGTCAACATCATGGCAAAAATCTTTTCCAATATGTCTGGCAAGGAGAAACTGTGCCAACACAGAAAACATCTCCCATCGTGTTTTAAATGTTGCAGAGAGCTCTACAGAGTGTGTTGCAAGAAGAAAAACAAAATTGTCCAAAACACCTTCCAATCGAATGTTCATGTGTTTGGAAAAGGTAGACGACTGTAAGGTACTGTTTTCTATCAGTATGCAAGATGCGCACACTATCCCAGTGTTGTGCAGCTTCATTCTTCACCTGTCTTAGGCAGCCACTTTCTTCGGCTCCCGGAGGCGAAGAAGCGGCTTCTTCGCGCAAAGGCGATTGTACCGGTCACTGTGCACTCCATTGCGGCGGCTTCTTCTGAAATGTGCCCGGGATTGGGGCATAGCTCCGGGGATCTCCGTACTTTCGTCTTTCTGGACTTTTGTGGCCTACATCATTGCAGAAAGGTTTTCCACTATGTTAAGCAAGGAGAAACTGTGCCAGCACAGAAAACATCTCCCATCGTGTTTTACATGTTGCAGAGAGCTCTGCTGAAGTTTATGCACGAAGAAAAAGAAAGTTGTTGAAAACACCTTCCAACTAAATGTTCATGTGTTTGGAAAAGGTAGGAGAGTGGTAAGGTACTGTTTTCTATCAGTTTGCAAGCTGCGCACACTATCCCAGTGTTGTGCAGCTTCATTCTTCACCGTTCCGAAGTAGCCGCACACTCCAGATGCCGGAGGCGAAGATGCGGCTTCTTCGAGCAAAGGCAATTGCACCCGTCACAGTGCACTCCAGTGCGGCGGCTTCTGACGAAATGTGCCCGGGACCTGCGCTTAGCTCCGGGGACCTCCGTACTTTCTTCTTTCCAGACTTTTGTGGCCTACGTCATTGCAGAAAGGTTTTCCACTATGTTAAGCAAGGAGAAACTGTGCCAGCAGAGAAAACATCTCCCATCGTGTTTTACATGTTGCAGAGAGCTCTGCAGAAGTTTATGCACGAATAAAATAAAGTTGTCCAAAACACCTTCCAACAGAATGTTCATGTGTTTGGAAAAGGTAGGAGAGTGGTAAGGTACGGTTATCTATCAGTCTGCAAGCTGCGCACACTATCCCAGTGTTTTGCAGCTTCATTCTCACCTTACCGAAGCTACTGGTCTCTCCGGCTCCCGGAGGCGAAGAAGCGGCTTCTTCGCGCAAAGGCGATTGTACCGGTCACTGTGTACTCCAGTGCGGCGGCTACTGACGAAATGGGCCCGGGACCGGGGCATAGCTCCTGGGAGCTCTGTATGCTTCGTCTTTAGCATCATTTTTTAATCTACATCATTGCAGAAAGGTTTTCCACTATGTTAAGCAAGGAGAAACTGTGCCAGCACAGAAAACATCTCCCATCGTGTTTTACATGTTGAAGAGAACTCTATAGAAGTTTATGCACGAAGAAAAAGAAAGTTGTCCAAAACTCTTCCAACCGAATGTTCATGTGTTTGGAAAAGGTAGGACAGTGGTAAGCTACGGTTATCTATCAGTTTGCAAGCTGCGCACACTATCCCAGTGTTGTGCAGCTTCATTCTTCACCTGTCTGAAGCAGCCACTGTCTTCGGCTCCTGGAGGCGAAGAGGCTTCTTCGCGCAAAGGCGATTGTGCCGGTCACTGTGCACTCCAGTGCTCCGGCTACTGACGAGATGTGCACCGGGACCGGCGCTTAGTTTCGGGGAGATCCGTACTTTCGTCTTTAGCGTCATTTTTGGTCTACATCATTGCAGAAAGGTTTTCCACTACGTTAGGCAAGGAGAAACTCTGCCAGCACAGAAAACATCTTCCATGGTGTTTTACATCTTGCAGAGAGCTCTGCAGAAGTTTATGCACGAAGAAAGAGAAGGTTGTTGAAAGCACCTTCCAACTGATTGGTCATGTGTTTGGAAAAGGTAGGACAGTGGTAAGGTACTGTTTTCTATCAGTTTGCAAGATGCGCACACTATCCCAGTGTTGTGCAGCTTCATTCTTCACCTGTCTGAAGCAGCCACTCTCTTCGGCTCCTGGAGGCGAAGAAGCGGCTTCTTCGCGCAAAGGCGATTGTGCCGGTCACAGTGCACTCCAGTGCGGCGGCTACTGACGAAATGTGCCCGGGACCGGCGCGCTTAGTTTCGGGGAGCCCGTACTTTCGTCTTTAGCGTCATTTTTGGTCTACATCATTGCAGAAAGGTTTTCCACTATGTTAAGCAAGGAGAAACTGTGCCAGCACAGAAAACATCTCCCATCGTGTTTTACATGTTGCAGAGAGCTCTGCTGAAGTTTATGCACGAAGAAAAAGAAAGTTGTCCAAAACACCTTCATTAAAAATGTTCATGTGTTTGGAAAAGGTAGGACAGTGGTAAGGTACTGTTTTCTATCAGTTTGCAAGCTGCGCACACTATCCCAGTGTTGTGCAGCTTCATTCTTCACCTTTCCGAAGCAGCCGCTCTTTTGGGCTCCCGGAGGCGAAGAAGCGGCTTCTTCGAGCAAAGGCGATTGTGCCGGTCACTGTGCTCTGCAGTGCGGCAGCTTCTGACAAAATGTTCCCGGGACCAGCACTTAGCTCCGGGGAGCTCCGTATCCTTCGTCTTTCCAGACTTTTGTGGTCTACATCATTGCAGAATGGTTTTCCACTATGTTAGGCAAGGAAAAATTGTGCCAGCACAGAAAACATCTCCCATCGTGTTTTACATGTTGCAGAGAGCTCTGCTGAAGTTTATGAACGAAGAAAAAGAAAGTTGTTGAAAACACCTTCCAACCGAATGTTCATGTGTTTGGAAAAGGTAGGACAGTGGTAAGGTACTGCTTTCTATCAGTTTGCAAGCTGCGCACACAATCCCAGGGTTGTGCAGCTTCATTCTTCACCTTTCCGAAGTAGCCGCTCTCTCCGGCTTCCGGAGGCGAAGAAGCGGCTTCTTCGAGCAAAGGCGATTGCGCCGGTCACAGTGCGCTGCAGTGCGGCAGCTTCTGCCGGAATGTGCCCGGGACAGGCGGTTAGGTCCGGGTACATCCATACAATCTTCTTTCTGGACTTTTGTGGTCTACATCATTGCAGAAAACATTTCCCCTATGTCTGGCAAGGAGACACTATGCCAACACAGAAAACATCTCCCTTCTTGTTTTACATGTTGCAGAGAGCTCTGCAGAAGTTTAAGCACGAAGAAAAAGAAAGTTGTGCAAAACACCTTCCAATGGCATGTTCATGTGTTTGTAAAAGGTAGGACAGTGGTAAGGTACTGTTTTCTATCAGTTTGCAAGCTGCGCACACTATCCCAGTGTTGTGCAGCTTCATTCTTCACCTTTCCGAAGCAGCCGCTCTTTTGGGCTCCCGGAGGCGAAGAAGCGGCTTCTTCGAGCAAAGGCGATTGTGCCGGTCACTGTGCTCTGCAGTGCGGCGGCTTCTGACAAAATGTGCCCGGGACCAGCACTTAGCTCCGGGGAGCTCCGTATCCTTCGTCTTTCCAGACTTTTGTGGTCTACATCATTGCAGAATGGTTTTCCACTATGTTAGGCAAGGAGAAATTGTGCCAGCACAGAAAACATCGCCCATCGTGTTTTATATGTTGTAGAGAGCTCTGCAGAAGTTTATGCAGGAAGAAAAAGAAAGTTGTCCAAAACACCTTCCTTAAAAATGTTCATGTGTTTGGAAAAGGTAGGAGAGTGGTAAGGTACTGCTTTGGATCTGTTTGCAAGCTGCGCACACTATCCCAGTGTTGTGCAGCTTTATTCTCACCTGTCGGAAGCAGCCACTTTCTTGGGCTCCTGGAGGCGAAGAGGCTTCTTCGCGCAAAGGCGATTGTACCGGTCACTGTGCTCTGCAGTGCGGCGGCATCTGTCGAAATATGCCCGGGACCGGCGCTTAGCTCCGGGGACCTCCGTACTTTCGTCTTTCTGGACTTTTGTGGCCTACATCATTGCAGAAAGGTTTTCCACTATGTTAGGCAAGGAGAAACTGTGCCAGCACAGAAAACATCTCCCATCGTGTTTTACATGTTGCAGAGAGCTCTGCTGAAGTTTATGAACGAAGAAAAAGAAAGCTGTTGAAAACACCTTCCAACCGAATGTTCATGTGTTTGGAAAAGGTAGGAGAATGGTAAGGTACTGCTTTCTATCAGTTTACAAGCTGCGCACACTATCCCAGTGTTGTGCAGCTTCATTCTTCACCTGTCTGAAGCAGCCACTGTCTTCGGCTCCTGGAGGCGAAAAGGCTTCTTCGCGCAAAGGCGATTGTGCCGGTCACAGTGCACTCCAGTGCGGCGGCTACTGACGAAATGTGCCCGGGACCGGCGCGCTTAGTTTCGGGGAGCTCCGTACTTTGGTCTTTAGCGTCATTTTTGGTCTACATCATTGCAGAAAGGTTTTCCACTATGTTAGGCAAGGAGAAACTGTGCCAGCACAGAAAACATCTCCCATCGTGTTTTATATGTTGAAGAGAGCTCTACAGAAGTTTATGCACGAAGAAAAACAAAGTTGTTGAAAACACCTTCCAACCGAATATTCATGTGTTTGGAAAATAAGAAGATTGGTAAGGTACTGTTTTCTATAAGATTGCAAGCTGCGCATACTATCCCAGTGTTGTGCAGCTTCATTCTTCACCTTTCCGAAGCAGCCGCTCTCTCAGGCTCCCGGAGGCGAAGAAGCGGCTTCTTCGAGTAAAGGCAATTGCACCCGTCACAGTGCACTCCAGTGCGGCGGCTTCTGCCGAAATGTGCCCGGGACCGGTGCTTAGCTCCGGGGAGATCCGTACTTTCGTCTTCATGGACTTTTGTGGCCTACATCATTGCAGAAAGGTTTTCCACTACGTTAGGCAAAGAGAAACTGTGCCAGCACAGAAAACATCTCCCATCGTGTTTTACATGTTGCAGAGAGCTCTGCAGCAGTTTATGCACGAAGAAAAAGAAAGTTGTTGAAAACACCTTCCAACGGAATGTTCATATGTCTGGAATTGGTAGGACAGTGGTAAGGTACTGCTTTCTATCAGTTTGCAAGCTGCGCACACTATCCCAGTGTTGTGCAGCTTCATTGTTCACCATTCCGAAGCAGCCGCACTCTCCAGCTGCCGGAGGCGAAGATGCGGCTTCTTCGAGCAAAGACGATTGCGCCGGTCACAGTGCGCTGCAGTGCGGCAGCTTCTGCCGGAATGTGCCCGGGACCGGCGCTTAGCTCCGGGGAGCTCCGTATCCTTCGTCTTTAGCGACTTTTGTGGCCTACATCATTGCTGAAAGGTTTTCCACTACGTTAGGCAAGGAGAAACTGTGCCAGCACAGAAAACATCTCCCATCGTGTTTTACATGTTGCAGAGAGCTCTGCTGAAGTTTATGAACGAAGAAAAAGAAAGTTGTTGAAAACACCTTCCAACCGAATGTTCATGTGTTTGGAAAAGGTAGGACAGTGGTAAGGTACTGCTTTCTATCAGTTTGCAAGCTGCGCACACTATCCCAGTGTTGTGCAGCTTCATTCTTCACCATTCCGAAGCAGCCGCACTCTCCAGCTGCCGGAGGCGAAGATGCGGCTTCTTCGAGCAAAGGCGATTGCGCCGGACACAGTGCGCTGCGGTGCGGCAGCTTCTGCCGGAATGTGCCCGGGACCGGCGCTTAGCTCCGGGGAGCTCCGTATCCTTCGTCTTTAGCGTCTTTTGTCGTCTACATCATTGCAGAAAGGTTTTCCACTATGTCTGGCAAGGAGAAACTGTGCCAGCACAGAAAACATCTCCCATCGTGTTTTATATGTTGAAGAGAGCTCTGCTGAAGTTTATGCACGAAGAAAAAGAAAGTTGTCCAAAACACCTTCCAATCGAATGTTCATGTGTTTGGAAAAGGTAGGAGAGAAGTAAGGTACTGTTTTGGATCAGTTTGCAAGCTGCGCACACTATCCCAGTGTTGTGCAGCTTCATTCTTCACCTGTCTGAAGCAGCCACTGTCTTCGGCTCCTGGAGGCGAAGAGGCTTCTTCGCGCAAAGGCGATTGTGCCGGTCACTGTGCACTCCAGTGCGCCGGCTACTGACGAGATGTGCACCGGGACCGGCGCTTAGTTTCGGGGAGATCCGTACTTTCGTCTTTAGCGTCATTTTTGGTCTACATCATTGCAGAAAGGTTTTCCACTACGTTAGGCAAGGAGAAACTCTGCCAGCACAGAAAACATCTTCCATGGTGTTTTACATCTTGCAGAGAGCTCTGCAGAAGTTTATGCACGAAGAAAGAGAAGGTTGTTGAAAGCACCTTCCAACTGATTGGTCATGTGTTTGGAAAAGGTAGGACAGTGGTAAGGTACTGTTTTCTATCAGTTTGCAAGCTGCGCACACTATCCCAGTGTTGTGCAGCTTCATTCTTCACCTGTCTGAAGCAGCCACTCTCTTCGGCTCCTGGAGGCGAAGAAGCGGCTTCTTCGCGCAAAGGCGATTGTGCCGGTCACAGTGCACTCCAGTGCGGCGGCTACTGACGAAATGTGCCCGGGACCGGCGCGCTTAGTTTCGGGGAGCCCGTACTTTCGTCTTTAGCGTCATTTTTGGTCTACATCATTGCAGAAAGGTTTTCCACTATGTTAAGCAAGGAGAAACTGTGCCAGCACAGAAAACATCTCCCATCGTGTTTTACATGTTGCAGAGAGCTCTGCTGAAGTTTATGCACGAAGAAAAAGAAAGTTGTCCAGAACACCTTCCAACGGAATGTTCATATGTTTGGAAAAGGTAGCAAAGTGGTAAGGTACTGCTTTCTATCAGATTGCAAGATGCGCACACTATCCCAGTGTTGTGCAGCTTCATTCTTCACCATTCCGAAGCAGCCGCTCTTTTGGGCTCCCGGAGGCGAAGAAGCGGCTTCTTCGAGCAAAGGCGATTGTGCGGGTCACTGTGCTCTGCAGTGCGGCGGCTTCTGACAAAATGTGCCCGGGACCAGCACTTAGCTCCGGGGAGCTCCGTATCCTTCGTCTTTCCAGACTTTTGTGGTCTACATCATTGCAGAATTGTTTTCCAGTATGTTAGGCAAGGAGAAACTGTGCCAGCACGGAAAACATCGCCCATCGTGTTTTACATTTTGAAGAGAGCTCTGCAGAAGTTTATGCACGAAGAAAAAGAAATTTGTCCAAAACACCTTCCTTAAAAATGTTCATGTGTTTGGAAAAGGTAGGACAGTGGTAAGGTACTGTTTTCTATCAGATTGCAAGCTGTGCACACAATCCCAGGGTTGTGCAGCTTCATTCTTCACCTTTCCGAAGTAGCCGCTCTCTCCGGCTTCCGGAGGCGAAGAAGCGGCTTCTTCGAGCAAAGGCGATTGCGCCGGTCACAGTGCGCTGCAGTGCGGCAGCTTCTGCCGGAATGTGCCCGGGACAGGCGGTTAGCTCCGGGTACATCCATACAATCTTCTTTCTGGACTTTTGTGGTCTACATCATGCAAAAAACATTTCCCCTATGTCTGGCAAGGAGACACTGTGCCAACACAGAAAACATCTCCCTTCTTGTTTTACATGTTGCAGAGAGCTCTGCAGAAGTTTAAGCACGAAGAAAAAGAAAGTTGTGCAAAACACCTTCCAATGGCATGTTCATGTGTTTGTAAAAGGTAGGACAGTGGTAAGGTACTGTTTTCTATCAGTTTGCAAGCTGCGCACACTATCCCAGTGTTGTGCAGCTTCATTCTTCACCTTTCCGAAGCAGCCGCTCTTTTGGGCTCCCGGAGGCGAAGAAGCGGCTTCTTCGAGCAAAGGCGATTGTGCCGGTCACTGTGCTCTGCAGTGCGGCGGCTTCTGACAAAATGTTCCCGGGACCAGCACTTAGCTCCGGGGAGCTCCGTATCCTTCGTCTTTCCAGACTTTTGTGGTCTACATCATTGCAGAATGGTTTTCCACTATGTTAGGCAAGGAAAAATTGCGCCAGCACAGAAAACATCTCCCATCGTGTTTTATATGTTGTAGAGAACTCTGCAGAAGTTTATGCAGGAAGAAAAAGAAAGTTGTCCAAAACACCTTCCTTAAAAATGTTCATGTGTTTGGAAAAGGTAGGAGAGTGGTAAGGTACTGCTTTGGATCTGTTTGCAAGCTGCGCACACTATCCCAGTGTTGTGCAGCTTTATTCTCACCTGTCGGAAGCAGCCACTTTCTTGGGCTCCTGGAGGCGAAGAGGCTTCTTCGCGCAAAGGCGATTGTACCGGTCACTGTGCTCTGCAGTGCGGCGGCATCTGTCGAAATATGCCCGGGACCGGCGCTTAGCTCCGGGGACCTCCGTACTTTCGTCTTTCTGGACTTTTGTGGCCTACATCATTGCAGAAAGGTTTTCCACTATGTTAGGCAAGGAGAAACTGTGCCAGCACAGAAAACATCTCCCATCGTGTTTTACATGTTGCAGAGAGCTCTGCTGAAGTTTATGAACGAAGAAAAAGAAAGTTGTTGAAAACACCTTCCAACCGAATGTTCATGTGTTTGGAAAAGGTAGGAGAATGGTAAGGTACTGCTTTCTATCAGTTTACAAGCTGCGCACACTATCCCAGTGTTGTGCAGCTTCATTCTTCACCTGTCTGAAGCAGCCACTGTCTTCGGCTCCTGGAGGCGAAAAGGCTTCTTCGCGCAAAGGCGATTGTGCCGGTCACAGTGCACTCCAGTGCGGCGGCTACTGACGAAATGTGCCCGGGACCGGCGCGCTTAGTTTCGGGGAGCTCCGTACTTTGGTCTTTAGCGTCATTTTTGGTCTACATCATTGCAGAAAGGTTTTCCACTATGTTAGGCAAGGAGAAACTGTGCCAGCACAGAAAACATCTCCCATCGTGTTTTATATGTTGAAGAGAGCTCTACAGAAGTTTATGCACGAAGAAAAACAAAGTTGTTGAAAACACCTTCCAACCGAATATTCATGTGTTTGGAAAATAAGAAGATTGGTAAGGTACTGTTTTCTATCAGATTGCAAGCTGCGCATACTATCCCAGTGTTGTGCAGCTTCATTCTTCACCTTTCCGAAGCAGCCGCTCTCTCAGGCTCCCGGAGGCGAAGAAGCGGCTTCTTCGAGTAAAGGCAATTGCACCCGTCACAGTGCACTCCAGTGCGGCGGCTTCTGCCGAAATGTGCCCGGGACCGGTGCTTAGCTCCGGGGAGATCCGTACTTTCGTCTTTATGGACTTTTGTGGCCTACATCATTGCAGAAAGGTTTTCCACTACGTTAGGCAAAGAGAAACTGTGCCAGCACGGAAAACATCTCCCATCGTGTTTTACATGTTGCAGAGAGCTCTGCAGCAGTTTATGCACGAAGAAAAAAAAGTTGTTGAAAACACCTTCCAACGGAATGTTCATATGTCTGGAATTGGTAGGACAGTGGTAAGGTACTGCTTTCTATCAGTTTGCAAGCTGCGCACACTATCCCAGTGTTGTGCAGCTTCATTGTTCACCATTCCGAAGCAGCCGCACTCTCCAGCTGCCGGAGGCGAAGATGCGGCTTCTTCGAGCAAAGACGATTGCGCCGGTCACAGTGCGCTGCGGTGCGGCAGCTTCTGCCGGAATGTGCCCGGGACCGGCGCTTAGCTCCGGGGAGCTCCGTATCCTTCGTCTTTAGCGACTTTTGTGGCCTACATCATTGCTGAAAGGTTTTCCACTACGTTAGGCAAGGAGAAACTGTGCCAGCACAGAAAACATCTCCCATCGTGTTTTACATGTTGCAGAGAGCTCTGCTGAAGTTTATGAACGAAGAAAAAGAAAGTTGTTGAAAACACCTTCCAACCGAATGTTCATGTGTTTGGAAAAGGTAGGACAGTGGTAAGGTACTGCTTTCTATCAGTTTGCAAGCTGCGCACACTATCCCAGTGTTGTGCAGCTTCATTCTTCACCATTCCGAAGCAGCCGCACTCTCCAGCTGCCGGAGGCGAAGATGCGGCTTCTTCGAGCAAAGGCGATTGCGCCGGACACAGTGCGCTGCGGTGCGGCAGCTTCTGCCGGAATGTGCCCGGGACCGGCGCTTAGCTCCGGGGAGCTCCGTATCCTTCGTCTTTAGCGTCTTTTGTCGTCTACATCATTGCAGAAAGGTTTTCCACTATGTCTTGCAAGGAGAAACTGTGCCAGCACAGAAAACATCTCCCATCGTGTTTTATATGTTGAAGAGAGCTCTGCTGAAGTTTATGCACGAAGAAAAAGAAAGTTGTCCAAAACACCTTCCAATCGAATGTTCATGTGTTTGGAAAAGGTAGGAGAGAAGTAAGGTACTGTTTTGGATCAGTTTGCAAGCTGCGCACACTATCCCAGTGTTGTGCAGCTTCATTCTTCACCTGTCTGAAGCAGCCACTGTCTTCGGCTCCTGGAGGCGAAGAGGCTTCTTCGCGCAAAGGCGATTGTGCCGGTCACTGTGCACTCCAGTGCGCCGGCTACTGACGAGATGTGCACCGGGACCGGCGCTTAGTTTCGGGGAGATCCGTACTTTCGTCTTTAGCGTCATTTTTGGTCTACATCATTGCAGAAAGGTTTTCCACTACGTTAGGCAAGGAGAAACTCTGCCAGCACAGAAAACATCTTCCATGGTGTTTTACATCTTGCAGAGAGCTCTGCAGAAGTTTATGCACGAAGAAAGAGAAGGTTGTTGAAAGCACCTTCCAACTGATTGGTCATGTGTTTGGAAAAGGTAGGACAGTGGTAAGGTACTGTTTTCTATCAGTTTGCAAGCTGCGCACACTATCCCAGTGTTGTGCAGCTTCATTCTTCACCTGTCTGAAGCAGCCACTCTCTTCGGCTCCTGGAGGCGAAGAAGCGGCTTCTTCGAGCAAAGGCGATTGTGCCGGTCACAGTGCACTCCAGTGCGGCGGCTACTGACGAAATGTGCCCGGGACCGGCGCGCTTAGTTTCGGGGAGCCCGTACTTTCGTCTTTAGCGTCATTTTTGGTCTACATCATTGCAGAAATGTTTTCCACTATGTTAAGCAAGGAGAAACTGTGCCAGCACAGAAAACATCTCCCATCGTGTTTTACATGTTGCAGAGAGCTCTGCTGAAGTTTATGCACGAAGAAAAAGAAAGTTGTCCAGAACACCTTCCAACGGAATGTTCATATGTTTGGAAAAGGTAGCAAAGTGGTAAGGTACTGCTTTCTATTAGATTGCAAGATGCGCACACTATCCCAGTGTTGTGCAGCTTCATTCTTCACCATTCCGAAGCAGCCGCTCTTTTGGGCTCCCGGAGGCGAAGAAGCGGCTTCTTCGAGCAAAGGCGATTGTGCCGGTCACTGTGCTCTGCAGTGCGGCGGCTTCTGACAAAATGTGCCCGGGACCAGCACTTAGCTCCGGGGAGCTCCGTATCCTTCGTCTTTCCAGACTTTTGTGGTCTACATCATTGCAGAATGGTTTTCCACTATGTTAGGCAAGGAGAAACTGTGCCAGCACGGAAAACATCGCCCATCGTGTTTTACATTTTGAAGAGAGCTCTGCTGAAGTTTATGCACGAAGAAAAAGAAAGTTGTCCAAAACACCTTCCTTAAAAATGTTCATGTGTTTGGAAAAGGTAGGACAGTGGTAAGGTACTGTTTTCTATCAGATTGCAAGCTGTGCACACAATCCCAGTGTTGTGCAGCTTCATTCTTCACCTTTCCGAAGTAGCCGCTCTCTCCGGCTTCCGGAGGCGAAGAAGCGGCTTCTTCGAGCAAAGGCGATTGCGCCGGTCACAGTGCGCTGCAGTGCGGCAGCTTCTGCCGGAATGTGCCCGGGACAGGCGGTTAGCTCCGGGTACATCCATACAATCTTCTTTCTGGACTTTTGTGGTCTACATCATGCAAAAAACATTTCCCCTATGTCTGGCAAGGAGACACTGTGCCAACACAGAAAACATCTCCCTTCTTGTTTTACATGTTGCAGAGAGCTCTGCAGAAGTTTAAGCACGAAGAAAAAGAAAGTTGTTGAAAACACCTTCCAACCGAATGTTCATGTGTTTGTAAAAGGTAGGACAGTGGTAAGGTACTGTTTTCTATCAGTTTGCAAGCTGCGCACACTATCCCAGTGTTGTGCAGCTTCATTCTTCACCTTTCCGAAGCAGCCGCTCTTTTGGGCTCCCGGAGGCGAAGAAGCGGCTTCTTCGAGCAAAGGCGATTGTGCCGGTCACTGTGCTCTGCAGTGCGGCGGCTTCTGACAAAATGTTCCCGGGACCAGCACTTAGCTCCGGGGAGCTCCGTATCCTTCGTCTTTCCAGACTTTTGTGGTCTACATCATTGCAGAATGGTTTTCCACTATGTTAGGCAAGGAAAAATTGCGCCAGCACAGAAAACATCTCCCATCGTGTTTTATATGTTGTAGAGAACTCTGCAGAAGTTTATGCAGGAAGAAAATAAAGTTGTCCAAAACACCTTCCTTAAAAATGTTCATGTGTTTGGAAAAGGTAGGAGAGTGGTAAGGTACTGTTTTCTATCAGTTTGCAAGCTGCGCACACTATCCCAGTGTTGTGCAGCTTTATTCTCACCTGTCGGAAGCAGCCACTTTCTTGGGCTCCTGGAGGCGAAGAGGCTTCTTCGCGCAAAGGCGATTGTACCGGTCACTGTGCTCTGCAGTGCGGCGGCATCTGTCGAAATATGCCCGGGACCGGCGCTTAGCTCCGGGGACCTCCGTACTTTCGTCTTTCTGGACTTTTGTGGCCTACATCATTGCAGAAAGGTTTTCCACTATGTTAGGCAAGGAGAAACTGTGCCAGCACAGAAAACATCTCCCATCGTGTTTTACATGTTGCAGAGAGCTCTGCTGAAGTTTATGAACGAAGAAAAAGAAAGTTGTTGAAAACACCTTCCAACCGAATGTTCATGTGTTTGGAAAAGGTAGGAGAATGGTAAGGTACTGCTTTCTATCCGTTTACAAGCTGCGCACACTATCCCAGTGTTGTGCAGCTTCATTCTTCACCTGTCTGAAGCAGCCACTCTCTTCGGCTCCTGGAGGCGAAAAGGCTTCTTCGCGCAAAGGCGATTGTGCCGGTCACAGTGCACTCCAGTGCGGCGGCTACTGACGAAATGTGCCCGGGACCGGCGCGCTTAGTTTCGGGGAGCTCCGTACTTTGGTCTTTAGCGTCATTTTTGGTCTACATCATTGCAGAAAGGTTTTCCACTATGTTAGGCAAGGAGAAACTGTGCCAGCACAGAAAACATCTCCCATCGTGTTTTATATGTTGAAGAGAGCTCTACAGAAGTTTATGCACGAAGAAAAACAAAGTTGTTGAAAACACCTTCCAACCGAATATTCATGTGTTTGGAAAATAAGAAGATTGGTAAGGTACTGTTTTCTATCAAATTGCAAGCTGCGCATACTATCCCAGTGTTGTGCAGCTTCATTCTTCACCTTTCCAAGCAGCCGCTCTCTCAGGCTCCCGGAGGCGAAGAATCGGCTTCTTCGAGCAAAGACGATTGCGCCGGTCACAGTGCGCTGCGGTGCGGCAGCTTCTGCCGGAATGTGCCCGGGACCGGCGCTTAGCTCCGGGGAGCTCCGTATCCTTCGTCTTTAGCGACTTTTGTGGCCTACATCATTGCTGAAAGGTTTTCCACTACGTTAGGCAAGGAGAAACTGTGCCAGCACAGAAAACATCTCCCATCGTGTTTTACATGTTGCAGAGAGCTCTGCTGAAGTTTATGAACGAAGAAAAAGAAAGTTGTTGAAAACACCTTCCAACCGAATGTTCATGTGTTTGGAAAAGGTAGGACAGTGGTAAGGTACTGCTTTCTATCAGTTTGCAAGCTGCGCACACTATCCCAGTGTTGTGCAGCTTCATTCTTCACCATTCCGAAGCAGCCGCACTCTCCAGCTGCCGGAGGCGAAGATGCGGCTTCTT
Source organism: Zonotrichia albicollis (assembly GCF_047830755.1). Classification (NCBI taxonomy): domain Eukaryota; kingdom Metazoa; phylum Chordata; class Aves; order Passeriformes; family Passerellidae; genus Zonotrichia; species Zonotrichia albicollis. The sequence continues at coordinate 26,585,323 of NC_133860.1, forward strand.
CGAGCAAAGGCGATTGCGCCGGACACAGTGCGCTGCGGTGCGGCAGCTTCTGCCGGAATGTGCCCGGGACCGGCGCTTAGCTCCGGGGAGCTCCGTATCCTTCGTCTTTAGCGTCTTTTGTCGTCTACATCATTGCAGAAAGGTTTTCCACTATGTTAGGCAAGGAGAAATTGTGCCAGCAGAGAAAACATCTCCCATCGTGTTTTACATGTTGCAGAGAGCTCTACAGAGTGTGTTGCAAGACGAAAAACCAAGTTGTCCAAAACACCTTCCAAACGAATGTTCATGTGTTTGGAAAAGGTAGGAAAGTGGTAAGGTACTGTTTTCTATCAGTTTGCAAGCTGTGCACACAATCCCAGTGTTGTGCAGCTTCATTCTTCACCTTTCCAAAGAAACCGCTCTCTCCGGCTTCCGGACGCGAAGAAGCGGCTTCTTCGCGCAAAGGCAATTGTTCCGGTCACAGTGCTACGAAGTGCGGCGGCTTCTGACGAATTGTGCCAGGCACCGGGGCTATGTCCGGGACATCCGTGCCTTTTTCTTCTGGACTTCTCTGGTCAACATCATGGCAAAAATCTTTTCCAATATGTCTGGCAAGGAGAAACTGTGCCAACACAGAAAACATCTCCCATCGTGTTTTAAATGTTGCAGAGAGCTCTACAGAGTGTGTTGCAAGAAGAAAAACAAAATTGTCCAAAACACCTTCCAATCGAATGTTCATGTGTTTGGAAAAGGTAGACGACTGTAAGGTACTGTTTTCTATCAGTATGCAAGATGCGCACACTATCCCAGTGTTGTGCAGCTTCATTCTTCACCTGTCTTAGGCAGCCACTTTCTTCGGCTCCCGGAGGCGAAGAAGCGGCTTCTTCGCGCAAAGGCGATTGTACCGGTCACTGTGCACTCCATTGCGGCGGCTTCTTCTGAAATGTGCCCGGGATTGGGGCATAGCTCCGGGGATCTCCGTACTTTCGTCTTTCTGGACTTTTGTGGCCTACATCATTGCAGAAAGGTTTTCCACTATGTTAAGCAAGGAGAAACTGTGCCAGCACAGAAAACATCTCCCATCGTGTTTTACATGTTGCAGAGAGCTCTGCTGAAGTTTATGCACGAAGAAAAAGAAAGTTGTTGAAAACACCTTCCAACTAAATGTTCATGTGTTTGGAAAAGGTAGGAGAGTGGTAAGGTACTGTTTTCTATCAGTTTGCAAGCTGCGCACACTATCCCAGTGTTGTGCAGCTTCATTCTTCACCTTTCCGAAGTAGCCGCACACTCCAGCTGCCGGAGGCGAAGATGCGGCTTCTTCGAGCAAAGGCAATTGCACCCGTCACAGTGCACTCCAGTGCGGCGGCTTCTGACGAAATGTGCCCGGGACCTGCGCTTAGCTCCGGGGACCTCCGTACTTTCTTCTTTCTGGACTTTTGTGGCCTACATCATTGCAGAAAGGTTTTCCACTATGTTAAGCAAGGAGAAACTGTGCCAGCATAGAAAACATCTCCCATCGTGTTTTACATGTTGCAGAGAGCTCTGCAGAAGTTTATGCACGAATAAAATAAAGTTGTCCAAAACACCTTCCAACAGAATGTTCATGTGTTTGGAAAAGGTAGGACAGTGGTAAGGTACGGTTATCTATCAGTCTGCAAGCTGCGCACACTATCCCAGTGTTTTGCAGCTTCATTCTCACCTTACCGAAGCTACTGGTCTCTCCGGCTCCCGGAGGCGAAGAAGCGGCTTCTTCGCGCAAAGGCGATTGTACCGGTCACTGTGCACTCCAGTGCGGCGGCTACTGACGAAATGGGCCCGGGACCGGGGCATAGCTCCTGGGAGCTCTGTATGCTTCGTCTTTAGCATCATTTTTTAATCTACATCATTGCAGAAAGGTTTTCCACTATGTTAAGCAAGGAGAAACTGTGCCAGCACAGAAAACATCTCCCATCGTGTTTTACATGTTGAAGAGAGCTCTGCTGAAGTTTATGCACGAAGAAAAAGAAAGTTGTCCAAAACTCTTCCAACCGAATGTTCATGTGTTTGGAAAAGGTAGGACAGTGGTAAGCTACGGTTATCTATCAGTTTGCAAGCTGCGCACACTATCCCAGTGTTGTGCAGCTTCATTCTCACCCTTCCGAAGCTACTGGTCTCTCCGGCTCCCGGATGCGAAGAAGCGGCTTCTTCGCTCAAAGGCGATTGTACCGGTCACTGTGCACTCCAGTGCGGCGGCTTCTTCTGAAATGTGCCCGGGACCGGGGCATAGCTCCGGGGAGCTCTGTATGCTTCGTCTTTAGCATCATTTTTGGTCTACATCATTGCAGAAAGGTTTTCCACTATGTCTGGCATGGAGAAACTGTGCCAGCACAGAAAACATCTCCCATCGTGTTTTATATGTTGAAGAGAGCTCTGCTGAAGTTTATGCACGAAGAAAAAGAAAGTTGTCCAAAACACCTTCCAATCGAATGTTCATGTGTTTGGAAAAGGTAGGAGAGAAGTAAGGTACTGTTTTGGATCAGTTTGCAAGCTGCGCACACTATCCCAGTGTTGTGCAGCTTCATTCTTCACCTGTCTGAAGCAGCCACTGTCTTCGGCTCCTGGAGGCGAAGAGGCTTCTTCGCGCAAAGGCGATTGTGCCGGTCACTGTGCACTCCAGTGCGCCGGCTACTGACGAGATGTGCACCGGGACCGGCGCTTAGTTTCGGGGAGATCCGTACTTTCGTCTTTAGCGTCATTTTTGGTCTACATCATTGCAGAAAGGTTTTCCACTATGTTAGGCAAGGAGAAACTGTGCCAGCACAGAAAACATCTTCCATGGTGTTTTACGTGTTGCAGAGAGCTCTGCAGAAGTTTATGCACGAAGAAAGAGAAGGTTGTTGAGAGCACCTTCCAACTGATTGGTCATGTGTTTGGAAAAGGTAGGACAGTGGTAAGGTACTGTTTTCTATCAGTTTGCAAGCTGCGCACACTATCCCAGTGTTGTGCAGCTTCATTCTTCACCTGTCTGAAGCAGCCACTCTCTTCGGCTCCTGGAGGCGAAGAAGCGGCTTCTTCGCGCAAAGGCGATTGTGCCGGTCACAGTGCACTCCAGTGCGGCGGCTACTGACGAAATGTGCCCGGGACCGGCGCGCTTAGTTTCGGGGAGCCCGTACTTTCGTCTTTAGCGTCATTTTTGGTCTACATCATTGCAGAAAGGTTTTCCACTATGTTAAGCAAGGAGAAACTGTGCCAGCACAGAAAACATCTCCCATCGTGTTTTACATGTTGCAGAGAGCTCTGCTGAAGTTTATGCACGAAGAAAAAGAAAGTTGTCCAGAACACCTTCCAACGGAATGTTCATATGTTTGGAAAAGGTAGCAAAGTTGTAAGGTACTGTTTTCTATCAGATTGCAAGCTGTGCACACTATCCCAGGGTTGTGCAGCTTCATTCTTCACCTTTCCGAAGTAGCCGCTCTCTCAGGCTTCCGGAGGCGAAGAAGCGGCTTCTTCGAGCAAAGGCGATTGCGCCGGTCACAGTGCGCTGCAGTGCGGCAGCTTCTGCCGGAATGTGCCCGGGAGCGGCGCTTAGCTCCGGGGACCTCCGTACTTTCGTCTTTCTGGACTTTTGTGGCCTACATCATTGCAGAAAGGTTTTCCACTATGTTAGGCAAGGAGAAACTGTGCCAGCACAGAAAACATCTCCCATCGTGTTTTACATGTTGCAGAGAGCTCTGCTGAAGTTTATGAACGAAGAAAAAGAAAGTTGTTGAAAACACCTTCCGACCGAATGTTCATGTGTTTGGAAAAGGTAGGAGAATGGTAAGGTACTGCTTTCTATCAGTTTGCAAGCTGCGCACACTACCCCAGTGTTGTGCAGCTTCATTCTCACTTTTCCGAAGCAGCCGCACTCTCCAGCTGCCGGAGGCGAAGATGCGGCTACTTCGAGCAAAGGCGATTGCGCCGGACACAGTGCGCTGCAGTACGGCAGCTTCTGCCGGAATGTGCCCGGGACCGGCGCTTAGCTCCGGGGAGCTCCGTATCCTTCGTCTTTAGCGTCTTTTCTCGTCTACATCATTGCAAAAAGGTTTTCCACTATGTTAGGCAAGGAGAAATTGTGCCAGCAGAGAAAACATCTCCCATCGTGTTTTAAATGTTGCAGAGAGCTCTGCTGAAGTTTATGCACAAAGAAAGAGAAGGTTGTTGAGAGCACCTTCCAACTGATTGTTCATGTGTTTGGAAAAGGTAGGACAGTGGTAAGGTACTGTTTTCTATCAGATTGCAAGATGCGCACACTATCCCAGTGTTGTGAAGCTTCATTCTCACATTTCCGAAGCTACTGGTCTCTCCGGCTTCCGGAGGCGAAGAAGCGGCTTCTTCGAGCAAAGGCGATTGCGCCGGTCACAGTGCGCTGCAGTGCGGCAGCTTCTGCCGGAATGTGCCCGGGACGGGCGCTTAGCTCCGGGTACATCCATACAATCTTATTTCTGGACTTTTGTGGTCTACATCATGCAAAAAACTTTTCCCCTATGTCTGGCAAGGAGAAACTGTGCCAACACAGAAAACATCTCCCATCGTGTTTTAAATGTTGCAGAGAGCTCTACAGAGTGTGTTGCAAGAAGAAAAACAAAATTGTCCAAAACACCTTCCAATCGAATGTTCATGTGTTTGGAAAAGGTAGAAGACTGAAAGGTACTGTTTTCTATCAGTATGCAAGATGCGCTCACTATCCCAGTGTTGTGCAGCTTCATTCTTCACCTGTCTGAAGCAGCCACTTTCTTCGGCTCCCGGAGGCGAAGAAGCGGCTTCTTCGCGCAAAGGCGATTGTGCCGGTCACAGTGCACTCCATTGCGGCGGCTTCTTCTGAAATGTGCCCGGGATTGGGGCATAGCTCCGGGGATCTCCGTACTTTCGTCTTTCTGGACTTTTGTGGCCTACATCATTGCAGAAAGGTTTTCCACTATGTTAAGCAAGGAGAAACTGTGCCAGCACAGAAAACATCTCCCATCGTGTTTTACATGTTGCAGAGAGCTCTGCAGAAGTTTATGCACGAAGAAAAAGAAAGTTGTTATAAACACCTTCCAACTAAATGTTCTTGTGTTTGGAAAAGGTAGGAGAGTGGTAAGGTACTGTTTTCTATCAGTTTGCAAGCTGCGCACACTATCCCAGTGTTGTGCAGCTTCATTCTTCACCTTTCCGAAGTAGCCGCACACTCCAGCTGCCGGAGGCGAAGATGCGGCTTCTTCGAGCAAAGGCAATTGCACCCGTCACAGTGCACTCCAGTGCGGCGGCTTCTGACGAAATGTGCCCGGGACCTGCGCTTAGCTCCGGGGACCTCCGTACTTTCTTCTTTCTGGACTTTTGTGGCCTACATCATTGCAGAAAGGTTTTCCACTATGTTAAGCAAGGAGAAACTGTGCCAGCATAGAAAACATCTCCCATCGTGTTTTACATGTTGCAGAGAGCTCTGCAGAAGTTTATGCACGAATAAAATAAAGTTGTCCAAAACACCTTCCAACCGAATGTTCATGTGTTTGGAAAAGGTAGGACAGTGGTAAGGTACGGTTATCTATCAGTCTGCAAGCTGCGCACACTATCCCAGTGTTTTGCAGCTTCATTCTCACCTTTCCGAAGCTACTGGTCTCTCCGGCTCCCGGAGGCGAAGAAGCGGCTTCTTCGCGCAAAGGCGATTGTACCGGTCACTGTGCACTCCAGTGCGGCGGCTACTGACGAAATGGGCCCGGGACCGGGGCATAGCTCCTGGGAGCTCTGTATGCTTCGTCTTTAGCATCATTTTTTAATCTACATCATTGCAGAAAGGTTTTCCACTATGTTAAGCAAGGAGAAACTGTGCCAGCACAGAAAACATCTCCCATCGTGTTTTACATGTTGAAGAGAACTCTATAGAAGTTTATGCACGAAGAAAAAGAAAGTTGTCCAAAACTCTTCCAACCGAATGTTCATGTGTTTGGAAAAGGTAGGACAGTGGTAAGCTACGGTTATCTATCAGTTTGCAAGCTGCGCACACTATCCCAGTGTTGTGCAGCTTCATTCTCACCCTTCCGAAGCTACTGGTCTCTCCGGCTCCCGGATGCGAAGAAGCGGCTTCTTCGCTCAAAGGCGATTGTACCGGTCACTGTGCACTCCAGTGCGGCGGCTACTGACGAAATGGGCCCGGGACCGGGGCATAGCTCCTGGGAGCTCTGTATGCTTCGTCTTTAGCATCATTTTTTAATCTACATCATTGCAGAAAGGTTTTCCACTATGTTAGGCAAGGAGAAACTGTGCCAGCACAGAAAACATCTCCCATCGTGTTTTATATGTTGAAGAGAGCTCTGCTGAAGTTTATGCACGAAGAAAAAGAAAGTTGTCCAAAACACCTTCCAATCGAATGTTCATGTGTTTGGAAAAGGTAGGACAGTGGTAAGGTACTGTTTTCTATCAGTTTGCAAGCTGCGCACACTATCCCAGTGTTGTGCAGCTTCATTCTTCACCTGTCTGAAGCAGCCACTCTCTTCGGCTCCTGGAGGCGAAGAAGCGGCTTCTTCGCGCAAAGGCGATTGTGCCGGTCACAGTGCACTCCAGTGCGGCGGCTACTGACGAAATGTGCCCGGGACCGGCGCGCTTAGTTTCGGGGAGCCCGTACTTTCGTCTTTAGCGTCATTTTTGGTCTACATCATTGCAGAAAGGTTTTCCACTATGTTAAGCAAGGAGAAACTGTGCCAGCACAGAAAACATCTCCCATCGTGTTTTACATGTTGCAGAGAGCTCTGCTGAAGTTTATGCACGAAGAAAAAGAAAGTTGTCCAGAACACCTTCCAACGGAATGTTCATATGTTTGGAAAAGGTAGCAAAGTGGTAAGGTACTGCTTTCTATCAGATTGCAAGATGCGCACACTATCCCAGTGTTGTGCAGCTTCATTCTTCACCATTCCGAAGCAGCCGCTCTTTTGGGCTCCCGGAGGCGAAGAAGCGGCTTCTTCGAGCAAAGGCGATTGTGCGGGTCACTGTGCTCTGCAGTGCGGCGGCTTCTGACAAAATGTGCCCGGGACCAGCACTTAGCTCCGGGGAGCTCCGTATCCTTCGTCTTTCCAGACTTTTGTGGTCTACATCATTGCAGAATGGTTTTCCACTATGTTAAGCAAGGAGAAACTGTGCCAGCACGGAAAACATCGCCCATCGTGTTTTACATTTTGAAGAGAGCTCTGCAGCAGTTTATGCACGAAGAAAAAGAAAGTTGTCCAAAACACCTTCCTTAAAAATGTTCATGTGTTTGGAAAAGGTAGGACAGTGGTAAGGTACTGTTTTCTATCAGATTGCAAGATGCGCACACAATCCCAGGGTTGTGCAGCTTCATTCTTCACCTTTCCGAAGTAGCCGCTCTCTCCGGCTTCCGGAGGCGAAGAAGCGGCTTCTTCGAGCAAAGGCGATTGCGCCGGTCACAGTGCGCTGCAGTGCGGCAGCTTCTGCCGGAATGTGCCCGGGACAGGCGGTTAGCTCCGGGTACATCCATACAATCTTCTTTCTGGACTTTTGTGGTCTACATCATGCAAAAAACATTTCCCCTATGTCTGGCAAGGAGACACTGTGCCAACACAGAAAACATCTCCCTTCTTGTTTTACATGTTGCAGAGAGCTCTGCAGAAGTTTAAGCACGAAGAAAAAGAAAGTTGTGCAAAACACCTTCCAATGGCATGTTCATGTGTTTGTAAAAGGTAGGACAGTGGTAAGGTACTGTTTTCTATCAGTTTGCAAGCTGCGCACACTATCCCAGTGTTGTGCAGCTTCATTCTTCACCTTTCCGAAGCAGCCGCTCTTTTGGGCTCCCGGAGGCGAAGAAGCGGCTTCTTCGAGCAAAGGCGATTGTGCCGGTCACTGTGCTCTGCAGTGCGGCGGCTTCTGACAAAATGTTCCCGGGACCAGCACTTAGCTCCGGGGAGCTCCGTATCCTTCGTCTTTCCAGACTTTTGTGGTCTACATCATTGCAGAATGGTTTTCCACTATGTTAGGCAAGGAAAAATTGTGCCAGCACAGAAAACATCTCCCATCGTGTTTTATATGTTGTAGAGAACTCTGCAGAAGTTTATGCAGGAAGAAAAAGAAAGTTGTCCAAAACACCTTCCTTAAAAATGTTCATGTGTTTGGAAAAGGTAGGAGAGTGGTAAGGTACTGCTTTGGATCTGTTTGCAAGCTGCGCACACTATCCCAGTGTTGTGCAGCTTTATTCTCACCTGTCGGAAGCAGCCACTTTCTTGGGCTCCTGGAGGCGAAGAGGCTTCTTCGCGCAAAGGCGATTGTACCGGTCACTGTGCTCTGCAGTGCGGCGGCATCTGTCGAAATATGCCCGGGACCGGCGCTTAGCTCCGGTGACCTCCGTACTTTCGTCTTTCTGGACTTTTGTGGCCTACATCATTGCAGAAAGGTTTTCCACTATGTTAAGCAAGGAGAAACTGTGCCAGCACAGAAAACGTCTCCCATCGTGTTTTACATGTTGCAGAGAGCTCTGCTGAAGTTTATGAACGAAGAAAAATAAAGTTGTTGAAAACACCTTCCAACCGAATGTTCATGTGTTTGGAAAAGGTAGGAGAGAAGTAAGGTACTGCTTTCTATCAGTTAACAAGCTGCGCACACTATCCCAGTGTTGTGCAGCTTCATTCTTCACCTGTCTGAAGCAGCCACTCTCTTCGGCTCCTGGAGGCGAAAAGGCTTCTTCGCGCAAAGGCGATTGTGCCGGTCACAGTGCACTCCAGTGCGGCGGCTACTGACGAAATGTGCCCGGGACCGGCGCGCTTAGTTTCGGGGAGCTGCGTACTTTGGTCTTTAGCGTCATTTTTGGTCTACATCATTGCAGAAAGGTTTTCCACTATGTTAGGCAAGGAGAAACTGTGCCAGCACAGAAAACATCTCCCATCGTGTTTTATATGTTGAAGAGAGCTCTACAGAAGTTTATGCACGAAGAAAAACAAAGTTGTTGAAAACACCTTCCAACCGAATATTCATGTGTTTGGAAAATAAGAAGATTGGTAAGGTACTGTTTTCTATCAGTTTGCAAGCTGCGCATACTATCCCAGTGTTGTGCAGCTTCATTCTTCACCTTTCCGAAGCAGCCGCTCTTTTGGGCTCCCGGAGGCGAAGAAGCGGCTTCTTCGAGTAAAGGCAATTGCACCCGTCACAGTGCACTCCAGTGCGGCGGCTTCTGCCGAAATGTGCCCGGGACCGGTGCTTAGCTCCGGGGAGATCCGTACTTTCGTCTTTATGGACTTTTGTGGCCTACATCATTGCAGAAAGGTTTTCCACTACGTTAGGCAAAGAGAAACTGTGCCAGCACAGAAAACATCTCCCATCGTGTTTTACATGTTGCAGAGAGCTCTGCAGCAGTTTATGCACGAAGAAAAAGAAAGTTGTTGAAAACACCTTCCAACGGAATGTTCATATGTCTGGAAAAGGTAGGACAGTGGTAAGGTACTGCTTTCTATCAGTTTGCAAGCTGCGCACACTATCCCAGTGTTGTGCAGCTTCATTCTTCACCATTCCGAAGCAGCCGCACTCTCCAGCTGCCGGAGGCGAAGATGCGGCTTCTTCGAGCAAAGACGATTGCGCCGGTCACAGTGCGCTGCAGTGCGGCAGCTTCTGCCGGAATGTGCCCGGGACCGGCGCTTAGCTCCGGGGAGCTCCGTATCCTTCGTCTTTAGCGACTTTTGTGGCCTACATCATTGCTGAAAGGTTTTCCACTACGTTAGGCAAGGAGAAACTGTGCCAGCACAGAAAACATCTCCCATCGTGTTTTACATGTTGCAGAGAGCTCTGCTGAAGTTTATGAACGAAGAAAAAGAAAGTTGTTGAAAACACCTTCCAACCGAATGTTCATGTGTTTGGAAAAGGTAGGAGAGTGGTAAGGTACTGCTTTCTATCAGTTTGCAAGCTGCGCACACTATCCCAGTGTTGTGCAGCTTCATTCTTCACCATTCCGAAGCAGCCGCACTCTCCAGCTGCCGGAGGCGAAGATGCGGCTTCTTCGAGCAAAGGCGATTGCGCCGGACACAGTGCGCTGCGGTGCGGCAGCTTCTGCCGGAATGTGCCCGGGACCGGCGCTTAGCTCCGGGGAGCTCCGTATCCTTCGTCTTTAGCGTCTTTTGTCGTCTACATCATTGCAGAAAGGTTTTCCACTATGTTAGGCAAGGAGAAATTGTGCCAGCAGAGAAAACATCTCCCATCGTGTTTTACATGTTGCAGAGAGCTCTACAGATGTGTTGCAAGACGAAAAACCAAGTTGTCCAAAACACCTTCCAAACGAATGTTCATGTGTTTGGAAAAGGTAGGAAAGTGGTAAGGTACTGTTTTCTAACAGTTTGCAAGCTGTGCACACTATCCCAGTGTTGTGCAGCTTCATTCTTCACCTTTCCAAAGAAGCCGCTCTCTCCGGCTTCCGGACGCGAAGAAGCGGCTTCTTCGCGCAAAGGCAATTGTTCCGGTCACAGTGCTACGAAGTGCGGCGGCTTCTGACGAATTGTGCCAGGCACCGGGGCTATGTCCGGGACATCCGTGCCTTTTTCTTCTGGACTTCTCTGGTCAACATCATGGCAAAAATCTTTTCCAATATGTCTGGCAAGGAGAAACTGTGCCAGCACAGAAAACATCTCCCATCGTGTTTTACATGTTCCAGAGAGCTCTACAGAGTGTGTTGCAAGACGAAAAACCAAGTTGTCCAAAACTCTTCCAACCGAATGTTCATGTGTTTGGAAAAGGTAGGACAGTGGTAAGCTACGGTTATCTATCAGTTTGCAAGCTGCGCACACTATCCCAGTGTTGTGCAGCTTCATTCTCACCCTTCCGAAGCTACTGGTCTCTCCGGCTCCCGGATGCGAAGAAGCGGCTTCTTCGCTCAAAGGCGATTGTACCGGTCACTGTGCACTCCAGTGCGGCGGCTTCTTCTGAAATGTGCCCGGGACCGGGGCATAGCTCCGGGGAGCTCTGTATGCTTCGTCTTTAGCATCATTTTTGGTCTACATCATTGCAGAAAGGTTTTCCACTATGTCTGGCATGGAGAAACTGTGCCAGCACAGAAAACATCTCCCATCGTGTTTTATATGTTGAAGAGAGCTCTGCTGAAGTTTATGCACGAAGAAAAAGAAAGTTGTCCAAAACACCTTCCAATCGAATGTTCATGTGTTTGGAAAAGGTAGGAGAGAAGTAAGGTACTGTTTTGGATCAGTTTGCAAGCTGCGCACACTATCCCAGTGTTGTGCAGCTTCATTCTTCACCTGTCTGAAGCAGCCACTGTCTTCGGCTCCTGGAGGCGAAGAGGCTTCTTCGCGCAAAGGCGATTGTGCCGGTCACTGTGCACTCCAGTGCGCCGGCTACTGACGAGATGTGCACCGGGACCGGCGCTTAGTTTCGGGGAGATCCGTACTTTCGTCTTTAGCGTCATTTTTGGTCTACATCATTGCAGAAAGGTTTTCCACTACGTTAGGCAAGGAGAAACTGTGCCAGCACAGAAAACATCTTCCATCGTGTTTTACGTGTTGCAGAGAGCTCTGCAGAAGTTTATGCACGAAGAAAGAGAAGGTTGTTGAAAGCACCTTCCAACTGATTGGTCATGTGTTTGGAAAAGGTAGGAGAGTGGTAAGGTACTGTTTTCTATCAGTTTGCAAGCTGCGCACACTATCCCAGTGTTGTGCAGCTTCATTCTTCACCTGTCTGAAGCAGCCACTCTCTTCGGCTCCTGGAGGCGAAGAAGCGGCTTCTTCGCGCAAAGGCGATTGTGCCGGTCACAGTGCACTCCAGTGCGGCGGCTACTGACGAAATGTGCCCGGGACCGGCGCGCTTAGTTTCGGGGAGCCCGTACTTTCGTCTTTAGCGTCATTTTTGGTCTACATCATTGCAGAAAGGTTTTCCACTATGTTAAGCAAGGAGAAACTGTGCCAGCACAGAAAACATCTCCCATCGTGTTTTACATGTTGCAGAGAGCTCTGCAGCAGTTTATGCACGAAGAAAAAGAAAGTTGTTGAAAACACCTTCCAACGGAATGTTCATATGTCTGGAAAAGGTAGGACAGTGGTAAGGTACTGCTTTCTATCAGTTTGCAAGCTGCGCACACTATCCCAGTGTTGTGCAGCTTCATTCTTCACCATTCCGAAGCAGCCGCACTCTCCAGCTGCCGGAGGCGAAGATGCGGCTTCTTCGAGCAAAGACGATTGCGCCGGTCACAGTGCGCTGCAGTGCGGCAGCTTCTGCCGGAATGTGCCCGGGACCGGCGCTTAGCTCCGGGGAGCTCCGTATCCTTCGTCTTTAGCGACTTTTGTGGCCTACATCATTGCTGAAAGGTTTTCCACTACGTTAGGCAAGGAGAAACTGTGCCAGCACAGAAAACATCTCCCATCGTGTTTTACATGTTGCAGAGAGCTCTGCTGAAGTTTATGAACGAAGAAAAAGAAAGTTGTTGAAAACACCTTCCAACCGAATGTTCATGTGTTTGGAAAAGGTAGGAGAGTGGTAAGGTACTGCTTTCTATCAGTTTGCAAGCTGCGCACACTATCCCAGTGTTGTGCAGCTTCATTCTTCACCATTCCGAAGCAGCCGCACTCTCCAGCTGCCGGAGGCGAAGATGCGGCTTCTTCGAGCAAAGGCGATTGCGCCGGACACAGTGCGCTGCGGTGCGGCAGCTTCTGCCGGAATGTGCCCGGGACCGGCGCTTAGCTCCGGGGAGCTCCGTATCCTTCGTCTTTAGCGTCTTTTGTCGTCTACATCATTGCAGAAAGGTTTTCCACTATGTTAGGCAAGGAGAAATTGTGCCAGCAGAGAAAACATCTCCCATCGTGTTTTACATGTTGCAGAGAGCTCTACAGATGTGTTGCAAGACGAAAAACCAAGTTGTCCAAAACACCTTCCAAACGAATGTTCATGTGTTTGGAAAAGGTAGGAAAGTGGTAAGGTACTGTTTTCTAACAGTTTGCAAGCTGTGCACACTATCCCAGTGTTGTGCAGCTTCATTCTTCACCTTTCCAAAGAAGCCGCTCTCTCCGGCTTCCGGACGCGAAGAAGCGGCTTCTTCGCGCAAAGGCAATTGTTCCGGTCACAGTGCTACGAAGTGCGGCGGCTTCTGACGAATTGTGCCAGGCACCGGGGCTATGTCCGGGACATCCGTGCCTTTTTCTTCTGGACTTCTCTGGTCAACATCATGGCAAAAATCTTTTCCAATATGTCTGGCAAGGAGAAACTGTGCCAGCACAGAAAACATCTCCCATCGTGTTTTACATGTTCCAGAGAGCTCTACAGAGTGTGTTGCAAGACGAAAAACCAAGTTGTCCAAAACTCTTCCAACCGAATGTTCATGTGTTTGGAAAAGGTAGGACAGTGGTAAGCTACGGTTATCTATCAGTTTGCAAGCTGCGCACACTATCCCAGTGTTGTGCAGCTTCATTCTCACCCTTCCGAAGCTACTGGTCTCTCCGGCTCCCGGAGGCGAAGAAGCGGCTTCTTCGCTCAAAGGCGATTGTACCGGTCACTGTGCACTCCAGTGCGGCGGCTTCTTCTGAAATGTGCCCGGGACCGGGGCATAGCTCCGGGGAGCTCTGTATGCTTCGTCTTTAGCATCATTTTTGGTCTACATCATTGCAGAAAGGTTTTCCACTATGTCTGGCATGGAGAAACTGTGCCAGCACAGAAAACATCTCCCATCGTGTTTTATATGTTGAAGAGAGCTCTGCTGAAGTTTATGCACGAAGAAAAAGAAAGTTGTCCAAAACACCTTCCAATCGAATGTTCATGTGTTTGGAAAAGGTAGGAGAGAAGTAAGGTACTGTTTTGGATCAGTTTGCAAGCTGCGCACACTATCCCAGTGTTGTGCAGCTTCATTCTTCACCTGTCTGAAGCAGCCACTGTCTTCGGCTCCTGGAGGCGAAGAGGCTTCTTCGCGCAAAGGCGATTGTGCCGGTCACTGTGCACTCCAGTGCGCCGGCTACTGACGAGATGTGCACCGGGACCGGCGCTTAGTTTCGGGGAGATCCGTACTTTCGTCTTTAGCGTCATTTTTGGTCTACATCATTGCAGAAAGGTTTTCCACTACGTTAGGCAAGGAGAAACTGTGCCAGCACAGAAAACATCTTCCATCGTGTTTTACGTGTTGCAGAGAGCTCTGCAGAAGTTTATGCACGAAGAAAGAGAAGGTTGTTGAAAGCACCTTCCAACTGATTGGTCATGTGTTTGGAAAAGGTAGGAGAGTGGTAAGGTACTGTTTTCTATCAGTTTGCAAGCTGCGCACACTATCCCAGTGTTGTGCAGCTTCATTCTTCACCTGTCTGAAGCAGCCACTCTCTTCGGCTCCTGGAGGCGAAGAAGCGGCTTCTTCGCGCAAAGGCGATTGTGCCGGTCACAGTGCACTCCAGTGCGGCGGCTACTGACGAAATGTGCCCGGGACCGGCGCGCTTAGTTTCGGGGAGCCCGTACTTTCGTCTTTAGCGTCATTTTTGGTCTACATCATTGCAGAAAGGTTTTCCACTATGTTAAGCAAGGAGAAACTGTGCCAGCACAGAAAACATCTCCCATCGTGTTTTACATGTTGCAGAGAGCTCTGCTGAAGTTTATGCACGAAGAAAAAGAAAGTTGTCCAGAACACCTTCCAACGGAATGTTCATATGTTTGGAAAAGGTAGCAAAGTGGTAAGGTACTGCTTTCTATCAGATTGCAAGATGCGCACACTATCCCAGTGTTGTGCAGCTTCATTCTTCACCATTCCGAAGCAGCCGCTCTTTTGGGCTCCCGGAGGCGAAGAAGCGGCTTCTTCGAACGCAAAGGCGATTGTGCCGGTCACTGTGCTCTGCAGTGCGGCGGCTTCTGACAAAATGTGCCCGGGACCAGCACTTAGCTCCGGGGAGCTCCGTATCCTTCGTCTTTCCAGACTTTTGTGGTCTACATCATTGCAGAATGGTTTTCCACTATGTTAAGCAAGGAGAAACTGTGCCAGCACGGAAAACATCGCCCATCGTGTTTTACATTTTGAAGAGAGCTCTGCAGAAGTTTATGCACGAAGAAAAAGAAAGTTGTCGAAAACACCTTCCAACCGAATGTTCATGTGTTTGGAAAAGGTAGGACAGTGGTAAGGTACTGTTTTCTATCAGATTGCAAGCTGTGCACACTATCCCAGGGTTGTGCAGCTTCATTCTTCACCTTTCCGAAGTAGCCGCTCTCTCAGGCTTCCGGAGGCGAAGAAGCGGCTTCTTCACGCAAAGGCGATTGCGCCGGTCACAGTGCGCTCCAGTGCGGCAGCTTCTGCCGGAATGTGCCCGGGACCTGCGCTTAGCTCCGGGGACCTCCGTACTTTCGTCTTTCTGGACTTTTTTGGCCTACATCCTTGCAGAAAGGTTTTCCACTATGTTAGGCAAGGAGAAACTGTGCCAGCACAGAAAACATCTCCCATCGTGTTTTACATGTTGCAGAGAGCTCTGCTGAAGTTTATGAACGAAGAAAAAGAAAGTTGTTGAAAACACCTTCCGACCGAATGTTCATGTGTTTGGAAAAGGTAGGAGAATGGTAAGGTACTGCTTTCTATCAGTTTGCAAGCTGCGCACACTACCCCAGTGTTGTGCAGCTTCATTCTTCACCATTCCGAAGCAGCCGCACTCTCCAGCTGCCGGAGGCGAAGATGCGGCTTCTTCGAGCAAAGGCGATTGCGCCGGACACAGTGCGCTGCAGTACGGCAGCTTCTGCCGGAATGTGCCCGGGACCGGCGCTTAGCTCCGGGGAGCTCCGTATCCTTCGTCTTTAGCGTCTTTTCTCGTCTACATCATTGCAAAAAGGTTTTCCACTATGTTAGGCAAGGAGAAATTGTGCCAGCAGAGAAAACATCTCCCATCGTGTTTTAAATGTTGCAGAGAGCTCTGCTGAAGTTTATGCACAAAGAAAGAGAAGGTTGTTGAGAGCACCTTCCAACTGATTGTTCATGTGTTTGGAAAAGGTAGGACAGTGGTAAGGTACTGTTTTCTATCAGATTGCAAGATGCGCACACTATCCCAGTGTTGTGAAGCTTCATTCTCACATTTCCGAAGCTACTGGTCTCTCCGGCTTCCGGAGGCGAAGAAGCGGCTTCTTCGAGCAAAGGCGATTGCGCCGGTCACAGTGCGCTGCAGTGCGGCAGCTTCTGCCGGAATGTGCCCGGGACGGGCGCTTAGCTCCGGGTACATCCATACAATCTTATTTCTGGACTTTTGTGGTCTACATCATGCAAAAAACTTTTCCCCTATGTCTGGCAAGGAGAAACTGTGCCAACACAGAAAACATCTCCCATCGTGTTTTAAATGTTGCAGAGCGCTCTACAGAGTGTGTTGCAAGAAGAAAAACAAAATTGTCCAAAACACCTTCCAATCGAATGTTCATGTGTTTGGAAAAGGTAGAAGACTGTAAGGTACTGTTTTCTATCAGTATGCAAGATGCGCACACTATCCCAGTGTTGTGCAGCTTCATTCTTCACCTGTCTTAGGCAGCCACTTTCTTCGGCTCCCGGAGGCGAAGAAGCGGCTTCTTCGCGCAAAGGCGATTGTACCGGTCACTGTGCACTCCATTGCGGCGGCTTCTTCTGAAATGTGCCCGGGATTGGGGCATAGCTCCGGGGATCTCCGTACTTTCGTCTTTCTGGACTTTTGTGGCCTACATCATTGCAGAAAGGTTTTCCACTATGTTAAGCAAGGAGAAACTGTGCCAGCACAGAAAACATCTCCCATCGTGTTTTACATGTTGCAGAGAGCTCTGCTGAAGTTTATGCACGAAGAAAAAGAAAGTTGTTGAAAACACCTTCCAACTAAATGTTCATGTGTTTGGAAAAGGTAGGAGAGTGGTAAGGTACTGTTTTCTATCAGTTTGCAAGCTGCGCACACTATCCCAGTGTTGTGCAGCTTCATTCTTCACCTTTCCGAAGTAGCCGCACACTCCAGCTGCCGGAGGCGAAGATGCGGCTTCTTCGAGCAAAGGCAATTGCACCCGTCACAGTGCACTCCAGTGCGGCGGCTTCTGACGAAATGTGCCCGGGACCTGCGCTTAGCTCCGGGGACCTCCGTACTTTCTTCTTTCTGGACTTTTGTGGCCTACATCATTGCAGAAAGGTTTTCCACTATGTTAAGCAAGGAGAAACTGTGCCAGCAGAGAAAACATCTCCCATCGTGTTTTACATGTTGCAGAGAGCTCTGCAGAAGTTTATGCACGAATAAAATAAAGTTGTCCAAAACACCTTCCAACTGATTGTTCATGTGTTTGGAAAAGGTAGGACAGTGGTAAGGTACGGTTATCTATCAGTCTGCAAGCTGCGCACACTATCCCAGTGTTTTGCAGCTTCATTCTCACCTTACCGAAGCTACTGGTCTCTCCGGCTCCCGGAGGCGAAGAAGCGGCTTCTTCGCGCAAAGGCGATTGTACCGGTCACTGTGCACTCCAGTGCGGCGGCTACTGACGAAATGGGCCCGGGACCGGGGCATAGCTCCTGGGAGCTCTGTATGCTTCGTCTTTAGCATCATTTTTTAATCTACATCATTGCAGAAAGGTTTTCCACTATGTTAAGCAAGGAGAAACTGTGCCAGCACAGAAAACATCTCCCATCGTGTTTTACATGTTGAAGAGAACTCTATAGAAGTTTATGCACGAAGAAAAAGAAAGTTGTCCAAAACTCTTCCAACCGAATGTTCATGTGTTTGGAAAAGGTAGGACAGTGGTAAGCTACGGTTATCTATCAGTTTGCAAGCTGCGCACACTATCCCAGTGTTGTGCAGCTTCATTCTCACCCTTCCGAAGCTACTGGTCTCTCCGGCTCCCGGATGCGAAGAAGCGGCTTCTTCGCTCAAAGGCGATTGTACCGGTCACTGTGCACTCCAGTGCGGCGGCTTCTTCTGAAATGTGCCCGGGACCGGGGCATAGCTCCGGGGAGCTCTGTATGCTTCGTCTTTAGCATCATTTTTGGTCTACATCATTGCAGAAAGGTTTTCCACTATGTCTGGCATGGAGAAACTGTGCCAGCACAGAAAACATCTCCCATCGTGTTTTATATGTTGAAGAGAGCTCTGCTGAAGTTTATGCACGAAGAAAAAGAAAGTTGTCCAAAACACCTTCCAATCGAATGTTCATGTGTTTGGAAAAGGTAGGAGAGAAGTAAGGTACTGTTTTGGATCAGTTTGCAAGCTGCGCACACTATCCCAGTGTTGTGCAGCTTCATTCTTCACCTGTCTGAAGCAGCCACTCTCTTCGGCTCCTGGAGGCGAAGAGGCTTCTTCGCGCAAAGGCGATTGTGCCGGTCACTGTGCACTCCAGTGCGCCGGCTACTGACGAGATGTGCACCGGGACCGGCGCTTAGTTTCGGGGAGATCCGTACTTTCGTCTTTAGCGTCATTTTTGGTCTACATCATTGCAGAAAGGTTTTCCACTATGTTAGGCAAGGAGAAACTGTGCCAGCACAGAAAACATCTTCCATCGTGTTTTACGTGTTGCAGAGAGCTCTGCAGAAGTTTATGCACGAAGAAAGAGAAGGTTGTTGAGAGCACCTTCCAACTGATTGGTCATGTGTTTGGAAAAGGTAGGACAGTGGTAAGGTACTGTTTTCTATCAGTTTGCAAGCTGCGCACACTATCCCAGTGTTGTGCAGCTTCATTCTTCACCTGTCTGAAGCAGCCACTCTCTTCGGCTCCTGGAGGCGAAGAAGCGGCTTCTTCGTGCAAAGGCGATTGTGCCGGTCACAGTGCACTCCAGTGCGGCGGCTACTGACGAAATGTGCCCGGGACCGGCGCGCTTAGTTTCGGGGAGCTCCGTACTTTCGTCTTTAGCGTCATTTTTGGTCTACATCATTGCAGAAAGGTTTTCCACTATGTTAAGCAAGGAGAAACTGTGCCAGCACAGAAAACATCTCCCATCGTGTTTTACATGTTGCAGAGAGCTCTGCTGAAGTTTATGCACGAAGAAAAAGAAAGTTGTCCAGAACACCTTCCAACGGAATGTTCATATGTTTGGAAAAGGTAGCAAAGTGGTAAGGTACTGTTTTCTATCAGATTGCAAGCTGTGCACACTATCCCAGGGTTGTGCAGCTTCATTCTTCACCTTTCCGAAGTAGCCGCTCTCTCAGGCTTCCGGAGGCGAAGAAGCGGCTTCTTCGAGCAAAGGCGATTGCGCCGGTCACAGTGCGCTGCAGTGCGGCAGCTTCTGCCGGAATGTGCCCGGGACCGGCGCTTAGCTCCGGGGACCTCCGTACTTTCGTCTTTCTGGACTTTTTTGGCCTACATCATTGCAGAAAGGTTTTCCACTATGTTAAGCAAGGAGAAACTGTGCCAGCACAGAAAACATCTCCCATCGTGTTTTACATGTTGCAGAGAGCTCTGCTGAAGTTTATGAACGAAGAAAAAGAAAGTTGTTGAAAACACCTTCCGACCGAATGTTCATGTGTTTGGAAAAGGTAGGAGAATGGTAAGGTACTGCTTTCTATCAGTTTGCAAGCTGCGCACACTACCCCAGTGTTGTGCAGCTTCATTCTCACTTTTCCGAAGCAGCCGCACTCTCCAGCTGCCGGAGGCGAAGATGCGGCTTCTTCGAGCAAAGGCGATTGCGCCGGACACAGTGCGCTGCAGTACGGCAGCTTCTGCCGGAATGTGCCCGGGACCGGCGCTTAGCTCCGGGGAGCTCCGTATCCTTCGTCTTTAGCGTCTTTTGTCGTCTACATCATTGCAAAAAGGTTTTCCACTATGTTAGGCAAGGAGAAATTGTGCCAGCAGAGAAAACATCTCCCATCGTGTTTTAAATGTTGCAGAGAGCTCTGCTGAAGTTTATGCACAAAGAAAGAGAAGGTTGTTGAGAGCACCTTCCAACTGATTGTTCATGTGTTTGGAAAAGGTAGGACAGTGGTAAGGTACTGTTTTCTATCAGATTGCAAGATGCGCACACTATCCCAGTGTTGTGTAGCTTCATTCTCACATTTCCGAAGCTACTGGTCTCTCCGGCTCCCGGAGGCGAAGAAGCGGCTTCTTCGAGCAAAGGCGATTGCGCCGGTCACAGTGCGCTGCAGTGCGGCAGCTTCTGCCGGAATGTGCCCGGGACGGGCGCTTAGCTCCGGGTACATCCATACAATCTTATTTCTGGACTTTTGTGGTCTACATCATGCAAAAAACTTTTCCCCTATGTCAGGCAAGGAAAAATTGTGCCAACACAGAAAACATCTCCCATCGTGTTTTAAATGTTGCAGAGAGCTCTACAGAGTGTGTTGCAAGAAGAAAAACAAAATTGTCCAAAACACCTTCCAATCGAATGTTCATGTGTTTGGAAAAGGTAGGAGAGCGGTAAGGTACTGTTTTCTATCAGTTTGCAAGCTGCGCACACTATCCCAGTGTTGTGCAGCTTCATTCTTCACCTTTCCGAAGTAGCCGCACACTCCAGCTGCCGGAGGCGAAGATGCGGCTTCTTCGAGCAAAGGCAATTGCACCCGTCACAGTGCACTCCAGTGCGGCGGCTTCTGACGAAATGTGCCCGGGACCTGCGCTTAGCTCCGGGGACCTCCGTACTTTCTTCTTTCTGGACTTTTGTGGCCTACGTCATTGCAGAAAGGTTTTCCACTATGTTAAGCAAGGAGAAACTGTGCCAGCAGAGAAAACATCTCCCATCGTGTTTTACATGTTGCAGAGAGCTCTGCAGAAGTTTATGCACGAATAAAATAAAGTTGTCCAAAACACCTTCCAACAGAATGTTCATGTGTTTGGAAAAGGTAGGAGAGTGGTAAGGTACGGTTATCTATCAGTCTGCAAGCTGCGCACACTATCCCAGTGTTTTGCAGCTTCATTCTCACCTTTCCGAAGCTACTGGTCTCTCCGGCTCCCGGAGGCGAAGAAGCGGCTTCTTCGCGCAAAGGCGATTGTACCGGTCACTGTGCACTCCAGTGCGGCGGCTACTGACGAAATGGGCCCGGGACCGGGGCATAGCTCCTGGGAGCTCTGTATGCTTCGTCTTTAGCATCATTTTTTAATCTACATCATTGCAGAAAGGTTTTCCACTATGTTAAGCAAGGAGAAACTGTGCCAGCACAGAAAACATCTTCCATGGTGTTTTACGTGTTGCAGAGAGCTCTGCAGAAGTTTATGCACGAAGAAAGAGAAGGTTGTTGAGAGCACCTTCCAACTGATTGTTCATGTGTTTGGAAAAGGTAGGAGAGTGGTAAGGTACTGTTTTCTATCAGTTTGCAAGCTGCGCACACTATCCCAGTGTTGTGCAGCTTCATTCTTCACCTGTCTGAAGCAGCCACTCTCTTCGGCTCCTGGAGGCGAAGAAGCGGCTTCTTCGCGCAAAGGCGATTGTGCCGGTCACAGTGCACTCCAGTGCGGCGGCTACTGACGAAATGTGCCCGGGACCGGCGCGCTTAGTTTCGGGGAGCCCGTACTTTCGTCTTTAGCGTCATTTTTGGTCTACATCATTGCAGAAAGGTTTTCCACTATGTTAAGCAAGGAGAAACTGTGCCAGCACAGAAAACATCTCCCATCGTGTTTTACATGTTGCAGAGAGCTCTGCTGAAGTTTATGCACGAAGAAAAAGAAAGTTGTCCAGAACACCTTCCAACGGAATGTTCATATGTTTGGAAAAGGTAGCAAAGTGGTAAGGTACTGCTTTCTATCAGATTGCAAGATGCGCACACTATCCCAGTGTTGTGCAGCTTCATTCTTCACCATTCCGAAGCAGCCGCTCTTTTGGGCTCCCGGAGGCGAAGAAGCGGCTTCTTCGAGCAAAGGCGATTGTGCCGGTCACTGTGCTCTGCAGTGCGGCGGCTTCTGACAAAATGTGCCCGGGACCAGCACTTAGCTCCGGGCAGCTCCGTATCCTTCGTCTTTCAAGACTTTTGTGGTCTACATCATTGCAGAATGGTTTTCCACTATGTTAAGCAAGGAGAAACTGTGCCAGCACGGAAAACATCGCCCATCGTGTTTTACATTTTGAAGAGAGCTCTGCAGAAGTTTATGCACGAAGAAAAAGAAAGTTGTCCAAAACACCTTCCTTAAAAATGTTCATGTGTTTGGAAAAGGTAGGACAGTGGTAAGGTACTGTTTTCTATCAGATTGCAAGCTGTGCACACAATCCCAGGGTTGTGCAGCTTCATTCTTCACCTTTCCGAAGCAGCCGCTCTCTCCGGCTTCCGGAGGCGAAGAAGCGGCTTCTTCGAGCAAAGGCGATTGCGCCGGTCACAGTGCGCTGCAGTGCGGCAGCTTCTGCCGGAATGTGCCCGGGACAGGCGGTTAGCTCCGGGTACATCCATACAATCTTCTTTCTGGACTTTTGTGGTCTACATCATGCAAAAAACATTTCCCCTATGTCTGGCAAGGAGACACTGTGCCAACACAGAAAACATCTCCCTTCTTGTTTTACATGTTGCAGAGAGCTCTGCAGAAGTTTAAGCACGAAGAAAAAGAAAGTTGTGCAAAACACCTTCCAATGGCATGTTCATGTGTTTGTAAAAGGTAGGACAGTGGTAAGGTACTGTTTTCTATCAGTTTGCAAGCTGCGCACACTATCCCAGTGTTGTGCAGCTTCATTCTTCACCTTTCCGAAGCAGCCGCTCTTTTGGGCTCCCGGAGGCGAAGAAGCGGCTTCTTCGAGCAAAGGCGATTGTGCCGGTCACTGTGCTCTGCAGTGCGGCGGCTTCTGACAAAATGTTCCCGGGACCAGCACTTAGCTCCGGGGAGCTCCGTATCCTTCGTCTTTCCAGACTTTTGTGGTCTACATCATTGCAGAATGGTTTTCCACTATGTTAGGCAAGGAAAAACTGTGCCAGCACAGAAAACATCTCCCATCGTGTTTTATATGTTGTAGAGAACTCTGCAGAAGTTTATGCAGGAAGAAAAAGAAAGTTGTCCAAAACACCTTCCTTAAAAATGTTCATGTGTTTGGAAAAGGTAGGAGAGTGGTAAGGTACTGTTTTCTATCAGTTTGCAAGCTGCGCACACTATCCCAGTGTTGTGCAGCTTTATTCTCACCTGTCGGAAGCAGCCACTTTCTTGGGCTCCTGGAGGCGAAGAGGCTTCTTCGCGCAAAGGCGATTGTACCGGTCACTGTGCTCTGCAGTGCGGCGGCATCTGTCGAAATATGCCCGGGACCGGCGCTTAGCTCCGGGGACCTCCGTACTTTCGTCTTTCTGGACTTTTGTGGCCTACATCATTGCAGAAAGGTTTTCCACTATGTTAGGCAAGGAGAAACTGTGCCAGCACAGAAAACATCTCCCATCGTGTTTTACATGTTGCAGAGAGCTCTGCTGAAGTTTATGAACGAAGAAAAAGAAAGTTGTTGAAAACACCTTCCAACCGAATGTTCATGTGTTTGGAAAAGGTAGGAGAATGGTAAGGTACTGCTTTCTATCAGTTAACAAGCTGCGCACACTATCCCAGTGTTGTGCAGCTTCATTCTTCACCTGTCTGAAGCAGCCACTCTCTTCGGCTCCTGGAGGCGAAAAGGCTTCTTCGCGCAAAGGCGATTGTGCCGGTCACAGTGCACTCCAGTGCGGCGGCTACTGACGAAATGTGCCCGGGACCGGCGCGCTTAGTTTCGGGGAGCTGCGTACTTTGGTCTTTAGCGTCATTTTTGGTCTACATCATTGCAGAAAGGTTTTCCACTATGTTAGGCAAGGAGAAACTGTGCCAGCACAGAAAACATCTCCCATCGTGTTTTATATGTTGAAGAGAGCTCTACAGAAGTTTATGCACGAAGAAAAACAAAGTTGTTGAAAACACCTTCCAACCGAATATTCATGTGTTTGGAAAATAAGAAGATTGGTAAGGTACTGTTTTCTATCAGTTTGCAAGCTGCGCATACTATCCCAGTGTTGTGCAGCTTCATTCTTCACCTTTCCGAAGCAGCCGCTCTCTCAGGCTCCCGGAGGCGAAGAAGCGGCTTCTTCGAGTAAAGGCAATTGCACCCGTCACAGTGCACTCCAGTGCGGCGGCTTCTGCCGAAATGTGCCCGGGACCGGTGCTTAGCTCCGGGGAGATCCGTACTTTCGTCTTTATGGACTTTTGTGGCCTACATCATTGCAGAAAGGTTTTCCACTACGTTAGGCAAAGAGAAACTGTGCCAGCACAGAAAACATCTCCCATCGTGTTTTACATGTTGCAGAGAGCTCTGCAGCAGTTTATGCACGAAGAAAAAGAAAGTTGTTGAAAACACCTTCCAACGGAATGTTCATATGTCTGGAAAAGGTAGGACAGTGGTAAGGTACTGCTTTCTATCAGTTTGCAAGCTGCGCACACTATCCCAGTGTTGTGCAGCTTCATTCTTCACCATTCCGAAGCAGCCGCACTCTCCAGCTGCCGGAGGCGAAGATGCGGCTTCTTCGAGCAAAGACGATTGCGCCGGTCACAGTGCGCTGCAATGCGGCAGCTTCTGCCGGAATGTGCCCGGGACCGGCGCTTAGCTCCGGGGAGCTCCGTATCCTTCGTCTTTAGCGACTTTTGTGGCCTACATCATTGCTGAAATGTTTTCCACTACGTTAGGCAAGGAGAAACTGTGCCAGCACAGAAAACATCTCCCATCGTGTTTTACATGTTGCAGAGAGCTCTGCTGAAGTTTATGAACGAAGAAAAAGAAAGTTGTTGAAAACACCTTCCAACCGAATGTTCATGTGTTTGGAAAAGGTAGGATAGTGGTAAGGTACTGCTTTCTATCAGTTTGCAAGCTGCGCACACTATCCCAGTGTTGTGCAGCTTCATTCTTCACCACTCCGAAGCAGCCGCACTCTCCAGCTGCCGGAGGCGAAGATGCGGCTTCTTCGAGCAAAGGCGATTGCGCCGGACACAGTGCGCTGCGGTGCGGCAGCTTCTGCCGGAATGTGCCCGGGACCGGCGCTTAGCTCCGGGGAGCTCCGTATCCTTCGTCTTTAGCGTCTTTTGTCGTCTACATCATTGCAGAAAGGTTTTCCACTATGTCTGGCAAGGAGAAACTGTGCCAGCACAGAAAACATCTCCCATCGTGTTTTATATGTTGAAGAGAGCTCTGCTAAAGTTTATGCACGAAGAAAAAGAAAGTTGTCCAAAACACCTTCCAATCGAATGTTCATGTGTTTGGAAAAGGTAGGAGAGAAGTAAGGTACTGTTTTGGATCAGTTTGCAAGCTGCGCACACTATCCCAGTGTTGTGCAGCTTCATTCTTCACCTGTCTGAAGCAGCCACTCTCTTCGGCTCCTGGAGGCGAAAAGGCTTCTTCGCGCAAAGGCGATTGTGCCGGTCACAGTGCACTCCAGTGCGGCGGCTACTGACGAAATGTGCCCGGGACCGGCGCGCTTAGTTTCGGGGAGCTGCGTACTTTGGTCTTTAGCGTCATTTTTGGTCTACATCATTGCAGAAAGGTTTTCCACTATGTTAGGCAAGGAGAAACTGTGCCAGCACAGAAAACATCTCCCATCGTGTTTTATATGTTGAAGAGAGCTCTACAGAAGTTTATGCACGAAGAAAAACAAAGTTGTTGAAAACACCTTCCAACCGAATATTCATGTGTTTGGAATATAAGAAGATTGGTAAGGTACTGTTTTCTATCAGTTTGCAAGCTGCGCATACTATCCCAGTGTTGTGCAGCTTCATTCTTCACCTTTCCGAAGCAGCCGCTCTCTCAGGCTCCCGGAGGCGAAGAAGCGGCTTCTTCGAGTAAAGGCAATTGCACCCGTCACAGTGCACTCCAGTGCGGCGGCTTCTGCCGAAATGTGCCCGGGACCGGTGCTTAGCTCCGGGGAGATCCGTACTTTCGTCTTTATGGACTTTTGTGGCCTACATCATTGCAGAAAGGTTTTCCACTACGTTAGGCAAAGAGAAACTGTGCCAGCACAGAAAACATCTCCCATCGTGTTTTACATGTTGCAGAGAGCTCTGCAGCAGTTTATGCACGAAGAAAAAGAAAGTTGTTGAAAACACCTTCCAACGGAATGTTCATATGTCTGGAAAAGGTAGGACAGTGGTAAGGTACTGCTTTCTATCAGTTTGCAAGCTGCGCACACTATCCCAGTGTTGTGCAGCTTCATTCTTCACCATTCCGAAGCAGCCGCACTCTCCAGCTGCCGGAGGCGAAGATGCGGCTTCTTCGAGCAAAGACGATTGCGCCGGTCACAGTGCGCTGCAGTGCGGCAGCTTCTGCCGGAATGTGCCCGGGACCGGCGCTTAGCTCCGGGGAGCTCCGTATCCTTCGTCTTTAGCGACTTTTGTGGCCTACATCATTGCTGAAAGGTTTTCCACTACGTTAGGCAAGGAGAAACTGTGCCAGCACAGAAAACATCTCCCATCGTGTTTTACATGTTGCAGAGAGCTCTGCTGAAGTTTATGAACGAAGAAAAAGAAAGTTGTTGAAAACACCTTCCAACCGAATGTTCATGGGTTTGGAAAAGGTAGGACAGTGGTAAGGTACTGCTTTCTATCAGTTTGCAAGCTGCGCACACTATCCCAGTGTTGTGCAGCTTCATTCTTCACCATTCCGAAGCAGCCGCACTCTCCAGCTGCCGGAGGCGAAGATGCGGCTTCTTCGAGCAAAGGCGATTGCGCCGGACACAGTGCGCTGCGGTGCGGCAGCTTCTGCCGGAATGTGCCCGGGACCTGCGCTTAGCTCCGGGGAGCTCCGTATCCTTCGTCGTTAGCGTCTTTTGTCGTCTACATCATTGCAGAAAGGTTTTCCACTATGTCTGGCAAGGAGAAACTGTGCCAGCACAGAAAACATCTCCCATCGTGTTTTATATGTTGAAGAGAGCTCTGCTGAAGTTTATGCACGAAGAAAAAGAAAGTTGTCCAAAACACCTTCCAATCGAATGTTCATGTGTTTGGAAAAGGTAGGAGAGAAGTAAGGTACTGTTTTGGATCAGTTTGCAAGCTGCGCACACTATCCCAGTGTTGTGCAGCTTCATTCTTCACCTGTCTGAAGCAGCCACTGTCTTCGGCTCCTGGAGGCGAAGAGGCTTCTTCGCGCAAAGGCGATTGTGCCGGTCACTGTGCACTCCAGTGCGCCGGCTACTGACGAGATGTGCACCGGGACCGGCGCTTAGTTTCGGGGAGATCCGTACTTTCGTCTTTAGCGTCATTTTTGGTCTACATCATTGCAGAAAGGTTTTCCACTACGTTAGGCAAGGAGAAACTCTGCCAGCACAGAAAACATCTTCCATGGTGTTTTACATCTTGCAGAGAGCTCTGCAGAAGTTTATGCACGAAGAAAGAGAAGGTTGTTGAAAGCACCTTCCAACTGATTGGTCATGTGTTTGGAAAAGGTAGGACAGTGGTAAGGTACTGTTTTCTATCAGTTTGCAAGCTGCGCACACTATCCCAGTGTTGTGCAGCTTCATTCTTCACCTGTCTGAAGCAGCCACTCTCTTCGGCTCCTGGAGGCGAAGAAGCGGCTTCTTCGCGCAAAGGCGATTGTGCCGGTCACAGTGCACTCCAGTGCGGCGGCTACTGACGAAATGTGCCCGGGACCGGCGCGCTTAGTTTCAGGGAGCCCGTACTTTCGTCTTTAGCGTCATTTTTGGTCTACATCATTGCAGAAAGGTTTTCCACTATGTTAAGCAAGGAGAAACTGTGCCAGCACAGAAAACATCTCCCATCGTGTTTTACATGTTGCAGAGAGCTCTGCTGAAGTTTATGCACGAAGAAAAAGAAAGTTGTCCAGAACACCTTCCAACGGAATGTTCATATGTTTGGAAAAGGTAGCAAAGTGGTAAGGTACTGCTTTCTATCAGATTGCAAGATGCGCACACTATCCCAGTGTTGTGCAGCTTCATTCTTCACCATTCCGAAGCAGCCGCTCTTTTGGGCTCCCGGAGGCGAAGAAGCGGCTTCTTCGAGCAAAGGCGATTGTGCCGGTCACTGTGCTCTGCAGTGCGGCGGCTTCTGACAAAATGTTCCCGGGACCAGCACTTAGCTCCGGGGAGCTCCGTATCCTTCGTCTTTCCAGACTTTTGTGGTCTACATCATTGCAGAATGGTTTTCCACTATGTTAGGCAAGGAAAAATTGTGCCAGCACGGAAAACATCTCCCATCGTGTTTTATATGTTGTAGAGAACTCTGCAGAAGTTTATGCAGGAAGAAAAAGAAAGTTGTCCAAAACACCTTCCTTAAAAATGTTCATGTGTTTGGAAAAGGTAGGAGAGTGGTAAGGTACTGTTTTCTATCAGTTTGCAAGCTGCGCACACTATCCCAGTGTTGTGCAGCTTTATTCTCACCTGTCGGAAGCAGCCACTTTCTTGGGCTCCTGGAGGCGAAGAGGCTTCTTCGCGCAAAGGCGATTGTACCGGTCACTGTGCTCTGCAGTGCGGCGGCATCTGTCGAAATATGCCCGGGACCGGCGCTTAGCTCCGGGGACCTCCGTACTTTCGTCTTTCTGGACTTTTGTGGCCTACATCATTGCAGAAAGGTTTTCCACTATGTTAGGCAAGGAGAAACTGTGCCAGCACAGAAAACATCTCCCATCGTGTTTTACATGTTGCAGAGAGCTCTGCTGAAGTTTATGAACGAAGAAAAAGAAAGTTGTTGAAAACACCTTCCAACCGAATGTTCATGTGTTTGGAAAAGGTAGGAGAATGGTAAGGTACTGCTTTCTATCAGTTAACAAGCTGCGCACACTATCCCAGTGTTGTGCAGCTTCATTCTTCACCTGTCTGAAGCAGCCACTCTCTTCGGCTCCTGGAGGCGAAAAGGCTTCTTCGCGCAAAGGCGATTGTGCCGGTCACAGTGCACTCCAGTGCGGCGGCTACTGACGAAATGTGCCCGGGACCGGCGCGCTTAGTTTCGGGGAGCTGCGTACTTTGGTCTTTAGCGTCATTTTTGGTCTACATCATTGCAGAAAGGTTTTCCACTATGTTAGGCAAGGAGAAACTGTGCCAGCACAGAAAACATCTCCCATCGTGTTTTATATGTTGAAGAGAGCTCTACAGAAGTTTATGCACGAAGAAAAACAAAGTTGTTGAAAACACCTTCCAACCGAATATTCATGTGTTTGGAAAATAAGAAGATTGGTAAGGTACTGTTTTCTATCAGTTTGCAAGCTGCGCATACTATCCCAGTGTTGTGCAGCTTCATTCTTCACCTTTCCGAAGCAGCCGCTCTCTCAGGCTCCCGGAGGCGAAGAAGCGGCTTCTTCGAGTAAAGGCAATTGCACCCGTCACAGTGCACTCCAGTGCGGCGGCTTCTGCCGAAATGTGCCCGGGACCGGTGCTTAGCTCCGGGGAGATCCGTACTTTCGTCTTTATGGACTTTTGTGGCCTACATCATTGCAGAAAGGTTTTCCACTACGTTAGGCAAAGAGAAACTGTGCCAGCACAGAAAACATCTCCCATCGTGTTTTACATGTTGCAGAGAGCTCTGCAGCAGTTTATGCACGAAGAAAAAGAAAGTTGTTGAAAACACCTTCCAACGGAATGTTCATATGTCTGGAAAAGGTAGGACAGTGGTAAGGTACTGCTTTCTATCAGTTTGCAAGCTGCGCACACTATCCCAGTGTTGTGCAGCTTCATTCTTCACCATTCCGAAGCAGCCGCACTCTCCAGCTGCCGGAGGCGAAGATGCGGCTTCTTCGAGCAAAGACGATTGCGCCGGTCACAGTGCGCTGCAGTGCGGCAGCTTCTGCCGGAATGTGCCCGGGACCGGCGCTTAGCTCCGGGGAGCTCCGTATCCTTCGTCTTTAGCGACTTTTGTGGCCTACATCATTGCTGAAAGGTTTTCCACTACGTTAGGCAAGGAGAAACTGTGCCAGCACAGAAAACATCTCCCATCGTGTTTTACATGTTGCAGAGAGCTCTGCTGAAGTTTATGAACGAAGAAAAAGAAAGTTGTTGAAAACACCTTCCAACCGAATGTTCATGGGTTTGGAAAAGGTAGGACAGTGGTAAGGTACTGCTTTCTATCAGTTTGCAAGCTGCGCACACTATCCCAGTGTTGTGCAGCTTCATTCTTCACCATTCCGAAGCAGCCGCACTCTCCAGCTGCCGGAGGCGAAGATGCGGCTTCTTCGAGCAAAGGCGATTGCGCCGGACACAGTGCGCTGCGGTGCGGCAGCTTCTGCCGGAATGTGCCCGGGACCGGCGCTTAGCTCCGGGGAGCTCCGTATCCTTCGTCTTTAGCGTCTTTTGTCGTCTACATCATTGCAGAAAGGTTTTCCACTATGTCTGGCAAGGAGAAACTGTGCCAGCACAGAAAACATCTCCCATCGTGTTTTATATGTTGAAGAGAGCTCTGCTGAAGTTTATGCACGAAGAAAAAGAAAGTTGTCCAAAACACCTTCCAATCGAATGTTCATGTGTTTGGAAAAGGTAGGAGAGAAGTAAGGTACTGTTTTGGATCAGTTTGCAAGCTGCGCACACTATCCCAGTGTTGTGCAGCTTCATTCTTCACCTGTCTGAAGCAGCCACTGTCTTCGGCTCCTGGAGGCGAAGAGGCTTCTTCGCGCAAAGGCGATTGTGCCGGTCACTGTGCACTCCAGTGCGCCGGCTACTGACGAGATGTGCACCGGGACCGGCGCTTAGTTTCGGGGAGATCTGTACTTTCGTCTTTAGCGTCATTTTTGGTCTACATCATTGCAGAAAGGTTTTCCACTACGTTAGGCAAGGAGAAACTCTGCCAGCACAGAAAACATCTTCCATGGTGTTTTACATCTTGCAGAGAGCTCTGCAGAAGTTTATGCACGAAGAAAGAGAAGGTTGTTGAAAGCACCTTCAAACTGATTGGTCATGTGTTTGGAAAAGGTAGGACAGTGGTAAGGTACTGTTTTCTATCAGTTTGCAAGCTGCGCACACTATCCCAGTGTTGTGCAGCTTCATTCTTCACCTGTCTGAAGCAGCCACTCTCTTCGGCTCCTGGAGGCGAAGAAGCGGCTTCTTCGCGCAAAGGCGATTGTGCCGGTCACAGTGCACTCCAGTGCGGCGGCTACTGACGAAATGTGCCCGGGACCGGCGCGCTTAGTTTCGGGGAGCCCGTACTTTCGTCTTTAGCGTCATTTTTGGTCTACATCATTGCAGAAAGGTTTTCCACTATGTTAAGCAAGGAGAAACTGTGCCAGCACAGAAAACATCTCCCATCGTGTTTTACATGTTGCAGAGAGCTCTGCTGAAGTTTATGCACGAAGAAAAAGAAAGTTGTCCAGAACACCTTCCAACGGAATGTTCATATGTTTGGAAAAGGTAGCAAAGTGGTAAGGTACTGCTTTCTATCAGATTGCAAGATGCGCACACTATCCCAGTGTTGTGCAGCTTCATTCTTCACCATTCCGAAGCAGCCGCTCTTTTGGGCTCCCGGAGGCGAAGAAGCGGCTTCTTCGAGCAAAGGCGATTGTGCCGGTCACTGTGCTCTGCAGTGCGGCGGCTTCTGACAAAATGTGCCCGGGACCAGCACTTAGCTCCGGGGAGCTCCGTATCCTTCGTCTTTCCAGACTTTTGTGGTCTACATCATTGCAGAATTGTTTTCCAGTATGTTAGGCAAGGAGAAACTGTGCCAGCACGGAAAACATCGCCCATCGTGTTTTACATTTTGAAGAGAGCTCTGCAGAAGTTTATGCACGAAGAAAAAGAAATTTGTCCAAAACACCTTCCTTAAAAATGTTCATGTGTTTGGAAAAGGTAGGACAGTGGTAAGGTACTGTTTTCTATCAGATTGCAAGCTGTGCACACAATCCCAGGGTTGTGCAGCTTCATTCTTCACCTTTCCGAAGTAGCCGCTCTCTCCGGCTTCCGGAGGCGAAGAAGCGGCTTCTTCGAGCAAAGGCGATTGCGCCGGTCACAGTGCGCTGCAGTGCGGCAGCTTCTGCCGGAATGTGCCCGGGACAGGCGGTTAGCTCCGGGTACATCCATACAATCTTCTTTCTGGACTTTTGTGGTCTACATCATGCAAAAAACATTTCCCCTATGTCTGGCAAGGAGACACTGTGCCAACACAGAAAACATCTCCCTTCTTGTTTTACATGTTGCAGAGAGCTCTGCAGAAGTTTAAGCACGAAGAAAAAGAAAGTTGTGCAAAACACCTTCCAATGGCATGTTCATGTGTTTGTAAAAGGTAGGACAGTGGTAAGGTACTGTTTTCTATCAGTTTGCAAGCTGCGCACACTATCCCAGTGTTGTGCAGCTTCATTCTTCACCTTTCCGAAGCAGCCGCTCTTTTGGGCTCCCGGAGGCGAAGAAGCGGCTTCTTCGAGCAAAGGCGATTGTGCCGGTCACTGTGCTCTGCAGTGCGGCGGCTTCTGACAAAATGTTCCCGGGACCAGCACTTAGCTCCGGGGAGCTCCGTATCCTTCGTCTTTCCAGACTTTTGTGGTCTACATCATTGCAGAATGGTTTTCCACTATGTTAGGCAAGGAAAAATTGTGCCAGCACAGAAAACATCTCCCATCGTGTTTTATATGTTGTAGAGAACTCTGCAGAAGTTTATGCAGGAAGAAAAAGAAAGTTGTCCAAAACACCTTCCTTAAAAATGTTCATGTGTTTGGAAAAGGTAGGAGAGTGGTAAGGTACTGTTTTCTATCAGTTTGCAAGCTGCGCACACTATCCCAGTGTTGTGCAGCTTTATTCTCACCTGTCGGAAGCAGCCACTTTCTTGGGCTCCTGGAGGCGAAGAGGCTTCTTCGCGCAAAGGCGATTGTACCGGTCACTGTGCTCTGCAGTGCGGCGGCATCTGTCGAAATATGCCCGGGACCGGCGCTTAGCTCCGGGGACCTCCGTACTTTCGTCTTTCTGGACTTTTGTGGCCTACATCATTGCAGAAAGGTTTTCCACTATGTTAGGCAAGGAGAAACTGTGCCAGCACAGAAAACATCTCCCATCGTGTTTTACATGTTGCAGAGAGCTCTGCTGAAGTTTATGAACGAAGAAAAAGAAAGTTGTTGAAAACACCTTCCAACCGAATGTTCATGTGTTTGGAAAAGGTAGGAGAATGGTAAGGTACTGCTTTCTATCAGTTAACAAGCTGCGCACACTATCCCAGTGTTGTGCAGCTTCATTCTTCACCTGTCTGAAGCAGCCACTCTCTTCGGCTCCTGGAGGCGAAAAGGCTTCTTCGCGCAAAGGCGATTGTGCCGGTCACAGTGCACTCCAGTGCGGCGGCTACTGACGAAATGTGCCCGGGACCGGCGCGCTTAGTTTCGGGGAGCTGCGTACTTTGGTCTTTAGCGTCATTTTTGGTCTACATCATTGCAGAAAGGTTTTCCACTATGTTAGGCAAGGAGAAACTGTGCCAGCACAGAAAACATCTCCCATCGTGTTTTATATGTTGAAGAGAGCTCTACAGAAGTTTATGCACGAAGAAAAACAAAGTTGTTGAAAACACCTTCCAACCGAATATTCATGTGTTTGGAAAATAAGAAGATTGGTAAGGTACTGTTTTCTATCAGTTTGCAAGCTGCGCATACTATCCCAGTGTTGTGCAGCTTCATTCTTCACCTTTCCGAAGCAGCCGCTCTCTCAGGCTCCCGGAGGCGAAGAAGCGGCTTCTTCGAGTAAAGGCAATTGCACCCGTCACAGTGCACTCCAGTGCGGCGGCTTCTGCCGAAATGTGCCCGGGACCGGTGCTTAGCTCCGGGGAGATCCGTACTTTCGTCTTTATGGACTTTTGTGGCCTACATCATTGCAGAAAGGTTTTCCACTACGTTAGGAAAAGAGAAACTGTGCCAGCACAGAAAACATCTCCCATCGTGTTTTACATGTTGCAGAGAGCTCTGCAGCAGTTTATGCACGAAGAAAAAGAAAGTTGTTGAAAACACCTTCCAACGGAATGTTCATATGTCTGGAAAAGGTAGGACAGTGGTAAGGTACTGCTTTCTATCAGTTTGCAAGCTGCGCACACTATCCCAGTGTTGTGCAGCTTCATTCTTCACCATTCCGAAGCAGCCGCACTCTCCAGCTGCCGGAGGCGAAGATGCGGCTTCTTCGAGCAAAGACGATTGCGCCGGTCACAGTGCGCTGCAATGCGGCAGCTTCTGCCGGAATGTGCCCGGGACCGGCGCTTAGCTCCGGGGAGCTCCGTATCCTTCGTCTT
The DNA here is from genome assembly GCF_047830755.1 of Zonotrichia albicollis. Taxonomy (NCBI): domain Eukaryota; kingdom Metazoa; phylum Chordata; class Aves; order Passeriformes; family Passerellidae; genus Zonotrichia; species Zonotrichia albicollis. The sequence continues at coordinate 26,619,249 of NC_133860.1, forward strand.
TAGCGACTTTTGTGGCCTACATCATTGCTGAAAGGTTTTCCACTACGTTAGGCAAGGAGAAACTGTGCCAGCACAGAAAACATCTCCCATCGTGTTTTACATGTTGCAAAGAGCTCTGCTGAAGTTTATGAACGAAGAAAAAGAAAGTTGTTGAAAACACCTTCCAACCGAATGTTCATGGGTTTGGAAAAGGTAGGACAGTGGTAAGGTACTGCTTTCTATCAGTTTGCAAGCTGCGCACACTATCCCAGTGTTGTGCAGCTTCATTCTTCACCATTCCGAAGCAGCCGCACTCTCCAGCTGCCGGAGGCGAAGATGCGGCTTCTTCGAGCAAAGGCGATTGCGCCGGACACAGTGCGCTGCGGTGCGGCAGCTTCTGCCGGAATGTGCCCGGGACCGGCGCTTAGCTCCGGGGAGCTCCGTATCCTTCGTCTTTAGCGTCTTTTGTCGTCTACATCATTGCAGAAAGGTTTTCCACTATGTCTGGCAAGGAGAAACTGTGCCAGCACAGAAAACATCTCCCATCGTGTTTTATATGTTGAAGAGAGCTCTGCTGAAGTTTATGCACGAAGAAAAAGAAAGTTGTCCAAAACACCTTCCAATCGAATGTTCATGTGTTTGGAAAAGGTAGGAGAGAAGTAAGGTACTGTTTTGGATCAGTTTGCAAGCTGCGCACACTATCCCAGTGTTGTGCAGCTTCATTCTTCACCTGTCTGAAGCAGCCACTGTCTTCGGCTCCTGGAGGCGAAGAGGCTTCTTCGCGCAAAGGCGATTGTGCCGGTCACTGTGCACTCCAGTGCGCCGGCTACTGACGAGATGTGCACCGGGACCGGCGCTTAGTTTCGGGGAGATCCGTACTTTCGTCTTTAGCGTCATTTTTGGTCTACATCATTGCAGAAAGGTTTTCCACTACGTTAGGCAAGGAGAAACTCTGCCAGCACAGAAAACATCTTCCATGGTGTTTTACATCTTGCAGAGAGCTCTGCAGAAGTTTATGCACGAAGAAAGAGAAGGTTGTTGAAAGCACCTTCCAACTGATTGGTCATGTGTTTGGAAAAGGTAGGAGAGTGGTAAGGTACTGTTTTCTATCAGTTTGCAAGCTGCGCACACTATCCCAGTGTTGTGCAGCTTCATTCTTCACCTGTCTGAAGCAGCCACTCTCTTCGGCTCCTGGAGGCGAAGAAGCGGCTTCTTCGCGCAAAGGCGATTGTGCCGGTCACAGTGCACTCCAGTGCGGCGGCTACTGACGAAATGTGCCCGGGACCGGCGCGCTTAGTTTCGGGGAGCCCGTACTTTCGTCTTTAGCGTCATTTTTGGTCTACATCATTGCAGAAATGTTTTCCACTATGTTAAGCAAGGAGAAACTGTGCCAGCACAGAAAACATCTCCCATCGTGTTTTACATGTTGCAGAGAGCTCTGCTGAAGTTTATGCACGAAGAAAAAGAAAGTTGTCCAGAACACCTTCCAACGGAATGTTCATATGTTTGGAAAAGGTAGCAAAGTGGTAAGGTACTGCTTTCTATCAGATTGCAAGATGCGCACACTATCCCAGTGTTGTGCAGCTTCATTCTTCACCATTCCGAAGCAGCCGCTCTTTTGGGCTCCCGGAGGCGAAGAAGCGGCTTCTTCGAGCAAAGGCGATTGTGCCGGTCACTGTGCTCTGCAGTGCGGCGGCTTCTGACAAAATGTGCCTGGGACCAGCACTTAGCTCCGGGGAGCTCCGTATCCTTCGTCTTTCCAGACTTTTGTGGTCTACATCATTGCAGAATGGTTTTCCACTATGTTAAGCAAGGAGAAACTGTGCCAGCACGGAAAACATCGCCCATCGTGTTTTACATTTTGAAGAGAGCTCTGCAGAAGTTTATGCACGAAGAAAAAGAAAGTTGTCCAAAACACCTTCCTTAAAAATGTTCATGTGTTTGGAAAAGGTAGGACAGTGGTAAGGTACTGTTTTCTATCAGATTGCAAGCTGTGCACACAATCCCAGGGTTGTGCAGCTTCATTCTTCACCTTTCCGAAGTAGCCGCTCTCTCCGGCTTCCGGAGGCGAAGAAGCGGCTTCTTCGAGCAAAGGCGATTGCGCCGGTCACAGTGCGCTGCAGTGCGGCAGCTTCTGCCGGAATGTGCCCGGGACAGGCGGTTAGCTCCGGGTACATCCATACAATCTTCTTTCTGGACTTTTGTGGTCTACATCATGCAAAAAACATTTCCCCTATGTCTGGCAAGGAGACACTGTGCCAACACAGAAAACATCTCCCTTCTTGTTTTACATGTTGCAGAGAGCTCTGCAGAAGTTTAAGCACGAAGAAAAAGAAAGTTGTGCAAAACACCTTCCAATGGCATGTTCATGTGTTTGTAAAAGGTAGGACAGTGGTAAGGTACTGTTTTCTATCAGTTTGCAAGCTGCGCACACTATCCCAGTGTTGTGCAGCTTCATTCTTCACCTTTCCGAAGCAGCCGCTCTTTTGGGCTCCCGGAGGCGAAGAAGCGGCTTCTTCGAGCAAAGGCGATTGTGCCGGTCACTGTGCTCTGCAGTGCGGCGGCTTCTGACAAAATGTTCCCGGGACCAGCACTTAGCTCCGGGGAGCTCCGTATCCTTCGTCTTTCCAGACTTTTGTGGTCTACATCATTGCAGAATGGTTTTCCACTATGTTAGGCAAGGAAAAATTGTGCCAGCACAGAAAACATCTCCCATCGTGTTTTATATGTTGTAGAGAACTCTGCAGAAGTTTATGCAGGAAGAAAAAGAAAGTTGTCCAAAACACCTTCCTTAAAAATGTTCATGTGTTTGGAAAAGGTAGGAGAGTGGTAAGGTACTGTTTTCTATCAGTTTGCAAGCTGCGCACACTATCCCAGTGTTGTGCAGCTTTATTCTCACCTGTCGGAAGCAGCCACTTTCTTGGGCTCCTGGAGGCGAAGAGGCTTCTTCGCGCAAAGGCGATTGTACCGGTCACTGTGCTCTGCAGTGCGGCGGCATCTGTCGAAATATGCCCGGGACCGGCGCTTAGCTCCGGGGACCTCCGTACTTTCGTCTTTCTGGACTTTTGTGGCCTACATCATTGCAGAAAGGTTTTCCACTATGTTAGGCAAGGAGAAACTGTGCCAGCACAGAAAACATCTCCCATCGTGTTTTACATGTTGCAGAGAGCTCTGCTGAAGTTTATGAACGAAGAAAAAGAAAGTTGTTGAAAACACCTTCCAACCGAATGTTCATGTGTTTGGAAAAGGTAGGAGAATGGTAAGGTACTGCTTTCTATCAGTTAACAAGCTGCGCACACTATCCCAGTGTTGTGCAGCTTCATTCTTCACCTGTCTGAAGCAGCCACTCTCTTCGGCTCCTGGAGGCGAAAAGGCTTCTTCGCGCAAAGGCGATTGTGCCGGTCACAGTGCACTCCAGTGCGGCGGCTACTGACGAAATGTGCCCGGGACCGGCGCGCTTAGTTTCGGGGAGCTGCGTACTTTGGTCTTTAGCGTCATTTTTGGTCTACATCATTGCAGAAAGGTTTTCCACTATGTTAGGCAAGGAGAAACTGTGCCAGCACAGAAAACATCTCCCATCGTGTTTTATATGTTGAAGAGAGCTCTACAGAAGTTTATGCACGAAGAAAAACAAAGTTGTTGAAAACACCTTCCAACCGAATATTCATGTGTTTGGAAAATAAGAAGATTGGTAAGGTACTGTTTTCTATCAGATTGCAAGCTGCGCATACTATCCCAGTGTTGTGCAGCTTCATTCTTCACCTTTCCGAAGCAGCCGCTCTCTCAGGCTCCCGGAGGCGAAGAAGCGGCTTCTTCGAGTAAAGGCAATTGCACCCGTCACAGTGCACTCCAGTGCGGCGGCTTCTGCCGAAATGTGCCCGGGACCGGTGCTTAGCTCCGGGGAGATCCGTACTTTCGTCTTTATGGACTTTTGTGGCCTACATCATTGCAGAAAGGTTTTCCACTACGTTAGGCAAAGAGAAACTGTGCCAGCACAGAAAACATCTCCCATCGTGTTTTACATGTTGCAGAGAGCTCTGCAGCAGTTTATGCACGAAGAAAAAGAAAGTTGTCCAGAACACCTTCCAACGGAATGTTCATATGTCTGGAAAAGGTAGGACAGTGGTAAGGTACTGCTTTCTATCAGTTTGCAAGCTGCGCACACTATCCCAGTGTTGTGCAGCTTCATTGTTCCCCATTCCGAAGCAGCCGCACTCTCCAGCTGCCGGAGGCGAAGATGCGGCTTCTTCGAGCAAAGACGATTGCGCCGGTCACAGTGCGCTGCAGTGCGGCAGCTTCTGCCGGAATGTGCACCGGGACCGGCGCTTAGCTCCGGGGAGCTCCGTATCCTTCGTCTTTAGCGACTTTTGTGGCCTACATCATTGCTGAAAGGTTTTCCACTACGTTAGGCAAGGAGAAACTGTGCCAGCACAGAAAACATCTCCCATCGTGTTTTACATGTTGCAGAGAGCTCTGCTGAAGTTTATGAACGAAGAAAAAGAAAGTTGTTGAAAACACCTTCCAACCGAATGTTCATGTGTTTGGAAAAGGTAGGACAGTGGTAAGGTACTGCTTTCTATCAGTTTGCAAGCTGCGCACACTATCCCAGTGTTGTGCAGCTTCATTCTTCACCATTCCGAAGCAGCCGCACTCTCCAGCTGCCGGAGGCGAAGATGCGGCTTCTTCGAGCAAAGGCGATTGCGCCGGACACAGTGCGCTGCGGTGCGGCAGCTTCTGCCGGAATGTGCCCGGGACCGGCGCTTAGCTCCGGGGAGCTCCGTATCCTTCGTCTTTAGCGTCTTTTGTCGTCTACATCATTGCAGAAAGGTTTTCCACTATGTTAGGCAAGGAGAAATTGTGCCAGCAGAGAAAACATCTCCCATCGTGTTTTACATGTTCCAGAGAGCTCTACAGAGTGTGTTGCAAGACGAAAAACCAAGTTGTCCAAAACACCTTCCAAACGAATGTTCATGTGTTTGGAAAAGGTAGGAAAGTGGTAAGGTACTGTTTTCTATCAGTTTGCAAGTTGTGCACACTCTCCCAGTGTTGTGCAGCTTCATTCTTCACCTTTCCAAAGAAGCCGCTCTCTCCGGCTTCCGGACGCGAAGAAGCGGCTTCTTCGCGCAAAGGCAATTGTTCCGGTCACAGTGCTACGAAGTGCGGCGGCTTCTGACGAATTGTGCCAGGCACCGGGGCTATGTCCGGGACATCCGTGCCTTTTTCTTCTGGACTTCTCTGGTCAACATCATGGCAAAAATCTTTTCCAATATGTCTGGCAAGGAGAAACTGTGCCAACACAGAAAACATCTCCCATCGTGTTTTAAATGTTGCAGAGAGCTCTACAGAGTGTGTTGCAAGAAGAAAAACAAAATTGTCCAAAACACCTTCCAATCGAATGTTCATGTGTTTGGAAAAGGTAGAAGACTGTAAGGTACTGTTTTCTATCAGTATGCAAGATGCGCACACTATCCCAGTGTTGTGCAGCTTCATTCTTCACCTGTCTTAGGCAGCCACTTTCTTCGGCTCCCGGAGGCGAAGAAGCGGCTTCTTCGCGCAAAGGCGATTGTACCGGTCACTGTGCACTCCATTGCGGCGGCTTCTTCTGAAATGTGCCCGGGATTGGGGCATAGCTCCGGGGATCTCCGTACTTTCGTCTTTCTGGACTTTTGTGGCCTACATCATTGCAGAAAGGTTTTCCACTATGTTAAGCAAGGAGAAACTGTGCCAGCACAGAAAACATCTCCCATCGTGTTTTACATGTTGCAGAGAGCTCTGCTGAAGTTTATGCACGAAGAAAAAGAAAGTTGTTGAAAACACCTTCCAACTAAATGTTCATGTGTTTGAAAAAGGTAGGAGAGTGGTAAGGTACTGTTTTCTATCAGATTGCAAGCTGCGCACACTATCCCAGTGTTGTGCAGCTTCATTCTTCACCTTTCCGAAGTAGCCGCACACTCCAGCTGCCGGAGGCGAAGATGCGGCTTCTTCGAGCAAAGGCAATTGCACCCGTCACAGTGCACTCCAGTGCGGCGGCTTCTGACGAAATGTGCCCGGGACCTGCGCTTAGCTCCGGGGACCTCCGTACTTTCTTCTTTCCAGACTTTTGTGGCCTACGTCATTGCAGAAAGGTTTTCCACTATGTTAAGCAAGGAGAAACTGTGCCAGCACAGAAAACATCTCCCATCGTGTTTTACATGTTGCAGAGAGCTCTGCAGAAGTTTATGCACGAATAAAATAAAGTTGTCCAAAACACCTTCCAACAGAATGTTCATGTGTTTGGAAAAGGTAGGACAGTGGTAAGGTACGGTTATCTATCAGTTTGCAAGCTGCGCACACTATCCCAGTGTTTTGCAGCTTCATTCTCACCTTTCCGAAGCTACTGGTCTCTCCGGCTCCCGGAGGCGAAGAAGCGGCTTCTTCGCGCAAAGGCGATTGTACCGGTCACTGTGCACTCCAGTGCGGCGGCTACTGACGAAATGGGCCCGGGACCGGGGCATAGCTCCTGGGAGCTCTGTATGCTTCGTCTTTAGCATCATTTTTTAATCTACATCATTGCAGAAAGGTTTTCCACTATGTTAAGCAAGGAGAAACTGTGCCAGCACAGAAAACATCTCCCATCGTGTTTTACATGTTGAAGAGAACTCTATAGAAGTTTATGCACGAAGAAAAAGAAAGTTGTCCAAAACTCTTCCAACCGAATGTTCATGTGTTTGGAAAAGGTAGGACAGTGGTAAGCTACGGTTATCTATCAGTTTGCAAGCTGCGCACACTATCCCAGTGTTGTGCAGCTTCATTCTCACCCTTCCGAAGCTACTGGTCTCTCCGGCTCCCGGATGCGAAGAAGCGGCTTCTTCGCTCAAAGGCGATTGTACCGGTCACTGTGCACTCCAGTGCGGCGGCTTCTTCTGAAATGTGCCCGGGACCGGGGCATAGCTCCGGGGAGCTCTGTATGCTTCGTCTTTAGCATCATTTTTTAATCTACATCATTGCAGAAAGGTTTTCCACTATGTTAAGCAAGGAGAAACTGTGCCAGCACAGAAAACATCACCCATCGTGTTTTATATGTTGAAGAGAGCTCTGCTGAAGTTTATGCACGAAGAAAAAGAAAGTTGTCCAAAACACCTTCCAATCGAATGTTCATGTGTTTGGAAAAGGTAGGAGAGAAGTAAGGTACTGTTTTGGATCAGTTTGCAAGCTGCGCACACTATCCCAGTGTTGTGCAGCTTCATTCTTCACCTGTCTGAAGCAGCCACTGTCTTCGGCTCCTGGAGGCGAAGAGGCTTCTTCGTGCAAAGGCGATTGTGCCGGTCACTGTGCACTCCAGTGCGCCGGCTACTGACGAGATGTGCACCGGGACCGGCGCTTAGTTTCGGGGAGATCCGTACTTTCGTCTTTAGCGTCATTTTTGGTCTACATCATTGCAGAAAGGTTTTCCACTACGTTAGGCAAGGAGAAACTCTGCCAGCACAGAAAACATCTTCCATGGTGTTTTACATCTTGCAGAGAGCTCTGCAGAAGTTTATGCACGAAGAAAGAGAAGGTTGTTGAAAGCACCTTCCAACTGATTGGTCATGTGTTTGGAAAAGGTAGGAGAGTGGTAAGGTACTGTTTTCTATCAGTTTGCAAGCTGCGCACACTATCCCAGTGTTGTGCAGCTTCATTCTTCACCTGTCTGAAGCAGCCACTCTCTTCGGCTCCTGGAGGCGAAGAAGCGGCTTCTTCGCGCAAAGGCGATTGTGCCGGTCACAGTGCACTCCAGTGCGGCGGCTACTGACGAAATGTGCCCGGGACCGGCGCGCTTAGTTTCGGGGAGCCCGTACTTTCGTCTTTAGCGTCATTTTTGGTCTACATCATTGCAGAAAGGTTTTCCACTATGTTAAGCAAGGAGAAACTGTGCCAGCACAGAAAACATCTCCCATCGTGTTTTACATGTTGCAGAGAGCTCTGCTGAAGTTTATGCACGAAGAAAAAGAAAGTTGTCCAGAACACCTTCCAACGGAATGTTCATATGTTTGGAAAAGGTAGCAAAGTGGTAAGGTACTGCTTTCTATCAGATTGCAAGATGCGCACACTATCCCAGTGTTGTGCAGCTTCATTCTTCACCATTCCGAAGCAGCCGCTCTTTTGGGCTCCCGGAGGCGAAGAAGCGGCTTCTTCGAGCAAAGGCGATTGTGCCGGTCACTGTGCTCTGCAGTGCGGCGGCTTCTGACAAAATGTGCCTGGGACCAGCACTTAGCTCCGGGGAGCTCCGTATCCTTCGTCTTTCCAGACTTTTGTGGTCTACATCATTGCAGAATGGTTTTCCACTATGTTAAGCAAGGAGAAACTGTGCCAGCACGGAAAACATCGCCCATCGTGTTTTACATTTTGAAGAGAGCTCTGCAGAAGTTTATGCACGAAGAAAAAGAAAGTTGTCCAAAACACCTTCCTTAAAAATGTTCATGTGTTTGGAAAAGGTAGGACAGTGGTAAGGTACTGTTTTCTATCAGATTGCAAGCTGTGCACACAATCCCAGGGTTGTGCAGCTTCATTCTTCACCTTTCCGAAGTAGCCGCTCTCTCCGGCTTCCGGAGGCGAAGAAGCGGCTTCTTCGAGCAAAGGCGATTGCGCCGGTCACAGTGCGCTGCAGTGCGGCAGCTTCTGCCGGAATGTGCCCGGGACAGGCGGTTAGCTCCGGGTACATCCATACAATCTTCTTTCTGGACTTTTGTGGTCTACATCATGCAAAAAACATTTCCCCTATGTCTGGCAAGGAGACACTGTGCCAACACAGAAAACATCTCCCTTCTTGTTTTACATGTTGCAGAGAGCTCTGCAGAAGTTTAAGCACGAAGAAAAAGAAAGTTGTGCAAAACACCTTCCAATGGCATGTTCATGTGTTTGTAAAAGGTAGGACAGTGGTAAGGTACTGTTTTCTATCAGTTTGCAAGCTGCGCACACTATCCCAGTGTTGTGCAGCTTCATTCTTCACCTTTCCGAAGCAGCCGCTCTTTTGGGCTCCCGGAGGCGAAGAAGCGGCTTCTTCGAGCAAAGGCGATTGTGCCGGTCACTGTGCTCTGCAGTGCGGCGGCTTCTGACAAAATGTGCCCGGGACCAGCACTTAGCTCCGGGGAGCTCCGTATCCTTCGTCTTTCCAGACTTTTGTGGTCTACATCATTGCAGAATGGTTTTCCACTATGTTAGGCAAGGAAAAATTGTGCCAGCACAGAAAACATCTCCCATCGTGTTTTATATGTTGTAGAGAACTCTGCAGAAGTTTATGCAGGAAGAAAAAGAAAGTTGTCCAAAACACCTTCCTTAAAAATGTTCATGTGTTTGGAAAAGGTAGGAGAGTGGTAAGGTACTGTTTTCTATCAGTTTGCAAGCTGCGCACACTATCCCAGTGTTGTGCAGCTTTATTCTCACCTGTCGGAAGCAGCCACTTTCTTGGGCTCCTGGAGGCGAAGAGGCTTCTTCGCGCAAAGGCGATTGTACCGGTCACTGTGCTCTGCAGTGCGGCGGCATCTGTCGAAATATGCCCGGGACCGGCGCTTAGCTCCGGGGACCTCCGTACTTTCGTCTTTCTGGACTTTTGTGGCCTACATCATTGCAGAAAGGTTTTCCACTATGTTAGGCAAGGAGAAACTGTGCCAGCACAGAAAACATCTCCCATCGTGTTTTACATGTTGCAGAGAGCTCTGCTGAAGTTTATGAACGAAGAAAAAGAAAGTTGTTGAAAACACCTTCCAACCGAATGTTCATGTGTTTGGAAAAGGTAGGAGAATGGTAAGGTACTGCTTTCTATCAGTTAACAAGCTGCGCACACTATCCCAGTGTTGTGCAGCTTCATTCTTCACCTGTCTGAAGCAGCCACTCTCTTCGGCTCCTGGAGGCGAAAAGGCTTCTTCGCGCAAAGGCGATTGTGCCGGTCACAGTGCACTCCAGTGCGGCGGCTACTGACGAAATGTGCCCGGGACCGGCGCGCTTAGTTTCGGGGAGCTGCGTACTTTGGTCTTTAGCGTCATTTTTGGTCTACATCATTGCAGAAAGGTTTTCCACTATGTTAGGCAAGGAGAAACTGTGCCAGCACAGAAAACATCTCCCATCGTGTTTTATATGTTGAAGAGAGCTCTACAGAAGTTTATGCACGAAGAAAAACAAAGTTGTTGAAAACACCTTCCAACCGAATATTCATGTGTTTGGAAAATAAGAAGATTGGTAAGGTACTGTTTTCTATCAGATTGCAAGCTGCGCATACTATCCCAGTGTTGTGCAGCTTCATTCTTCACCTTTCCGAAGCAGCCGCTCTCTCAGGCTCCCGGAGGCGAAGAAGCGGCTTCTTCGAGTAAAGGCAATTGCACCCGTCACAGTGCACTCCAGTGCGGCGGCTTCTGCCGAAATGTGCCCGGGACCGGTGCTTAGCTCCGGGGAGATCCGTACTTTCGTCTTTATGGACTTTTGTGGCCTACATCATTGCAGAAAGGTTTTCCACTACGTTAGGCAAAGAGAAACTGTGCCAGCACAGAAAACATCTCCCATCGTGTTTTACATGTTGCAGAGAGCTCTGCAGCAGTTTATGCACGAAGAAAAAGAAAGTTGTCCAGAACACCTTCCAACGGAATGTTCATATGTCTGGAAAAGGTAGGACAGTGGTAAGGTACTGCTTTCTATCAGTTTGCAAGCTGCGCACACTATCCCAGTGTTGTGCAGCTTCATTGTTCCCCATTCCGAAGCAGCCGCACTCTCCAGCTGCCGGAGGCGAAGATGCGGCTTCTTCGAGCAAAGACGATTGCGCCGGTCACAGTGCGCTGCAGTGCGGCAGCTTCTGCCGGAATGTGCACCGGGACCGGCGCTTAGCTCCGGGGAGCTCCGTATCCTTCGTCTTTAGCGACTTTTGTGGCCTACATCATTGCTGAAAGGTTTTCCACTACGTTAGGCAAGGAGAAACTGTGCCAGCACAGAAAACATCTCCCATCGTGTTTTACATGTTGCAGAGAGCTCTGCTGAAGTTTATGAACGAAGAAAAAGAAAGTTGTTGAAAACACCTTCCAACCGAATGTTCATGTGTTTGGAAAAGGTAGGACAGTGGTAAGGTACTGCTTTCTATCAGTTTGCAAGCTGCGCACACTATCCCAGTGTTGTGCAGCTTCATTCTTCACCATTCCGAAGCAGCCGCACTCTCCAGCTGCCGGAGGCGAAGATGCGGCTTCTTCGAGCAAAGGCGATTGCGCCGGACACAGTGCGCTGCGGTGCGGCAGCTTCTGCCGGAATGTGCCCGGGACCGGCGCTTAGCTCCGGGGAGCTCCGTATCCTTCGTCTTTAGCGTCTTTTGTCGTCTACATCATTGCAGAAAGGTTTTCCACTATGTTAGGCAAGGAGAAATTGTGCCAGCAGAGAAAACATCTCCCATCGTGTTTTACATGTTCCAGAGAGCTCTACAGAGTGTGTTGCAAGACGAAAAACCAAGTTGTCCAAAACACCTTCCAAACGAATGTTCATGTGTTTGGAAAAGGTAGGAAAGTGGTAAGGTACTGTTTTCTATCAGTTTGCAAGTTGTGCACACTATCCCAGTGTTGTGCAGCTTCATTCTTCACCTTTCCAAAGAAGCCGCTCTCTCCGGCTTCCGGACGCGAAGAAGCGGCTTCTTCGCGCAAAGGCAATTGTTCCGGTCACAGTGCTACGAAGTGCGGCGGCTTCTGACGAATTGTGCCAGGCACCGGGGCTATGTCCGGGACATCCGTGCCTTTTTCTTCTGGACTTCTCTGGTCAACATCATGGCAAAAATCTTTTCCAATATGTCTGGCAAGGAGAAACTGTGCCAACACAGAAAACATCTCCCATCGTGTTTTAAATGTTGCAGAGAGCTCTACAGAGTGTGTTGCAAGAAGAAAAACAAAATTGTCCAAAACACCTTCCAATCGAATGTTCATGTGTTTGGAAAAGGTAGAAGACTGTAAGGTACTGTTTTCTATCAGTATGCAAGATGCGCACACTATCCCAGTGTTGTGCAGCTTCATTCTTCACCTGTCTTAGGCAGCCACTTTCTTCGGCTCCCGGAGGCGAAGAAGCGGCTTCTTCGCGCAAAGGCGATTGTACCGGTCACTGTGCACTCCATTGCGGCGGCTTCTTCTGAAATGTGCCCGGGATTGGGGCATAGCTCCGGGGATCTCCGTACTTTCGTCTTTCTGGACTTTTGTGGCCTACATCATTGCAGAAAGGTTTTCCACTATGTTAAGCAAGGAGAAACTGTGCCAGCACAGAAAACATCTCCCATCGTGTTTTACATGTTGCAGAGAGCTCTGCTGAAGTTTATGCACGAAGAAAAAGAAAGTTGTTGAAAACACCTTCCAACTAAATGTTCATGTGTTTGAAAAAGGTAGGAGAGTGGTAAGGTACTGTTTTCTATCAGATTGCAAGCTGCGCACACTATCCCAGTGTTGTGCAGCTTCATTCTTCACCTTTCCGAAGTAGCCGCACACTCCAGCTGCCGGAGGCGAAGATGCGGCTTCTTCGAGCAAAGGCAATTGCACCCGTCACAGTGCACTCCAGTGCGGCGGCTTCTGACGAAATGTGCCCGGGACCTGCGCTTAGCTCCGGGGACCTCCGTATTTTCTTCTTTCCAGACTTTTGTGGCCTACGTCATTGCAGAAAGGTTTTCCACTATGTTAAGCAAGGAGAAACTGTGCCAGCACAGAAAACATCTCCCATCGTGTTTTACATGTTGCAGAGAGCTCTGCAGAAGTTTATGCACGAATAAAATAAAGTTGTCCAAAACACCTTCCAACAGAATGTTCATGTGTTTGGAAAAGGTAGGACAGTGGTAAGGTACGGTTATCTATCAGTTTGCAAGCTGCGCACACTATCCCAGTGTTTTGCAGCTTCATTCTCACCTTTCCGAAGCTACTGGTCTCTCCGGCTCCCGGAGGCGAAGAAGCGGCTTCTTCGCGCAAAGGCGATTGTACCGGTCACTGTGCACTCCAGTGCGGCGGCTACTGACGAAATGGGCCCGGGACCGGGGCATAGCTCCTGGGAGCTCTGTATGCTTCGTCTTTAGCATCATTTTTTAATCTACATCATTGCAGAAAGGTTTTCCACTATGTTAAGCAAGGAGAAACTGTGCCAGCACAGAAAACATCTCCCATCGTGTTTTACATGTTGAAGAGAACTCTATAGAAGTTTATGCACGAAGAAAAAGAAAGTTGTCCAAAACTCTTCCAACCGAATGTTCATGTGTTTGGAAAAGGTAGGACAGTGGTAAGCTACGGTTATCTATCAGTTTGCAAGCTGCGCACACTATCCCAGTGTTGTGCAGCTTCATTCTCACCCTTCCGAAGCTACTGGTCTCTCCGGCTCCCGGATGCGAAGAAGCGGCTTCTTCGCTCAAAGGCGATTGTACCGGTCACTGTGCACTCCAGTGCGGCGGCTTCTTCTGAAATGTGCCCGGGACCGGGGCATAGCTCCGGGGAGCTCTGTATGCTTCGTCTTTAGCATCATTTTTTAATCTACATCATTGCAGAAAGGTTTTCCACTATGTTAAGCAAGGAGAAACTGTGCCAGCACAGAAAACATCACCCATCGTGTTTTATATGTTGAAGAGAGCTCTGCTGAAGTTTATGCACGAAGAAAAAGAAAGTTGTCCAAAACACCTTCCAATCGAATGTTCATGTGTTTGGAAAAGGTAGGAGAGAAGTAAGGTACTGTTTTGGATCAGTTTGCAAGCTGCGCACACTATCCCAGTGTTGTGCAGCTTCATTCTTCACCTGTCTGAAGCAGCCACTGTCTTCGGCTCCTGGAGGCGAAGAGGCTTCTTCGCGCAAAGGCGATTGTGCCGGTCACTGTGCACTCCAGTGCTCCGGCTACTGACGAGATGTGCACCGGGACCGGCGCTTAGTTTCGGGGAGCCCGTACTTTCGTCTTTAGCGTCATTTTTGGTCTACATCATTGCAGAAAGGTTTTCCACTATGTTAGGCAAGGAGAAACTGTGCCAGCACAGAAAACATCTTCCATCGTGTTTTACGTGTTGCAGAGAGCTCTGCAGAAGTTTATGCACGAAGAAAGAGAAGGTTGTTGAGAGCACCTTCCAACTGATTGGTCATGTGTTTGGAAAAGGTAGGAGAGTGGTAAGGTACTGTTTTCTATCAGTTTGCAAGCTGCGCACACTATCCCAGTGTTGTGCAGCTTCATTCTTCACCTGTCTGAAGCAGCCACTCTCTTCGGCTCCTGGAGGCGAAGAAGCGGCTTCTTCGCGCAAAGGCGATTGTGCCGGTCACAGTGCACTCCAGTGCGGCGGCTACTGACGAAATGTGCCCGGGACCGGCGCGCTTAGTTTCGGGGAGCCCGTACTTTCGTCTTTAGCGTCATTTTTGGTCTACATCATTGCAGAAAGGTTTTCCACTAGTTTAAGCAAGGAGAAACTGTGCCAGCACAGAAAACATCTTCCATCGTGTTTTACATGTTGCAGAGAGCTCTGCTGAAGTTTATGCACGAAGAAAAAGAAAGTTGTCCAGAACACCTTCCAACGGAATGTTCATATGTTTGGAAAAGGTAGCAAAGTGGTAAGGTACTGCTTTCTATCAGATTGCAAGATGCGCACACTATCCCAGTGTTGTGCAGCTTCATTCTTCACCATTCCGAAGCAGCCGCTCTTTTGGGCTCCCGGAGGCGAAGAAGCGGCTTCTTCGAGCAAAGGCGATTGTGCCGGTCCCTGTGCTCTGCAGTGCGGCGGCTTCTGACAAAATGTGCCCGGGACCAGCACTTAGCTCCGGGGAGCTCCGTATCCTTCGTCTTTCTGGACTTTTGTGGTCTACATCATTGCAGAAAGGTTTTCCACTATGTTAGGCAAAGAGAAACTGTGCCAGCACAGAAAACATCTCCCATCGTGTTTTACATGTTGCAGAGAGCTCTGCTGAAGTTTATGAACGAAGAAAAAGAAAGTTGTTGAAAACACCTTCCGACCGAATGTTCATGTGTTTGGAAAAGGTAGGAGAATGGTAAGGTACTGCTTTCTATCAGTTTGCAAGCTGCGCACACTACCCCAGTGTTGTGCAGCTTCATTCTCACTTTTCCGAAGCAGCCGCACTCTCCAGCTGCCGGAGGCGAAGATGCGGCTTCTTCGAGCAAAGGCGATTGCGCCGGACACAGTGCGCTGCAGTACGGCAGCTTCTGCCGGAATGTGCCCGGGACCGGCGCTTAGCTCCGGGGAGCTCCGTATCCTTCGTCTTTAGCGTCTTTTCTCGTCTACATCATTGCAAAAAGGTTTTCCACTATGTTAGGCAAGGAGAAATTGTGCCAGCAGAGAAAACATCTCCCATCGTGTTTTAAATGTTGCAGAGAGCTCTGCTGAAGTTTATGCACAAAGAAAGAGAAGGTTGTTGAGAGCACCTTCCAACTGATTGTTCATGTGTTTGGAAAAGGTAGGACAGTGGTAAGGTACTGTTTTCTATCAGATTGCAAGATGCGCACACTATCCCAGTGTTGTGAAGCTTCATTCTCACATTTCCGAAGCTACTGGTCTCTCCGGCTTCCGGAGGCGAAGAAGCGGCTTCTTTGAGCAAAGGCGATTGCGCCGGTCACAGTGCGCTGCAGTGCGGCAGCTTCTGCCGGAATGTGCCCGGGACGGGCGCTTAGCTCCGGGTACATCCATACAATCTTATTTCTGGACTTTTGTGGTCTACATCATGCAAAAAACTTTTCCCCTATGTCTGGCAAGGAGAAACTGTGCCAACACAGAAAACATCTCCCATCGTGTTTTAAATGTTGCAGAGAGCTCTACAGAGTGTTTTGCAAGAAGAAAAACAAAATTGTCCAAAACACCTTCCAATCGAATGTTCATGTGTTTGGAAAAGGTAGAAGACTGTAAGGTACTGTTTTCTATCAGTATGCAAGATGCGCTCACTATCCCAGTGTTGTGCAGCTTCATTCTTCACCTGTCTGAAGCAGCCACTTTCTTCGGCTCCCGGAGGCGAAGAAGCGGCTTCTTCGCGCAAAGGCGATTGTGCCGGTCACAGTGCACTCCATTGCGGCGGCTTCTTCTGAAATGTGCCCGGGATTGGGGCATAGCTCCGGGGATCTCCGTACATTCGTCTTTCTGGACTTTTGTGGCCTACATCATTGCAGAAAGGTTTTCCACTATGTTAAGCAAGGAGAAACTGTGCCAGCACAGAAAACATCTCCCATCGTGTTTTACATGTTGCAGAGAGCTCTGCTGAAGTTTATGCACGAAGAAAAAGAAAGTTGTTATAAACACCTTCCAACTAAATGTTCTTGTGTTTGGAAAAGGTAGGAGAGTGGTAAGGTACTGTTTTCTATCAGTTTGCAAGCTGCGCACATTATCCCAGTGTTGTGCAGCTTCATTCTTCACCTTTCCGAAGTAGCCGCACACTCCAGCTGCCGGAGGCGAAGATGCGGCTTCTTCGAGCAAAGGCAATTGCACCCGTCACAGTGCACTCCAGTGCGGCGGCTTCTGACGAAATGTGCCCGGGACCTGCGCTTAGCTCCGGGGAGCTCCGTACTTTCTTCTTTCTGGACTTTTGTGGCCTACATCATTGCAGAAAGGTTTTCCACTATGTTAAGCAAGGAGAAACTGTGCCAGCACAGAAAACATCTCCCATCGTGTTTTACATGTTGAAGAGAACTCTATAGAAGTTTATGCACGAAGAAAAAGAAAGTTGTCCAGAACACCTTCCAACGGAATGTTCATATGTTTGGAAAAGGTAGCAAAGTGGTAAGGTACTGCTTTCTATCAGATTGCAAGATGCGCACACTATCCCAGTGTTGTGCAGCTTCATTCTTCATTCTTCATTCTTCCGAAGCAGCCGCTCTTTTGGGCTCCCGGAGGCGAAGAAGCGGCTTCTTCGAGCAAAGGCGATTGTGCCGGTCACTGTGCTCTGCAGTGCGGCGGCTTCTGACAAAATGTGCCCGGGACCAGCACTTAGCTCCGGGGAGCTCCGTATCCTTCGTCTTTCCAGACTTTTGTGGTCTACATCATTGCAGAATGGTTTTCCACTATGTTAAGCAAGGAGAAACTGTGCCAGCACGGAAAACATCGCCCATCGTGTTTTACATTTTGAAGAGAGCTCTGCAGAAGTTTATGCACGAAGAAAAAGAAAGTTGTCCAAAACACCTTCCTTAAAAATGTTCATGTGTTTGGAAAAGGTAGGACAGTGGTAAGGTACTGTTTTCTATCAGATTGCAAGCTGTGCACACAATCCCAGGGTTGTGCAGCTTCATTCCTCACCTTTCCGAAGTAGCCGCTCTCTCCGGCTTCCGGAGGCGAAGAAGCGGCTTCTTCGAGCAAAGGCGATTGCGCCGGTCACAGTGCGCTGCAGTGCGGCAGCTTCTGCCGGAATGTGCCCGGGACAGGCGGTTAGCTCCGGGTACATCCATACAATCTTCTTTCTGGACTTTTGTGGTCTACATCATGCAAAAAACATTTCCCCTATGTCTGGCAAGGAGACACTGTGCCAACACAGAAAACATCTCCCTTCTTGTTTTACATGTTGCAGAGAGCTCTGCAGAAGTTTAAGCACGAAGAAAAAGAAAGTTGTGCAAAACACCTTCCAACCGAATGTTCATGTGTTTGTAAAAGGTAGGACAGTGGTAAGGTACTGTTTTCTATCAGTTTGCAAGCTGCGCACACTATCCCAGTGTTGTGCAGCTTCATTCTTCACCTTTCCGAAGCAGCCGCTCTTTTGGGCTCCCGGAGGCGAAGAAGCGGCTTCTTCGAGCAAAGGCGATTGTGCCGGTCACTGTGCTCTGCAGTGCGGCGGCTTCTGACAAAATGTTCCCGGGACCAGCACTTAGCTCCGGGGAGCTCCGTATCCTTCGTCTTTCCAGACTTTTGTGGTCTACATCATTGCAGAATGGTTTTCCACTATGTTAGGCAAGGAAAAATTGCGCCAGCACAGAAAACATCTCCCATCGTGTTTTATATGTTGTAGAGAACTCTGCAGAAGTTTATGCAGGAAGAAAAAGAAAGTTGTCCAAAACACCTTCCTTAAAAATGTTCATGTGTTTGGAAAAGGTAGGAGAGTGGTAAGGTACTGCTTTGGATCTGTTTGCAATCTGCGCACACTATCCCAGTGTTGTGCAGCTTTATTCTCACCTGTCGGAAGCAGCCACTTTCTTGGGCTCCTGGAGGCGAAGAGGCTTCTTCGCGCAAAGGCGATTGTACCGGTCACTGTGCTCTGCAGTGCGGCGGCATCTGTCGAAATATGCCCGGGACCGGCGCTTAGCTCCGGTGACCTCCGTACTTTCGTCTTTCTGGACTTTTGTGGCCTACATCATTGCAGAAAGGTTTTCCACTATGTTAGGCAAGGAGAAACTGTGCCAGCACAGAAAACATCTCCCATCGTGTTTTACATGTTGCAGAGAGCTCTGCTGAAGTTTATGAACGAAGAAAAAGAAAGTTGTTGAAAACACCTTCCAACCGAATGTTCATGTGTTTGGAAAAGGTAGGAGAATGGTAAGGTACTGCTTTCTATCAGTTTACAAGCTGCGCACACTATCCCAGTGTTGTGCAGCTTCATTCTTCACCTGTCTGAAGCAGCCACTCTCTTCGGCTCCTGGAGGCGAAAAGGCTTCTTCGCGCAAAGGCGATTGTGCCGGTCACAGTGCACTCCAGTGCGGCGGCTACTGACGAAATGTGCCCGGGACCGGCGCGCTTAGTTTCGGGGAGCTCCGTACTTTGGTCTTTAGCGTCATTTTTGGTCTACATCATTGCAGAAAGGTTTTCCACTATGTTAGGCAAGGAGAAACTGTGCCAGCACAGAAAACATCTCCCATCGTGTTTTATATGTTGAAGAGAGCTCTACAGAAGTTTATGCACGAAGAAAAACAAAGTTGTTGAAAACACCTTCCAACCGAATATTCATGTGTTTGGAAAATAAGAAGATTGGTAAGGTACTGTTTTCTATCAGATTGCAAGCTGCGCATACTATCCCAGTGTTGTGCAGCTTCATTCTTCACCTTTCCGAAGCAGCCGCTCTCTCAGGCTCCCGGAGGCGAAGAAGCGGCTTCTTCGAGTAAAGGCAATTGCACCCGTCACAGTGCACTCCAGTGCGGCGGCTTCTGCCGAAATGTGCCCGGGACCGGTGCTTAGCTCCGGGGAGATCCGTACTTTCGTCTTTATGGACTTTTGTGGCCTACATCATTGCAGAAAGGTTTTCCACTACGTTAGGCAAAGAGAAACTGTGCCAGCACAGAAAACATCTCCCATCGTGTTTTACATGTTGCAGAGAGCTCTGCAGCAGTTTATGCACGAAGAAAAAGAAAGTTGTCCAGAACACCTTCCAACGGAATGTTCATATGTCTGGAAAAGGTAGGACAGTGGTAAGGTACTGCTTTCTATCAGTTTGCAAGCTGCGCACACTATCCCAGTGTTGTGCAGCTTCATTGTTCACCATTCCGAAGCAGCCGCACTCTCCAGCTGCCGGAGGCGAAGATGCGGCTTCTTCGAGCAAAGGCGATTGCGCCGGTCACAGTGCGCTGCAGTGCGGCAGCTTCTGCCGGAATGTGCCCGGGACCGGCGCTTAGCTCCGGGGAGCTCCGTATCCTTCGTCTTTAGCGACTTTTGTGGCCTACATCATTGCTGAAAGGTTTTCCACTACGTTAGGCAAGGAGAAACTGTGCCAGCACAGAAAACATCTCCCATCGTGTTTTACATGTTGCAGAGAGCTCTGCTGAAGTTTATGAACGAAGAAAAAGAAAGTTGTTGAAAACACCTTCCAACCGAATGTTCATGTGTTTGGAAAAGGTAGGACAGTGGTAAGGTACTGCTTTCTATCAGTTTGCAAGCTGCGCACACTATCCCAGTGTTGTGCAGCTTCATTCTTCACCATTCCGAAGCAGCCGCACTCTCCAGCTGCCGGAGGCGAAGATGCGGCTTCTTCGAGCAAAGGCGATTGCGCCGGACACAGTGCGCTGCGGTGCGGCAGCTTCTGCCGGAATGTGCCCGGGACCGGCGCTTAGCTCCGGGGAGCTCCGTATCCTTCGTCTTTAGCGTCTTTTGTCGTCTACATCATTGCAGAAAGGTTTTCCACTATGTTAGGCAAGGAGAAATTGTGCCAGCAGAGAAAACATCTCCTATCGTGTTTTACATGTTCCAGAGAGCTCTACAGAATGTGTTGCAAGACGAAAAACCAAGTTGTCCAAAACACCTTCCAAACGAATGTTCATGTGTTTGGAAAAGGTAGGAAAGTGGTAAGGTACTGTTTTCTATCAGTTTGCAAGCTGTGCACACTATCCCAGTGTTGTGCAGCTTCATTCTTCACCTTTCCAAAGAAGCCGCTCTCTCCGGCTTCCGGAGGCGAAGAAGCGGCTTCTTCGCGCAAAGGCAATTGTTCCGGTCACAGTGCTACGAAGTGCGGCGGCTTCTGACGAATTGTGCCAGGCACCGGGGCTATGTCCGGGACATCCGTGCCTTTTTCTTCTGGACTTCTCTGGTCAACATCATGGCAAAAATCTTTTCCAATATGTCTGGCAAGGAGAAACTGTGCCAACACAGAAAACATCTCCCATCGTGTTTTAAATGTTGCAGAGAGCTCTACAGAGTGTGTTGCAAGAAGAAAAACAAAATTGTCCAAAACACCTTCCAATCGAATGTTCATGTGTTTGGAAAAGGTAGACGACTGTAAGGTACTGTTTTCTATCAGTATGCAAGATGCGCACACTATCCCAGTGTTGTGCAGCTTCATTCTTCACCTGTCTTAGGCAGCCACTTTCTTCGGCTCCCGGAGGCGAAGAAGCGGCTTCTTCGCGCAAAGGCGATTGTACCGGTCACTGTGCACTCCAGTGCGGCGGCTTCTTCTGAAATGTGCCCGGGATTGGGGCATAGCTCCGGGGATCTCCGTACTTTCGTCTTTCTGGACTTTTGTGGCCTACATCATTGCAGAAAGGTTTTCCACTATGTTAAGCAAGGAGAAACTGTGCCAGCACAGAAAACATCTCCCATCGTGTTTTACATGTTGCAGAGAGCTCTGCTGAAGTTTATGAACGAAGAAAAAGAAAGTTGTTGAAAACACCTTCCAACTAAATGTTCATGTGTTTGGAAAAGGTAGGAGAGTGGTAAGGTACTGTTTTCTATCAGTTTGCAAGCTGCGCACACTATCCCAGTGTTGTGCAGCTTCATTCTTCACCTTTCCGAAGTAGCCGCACACTCCAGCTGCCGGAGGCGAAGATGCGGCTTCTTCGAGCAAAGGCAATTGCACCCGTCACAGTGCACTCCAGTGCGGCGGCTTCTGACGAAATGTGCCCGGGACCTGCGCTTAGCTCCGGGGACCTCCGTACTTTCTTCTTTCCAGACTTTTGTGGCCTACGTCATTGCAGAAAGGTTTTCCACTATGTTAAGCAAGGAGAAACTGTGCCAGCACAGAAAACATCTCCCATCGTGTTTTACATGTTGCAGAGAGCTCTGCAGAAGTTTATGCACGAATAAAATAAAGTTGTCCAAAACACCTTCCAACAGAATGTTCATGTGTTTGGAAAAGGTAGGAGAGTGGTAAGGTACGGTTATCTATCAGTCTGCAAGCTGCGCACACTATCCCAGTGTTTTGCAGCTTCATTCTCACCTTTCCGAAGCTACTGGTCTCTCCGGCTCCCGGAGGCGAAGAAGCGGCTTCTTCGCGCAAAGGCGATTGTACCGGTCACTGTGCACTCCAGTGCGGCGGCTACTGACGAAATGGGCCCGGGACCGGGGCATAGCTCCTGGGAGCTCTGTATGCTTCGTCTTTAGCATCATTTTTGGTCTACATCATTGCAGAAAGGTTTTCCACTATGTCTGGCATGGAGAAACTGTGCCAGCACAGAAAACATCTCCCATCGTGTTTTATATGTTGAAGAGAGCTCTGCTGAAGTTTATGCACGAAGAAAAAGAAAGTTGTCCAAAACACCTTCCAATCGAATGTTCATGTGTTTGGAAAAGGTAGGAGAGAAGTAAGGTACTGTTTTGGATCAGTTTGCAAGCTGCGCACACTATCCCAGTGTTGTGCAGCTTCATTCTTCACCTGTCTGAAGCAGCCACTGTCTTCGGCTCCTGGAGGCGAAGAGGCTTCTTCGCGCAAAGGCGATTGTGCCGGTCACTGTGAAC
The DNA here is from genome assembly GCF_047830755.1 of Zonotrichia albicollis. NCBI lineage: Eukaryota > Metazoa > Chordata > Aves > Passeriformes > Passerellidae > Zonotrichia > Zonotrichia albicollis. The sequence continues at coordinate 26,641,288 of NC_133860.1, forward strand.
TCCAGTGCGCCGGCTACTGACGAGATGTGCACCGGGACCGGCGCTTAGTTTCGGGGAGATCCGTACTTTCGTCTTTAGCGTCATTTTTGGTCTACATCATTGCAGAAAGGTTTTCCACTACGTTAGGCAAGGAGAAACTGTGCCAGCACAGAAAACATCTTCCATCGTGTTTTACGTGTTGCAGAGAGCTCTGCAGAAGTTTATGCACGAAGAAAGAGAAGGTTGTTGAGAGCACCTTCCAACTGATTGGTCATGTGTTTGGAAAAGGCAGGACAGTGGTAAGGTACTGTTTTCTATCAGTTTGCAAGCTGCGCACACTATCCCAGTGTTGTGCAGCTTCATTCTTCACCTGTCTGAAGCAGCCACTCTCTTCGGCTCCTGGAGGCGAAGAAGCGGCTTCTTCGCGCAAAGGCGATTGTGCCGGTCACAGTGCACTCCATTGCGGCGGCTACTGACGAAATGTGCCCGGGACCGGCGCGCTTAGTTTCGGGGAGCCCGTACTTTCGTCTTTAGCGTCATTTTTGGTCTACATCATTGCAGAAAGGTTTTCCACTATGTTAAGCAAGGAGAAACTGTGCCAGCACAGAAAACATCTCCCATCGTGTTTTACATGTTGCAGAGAGCTCTGCTGAAGTTTATGCACGAAGAAAAAGAAAGTTGTCCAGAACACCTTCCAACGGAATGTTCATATGTTTGGAAAAGGTAGCAAAGTGGTAAGGTACTGCTTTCTATCAGATTGCAAGATGCGCACACTATCCCAGTGTTGTGCAGCTTCATTCTTCACCATTCCGAAGCAGCCGCTCTTTTGGGCTCCCGGAGGCGAAGAAGCGGCTTCTTCGAGCAAAGGCGATTGTGCCGGTCACTGTGCTCTGCAGTGCGGCGGCTTCTGACAAAATGTGCCCGGGACCTGCACTTAGCTCCGGGCAGCTCCGTATCCTTCGTCTTTCCAGACTTTTGTGGTCTACATCATTGCAGAATGGTTTTCCACTATGTTAAGCAAGGAGAAACTGTGCCAGCACGGAAAACATCGCCCATCGTGTTTTACATTTTGAAGAGAGCTCTGCAGAAGTTTATGCACGAAGAAAAAGAAAGTTGTCCAAAACACCTTCCTTAAAAATGTTCATGTGTTTGGAAAAGGTAGGACAGTGGTAAGGTACTGTTTTCTATCAGATTGCAAGCTGTGCACACAATCCCAGGGTTGTGCAGCTTCATTCTTCACCTTTCCGAAGTAGCCGCTCTCTCCGGCTTCCGGAGGCGAAGAAGCGGCTTCTTCGAGCAAAGGCGATTGCGCCGGTCACAGTGCGCTGCAGTGCGGCAGCTTCTGCCGGAATGTGCCCGGGACAGGCGGTTAGGTCCGGGTACATCCATACAATCTTCTTTCTGGACTTTTGTGGTCTACATCATGCAAAAAACATTTCCCCTATGTCTGGCAAGGAGACACTGTGCCAACACAGAAAACATCTCCCTTCTTGTTTTACATGTTGCAGAGAGCTCTGCAGAAGTTTAAGCACGAAGAAAAAGAAAGTTGTGCAAAACACCTTCCAATGGCATGTTCATGTGTTTGTAAAAGGTAGGACAGTGGTAAGGTACTGTTTTCTATCAGTTTGCAAGCTGCGCACACTATCCCAGTGTTGTGCAGCTTCATTCTTCACCTTTCCGAAGCAGCCGCTCTTTTGGGCTCCCGGAGGCGAAGAAGCGGCTTCTTCGAGCAAAGGCGATTGTGCCGGTCACTGTGCTCTGCAGTGCGGCGGCTTCTGACAAAATGTTCCCGGGACCAGCACTTAGCTCCGGGGAGCTCCGTATCCTTCGTCTTTCCAGACTTTTGTGGTCTACATCATTGCAGAATGGTTTTCCACTATGTTAGGCAAGGAAAAATTGTGCCAGCACAGAAAACATCTCCCATCGTGTTTTATATGTTGAAGAGAGCTCTACAGAAGTTTATGCACGAAGAAAAACAAAGTTGTTGAAAACACCTTCCAACCGAATATTCATGTGTTTGGAAAATAAGAAGATTGGTAAGGTACTGTTTTCTATCAGATTGCAAGCTGCGCATACTATCCCAGTGTTGTGCAGCTTCATTCTTCACCTTTCCGAAGCAGCCGCTCTCTCAGGCTCCCGGAGGCGAAGAAGCGGCTTCTTCGAGTAAAGGCAATTGCACCCGTCACAGTGCACTCCAGTGCGGCGGCTTCTGCCGAAATGTGCCCGGGACCGGTGCTTAGCTCCGGGGAGATCCGTACTTTCGTCTTTATGGACTTTTGTGGCCTACATCATTGCAGAAAGGTTTTCCACTACGTTAGGCAAAGAGAAACTGTGCCAGCACAGAAAACATCTCCCATCGTGTTTTACATGTTGCAGAGAGCTCTGCAGCAGTTTATGCACGAAGAAAAAGAAAGTTGTCCAGAACACCTTCCAACGGAATGTTCATATGTCTGGAAAAGGTAGGACAGTGGTAAGGTACTGCTTTCTATCAGTTTGCAAGCTGCGCACACTATCCCAGTGTTGTGCAGCTTCATTCTTCACCATTCCGAAGCAGCCGCACTCTCCAGCTGCCGGAGGCGAAGATGCGGCTTCTTCGAGCAAAGGCGATTGCGCCGGACACACTGCGCTGCAGTGCGGCAGCTTCTGCCGGAATGTGCCCGGGACCGGCGCTTAGCTCCGGGGAGCTCCGTATCCTTCGTCTTTAGCGACGTTTGTGGCCTACATCATTGCAGAAAGGTTTTCCACTACGTTAGGCAAAGAGAAACTGTGCCAGCACAGAAAACATCTCCCATCGTGTTTTACATGTTGCAGAGAGCTCTGCTGAAGTTTATGAACGAAGAAAAAGAAAGTTGTTGAAAACACCTTCCAACCGAATGTTCATGTGTTTGGAAAAGGTAGGACAGTGGTAAGGTACTGCTTTCTATCAGTTTGCAAGCTGCGCACACTATCCCAGTGTTGTGCAGCTTCATTCTTCACCATTCCGAAGCAGCCGCACTCTCCAGCTGCCGGAGGCGAAGATGCGGCTTCTTCGAGCAAAGGCGATTGCGCCGGACACAGTGCGCTGCGGTGCGGCAGCTTCTGCCGGAATGTGCCCGGGACCGGCGCTTAGCTCCGGGGAGCTCCGTATCCTTCGTCTTTAGCGTCTTTTGTCGTCTACATCATTGCAGAAAGGTTTTCCACTATGTTAGGCAAGGAGAAATTGTGCCAGCAGAGAAAACATCTCCCATCGTGTTTTACATGTTGCAGAGAGCTCTACAGAGTGTGTTGCAAGACGAAAAACCAAGTTGTCCAAAACACCTTCCAAACGAATGTTCATGTGTTTGGAAAAGGTAGGAAAGTGGTAAGGTACTGTTTTCTATCAGTTTGCAAGCTGTGCACACTATCCCAGTGTTGTGCAGCTTCATTCTTCACCTTTCCAAAGAAGCCGCTCTCTCCGGCTTCCGGACGCGAAGAAGCGGCTTCTTCGCGCAAAGGCAATTGTTCCGGTCACAGTGCTACGAAGTGCGGCGGCTTCTGACGAATTGTGCCATGCACCGGGGCTATGTCCGGGACATCCGTGCCTTTTTCTTCTGGACTTCTCTGGTCAACATCATGGCAAAAATCTTTTCCAATATGTCTGGCAAGGAGAAACTGTGCCAACACAGAAAACATCTCCCATCGTGTTTTAAATGTTGCAGAGAGCTCTACAGAGTGTGTTGCAAGAAGAAAAACAAAATTGTCCAAAACACCTTCCAATCGAATGTTCATGTGTTTGAAAAGGTAGACGACTGTAAGGTACTGTTTTCTATCAGTATGCAAGATGCGCACACTATCCCAGTGTTGTGCAGCTTCATTCTTCACCTGTCTTAGGCAGCCACTTTCTTCGGCTCCCGGAGGCGAAGAAGCGGCTTCTTCGCGCAAAGGCGATTGTACCGGTCACTGTGCACTCCATTGCGGCGGCTTCTTCTGAAATGTGCCCGGGATTGGGGCATAGCTCCGGGGATCTCCGTACTTTCGTCTTTCTGGACTTTTGTGGCCTACATCATTGCAGAAAGGTTTTCCACTATGTTAAGCGAGGAGAAACTGTGCCAGCACAGAAAACATCTCCCATCGTGTTTTACATGTTGCAGAGAGCTCTGCTGAAGTTTATGCACGAAGAAAAAGAAAGTTGTTGAAAACACCTTCCAACTAAATGTTCATGTGTTTGGAAAAGGTAGGACAGTGGTAAGGTACGGTTATCTATCAGTCTGCAAGCTGCGCACACTATCCCAGTGTTTTGCAGCTTCATTCTCACCTTACCGAAGCTACTGGTCTCTCCGGCTCCCGGAGGCGAAGAAGCGGCTTCTTCGCGCAAAGGCGTTTGTACCGGTCACTGTGCACTCCAGTGCGGCGGCTACTGACGAAATGGGCCCGGGACCGGGGCATAGCTCCTGGGAGCTCTGTATGCTTCGTCTTTAGCATCATTTTTGGTCTACATCATTGCAGAAAGGTTTTCCACTATGTCTGGCATGGAGAAACTGTGCCAGCACAGAAAACATCTCCCATCGTGTTTTATATGTTGAAGAGAGCTCTGCTGAAGTTTATGCACGAAGAAAAAGAAAGTTGTCCAAAACACCTTCCAATCGAATGTTCATGTGTTTGGAAAAGGTAGGAGAGAAGTAAGGTACTGTTTTGGATCAGTTTGCAAGCTGCGCACACTATCCCAGTGTTGTGCAGCTTCATTCTTCACCTGTCTGAAGCAGCCACTGTCTTCGGCTCCTGGAGGCGAAGAGGCTTCTTCGCGCAAAGGCGATTGTGCCGGTCACTGTGCACTCCAGTGCGCCAGCTACTGACGAGATGTGCACCGGGACCGGCGCTTAGTTTCGGGGAGATCCGTACTTTCGTCTTTAGCGTCATTTTTGGTCTACATCATTGCAGAAAGGTTTTCCACTACGTTAGGCAAGGAGAAACTGTGCCAGCACAGAAAACATCTTCCATCGTGTTTTACGTGTTGCAGAGAGCTCTGCAGAAGTTTATGCACGAAGAAAGAGAAGGTTGTTGAGAGCACCTTCCAACTGATTGGTCATGTGTTTGGAAACGGTAGGACAGTGGTAAGGTACTGTTTTCTATCAGTTTGCAAGCTGCGCACACTATCCCAGTGTTGTGCAGCTTCATTCTTCACCTGTCTGAAGCAGCCACTCTCTTCGGCTCCTGGAGGCGAAGAAGCGGCTTCTTCGCGCAAAGGCGATTGTGCCGGTCACAGTGCACTCCATTGCGGCGGCTACTGACGAAATGTGCCCGGGACCGGCGCGCTTAGTTTCGGGGAGCCCGTACTTTCGTCTTTAGCGTCATTTTTGGTCTACATCATTGCAGAAAGGTTTTCCACTATGTTAAGCAAGGAGAAACTGTGCCAGCACAGAAAACATCTCCCATCGTGTTTTACATGTTGCAGAGAGCTCTGCTGAAGTTTATGCACGAAGAAAAAGAAAGTTGTCCAGAACACCTTCCAACGGAATGTTCATATGTTTGGAAAAGGTAGCAAAGTGGTAAGGTACTGCTTTCTATCAGATTGCAAGATGCGCACACTATCCCAGTGTTGTGCAGCTTCATTCTTCACCATTCCGAAGCAGCCGCTCTTTTGGGCTCCCGGAGGCGAAGAAGCGGCTTCTTCGAGCAAAGGCGATTGTGCCGGTCACTGTGCTCTGCAGTGCGGCGGCTTCTGACAAAATGTGCCCGGGACCAGCACTTAGCTCCGGGGAGCTCCGTATCCTTCGTCTTTCCAGACTTTTGTGGTCTACATCATTGCAGAATGGTTTTCCACTATGTTAAGCAAGGAGAAACTGTGCCAGCACGGAAAACATCGCCCATCGTGTTTTACATTTTGAAGAGAGCTCTGCAGAAGTTTATGCACGAAGAAAAAGAAAGTTGTCCAAAACACCTTCCAACCGAATGTTCATGTGTTTGGAAAAGGTAGGACAGTGGTAAGGTACTGTTTTCTATCAGATTGCAAGCTGTGCACACTATCCCAGGGTTGTGCAGCTTCATTCTTCACCTTTCCGAAGTAGCCGCTCTCTCAGGCTTCCGGAGGCGAAGAAGCGGCTTCTTCGAGCAAAGGCGATTGCGCCGGTCACAGTGCGCTGCAGTGCGGCAGCTTCTGCCGGAATGTGCCCGGGACCGGCGCTTAGCTCCGGGGACCTCCGTACTTTCGTCTTTCCAGACTTTTGTGGTCTACATCATTGCAGAATGGTTTTCCACTATGTTAGGCAAGGAAAAATTGTGCCAGCACAGAAAACATCTCCCATCGTGTTTTACATGTTGCAGAGAGCTCTGCTGAAGTTTATGAACGAAGAAAAAGAAAGTTGTTGAAAACACCTTCCGACCGAATGTTCATGTGTTTGGAAAAGGTAGGAGAATGGTAAGGTACTGCTTTCTATCAGTTTGCAAGCTGCGCACACTACCCCAGTGTTGTGCAGCTTCATTCTCACTTTTCCGAAGCAGCCGCACTCTCCAGCTGCCGGAGGCGAAGATGCGGCTTCTTCGAGCAAAGGCGATTGCGCCGGACACAGTGCGCTGCAGTACGGCAGCTTCTGCCGGAATGTGCCCGGGACCGGCGCTTAGCTCCGGGGAGCTCCGTATCCTTCGTCTTTAGCGTCTTTTCTCGTCTACATCATTGCAAAAAGGTTTTCCACTATGTTAGGCAAGGAGAAATTGTGCCAGCAGAGAAAACATCTCCCATCGTGTTTTAAATGTTGCAGAGAGCTCTGCTGAAGTTTATGCACAAAGAAAGAGAAGGTTGTTGAGAGCACCTTCCAACTGATTGTTCATGTGTTTGGAAAAGGTAGGACAGTGGTAAGGTACTGTTTTCTATCAGATTGCAAGATGCGCACACTATCCCAGTGTTGTGAAGCTTCATTCTCACATTTCCGAAGCTACTGGTCTCTCCGGCTTCCGGAGGCGAAGATGCGGCTTCTTCGAGCAAAGGGGATTGCGCCGGTCACAGTGCGCTGCAGTGCGGCAGCTTCTGCCGGAATGTGCCCGGGACGGGCGCTTAGCTCCGGGTACATCCATATAATCTTATTTCTGGACTTTTGTGGTCTACATCATGCAAAAAACTTTTCCCCTATGTCTGGCAAGGAGAAACTGTGCCAACACAGAAAACATCTCCCATCGTGTTTTAAATGTTGCAGAGAGCTCTACAGAGTGTGTTGCAAGAAGAAAAACAAAATTGTCCAAAACACCTTCCAATCGAATGTTCATGTGTTTGGAAAAGGTAGAAGACTGTAAGGTACTGTTTTCTATCAGTATGCAAGATGCGCTCACTATCCCAGTGTTGTGCAGCTTCATTCTTCACCTGTCTGAAGCAGCCACTTTCTTCGGCTCCCGGAGGCGAAGAAGCGGCTTCTTCGCGCAAAGGCGATTGTGCCGGTCACAGTGCACTCCATTGCGGCGGCTTCTTCTGAAATGTGCCCGGGATTGGGGCATAGCTCCGGGGATCTCCGTACTTTCGTCTTTCTGGACTTTTGTGGCCTACATCATTGCAGAAAGGTTTTCCACTATGTTAAGCAAGGAGAAACTGTGCCAGCACAGAAAACATCTCCCATCGTGTTTTACATGTTGCAGAGAGCTCTGCAGAAGTTTATGCACGAATAAAATAAAGTTGTCCAAAACACCTTCCAACCGAATGTTCATGTGTTTGGAAAAGGTAGGAGAGTGGTAAGGTACTGTTTTCTATCAGTTTGCAAGCTGCGCACACTATCCCAGTGTTGTGCAGCTTCATTCTTCACCTTTCCGAAGTAGCCGCACACTCCAGCTGCCGGAGGCGAAGATGCGGCTTCTTCGAGCAAAGGCAATTGCACCCGTCACAGTGCACTCCAGTGCGGCGGCTTCTGACGAAATGGGCCCGGGACCGGGGCATAGCTCCTGGGAGCTCTGTATGCTTCGTCTTTAGCATCATTTTTTAATCTACATCATTGCAGAAAGGTTTTCCACTATGTTAAGCAAGGAGAAACTGTGCCAGCACAGAAAACATCTCCCATCGTGTTTTACATGTTGAAGAGAACTCTATAGAAGTTTATGCACGAAGAAAAAGAAAGTTGTCCAAAACTCTTCCAACCGAATGTTCATGTGTTTGGAAAAGGTAGGACAGTGGTAAGCTACGGTTATCTATCAGTTTGCAAGCTGCGCACACTATCCCAGTGTTGTGCAGCTTCATTCTCACCCTTCCGAAGCTACTGGTCTCTCCGGCTCCCGGAGGCGAAGAAGCGGCTTCTTCGCTCAAAGGCGATTGTACCGGTCACTGTGCACTCCAGTGCGGCGGCTTCTTCTGAAATGTGCCCGGGACCGGGGCATAGCTCCTGGGAGCTCTGTATGCTTCTTCTTTAGCATCATTTTTGGTCTACATCATTGCAGAAAGGTTTTCCACTATGTCTGGCAAGGAGAAACTGTGCCAGCACAGAAAACATCTCCCATCGTGTTTTATATGTTGAAGAGAGCTCTGCTGAAGTTTATGCACGAAGAAAAAGAAAGTTGTCCAAAACACCTTCCAATCGAATGTTCATGTGTTTGGAAAAGGTAGGAGAGAAGTAAAATACTGTTTTGTATCAGTTTGCAATCTGCGCACACTATCCCAGTGTTGTGCAGCTTCATTCTTCACCTGTCTTAAGCAGCCACTGTCTTCGGCTCCTGGAGGCGAAGAGGCTTCTTCGCGCAAAGGCGATTGTGCCGGTCACTGTGCACTGCAGTGCGCCGGCTACAGACGAGATGTGCACCGGGACCGGCGCTTAGTTTCGGGGAGATCCGTACTTTCGTCTTTAGCGTCATTTTTGGTCTACATCATTGCAGAAAGGTTTTCCACTACGTTAGGCAAGGAGAAACTGTGCCAGCACAGAAAACATCTTCCATCGTGTTTTACATGTTGCAGAGAGCTCTGCAGAAGTTTATGCACGAAGAAAGAGAAGGTTGTTGAGAGCACCTTCCAACTGATTGGTCATGTGTTTGGAAAAGGTAGGAGAGTGGTAAGGTACTGTTTTCTATCAGTTTGCAAGCTGCGCACACTATCCCAGTGTTGTGCAGCTTCATTCTTCACCTGTCTGAAGCAGCCACTCTCTTCGGCTCCTGGAGGCGAAGAAGCGGCTTCTTCGCGCAAAGGCGATTGTGCCGGTCACAGTGCACTCCAGTGCGGCGGCTACTGACGAAATGTGCCCGGGACCGGCGCGCTTAGTTTCGGGGAGCCCGTACTTTCGTCTTTAGCGTCATTTTTGGTCTACATCATTGCAGAAAGGTTTTCCACTATGTTAAGCAAGGAGAAACTGTGCCAGCACAGAAAACATCTTCCATCGTGTTTTACATGTTGCAGAGAGCTCTGCAGAAGTTTATGCACGAAGAAAGAGAAGGTTGTTGAGAGCACCTTCCAACTGATTGGTCATGTGTTTGGAAAAGGTAGGACAGTGGTAAGGTACTGTTTTCTATCAGTTTGCAAGCTGCGCACACTATCCCAGTGTTGTGCAGCTTCATTCTTCACCTGTCTGAAGCAGCCACTCTCTTCGGCTCCCGGAGACGAAGAAGCGTCTTCTTCGAGCAAAGGCGATTGTGCCGGTCACTGTGCTCTGCAGTGCGGCGGCTTCTGACAAAATGTGCCCGGGACCAGCACTTAGCTCCGGGGAGCTCCGTATCCTTCGTCTTTCCAGACTTTTGTGGTCTACATCATGCAGAATGGTTTTCCACTATGTTAAGCAAGGAGAAACTGTGCCAGCACGGAAAACATCGCCCATCGTGTTTTACATTTTGAAGAGAGCTCTGCAGAAGTTTATGCACGAAGAAAAAGAAAGTTGTCGAAAACACCTTCCTTAAAAATGTTCATGTGTTTGGGAAAGGTAGGACAGTGGTAAGGTACTGTTTTCTATCAGATTGCAAGATGCGCACACTATCCCAGTGTTGTGCAGCTTCATTCTTCACCATTCCGAAGCAGCCGCACTCTCCGGCTGCCGGAGGCGAAGATGCGGCTTCTTCGAGCAAAGGCGATTGCGCCGGACACAGTGCGCTGCGGTGCGGCAGCTTCTGCCGGAATGTGCCCGGGACCGGCGCTTAGCTCCGGGGAGCTCCGTATCCTTCGTCTTTAGCGTCTTTTGTCGTCTACATCATTGCAGAAAGGTTTTCCACTATGTTAGGCAAGGAGAAATTGTGCCAGCAGAGAAAACATCTCCCATCGTGTTTTACATGTTCCAGAGAGCTGTACAGAGTGTGTTGCAAGACGAAAAACCAAGTTGTCCAAAACACCTTCCAACCGAATGTTCATGTGTTTGGAAAAGGTAGGAAAGTGGTAAGGTACTGTTTTCTATCAGTTTGCAAGCTGTGCACACTATTCCAGTGTTGTGCAGCTTCATTCTTCACCTTTCCAAAGAAGCCGCTCTCTCCGGCTTCCGGACGCGAAGAAGCGGCTTCTTCGCGCAAAGGCAATTGTTCCGGTCACAGTGCTACGAAGTGCGGCGGCTTCTGACGAATTGTGCCAGGCACCGGGGCTATGTCCGGGACATCCGTGCCTTTTTCTTCTGGACTTCTCTGGTCAACATCATGGCAAAAATCTTTTCCAATATGTCTGGCAAGGAGAAACTGTGCCAACACAGAAACATCTCCCATCGTGTTTTAAATGTTGCAGAGAGCTCTACAGAGTGTGTTGCAAGAAGAAAAACAAAATTGTCCAAAACACCTTCCAATCGAATGTTCATGTGTTTGGAAAAGGTAGAAGACTGTAAGGTACTGTTTTCTATCAGTATGCAAGATGCGCTCACTATCCCTGTGTTGTGCAGCTTCATTCTTCACCTGTCTGAAGCAGCCACTTTCTTCGGCTCCCGGAGGCGAAGAAGCGGCTTCTTCGCGCAAAGGCGATTGTGCCGGTCACAGTGCACTCCATTGCGGCGGCTTCTTCTGAAATGTGCCCGGGATTGGGGCATAGCTCCGGGGATCTCCGTACTTTCGTCTTTCTGGACTTTTGTGGCCTACATCATTGCAGAAAGGTTTTCCACTATGTTAAGCAAGGAGAAACTGTGCCAGCACAGAAAACATCTCCCATCGTGTTTTATATGTTGCAGAGAGCTCTGCAGAAGTTTATGCACGAAGAAAAAGAAAGTTGTTATAAACACCTTCCAACTAAATGTTCATGTGTTTGGAAAAGGTAGGAGAGTGGCAAGGTACTGTTTTCTATCAGTTTGCAAGATGCACACACTATCCCAGTGTTGTGCAGCTTCATTCTTCACCTTTCCGAAGTAGCCGCACACTCCAGCTGCCGGAGGCGAAGATGCGGCTTCTTCGAGCAAAGGCAATTGCACCCGTTACAGTGCACTCCAGTGCGGCGGCTTCTGACGAAATGTGCCCGGGACCTGCGCTTAGCTCCGGGGACCTCCGTACTTTCTTCTTTCTGGACTTTTGTGGCCTACATCATTGCAGAAAGGTTTTCCACTATGTTAAGCAAGGAGAAACTGTGCCAGCACAGAAAACATCTCCCATCGTGTTTTACATGTTGCAGAGAGCTCTGCAGAAGTTTATGCACGAATAAAATAAAGTTGTCCAAAACACCTTCCAACCGAATGTTCATGTGTTTGGAAAAGGTAGGACAGTGGTAAGCTACGGTTATCTATCAGTCTGCAAGCTGCGCACACTATCCCAGTGTTGTGCAGCTTCATTCTCACCCTTCCGAAGCTACTGGTCTCTCCGGCTCCCGGAGGCGAAGAAGCGGCTTCTTCGCTCAAAGGCGATTGTACCGGTCACTGTGCACTCCAGTGCGGCGGCTTCTTCTGAAATGTGCCCGGGACCGGGGCATAGCTCCTGGGAGCTCTGTATGCTTCTTCTTTAGCATCATTTTTGGTCTACATCATTGCAGAAAGTTTTACCACTATGTCTGGCATGGAGAAACTGTGCCAGCACAGAAAACATCTCCCATCGTGTTTTATATGTTGAAGAGAGCTCTGCTGAAGTTTATGCACGAAGAAAAAGAAAGTTGTCCAAAACACCTTCCAATCGAATGTTCATGTGTTTGGAAAAGGTAGGAGAGAAGTAAGGTACTGTTTTGTATCAGTTTGCAAGCTGCGCACACTATCCCAGTGTTGTGCAGCTTCATTCTTCACCTGTCTGAAGCAGCCACTGTCTTCGGCTCCTGGAGGCGAAGAGGCTTCTTCGCGCAAAGGCGATTGTGCCGGTCACTGTGCACTCCAGTGCGCCGGCTACTGACGAGATGTGCACCGGGACCGGCGCTTAGTTTCGGGGAGATCCGTACTTTCGTCTTTAGCGTCATTTTTGGTCTACATCATTGCAGAAAGGTTTTCCACTACGTTAGGCAAGGAGAAACTGTGCCAGCACAGAAAACATCTTCCATCGTGTTTTACGTGTTGCAGAGAGCTCTGCAGAAGTTTATGCACGAAGAAAGAGAAGGTTGTTGAGAGCACCTTCCAACTGATTGGTCATGTGTTTGGAAAAGGTAGGACAGTTGTAAGGTACTGCTTTCTATCAGATTGCAAGCTGCGCACACTATCCCAGTGTTGTGCAGCTTCATTCTTCACCTGTCTGAAGCAGCCACTCTCTTCGGCTCCTGGAGGCGAAGAAGCGGCTTCTTCGCGCAAAGGCGATTGTGCCGGTCACAGTGCACTCCAGTGCGGCGGCTACTGACGAAATGTGCCCGGGACCGGCGCGCTTAGTTTCGGGGAGCCCGTACTTTCGTCTTTAGCGTCATTTTTGGTCTACATCATTGCAGAAAGGTTTTCCACTATGTTAAGCAAGGAGAAACTGTGCCAGCACAGAAAACATCTCCCATCGTGTTTTACATGTTGCAGAGAGCTCTGCTGAAGTTTATGCACGAAGAAAAAGAAAGTTGTCCAGAACACCTTCCAACGGAATGTTCATATATTTGGAAAAGGTAGCAAAGTGGTAAGGTACTGCTTTCTATCAGATTGCAAGATGCGCACACTATCCCAGTGTTGTGCAGCTTCATTCTTCACCATTCCGAAGCAGCCGCTCTTTTGGGCTCCCGGAGGCGAAGAAGCGGCTTCTTCGAGCAAAGGCGATTGTGCCGGTCACTGTGCTCTGCAGTGCGGCGGCTTCTGACAAAATGTGCCCGGGACCAGCACTTAGCTCCGGGGAGCTCCGTATCCTTCGTCTTTCCAGACTTTTGTGGTCTACATCATTGCAGAATGGTTTTCCACTATGTTAAGCAAGGAGAAACTGTGCCAGCACCGAAAACATCGCCCATCGTGTTTTACATTTTGAAGAGAGCTCTGCAGAAGTTTAAGCACGAAGAAAAAGAAAGTTGTCGAAAACACCTTCCTTAAAAATGTTCATGTGTTTGGGAAAGGTAGGACAGTGGTAAGGTACTGTTTTCTATCAGATTGCAAGCTGTGCACACTATCCCAGGGTTGTGCAGCTTCATTCTTCACCTTTCCGAAGTAGCCGCTCTCTCCGGCTTCCGGAGTCGAAGAAGCGGCTTCTTCGAGCAAAGGCGATTGCGCCGGTCACAGTGCGCTGCAGTGCGGCAGCTTCTGCCGGAATGTGCCCGGGACCGGTGCTTAGCTCCGGGGACCTCCGTACTTTCGTCTTTCTGGACTTTTGTGGCCTACATCATTGCAGAAAGGTTTTCCACTATGTTAAGCAAGGAGAAACTGTGCCAGCACAGAAAACATCTCCCATCGTGTTTTACATGTTGAAGAGAACTCTATAGAAGTCTATGCACGAAGAAAAAGAAAGTTGTCCAAAACACCTTCCAACCGAATGTTCATGTGTTTGGAAAAGGTAGGACAGTGGTAAGCTACGGTTATCTATCAGTTTGCAAGCTGCGCACACTATCCCAGTGTTGTGCAGCTTCATTCTCACCCTTCCGAAGCTACTGGTCTCTCCGGCTCCCGGATGCGAAGAAGCGGCTTCTTCGCTCAAAGGCGATTGTACCGGTTACTGTGCACTCCAGTGCGGCAGCTTCTTCTGAAATGTGCCCGGGACCGGGGCATAGCTCCTGGGAGCTCTGTATGCTTCTTCTTTAGCATCATTTTTGGTCTACATCATTGCAGAAAGGTTTACCACTATGTCTGGCAAGGAGAAACTGTGCCAGCACAGAAAACATCTCCCATCGTGTTTTATATGTTGAAGAGAGCTCTGCTGAAGTTTATGCACGAAGAAAAAGAAAGTTGTCCAAAACACCTTCCAATCGAATGTTCATGTGTTTGGAAAAGGTAGGAGAGAAGTAAGGTACTGTTTTGTATCAGTTTGCAAGCTGCGCACACTATCCCAGTGTTGTGCAGCTTCATTCTTCACCTGTCTGAAGCAGCCACTGTCTTCGGCTCCTGGAGGCGAAGAGGCTTCTTCGCGCAAAGGCGATTGTGCCGGTCACTGTGCACTCCAGTGCGCCGGCTACTGACGAGATGTGCACCGGGACCGGCGCTTAGTTTCGGGGAGATCCGTACTTTCGTCTTTAGCATCATTTTTGGTCTACATCATTGCAGAAAGGTTTTCCACTACGTTAGGCAAGGAGAAACTGTGCCAGCACAGAAAACATCTTCCATCGTGTTTTACATGTTGCAGAGAGCTCTGCAGAAGTTTATGCACGAAGAAAGAGAAGGTTGTTGAGAGCACCTTCCAACTGATTGGTCATGTGTTTGGAAAAGGTAGGAGAGTGGTAAGGTACTGTTTTCTATCAGTTTGCAAGCTGCGCACACTATCCCAGTGTTGTGCAGCTTCATTCTTCACCTGTCTGAAGCAGCCACTCTCTTCGGCTCCTGGAGGCGAAGAAGCGGCTTCTTCGCGCAAAGGCGATTGTGCCGGTCACAGTGCACTCCAGTGCGGCGGCTACTGACGAAATGTGCCCGGGACCGGCGCGCTTAGTTTCGGGGAGCCCGTACTTTCGTCTTTAGCGTCATTTTTGGTCTACATCATTGCAGAAAGGTTTTCCACTATGTTAAGCAAGGAGAAACTGTGCCAGCACAGAAAACATCTTCCATCGTGTTTTAAATGTTGCAGAGAGCTCTGCAGAAGTTTATGCACGAAGAAAGAGAAGGTTGTTGAAAGCACCTTCCAACTGATTGGTCATGTGTTTGGAAAAGGTAGGACAGTGGTAAGGTACTGTTTTCTATCAGTTTGCAAGCTGCGCACACTATCCCAGTGTTGTGCAGCTTCATTCTTCACCTGTCTGAAGCAGCCAATCTCTTCGGCTCCCGGAGACGAAGAAGCGTCTTCTTCGAGCAAAGGCGATTGTGCCGGTCACTGTGCTCTGCAGTGCGGCGGCTTCTGACAAAATGTGCCCGGGACCAGCACTTAGCTCCGGGGAGCTCCGTATCCTTCGTCTTTCCAGACTTTTGTGGTCTACATCATTGCAGAATGGTTTTCCACTATGTTAAGCAAGGAGAAACTGTGCCAGCACGGAAAACATCACCCATCGTGTTTTACATTTTGAAGAGAGCTCTGCAGAAGTTTATGCACGAAGAAAAAGAAAGTTGTCCAAAACACCTTCCTTAAAAATGTTCATGTGTTTGGAAAAGGTAGGACAGTGGTAAGGTACTGTTTTCTATCAGATTGCAAGCTGTGCACACTATCCCAGTGTTGTGCAGCTTCATTCTTCACCTTTCCGAAGTAGCCGCTCTCTCCGGCTTCCGGAGGCGAAGAAGCGGCTTCCTCGAGCAAAGGCGATTGCGCCGGTCACAGTGCGCTGCAGTGCGGCAGCTTCTGCCGGAATGTGCCCGGGACAGGCGGTTAGGTCCGGGTACATCCATACAATCTTCTTTCTGGACTTTTGTGGTCTACATCATGCAAAAAACATTTCCCCTATGTCTGGCAAGGAGAAACTGTGCCAACACAGAAAACATCTCCCTTCTTGTTTTACATGTTGCAGAGAGCTCTGCAGAAGTTTAAGCACGAAGAAAAAGAAAGTTGTGCAAAACACCTTCCAATGGCATGTTCATGTGTTTGTAAAAGGTAGGACCGTGGTAAGGTACTGTTTTCTATCAGATTGCAAGCTGTGCACACTATCCCAGTGTTGTGCAGCTTCATTCTTCACCTTTCCGAAGCAGCCGCTCTTTTGGGCTCCCGGAGGCGAAGAAGCGGCTTCTTCGAGCAAAGGCGATTGTGCCGGTCACTGTGCTCTGCAGTGCGGCGGCTTCTGACAAAATGTTCCCGGGACCAGCACTTAGCTCCGGGGAGCTCCGTATCCTTCGTCTTTCCAGACTTTTGTGGTCTACATCATTGCAGAATGGTTTTCCACTATGTTAGGCAAGGAAAAATTGTGCCAGCACAGAAAACATCTCCCATCGTGTTTTATATGTTGTAGAGAGCTCTGCAGAATTTTATGCAGGAAGAAAAAGAAAGTTGTCCAAAACACCTTCCTTAAAAATGTTCATGTGTTTGGAAAAGGTAGGAGAGTGGTAAGGTACTGCTTTGGATCTGTTTGCAAGCTGCGCACACTATCCCAGTGTTGTGCAGCTTTATTCTCACCTGTCGGAAGCAGCCACTTTCTTCGGCTCCTGGAGGCGAAGAGGCTTCTTCGCGCAAAGGCGATTGTACCGGTCACTGTGCTCTGCAGTGCGGCGGCATCTGTCGAAATATGCCCGGGACCGGCGCTTAGCTCCGGGGAGCTCCGTATCCTTCGTCTTTCTGGACTTTTGTGGCCTACATCATTGCAGAAAGGTTTTCCACTATGTTAGGCAAGGAGAAACTGTGCCAGCACAGAAAACATCTCCCATCGTGTTTTACATGTTGCAGAGAGCTCTGCTGAAGTTTATGAACGAAGAAAAAGAAAGTTGTTGAAAACACCTTCCGACCGAATGTTCATGTGTTTGGAAAAGGTAGGAGAATGGTAAGGTACTGCTTTCTATCAGTTTGCAAGCTGCGCACACTACCCCAGTGTTGTGCAGCTTCATTCTCACTTTTCCGAAGCAGCCGCACTCTCCAGCTGCCGGAGGCGAAGATGCGGCTTCTTCGAGCAAAGGCGATTGCGCCGGACACAGTGCGCTGCAGTACGGCAGCTTCTGCCGGAATGTGCCCGGGACCGGCGCTTAGCTCCGGGGAGCTCCGTATCCTTCGTCTTTAGCGTCTTTTCTCGTCTACATCATTGCAAAAAGGTTTTCCACTATGTTAGGCAAGGAGACATTGTGCCAGCAGAGAAAACATCTCCCATCGTGTTTTAAATGTTGCAGAGAGCTCTGCTGAAGTTTATGCACAAAGAAAGAGAAGGTTGTTGAGAGCACCTTCCAACTGATTGTTCATATGTCTGGAAAAGGTAGGACAGTGGTAAGGTACTGTTTTCTATCAGATTGCAAGATGCGCACACTATCCCAGTGTTGTGCAGCTTCATTCTTCACCATTCCGAAGCAGCCGCACTCTCCGGCTTCCGGAGGCGAAGATGCGGCTTCTTCGAGCAAAGGCGATTGCGCCGGACACAGTGCGCTGCGGTGCGGCAGCTTCTGCCGGAATGTGCCCGGGACCGGCGCTTAGCTCCGGGGAGATCCGTATCCTTCGTCTTTAGCGTCTTTTGTCGTCTACATCATTGCAGAAAGGTTTTCCACTATGTTAGGCAAGGAGAAATTGTGCCAGCAGAGAAAACATCTCCCATCGTGTTTTACATGTTCCAGAGAGCTGTACAGAGTGTGTTGCAAGACGAAAAACCAAGTTGTCCAAAACACCTTCCAACCGAATGTTCATGTGTTTGGAAAAGGTAGGAAAGTGGTAAGGTACTGTTTTCTATCAGTTTGCAAGCTGTGCACACTATTCCAGTGTTGTGCAGCTTCATTCTTCACCTTTCCAAAGAAGCCGCTCTCTCCGGCTTCCGGACGCGAAGAAGCGGCTTCTTCGCGCAAAGGCAATTGTTCCGGTCACAGTGCTACGAAGTGCGGCGGCTTCTGACGAATTGTGCCAGGCACCGGGGCTATGTCCGGGATATCCGTGGGTTTTTCTTCTGGACTTCTCTGGTCAACATCATGGCAAAAATCTTTTCCAATATGTCTGGCAAGGAGAAACTGTGCCAACACAGAAACATCTCCCATCGTGTTTTAAATGTTGCAGAGAGCTCTACAGAGTGTGTTGCAAGAAGAAAAACAAAATTGTCCAAAACACCTTCCAATCGAATGTTCATGTGTTTGGAAAAGGTAGAAGACTGTAAGGTACTGTTTTCTATCAGTATGCAAGATGCGCTCACTATCCCAGTGTTGTGCAGCTTCATTCTTCACCTGTCTGAAGCAGCCACTTTCTTCGGCTCCCGGAGGCGAAGAAGCGGCTTCTTCGCGCAAAGGCGATTGTGCCGGTCACAGTGCACTCCATTGCGGCGGCTTCTTCTGAAATGTGCCCGGGATTGGGGCATAGCTCCGGGGATCTCCGTACTTTCGTCTTTCTGGACTTTTGTGGCCTACATCATTGCAGAAAGGTTTTCCACTATGTTAAGCAAGGAGAAACTGTGCCAGCACAGAAAACATCTCCCATCGTGTTTTATATGTTGCAGAGAGCTCTGCTGAAGTTTATGCACGAAGAAAAAGAAAGTTGTTGAAAACACCTTCCAACTGAATGTTCATGTGTTTGGAAAAGGTAGGAGAGTGGTAAGGTACTGTTTCTATCAGTTTGCAAGCTGCGCACACTATCCCAGTGTTGTGCAACTTCATTCTTCACCTTTCCGAAGCAGCCGCACTCTCCAGCTGCCGGAGGCGAAGATGCGGCTTCTTCGAGCAAAGGCAATTGCACCCGTCACAGTGCACTCCAGTGCGGTGGCTTCTGCCGAAATGTGCCCGGGACCGGGGCATAGCTCCTGGGAGCTCTGTATGCTTCGCCTTTAGCGTCTTTTCTCGTCTACATCATTGCAAAAAGGTTTTCCACTATGTTAGGCAAGGAGAAATTGTGCCAGCAGAGAAAACATCTCCCATCGTGTTTTAAATGTTGCAGAGAGCTCTGCTGAAGTTTATGCACAAAGAAAGAGAAGGTTGTTGAGAGCACCTTCCAACTGATTGTTCATATGTCTGGAAAAAGTAGGACAGTGGTAAGGTACTGTTTTCTATCAGATTGCAAGATGCGCACACTATCCCAGTGTT
This sequence comes from Zonotrichia albicollis, assembly GCF_047830755.1. Lineage (NCBI taxonomy): Eukaryota > Metazoa > Chordata > Aves > Passeriformes > Passerellidae > Zonotrichia > Zonotrichia albicollis. The sequence continues at coordinate 26,660,262 of NC_133860.1, forward strand.
GTGCAGCTTCATTCTTCACCATTCCGAAGCAGCCGCACTCTCCGGCTTCCGGAGGCGAAGATGCGGCTTCTTCGAGCAAAGGCGATTGCGCCGGACACAGTGCGCTGCGGTGCGGCAGCTTCTGCCGGAATGTGCCCGGGACCGGCGCTTAGCTCCGGGGAGATCCGTATCCTTCGTCTTTAGCGTCTTTTGTCGTCTACATCATTGCAGAAAGGTTTTCCACTATGTTAGGCAAGGAGAAATTGTGCCAGCAGAGAAAACATCTCCCATCGTGTTTTACATGTTCCAGAGAGCTGTACAGAGTGTGTTGCAAGACGAAAAACCAAGTTGTCCAAAACACCTTCCAACCGAATGTTCATGTGTTTGGAAAAGGTAGGAAAGTGGTAAGGTACTGTTTTCTATCAGTTTGCAAGCTGTGCACACTATTCCAGTGTTGTGCAGCTTCATTCTTCACCTTTCCAAAGAAGCCGCTCTCTCCGGCTTCCGGACGCGAAGAAGCGGCTTCTTCGCGCAAAGGCAATTGTTCCGGTCACAGTGCTACGAAGTGCGGCGGCTTCTGACGAATTGTGCCAGGCACCGGGGCTATGTCCGGGATATCCGTGGGTTTTTCTTCTGGACTTCTCTGGTCAACATCATGGCAAAAATCTTTTCCAATATGTCTGGCAAGGAGAAACTGTGCCAACACAGAAACATCTCCCATCGTGTTTTAAATGTTGCAGAGAGCTCTACAGAGTGTGTTGCAAGAAGAAAAAGAAAGTTGTCCAAAACACCTTCCAATCGAATGTTCATGTGTTTGGAAAAGGTAGAAGACTGTAAGGTACTGTTTTCTATCAGTATGCAAGATGCGCTCACTATCCCAGTGTTGTGCAGCTTCATTCTTCACCTGTCTGAAGCAGCCACTTTCTTCGGCTCCCGGAGGCGAAGAAGCGGCTTCTTCGCGCAAAGGCGATTGTGCCGGTCACAGTGCACTCCATTGCGGCGGCTTCTTCTGAAATGTGCCCGGGATTGGGGCATAGCTCCGGGGATCTCCGTACTTTCGTCTTTCTGGACTTTTGTGGCCTACATCATTGCAGAAAGGTTTTCCACTATGTTAAGCAAGGAGAAACTGTGCCAGCACAGAAAACATCTCCCATCGTGTTTTATATGTTGCAGAGAGCTCTGCTGAAGTTTATGCACGAAGAAAAAGAAAGTTGTTGAAAACACCTTCCAACTGAATGTTCATGTGTTTGGAAAAGGTAGGAGAGTGGTAAGGTACTGTTTCTATCAGTTTGCAAGCTGCGCACACTATCCCAGTGTTGTGCAACTTCATTCTTCACCTTTCCGAAGCAGCCGCACTCTCCAGCTGCCGGAGGCGAAGATGCGGCTTCTTCGAGCAAAGGCAATTGCACCCGTCACAGTGCACTCCAGTGCGGTGGCTTCTGCCGAAATGTGCCCGGGACCGGGGCATAGCTCCTGGGAGCTCTGTATGCTTCGCCTTTAGCGTCTTTTCTCGTCTACATCATTGCAAAAAGGTTTTCCACTATGTTAGGCAAGGAGAAATTGTGCCAGCAGAGAAAACATCTCCCATCGTGTTTTAAATGTTGCAGAGAGCTCTGCTGAAGTTTATGCACAAAGAAAGAGAAGGTTGTTGAGAGCACCTTCCAACTGATTGTTCATATGTCTGGAAAAAGTAGGACAGTGGTAAGGTACTGTTTTCTATCAGATTGCAAGATGCGCACACTATCCCAGTGTTGTGCAGCTTCATTCTTCACCATTCCGAAGCAGCCGCACTCTCCGGCTTCCGGAGGCGAAGATGCGGCTTCTTCGAGCAAAGGCGATTGCGCCGGACACAGTGCGCTGCGGTGCGGCAGCTTCTGCCGGAATGTGCCCGGGACCGGCGCTTAGCTCCGGGGAGATCCGTATCCTTCGTCTTTAGCGTCTTTTGTCGTCTACATCATTGCAGAAAGGTTTTCCACTATGTTAGGCAAGGAGAAATTGTGCCAGCAGAGAAAACATCTCCCATCGTGTTTTACATGTTCCAGAGAGCTGTACAGAGTGTGTTGCAAGACGAAAAACCAAGTTGTCCAAAACACCTTCCAACCGAATGTTCATGTGTTTGGAAAAGGTAGGAAAGTGGTAAGGTACTGTTTTCTATCAGTTTGCAAGCTGTGCACACTATTCCAGTGTTGTGCAGCTTCATTCTTCACCTTTCCAAAGAAGCCGCTCTCTCCGGCTTCCGGACGCGAAGAAGCGGCTTCTTCGCGCAAAGGCAATTGTTCCGGTCACAGTGCTACGAAGTGCGGCGGCTTCTGACGAATTGTGCCAGGCACCGGGGCTATGTCCGGGATATCCGTGGGTTTTTCTTCTGGACTTCTCTGGTCAACATCATGGCAAAAATCTTTTCCAATATGTCTGGCAAGGAGAAACTGTGCCAACACAGAAACATCTCCCATCGTGTTTTAAATGTTGCAGAGAGCTCTACAGAGTGTGTTGCAAGAAGAAAAACAAAATTGTCCAAAACACCTTCCAATCGAATGTTCATGTGTTTGGAAAAGGTAGAAGACTGTAAGGTACTGTTTTCTATCAGTATGCAAGATGCGCTCACTATCCCAGTGTTGTGCAGCTTCATTCTTCACCTGTCTGAAGCAGCCACTTTCTTCGGCTCCCGGAGGCGAAGAAGCGGCTTCTTCGCGCAAAGGCGATTGTGCCGGTCACAGTGCACTCCATTGCGGCGGCTTCTTCTGAAATGTGCCCGGGATTGGGGCATAGCTCCGGGGATCTCCGTACTTTCGTCTTTCTGGACTTTTGTGGCCTACATCATTGCAGAAAGGTTTTCCACTATGTTAAGCAAGGAGAAACTGTGCCAGCACAGAAAACATCTCCCATCGTGTTTTATATGTTGCAGAGAGCTCTGCTGAAGTTTATGCACGAAGAAAAAGAAAGTTGTTGAAAACACCTTCCAACTGAATGTTCATGTGTTTGGAAAAGGTAGGAGAGTGGTAAGGTACTGTTTCTATCAGTTTGCAAGCTGCGCACACTATCCCAGTGTTGTGCAACTTCATTCTTCACCTTTCCGAAGCAGCCGCACTCTCCAGCTGCCGGAGGCGAAGATGCGGCTTCTTCGAGCAAAGGCAATTGCACCCGTCACAGTGCACTCCAGTGCGGTGGCTTCTGCCGAAATGTGCCCGGGACCGGGGCATAGCTCCTGGGAGCTCTGTATGCTTCGCCTTTAGCGTCTTTTCTCGTCTACATCATTGCAAAAAGGTTTTCCACTATGTTAGGCAAGGAGAAATTGTGCCAGCAGAGAAAACATCTCCCATCGTGTTTTAAATGTTGCAGAGAGCTCTGCTGAAGTTTATGCACAAAGAAAGAGAAGGTTGTTGAGAGCACCTTCCAACTGATTGTTCATATGTCTGGAAAAAGTAGGACAGTGGTAAGGTACTGTTTTCTATCAGATTGCAAGATGCGCACACTATCCCAGTGTTGTGCAGCTTCATTCTTCACCATTCCGAAGCAGCCGCACTCTCCGGCTTCCGGAGGCGAAGATGCGGCTTCTTCGAGCAAAGGCGATTGCGCCGGACACAGTGCGCTGCGGTGCGGCAGCTTCTGCCGGAATGTGCCCGGGACCGGCGCTTAGCTCCGGGGAGATCCGTATCCTTCGTCTTTAGCGTCTTTTGTCGTCTACATCATTGCAGAAAGGTTTTCCACTATGTTAGGCAAGGAGAAATTGTGCCAGCAGAGAAAACATCTCCCATCGTGTTTTACATGTTCCAGAGAGCTGTACAGAGTGTGTTGCAAGACGAAAAACCAAGTTGTCCAAAACACCTTCCAACCGAATGTTCATGTGTTTGGAAAAGGTAGGAAAGTGGTAAGGTACTGTTTTCTATCAGTTTGCAAGCTGTGCACACTATTCCAGTGTTGTGCAGCTTCATTCTTCACCTTTCCAAAGAAGCCGCTCTCTCCGGCTTCCGGACGCGAAGAAGCGGCTTCTTCGCGCAAAGGCAATTGTTCCGGTCACAGTGCTACGAAGTGCGGCGGCTTCTGACGAATTGTGCCAGGCACCGGGGCTATGTCCGGGATATCCGTGGGTTTTTCTTCTGGACTTCTCTGGTCAACATCATGGCAAAAATCTTTTCCAATATGTCTGGCAAGGAGAAACTGTGCCAACACAGAAACATCTCCCATCGTGTTTTAAATGTTGCAGAGAGCTCTACAGAGTGTGTTGCAAGAAGAAAAACAAAATTGTCCAAAACACCTTCCAATCGAATGTTCATGTGTTTGGAAAAGGTAGAAGACTGTAAGGTACTGTTTTCTATCAGTATGCAAGATGCGCTCACTATCCCAGTGTTGTGCAGCTTCATTCTTCACCTGTCTGAAGCAGCCACTTTCTTCGGCTCCCGGAGGCGAAGAAGCGGCTTCTTCGCGCAAAGGCGATTGTGCCGGTCACAGTGCACTCCATTGCGGCGGCTTCTTCTGAAATGTGCCCGGGATTGGGGCATAGCTCCGGGGATCTCCGTACTTTCGTCTTTCTGGACTTTTGTGGCCTACATCATTGCAGAAAGGTTTTCCACTATGTTAAGCAAGGAGAAACTGTGCCAGCACAGAAAACATCTCCCATCGTGTTTTATATGTTGCAGAGAGCTCTGCTGAAGTTTATGCACGAAGAAAAAGAAAGTTGTTGAAAACACCTTCCAACTGAATGTTCATGTGTTTGGAAAAGGTAGGAGAGTGGTAAGGTACTGTTTCTATCAGTTTGCAAGCTGCGCACACTATCCCAGTGTTGTGCAACTTCATTCTTCACCTTTCCGAAGCAGCCGCACTCTCCAGCTGCCGGAGGCGAAGATGCGGCTTCTTCGAGCAAAGGCAATTGCACCCGTCACAGTGCACTCCAGTGCGGTGGCTTCTGCCGAAATGTGCCCGGGACCGGGGCATAGCTCCTGGGAGCTCTGTATGCTTCGCCTTTAGCATCATTTTTGGTCTACATCATTGCAGAAAGGTTTTCCACTATGTCTGGCATGGAGAAACTGTGCCAGCACAGAAAAAATCTCCCATCATGTTTTACATGTTGCAGAGAGCTCTGCAGAAGTTTATGCACGGAGAAAAAGAAAGTTGTTATAAACACCTTCCAACTAAATGTTCATGTGTTTGGAAAAGGTAGGAGAGTGGTAAGGTACTGTTTTCTATCAGTTTGCAAGATGCACACACTATCCCAGTGTTGTGCAGCTTCATTCTTCACCTTTCCGAAGTAGCCGCACACTCCAGCTGCCGGAGGCGAAGATGCGGCTTCTTCGAGCAAAGGCAATTGCACCCGTCACAGTGCACTCCAGTGCGGCGGCTTCTGACGAAATGTGCCCGGGACCTGCGCTTAGCTCCGGGGACCTCCGTACTTTCTTCTTTCTGGACTTTTGTGGCCTACATCATTGCAGAAAGGTTTTCCACTATGTTAAGCAAGGAGAAACTGTGCCAGCACAGAAAACATCTCCCATCGTGTTTTACATGTTGCAGAGAGCTCTGCTGAAGTTTATGCACGAATAAAATAAAGTTGTCCAAAACACCTTCCAACCGAATGTTCATGTGTTTGGAAAAGGTAGGAGAGTGGTAAGGTACGGTTATCTATCAGTCTGCAAGCTGCGCACACTATCCCAGTGTTTTGCAGCTTCATTCCCACCTTTCCGAAGCTACTGGTCTCTCCGGCTCCCGGAGGCGAAGAAGCGGCTTCTTCGCGCAAAGGCGATTGTACCGGTCACTGTGCACTCCAGTGCGGCGGCTACTGACGAAATGGGCCCGGGACCGGGGCATAGCTCCTGGGAGCTCTGTATGCTTCGTCTTTAGCATCATTTTTTAATCTACATCATTGCAGAAAGGTTTTCCACTATGTTAAGCAAGGAGAAACTGTGCCAGCACAGAAAACATCTCCCATCGTGTTTTACATGTTGAAGAGAACTCTATAGAAGTTTATGCACGAAGAAAAAGAAAGTTGTCCAAAACTCTTCCAACCGAATGTTCATGTGTTTGGAAAAGGTAGGACAGTGGTAAGCTACGGTTATCTATCAGTTTGCAAGCTGCGCACACTATCCCAGTGTTGTGCAGCTTCATTCTCACCCTTCCGAAGCTACTGGTCTCTCCGGCTCCCGGAGGCGAAGAAGCGGCTTCTTCGCTCAAAGGCGATTGTACCGGTCACTGTGCACTCCAGTGCGGCGGCTTCTTCTGAAATGTGCCTGGGACCGGGGCGTAGCTCTTGGGAGCTCTGTATGCTTCTTCTTTAGCATCATTTTTGGTCTACATCATTACAGAAAGGTTTACCACTATGTCTGGCATGGAGAAACTGTGCCAGCACAGAAAACAACTCCCATCGTGTTTTATATGTTGAAGAGAGCTCTGCTGAAGTTTATGCACGAAGAAAAAGAAAGTTGTCCAAAACACCTTCCAATCGAATGTTCATGTGTTTGGAAAAGGTAGGAGAGAAGTAAGGTACTGTTTTGGATCAGTTTGCAAGCTGCGCACACTATCCCAGTGTTGTGCAGCTTCATTCTTCACCTGTCTGAAGCAGCCACTGTCTTCGGCTCCTGGAGGCGAAGAGGCTTCTTCGCGCAAAGGCGATTGTGCCGGTCACAGTGCACTCCAGTGCGGCGGCTACTGACGAAATGTGCCCGGGACCGGCGCGCTTAGTTTCGGGGAGCTCCGTACTTCCCTCTTTAGCGTCATTTTTGGTCTACATCATTGCAGAAAGATTTTCCACTATGTTAAGCAAGGAGAAACTGTGCCAGCACAGAAAACATCTTCCATCGTGTTTTACATGTTGCAGAGAGCTCTGCAGAAGTTTATGCACGAAGAAAAAGAAAGTTGTCCAGAACACCTTCCAACGGAATGTTCATATGTTTGGAAAAGGTAGCAAAGTGGTAAGGTACTGCTTTCTATCAGATTGCAAGATGCGCACACTATCCCAGTGTTGTGCAGCTTCATTCTTCACCTTTCCGAAGCAGCCGCTCTTTTGGGCTCCCGGAGGCGAAGAAGCGGCTTCTTCGAGCAAAGGTGATTGTGCCGGTCACTGTGCTCTGCAGTGCGGCGGCTTCTGACAAAATGTTCCCGGGACCAGCACTTAGCTCCGGGGAGCTCCGTATCCTTCGTCTTTCCAGACTTTTGTGGTCTACATCATTGCAGAATGGTTTTCCACTATGTTAGGCAAGGAGAAACTGTGCCAGCACGGAAAACATCGCCCATCGTGTTTTACATGTTGCAGAGAGCTCTGCAGAAGTTTATGCACGAAGAAAAAGAAAGTTGTCCAAAACACCTTCCTTAAAAATGTTCATGTGTTTGGAAAAGGTAGGACAGTGGTAAGGTACTGTTTTCTATCAGATTGCAAGCTGTGCACACAATCCCAGGGTTGTGCAGCTTCATTCTTCACCTTTCCGAAGTAGCCGCTCTCTCCGGCTCCCGGAGGCGAAGATGCGGCTTCTTCGCTCAAAGGCGATTGCGCCGGTCACAGTGCGCTGCAGTGCGGCAGCTTCTGCCGGAATGTGCCCGGGACAGGCGGTTAGCTCCGGGTACATCCATACAATCTTCTTTCTGGACTTTTGTGGTCTACATCATGCAAAAAACATTTCCCCTATGTCTGGCAAGGAGAAACTGTGCCAACACAGAAAACATATCCCTTCTTGTTTTATTTGTTGCTGAGAGCTCTGCAGAAGTTTAAGCACGAACAAAAAGAAAGTTGTCCAAAACACCTTCCAATGGAATGTTCATGTGTTTGTAAAAGGTAGGACAGTTGTAAGGTACTGTTTTCTATCAGTATGCAAGCTGCGGACACTATCCCAGTGTTGTGCAGCTTCATTCTTCACCTTTCCGAAGCAGCCGCTCTTTTGGGCTCCCGGAGGCGAAGAAGCGGCTTCTTCGAGCAAAGGCGATTGTGCCGGTCACTGTGCTCTGCAGTGCGGCGGCTTCTGACAAAATGTGCCCGGGACCAGCACTTAGCTCCGGGGAGCTCCGTATCCTTCGTCTTTCCAGACTTTTGTGGTCTACATCATTGCAGAATGGTTTTCCACTATGTTAGGCAAGGAGAAATTGTGCCAGCACAGAAAACATCTCCCATCGTGTTTTATATGTTGTAGAGAGCTCTGCAGAAGTTTATGCACGAAGAAAAAGAAAGTTGTTGAAAACACCTTCCAACAGAATGTTCATGTGTTTGGAAAAGGTAGGACAGTGGTAAGGTACTGCTTTCTATCAGTTTGCAATCTGCGCACACTATCCCAGTGTTGTGCAGCTTTATTCTCACCTTTCGGAAGCAGCCACTTTCTTCGGCTCCTGGAGGCGAAGAGGCTTCTTCGCGCAAAGGCGATTGTACCGGTCACTGTGCTCTGCAGTGCGGCGGCATCTGTCGAAATGTGCCCGGGACCGGCGCTTAGCTCCGGGGAGCTCCGTATCCTTCGCCTTTAGCGTCTTTTGTCGTCTACATCATTGCAGAAAGGTTTTCCACTATGTTAGGCAAGGAGAAATTGTGCCAGCACAGAAAACATCTCCCATCGTGTTTTAAATGTTGCAGAGAGCTCTGCAGAAGTTTATGCAAGAAGAAAGAGAAGGTTGTTGAGAGCACCTTCCAACCGAATGTTCATGTGTTTGGAAAAGGTAGGACAGTGGTAAGGTACTGTTTTCTATCAGTTTGCAAGCTGCGCACACTATCCCAGTGTTGTGCAGCTTCATTCTTCACCTTTCCGAAGTAGCCGCTCTCTCAGGCTCCCGGAGGCGAAGAAGCGGCTTCTTCGAGCAAAGGCAATTGCACCCGTCACAGTGCACTCCAGTGCGGCGGCTTCTTCTGAAATGTGCCCGGGACCGGGGCATAGCTCCGGGGACCTCCGTACTTTCGTCTTTCTGGACTTTTGTGGTCTACATCATTGCAGAAAGGTTTTCCCCTATGTTAAGCAAGGAGAAACTGTGCCACACAAAACATCTCCCATCGTGTTTTACATGTTGCAGAGAGCTCTGCAGACGTTTAAGCACGAATAAAATAAAGTTGTCCAAACACATTCCAACCGAATGTTCATGTGTTTGGAAAAGGTAGGAGAGTGGTAAGGTACGGTTATCTATCAGTCTGCAAGCTGCGCACACTATCCCAGTGTTGTGCAGCTTCATTGTTCACCTTTCCGAAGCTACTGGTCTCTCCGGCTCCCGGAGGCGAAGAAGCGGCTTCTTCGCGCAAAGGCGATTGTACCGGTCACTGTGCACTCCAGTGCGGCGGCTTCTTCTGAAATGTGCCCGGGACCGGGGCATAGCTCCTGGGAGCTCTGTATGCTTCGTCGTTAGCATCATTTTTGGTCTACATCATTGCAGAAAGGTTTTCCACTATGTCTGGCATGGGGAAACTGTGCCAGCACAGAAAACATCTTCTATCGTGTTTTATATATGTTGAAGAGGTCTCTACAGAAGTTTATGCACGAAGAAAAACAAAGTTGTCCAAAACACCTTCCTACCGAATATTCATGTGGTTGGAAAATAAGAAGATTGGTAAGGTACTGTTTTCTATCAGATTGCAAGCTGCGGAAACTATCCCAGTGTTGTGCAGCTTCATTCTTCACCTTTCCGAAGCAGCCGCTCTCTCCGGCTCCCGGAGGCGAAAAAGCGGCTTCTTCGCGCAAAGGCGATTTTGCCGGTCACTGTGCTCTGCAGTGCGGCGGCTTCTGCCGAATAGTGCCCGGGACCGGCGCTTAGCTCCGGGGAGCTCCGTATCCTTCGTCTTTCCAGACTACTGTGGTCTACATCATTGCAGAAAGGTTTTCCACTACGTTAGGCAAGGAGAAACTGTGCCAGCACAGAAAACATCTTCCATCGTGTTTTACATGATGCAGAGAGCTCTGCAGAAGTTTATGCACGAAGAAAGAGAAGGTTGTTGAGAGCACCTTCCAACTGATTGGTCATGTGTTTGGAAAAGGTAGGAGAGTGGTAAGGTACTGTTTTCTATCAGTTTGCAAGCTGCGCACACTATCCCAGTGTTGTGCAGCTTCATTCTTCACCTGTCTGAAGCAGCCACTCTCTTCGGCTCCTGGAGGCGAAGAAGCGGCTTCTTCGCGCAAAGGCGATTGTGCCGGTCACAGTGCACTCCAGTGCGGCGGCTACTGACGAAATGTGCCCGGGACCGGCGCGCTTAGTTTCGGGGAGCCCGTACTTTCGTCTTTAGCGTCATTTTTGGTCTACATCATTGCAGAAAGGTTTTCCACTATGTTAAGCAAGGAGAAACTGTGCCAGCACAGAAAACATCTTCCATCGTGTTTTAAATGTTGCAGAGAGCTCTGCAGAAGTTTATGCACGAAGAAAGAGAAGGTTGTTTAGAGCACCTTCCAACTGATTGGTCATGTGTTTGGAAAAGGTAGGACAGTGGTAAGGTACTGTTTTCTATCAGTTTGCAAGCTGCGCACACTATCCCAGTGTTGTGCAGCTTCATTCTTCACCTGTCTGAAGCAGCCACTCTCTTCGGCTCCCGGAGACGAAGAAGCGTCTTCTTCTTGCAAAGGCGATTGTGCCGGTCACTGTGCTCTGCAGTGCGGCGGCTTCTGACAAAATGTGCCCGGGACCAGCACTTAGCTCCGGGGAGCTCCGTATCCTTCGTCTTTCCAGACTTTTGTGGTCTACATCATTGCAGAATGGTTTTCCACTATGTTAAGCAAGGAGAAACTGTGCCAGCACGGAAAACATCGCCCATCGTGTTTTACATTTTGAAGAGAGCTCTGCAGAAGTTTATGCACGAAGAAAAAGAAAGTTGTCCAAAACACCTTCCTTAAAAATGTTCATGTGTTTGGAAAAGGTAGGACAGTGGTAAGGTACTGTTTTCTATCAGATTGCAAGCTGTGCACACTATCCCAGTGTTGTGCAGCTTCATTCTTCACCTTTCCGAAGTAGCCGTTCTCTCCGGCTTCCGGAGGCGAAGAAGCGGCTTCCTCGAGCAAAGGCGATTGCGCCGGTCACAGTGCGCTGCAGTGCGGCAGCTTCTGCCGGAATGTGCCCGGGACAGGCGGTTAGGTCCGGGTACATCCATACAATCTTCTTTCTGGACTTTTGTGGTCTACATCATGCAAAAAACATTTCCCCTATGTCTGGCAAGGAGAAACTGTGCCAACACAGAAAACATCTCCCTTCTTGTTTTACATGTTGCAGAGAGCTCTGCAGAAGTTTAAGCACGAAGAAAAAGAAAGTTGTGCAAAACACCTTCCAATGGCATGTTCATGTGTTTGTAAAAGGTAGGACAGTGGTAAGGTACTGTTTTCTATCAGATTGCAAGCTGTGCACACTATCCCAGTATTGTGCAGCTTCATTCTTCACCTTTCCGAAGCAGCCGCTCTTTAGGGCTCCCGGAGGCGAAGAAGCGGCTTCTTCGAGCAAAGGCGATTGTGCCGGTCACTGTGCTCTGCAGTGCGGCGGCTTCTGACAAAATGTTCCCGGGACCAGCACTTAGCTCCGGGGAGCTCCGTATCCTTCGTCTTTCCAGACTTTTGTGGTCTACATCATTGCAGAATGGTTTTCCACTATGTTAGGCAAGGAGAAATTGTGCCAGCACAGAAAACATCTCCCATCGTGTTTTATATGTTGTAGAGACCTCTGCAGAAGTTTATGCACGAAGAAAAAGAAAGTTGTCCAAAACACCTTCCTTAAAAATGTTCATGTGTTTGGAAAAGGTAGGAGAGTGGTAAGGTACTGCTTTGGATCTGTTTGCAAGCTGCGCACACTATCCCAGTGTTGTGCAGCTTTATTCTCACCTGTCGAAAGCAGCCACTTTCTTCGGCTCCTGGAGGCGAAGAGGCTTCTTCGCGCAAAGGCGATTGTACCGGTCACTGTGCTCTGCAGTGCGGCGGCATCTGTCGAAATATGCCCGGGACCGGCGCTTAGCTCCGGGGACCTCCGTACTTTCGTCTTTCTGGACTTTTGTGGCCTACATCATTGCAGAAAGGTTTTCCACTATGTTAGGCAAGGAGAAACTGTGCCAGCACAGAAAACATCTCCCATCGTGTTTTACATGTTGCAGAGAGCTCTGCTGAAGTTTATGAACGAAGAAAAAGAAAGTTGTTGAAAACACCTTCCAACCGAATGTTCATGTGTTTGGAAAAGGCAGGATAATGGTAAGGTACTGCTTTCTATCAGTTTACAAGCTGCGCACACTATCCCAGTGTTGTGCAGCTTCATTCTTCACCATTCCGAAGCAGCCGCTCTTTTGGGCTCTTTTGCTCGAAGCGGCTTCTTCGAGCAAAGGCGATTGTGCCGGTCACTGTGCTCTGCAGTGCGGCGGCTTCTGACAAAATGTGCCCGGGACCAGCACTTAGCTCCGGGGAGCTCCGTATCCTTCGTCTTTCCAGACTTTTGTGGTCTACATCATTGCAGAATGGTTTTCCACTATGTTAGGCAAGGAGAAATTGTGCCAGCACAGAAAACATTTCCCATCGTGTTTTATATGTTGTAGAGAGCTCTGCAGAAGTTTATGCACGAAGAAAAAGAAAGTTGTCCAAAACACCTTCCAACAGAATGTTCATGTGTTTGGAAAAGGTAGGAGAGTGGTAAGGTACTGCTTTGGATCTGTTTGCAATCTGCGCACACTATCCCAGTGTTGTGCAGCTTTATTCACACCTTTCGGAAGCAGCCACTTTCTTCGGCTCCTGGAGGCGAAGAGGCTTCTTCGCGCAAAGGCGATTGTACCGGTCACTGTGCTCTGCAGAGCGGCGGCTACTGACGAAATGTGCCCGGGACCGGCGCTTAGCTCCGGGGAGCTCCGTATCCTTCGTCTTCAGCGTCTTTTGTCGTCTACATCATTGCAGAAAGGTTTTCCTCTATGTTAAGCAAGGAGAAACTGTGCCAGCACAGAAAACATCTCCCATCGTGTTTTACATGTTGCAGAGAGCTCTGCAGAAGTTTAAGCACGAATAAAATAAAGTTGTCCAAACACCTTCCAACCGAATGTTCATGTGTTTGGAAAAGGTAGGACAGTGGTAAGGTACGGTTATCTATCAGTCTGCAAGCTGCGCACACTATCCCAGTGTTGTGCAGCTTCATTCTTCACCTTTCCGAAGCTACTGGTCTCTCCGGCTTCCGGAGGCGAAGATGCGGCTTCTTCGCGCAAAGGCGATTGTACCGGTCACTGTGCACTCCAGTGCGGCGGCTTCTTCTGAAATGTGCCCGGGACCGGGGCATAGCTCCTGGGAGCTCTGTATGCTTCGTCGTTAGCATCATTTTTGGTCTACATCATTGCAGAAAGGTTTTCAACTATGTCTGGCATGGGGAAACTGTGCCAGCACAGAAAACATCTTCTATCGTGTTTTATATATGTTGAAGAGATCTCTACAGAAGTTTATGCACGAAGAAAAACAAAGTTGTCCAAAACACCTTCCTACCGAATATTCATGTGTTTGGAAAATAAGAAGATTGGTAAGGTACTGTTTTCTATCAGATTGCAAGCTGCGGAAACTATCCCAGTGTTGTGCAGCTTCATTCTTCACCTTTCCGAAGCAGCCGCTCTCTCCGGCTCCCGGAGGCGAAAAAGCGGCTTCTTCGCGCAAAGGCGATTTTGCCGGTCACTGTGCTCTGCAGTGCGGCGGCTTCTGCCGAATAGTGCCCGGGACCGGCGCTTAGCTCCGGGGAGCCCCGTATCCTTCGTCTTTCCAGACTATTGTGGTCTACATCATTGCAGAAAGGTTTTCCACTATGTCTGGCAAGGAGAAACTGTGCCAGCACAGAAAACATCTCCCATCGTGTTTTACATGTTGCAGAGAGCTCTGCAGAAGTTTAAGCACGAAGAAAAACAAAGTCGTCCAAAACACCTTCCAACCGAATGTTCATGTGTTTGGAAAAGGTAGGACAGTGGTAAGGTACGGTTATCTATCAGTCTGCAAGCTGCGCACACTATCCCAGTGTTGTGCAGCTTCATTCTCACCTTACCGAAGCTACTGGTCTCTCCGGCTCCCGGAGGCGAAGAAGCGGCTTCTTCGCGCAAAGGCGATTGTACCGGTCACTGTGCACTCCAGTGCGGCGCCTACTGACGAAATGGGCCCGGGACCGGGGCATAGCTCCTGGGAGCTCTGTATGCTTCGTCTTTAGCATCATTTTTTAATCTACATCATTGCAGAAAGGTTTTCCACTATGTTAAGCAAGGAGAAACTGTGCCAGCACAGAAAACATCTCCCATCGTGTTTTACATGTTGAAGAGAACTCTATAGAAGTCTATGCACGAAGAAAAAGAAAGTTGTCCAAAACTCTTCCAACCGAATGTTCATGTGTTTGGAAAAGGTAGGACAGTGGTAAGCTACGGTTATCTATCAGTTTGCAAGCTGCGCACACTATCCCAGTGTTGTGCAGCTTCATTCTCACCCTTCCGAAGCTACTGGTCTCTCCGGCTCCCGGAGGCGAAGAAGCGGCTTGTTCGCGCAAAGGCGATTGTACCGGTCACTGTGCACTCCAGTGCGGCGGCTTCTTCTGAAATGTGCCCGGGACCGGGGCATAGCTCCTGGGAGCTCTGTATGCTTCGTCTTTAGCATCATTTTTGGTCTACATCATTGCAGAAAGGTTTACCACTATGTCTGGCATGGAGAAACTGTGCCAGCACAGAAAACATCTCCCATCGTGTTTTATATGTTGAAGAGAGCTCTGCTGAAGTTTATGCACGAAGAAAAAGAAAGTTGTCCAAAACACCTTCCAATCGAATGTTCATGTGTTTGGAAAAGGTAGGAGAGAAGTAAGGTACTGTTTTCTATCAGTTTGCAAGCTGCGCACACTATCCCAGTGTTGTGCAGCTTCATTCTTCACCTGTCTGAAGCAGCCACTGTCTTCGGCTCCCGGAGGCGAAGAGGCTTCTTCGCGCAAAGGCGATTATGCCGGTCACTGTGCACTCCAGTGCGCCGGCTACTGACGAGATGTGCACCGGGACCGGCGCTTAGTTTCGGGGAGATCCGTACTTTCGTCTTTAGCGTCATTTTTGGTCTACATCATTGCAGAAAGGTTTTCCACTACGTTAGGCAAGGAGAAACTCTGCCAGCACAGAAAACATCTCCCATCGTGTTTTACATGTTGCAGAGAGCTCTGCAGAAGTTTATGCACGAAGAAATAGAAAGTTGTCCAAAACACCTTCCTTAAAAATGTTCATGTGTTTGGAAAAGGTAGGACAGTGGTAAGGTACTGTTTTCTATCAGATTGCAAGCTGTGCACACAATCCCAGTGTTGTGCAGCTTCATTCTTCACCTTTCCGAAGTAGCCGCTCTCTCCGGCTTCCGGAGGCGAAGAAGCGGCTTCTTCGAGCAAAGGCGATTGCGCAGGTCACAGTGTGCTGCAGTGCAGCAGCTTCTGCCGGAATGTGCCCGGGACAGGCGGTTAGCTCCGGGTACATCCATACAATCTTCATTCTGGACTTTTGTGGTCTACATCATGCAAAAAACATTTCCCCTATGTCTGGCAAGGAGAAACTGTGCCAACACAGAAAACATATCCCTTCTTGTTTTACATGTTGCAGAGAGCTCTGCAGAAGTTTATGCACGAAGAAAAAGAAAGTTGTCCAAAACACCTTCCTTAAAAATGTTCATGTGTTTGGAAAAGGTAGGACAGTGGTAAGGTACTGTTTTCTATCAGATTGCAAGCTGTGCACACTATCCCAGTCTTGTGCAGCTTCATTCTTCACCTTTCCGAAGCAGCCGCTCTTTTGGGCTCCCGGAGGCGAAGAAGCGGCTTCTTCGAGCAAAGGCGATTGTGCCGGTCACTGTGCTCTGCAGTGCGGCGACTTCTGACAAAATGTGCCCGGGACCAGCACTTAGCTCCGGGGAGCTCCGTATCCTTCGTCTTTCCAGACTTTTGTGGTCTACATCATTGCAGAATGGTTTTCCACTATGTTAGGCAAGGAAAAATTGTGCCAGCACAGAAAACATCTCCCATCGTGTTTTATATGTTGTAGAGAACTCTGCAGAAGTTTATGCAGGAAGAAAAAGAAAGTTGTCCAAAACACCTTCCTTAAAAATGTTCATGTGTTTGGAAAAGGTAGGAGAGTGGTAAGGTACTGCTTTGGATCTGTTTGCAAGCTGCGCACACTATCCCAGTGTTGTGCAGCTTTATTCTCACCTGTCGGAAGCAGCCACTTTCTGGGCTCCTGGAGGCGAAGAGGCTTCTTCGAGCAAAGGCGATTTTACCGGTCACTGTGCTCTGCAGTGCGGCGGCATCTGTCGAAATATGCCCGTGACCGGCGCTTAGCTCCGGGGACCTCCGTACTTTCGTCTTTCTGGACTTTTGTGGTCTACATCATTGCAGAAAGGTTTTCCACTATGTTAGGCAAGGAGAAACTGTGCCAGCACAGAAAACATCTCCCATCGTGTTTTACATGTTGCAGAGAGCTCTGCTGAAGTTTATGAACGAAGAAAAAGAGAGTTGTTGAAAACACCTTCAGACCGAATGTTCATGTGTTTGGAAAAGGTAGGAGAATGGTAAGGTACTGCTTTCTATCAGTTTGCAAGCTGCGCACACTATCCCAGTGTTGTGCAGCTTCATTCTCCCTTTTCCGAAGCAGCCGCACTCTCCAGCTGCCGGAGGCGAAGATGCGGCTTCTTCGAGCAAAGGCGATTGCGCCGGACACAGTGCGCTGCAGTACGGCAGCTTCTGCCGGAATGTGCCCTGGACCGGCGCTTAGCTCCGGGGAGCTCCGTATCCTTCGTCTTTAGCGTCTTTTGTCTTCTACATCATTGCAGAAAGGTTTTCCACTATGTTAGGCAAGGAGAAATTGTGCCAGCAGAGAAAACATCTCCCATCGTGTTTTAAATGTTGCAGAGAGCTCTGCTGAAGTTTATGCAAGAAGAAAGAGAAGGTTGTTGAGAGCACCTTCCAACCGAATGTTCATGTGTTTGGAAAAGGTAGGACAGTGGTAAGGTACTGTTTTCTATCAGTTTGCAAGCTGCGCACACTATCCCAGTGTTGTGCAGCTTCATTCTTCACCTGTCTGAAGCAGCCACTCTCTTCGGCTCCTGGAGGCGAAGAGGCTTCTTCGCGCAAAGGCGATTGTGCCGGTCACAGTGCACTCCAGTGCGGCGGCTACTGACGAAATGTGCCCGGGACCGGCGCGGTTAGTTTCGGGGAGCTCCGTACTTCCGTCTTTAGCTTCATTTTTGGTCTACATCATTGCAGAAAGGTTTTCCACTATGTTAAGTAAGGAGAAACTGTGCCAGCACAGAAAACATCTCCCATCGTGTTTTACATGTTGCAGAGAGCTCTGCAGAAGTTTATGCACGAAGAAAAAGAAAGTTGTCCAGAACACCTTCCAACGGAATGTTCATATGTTTGGAAAAGGTAGCAAAGTGGTAAGGTACTGCTTTCTATCAGATTGCAAGATGCGCACACTATCCCAGTGTTGTGCAGCTTCATTCTTCACCATTCCGAAGCAGCCGCTCTTTTGGGCTCCCGGAGGCGAAGAAGCGGCTTCTTCGAGCAAAGGCGATTGTGCCGGTCACTGTGCTCTGCAGTGCGGCGGCTTCTGACAAAATGTGCCCGGGACCAGCACTTAGCTCCGGGGAGCTCCGTATCCTTCGTCTTTCCAGACTTTTGTGGTCTACATCATTGCAGAAAGGTTTTCCACTATGTTAGGCAAGGAGAAACTGTGCCAGCACGGAAAACATCGCCCATCGTGTTTTACATGTTGCAGAGAGCTCTGCAGAAGTTTATGCACGAAGAAAAAGAAAGTTGTCCAAAACACCTTCCTTAAAAATGTTCATGTGTTTGGAAAAGGTAGGAGAGTGGTAAGGTACTGTTTTCTATCAGATTGCAAGCTGTGCACACAATCCCAGTGTTGTGCAGCTTCATTCTTCACCTTTCCGAAGTAGCCGCTCTCTCCGGCTCCCGGAGGCGAAGAAGCGGCTTCTTCGCTCAAAGGCGATTGCGCCGGTCACAGTGCTCTGCAGTGCGGCAGCTTCTGCCCGGAATGTGCCCGGGACAGGCGGTTAGCTCCGGGTACATCCATACAATCTTCTTTCTGGACTTTTGAGGTCTACATCATGCAAAAAACATTTCCCCTATGTCTGGCAAGGAGAAACTGTGCCAACACAGAAAACATATCCCTTCTTGTTTTATTTGTTGCTGAGAGCTCTGCAGAAGTTTAAGCACGAAGAAAAAGAAAGTTGTCCAAAACACCTTCCAATGGAATGTTCATGTGTTTGTAAAAGGTAGGACAGTTGTAAGGTACTGTTTTCTATCAGTATGCAAGCTGCGGACACTATCCCAGTGTTGTGCAGCTTCATTCTTCACCTTTCCGAAGCAGCCGCTCTTTTGGGCTCCCGGAGGCGAAGAAGCGGCTTCTTCCAGCAAAGGCGATTGTGCCGGTCACTGTGCTCTGCAGTGCGGCGGCTTCTGACAAAATGTGCCCGGGACCAGCACTTAGCTCCGGGGAGCTCCGTATCCTTCGTCTTTCAAGACTTTTGTGGTCTACATCATTGCAGAATGGTTTTCCACTATGTTAGGCAAGGAGAAATTGTGCCAGTACAGAAAACATCTCCCATCGTGTTTTATATGTTGTAGAGAGCTCTGCAGAAGTTTATGCACGAAGAAAAAGAAAGTTGTCCAAAACACCTTCCAACAGAATGTTCATGTGTTTGGAAAAGGTAGGAGAGTGGTAAGGTACTGCTTTGGATCTGTTTGCAAGCTGCGCACACTATCCCAGTGTTGTGCAGCTTTATTCTCACCTTTCGGAAGCAGCCACTTTCTCTGGCTCCTGGAGGCGAAGAAGCTTCTTCGCGCAAAGGCGATTGTACCGGTCACTGTGCTCTGCAGTGCGGCGGCATCTGTCGAAATGTGCCCGGGACCGGCGCTTAGCTCCGGGGAGCTCCGTATCCTTCGTCTTTAGCGTCTTTTGTCTTCTACATCATTGCAGAAAGGTTTTCCACTATGTTAGGCAAGGAGAAATTGTGCCAGCACAGAAAACATCTCCCATCGTGTTTTAAATGTTGCAGAGAGCTCTGCAGAAGTTTATGCAAGAAGAAAGAGAAGGTTGTTGAGAGCACCTTCCAACCGAATGTTCATGTGTTTGGAAAAGGTAGGACAGTGGTAAGGTACTGTTTTCTATCAGTTTGCAAGCTGCGCACACTATCCCAGTGTTGTGCAGCTTCATTCTTCACCTTTCCGAAGCAGCCGCTCTTTTGGGCTCCCGGAGGCGAAGAAGCGGCTTCTTCGAGCAAAGGCAATTGCGCCGGTCACAGTGCGCTGCAGTGCGGCAGCTTCTGCCGGAATGTGCCCGGGACAGGCGGTTAGCTCCGGGTACATCCATACAATCTTCTTTCTGGACTTTTGTGGTCTACATCATGCAAAAAACATTTCCCCTATGTCTGGCAAGGAGAAACTGTGCCAACACAGAAAACATATCCCTTCTTGTTTTATTTGTTGCTGAGAGCTCTGCAGAAGTTTAAGCACGAAGAAAAAGAAAGTTGTCCAAAACACCTTCCAATGGAATGTTCATGTGTTTGTAAAAGGTAGGACAGTTGTAAGGTACTGTTTTCTATCAGTATGCAAGCTGCGGACACTATCCCAGTGTTGTGCAGCTTCATTCTTCACCTTTCCGAAGCAGCCGCTCTTTTGGGCTCCCGGAGGCGAAGAAGCGGCTTCTTCGAGCAAAGGCGATTGTGCCGGTCACTGTGCTCTGCAGTGCGGCGGCTTCTGACAAAATGTGCCCGGGACCAGCACTTAGCTCCGGGGAGCTCCGTATCCTTCGTCTTTCCAGACTTTTGTGGTCTACATCATTGCAGAAAGGTTTTCCACTATGTTAGGCAAGGAGAAATTGTGCCAGCACAGAAAACATCTCCCATCGTGTTTTACATGTTGTAGAGAGCTCTGCAGAAGTTTATGCACGAAGAAAAAGAAAGTTGTCCAAAACACCTTCCAACAGAATGTTCATGTGTTTGGAAAAGGTAGGAGAGTGGTAAGGTACTGCTTTGGATCAGTTTGCAAGCTGCGCACACTATCCCAGTGTTGTGCAGCTTTATTCTCACCTTTCGGAAGCAGCCACTTTCTTCGGCTCCTGGAGGCGAAGAAGCTTCTTCGCGCAAAGGCGATTGTACCGGTCACTGTGCTCTGCAGTGCGGCGGCATCTGTCGAAATGTGCCCGGGACCGGCGCTTAGCTCCGGGGAGCTCCGAATCCTTCGTCTTTAGCGTCTTTTGTCTTCTACATCATTGCAGAAAGGTTTTCCACTATGTTAGGCAAGGAGAAATTGTGCCAGCACAGAAAACATCTCCCATCGTGTTTTACATGTTGCAGAGAGCTCTGCAGAAGTTTATGCAAGAAGAAAGAGAAGGTTGTTGAGAGCACCTTCCAACCGAATGTTCATGTGTTTGGAAAAGGTAGGACAGTGGTAAGGTACTGTTTTCTATCAGTTTGCAAGCTGCGCACACTATCCCAGTGTTGTGCAGCTTCATTCTTCACCTGTCTGAAGCAGCCACTCTCTTCGGCTCCTGGAGGCGAAGAGGCTTCTTCGCGCAAAGGCGATTGTGCCGGTCACAGTGCACTCCAGTGCGGCGGCTACTGACGAAATGTGCCCGGGACCGGCGCGGTTAGTTTCGGGGAGCTCCGTACTTCCGTCTTTAGCGTCATTTTTGGTCTACATCATTGCAGAAAGGTTTTCCACTATGTTAAGTAAGGAGAAACTGTGCCAGCACAGAAAACATCTCCCATCGTGTTTTACATGTTGCAGAGAGCTCTGCAGAAGTTTATGCACGAAGAAAAAGAAAGTTGTCCAGAACACCTTCCAACGGAATGTTCATATGTTTGGAAAAGGTAGCAAAGTGGTAAGGTACTGCTTTCTATCAGATTGCAAGATGCGCACACTATCCCAGTGTTGTGCAGCTTCATTCTTCACCATTCCGAAGCAGCCGCTCTTTTGGGCTCCCGGAGGCGAAGAAGCGGCTTCTTCGAGCAAAGGCGATTGTGCCGGTCACTGTGCTCTGCAGTGCGGCGGCTTCTGACAAAATGTGCCCGGGACCAGCACTTAGCTCCGGGGAGCTCCGTATCCTTCGTCTTTCCAGACTTTTGTGGTCTACATCATTGCAGAAAGGTTTTCCACTATGTTAGGCAAGGAGAAACTGTGCCAGCACGGAAAACATCGCCCATCGTGTTTTACATGTTGCAGAGAGCTCTGCAGAAGTTTATGCACGAAGAAAAAGAAAGTTGTCCAAAACACCTTCCTTAAAAATGTTCATGTGTTTGGAAAAGGTAGGAGAGTGGTAAGGTACTGTTTTCTATCAGATTGCAAGCTGTGCACACAATCCCAGTGTTGTGCAGCTTCATTCTTCACCTTTCCGAAGTAGCCGCTCTTTTGGGCTCCCGGAGGCGAAGAAGCGGCTTCTTCGCGCAAAGGCGATTGCGCCGGTCACAGTGCTCTGCAGTGCGGCAGCTTCTGCCCGGAATGTGCCCGGGACAGGCGGTTAGCTCCGGGTACATCCATACAATCTTCTTTCTGGACTTTTGAGGTCTACATCATGCAAAAAACATTTCCCCTATGTCTGGCAAGGAGAAACTGTGCCAACACAGAAAACATATCCCTTCTTGTTTTATTTGTTGCTGAGAGCTCTGCAGAAGTTTAAGCACGAAGAAAAAGAAAGTTGTCCAAAACACCTTCCAATGGAATGTTCATGTGTTTGTAAAAGGTAGGACAGTTGTAAGGTACTGTTTTCTATCAGTATGCAAGCTGCGGACACTATCCCAGTGTTGTGCAGCTTCATTCTTCACCTTTCCGAAGCAGCCGCTCTTTTGGGCTCCCGGAGGCGAAGAAGCGGCTTCTTCGAGCAAAGGCGATTGTGCCGGTCACTGTGCTCTGCAGTGCGGCGGCTTCTGACAAAATGTGCCCGGGACCAGCACTTAGCTCCGGGGAGCTCCGTATCCTTCGTCTTTCCAGACTTTTGTGGTCTACATCATTGCAGAATGGTTTTCCACTATGTTAGGCAAGGAGAAATTGTGCCAGTACAGAAAACATCTCCCATCGTGTTTTATATGTTGTAGAGAGCTCTGCAGAAGTTTATGCACGAAGAAAAAGAAAGTTGTCCAAAACACCTTCCAACAGAATGTTCATGTGTTTGGAAAAGGTAGGAGAGTGGTAAGGTACTGCTTTGGATCTGTTTGCAAGCTGCGCACACTATCCCAGTGTTGTGCAGCTTTATTCTCACCTTTCGGAAGCAGCCACTTTCTTCGGCTCCTGGAGGCGAAGAAGCTTCTTCGCGCAAAGGCGATTGTACCGGTCACTGTGCTCTGCAGTGCGGCGGCATCTGTCGAAATGTGCCCGGGACCGGCGCTTAGCTCCGGGGAGCTCCGAATCCTTCGTCTTTAGCGTCTTTTGTCTTCTACATCATTGCAGAAAGGTTTTCCACTATGTTAGGCAAGGAGAAATTGTGCCAGCACAGAAAACATCTCCCATCGTGTTTTAAATGTTGCAGAGAGCTCTGCAGAAGTTTATGCAAGAAGAAAGAGAAGGTTGTTGAGAGCACCTTCCAACCGAATGTTCATGTGTTTGGAAAAGGTAGGACAGTGGTAAGGTACTGTTTTCTATCAGTTTGCAAGCTGCGCACACTATCCCAGTGTTGTGCAGCTTCATTCTTCACCTTTCCGAAGCAGCCGCTCTTTTGGGCTCCCGGAGGCGAAGATGCGGCTTCTTCGAGCAAAGGCAATTGCACCCGTCACAATGCACTCCAGTGCGGCGGCTTCTGACGAAATGTGCCCGGGACCGGGGCATAGCTCCGGGGACCTCCGTACTTTCGTCTTTCTGGACTTTTGTGGTCTACATCATTGCAGAAAGGTTTTCCACTATGTTAAGCAAGGAGAAACTGTGCCACACAAAACATCTCCCATCGTGTTTTACATGTTGCAGAGAGCTCTGCAGAAGTTTAAGCACGAATAAAATAAAGTTGTCCAAACACCTTCCAACCGAATGTTCATGTGTTTGGAAAAGGTAGGACAGTGGTAAGGTACGGTTATCTATCAGTCTGCAAGCTGCGCACACTATCCCAGTGTTGTGCAGCTTCATTCTTCACCTTTCCGAAGCTACTGGTCTCTCCGGCTCCCGGAGGCGAAGAAGCGGCTTCTTCGCGCAAAGGCGATTGTACCGGTCACTGTGTACTCCAGTGCGGCGGCTTCTTCTGAAATGTGCCCGGGACCGGGGCATAGCTCCTGGGAGCTCTGTATGCTTCGTCGTTAGCATCATTTTTGGTCTACATCATTGCAGAAAGGTTTTCCACTATGTCTGGCATGGGGAAACTGTGCCAGCACAGAAAACATCTTCTATCGTGTTTTATATATGTTGAAGAGATCTCTACAGAAGTTTATGCACGAAGAAAAACAAAGTTGTCCAAAACACCTTCCTACCGAATATTCATGTGTTTGGAAAATAAGAAGATTGGTAAGGTACTGTTTTCTATCAGATTGCAAGCTGCGGACACTATCCCAGTGTTGTGCAGCTTCATTCTTCACCTTTCCGAAGCAGCCGCTCTCTCCGGCTCCCGGAGGCGAAAAAGCGGCTTCTTCGCGCAAAGGCGATTTTGCCGGTCACTGTGCTCTGCAGTGCGGCGGCTTCTGCCGAATAGTGCCCGGGACCGGCGCTTAGCTCCGGGGAGCTCCGTATCCTTCGTCTTTCCAGACTATTGTGGTCTACATCATTGCAGAAAGGTTTTCCACTATGTTAAGCAAGGAGAAACTGTGCCAGCACAGAAAACATCTCCCATCGTGTTTTACATGTTCCAGAGAGCTCTGCAGAAGTTTAAGCACGAAGAAAAAGAAAGTTGTCCAAAACACCTTCCAACCGAATGTTCATGTGTTTGGAAAAGGTAGGAGAGTGGTAAGGTACTGTTTTCTATCAGATTGCAAGCTGTGCACACAATCCCAGTGTTGGGCAGCTTCATTCTTCACCTTTCCGAAGTAGCCGCTCTCTCCGGCTCCCGGAGGCGAAGAAGCGGCTTCTTCGCGCAAAGGCAATTGTTCCGGTCACAGTGCTACGAAGTGCGGCGGCTGCTGACGAATTGTGCCAGGCACCGGGGCTATGTCCGGGACATCCGTGCCTTTTTCTTCTGGACTTCTCTGGTCAACATCATGGCAAAAATCTTTTCCAATATGTCTGGCAAGGAGAAACTGTGCCAACACAGAAACATCTCCCATCGTGTTTTACATGTTGCAGAGAGCTCTGCAGAAGTTTAAGCACGAAGAAAAACAAAATTGTCCAAAACACCTTCCAATCGAATGTTCATGTGTTTGGAAAAGGTAGAAGACTGTAAGGTACTGTATTCTATCAGTATGCAAGATGCGCTCACTATCCCAGTGTTGTGCAGCTTCATTCTTCACCTGTCTGAAGCAGCCACTTTCTTCGGCTCCCGGAGGCGAAGAAGCGGCTTCTTCGCGCAAAGGCGATTGTGCCGGTCACAGTGCACTCCAGTGCGGCGGCTTCTTCTGAAATGTGCCCGGGATTGGGGCATAGCTCCGGGGATCTCCTTACTTTCGTCTTTCTGGACTTTTGTGGCCTACATCATTGCAGAAAGGTTTTCCACTATGTTAAGCAAGGAGAAACTGTGCCAGCACAGAAAACATCGCCCATCGTGTTTTATATGTTGCAGAGAGCTCTGCTGAAGTTTATGCACGAAGAAAAAGAAAGTTGTTGAAAACACCTTCCAACTGAATGTTCATGTGTTTGGAAAAGGTAGGAGAGTGGTAAGGTACTGTTTTCTATCAGTTTGCAAGCTGCGCACACTATCCCAGTGTTGTGCAGCTTCATTCTTCACCTTTACGAAGCAGCCGCACTCTCCGGCTGCCGGAGGCGAAGATGCGGCTTCTTCGAGCAAAGGCAATTGCACCCGTCACAGTGCACTCCAGTGCGGTGGCTTCTGCCGAAATGTGCCCGGGACTGGGGCATAGCTCCTGGGAGCTCTGTATGCTTCGTCTTTAGCATCATTTTTGGTCTACATCATTGCAGAAAGGTTTTCCACTATGTCTGGCATGGAGAAACTGTGCCAGCACAGAAAACATCTCCCATCGTGTTTTACATGTTGCAGAGAGCTCTGTTGAAGTTTATGCACGAAGAAAAAGAAAGTTGTTATAAACACCTTCCAACTAAATGTTCATGTGTTTGGAAAAGGTAGGAGAGTGGTAAGGTACTGTTTTCTATCAGTTTGCAAACTGCGCACACTATCCCAGTGTTGTGCAGCTTCATTCTTCACCTTTACGAAGCAGCCGCACTCTCCGGCTGCCGGAGTCGAAGATGCGGCTTCTTCGAGCAAAGGCAATTGCACCCGTCACAGTGCACTCCAGTGCGGCGGCTTCTTCTGATGTGTGCCTGGGACCAGGGCATAGCTCCGGGGACCTCCGTACTTTCTTCTTTCCAGACTTTTGTGGCCTACATCATTGCAGAAAGGTTTTCCACTATGTTAAGCAAGGAGAAACTGTGCCAGCACAGAAAACATCTCCTATCGTGTTTTACATGTTGCAGAGAGCTCTGCAGAAGTTTATGCACGAATAAAACAAAGTTGTCCAAAACACCTTCCAACCGAATGTTCATGTGTTTGGAAAAGGTAGGACAGTGGTAAGGTACTGTTTTCTATCAGTTTGCAAGCTGCGCACACTATCCCAGTGTTGTGCAGCTTCATTCTCACCCTTCCGAAGCTACTGGTCTCTCCGGCTCCCGGAGGCGAAGACGCGGCTTCTTCGCTCAAAGGCGATTTTACCGGTCACTGTGCACTCCAGTGCGGCGGCTTCTTCTGAAATGTGCTCGGGACCGGGGCATAGCTCCTGGGAGCTCTGTATGCTTCGCCTTTAGCATCATTTTTGGTCTACATCATTGCAGAAAGGTTTTCCACTATGTCTGGCATGGAGAAACTGTGCCAGCACAGAAAACATCTTCCATCGTGTTTTATATGTTGCAGAGAGCTCTGCTGAAGTTTATGCACGAAGAAAAAGAAAGTTGTCCAAAACACCTTCCAATCGAATGTTCATGTGTTTGGAAAAGGTAGGAGAGAAGTAAGGTACTGTTTTGGATCAGTTTGCAAGCTGCGCACACTATCCCAGTGTTGTGCAGCTTCATTCTTCACCTGTGTGAAGCAGCCACTCTCTTCGGCTCCTGGAGGCGAAGAGGCTTCTTCGCGCAAAGGCGATTGTGCCGGTCACAGTGCACTCCAGTGCGGCGGCTACTGACGAAATGTGCCCGGGACCAGCACTTAGCTCCGGGGAGCTCCGTATCCTTCGTCTTTCAAGACTTTTGTGGTCTACATCATTGCAGAATGGTTTTCCACTATGTTAGGCAAGGAGAAACTGTGCCAGCACTGAAAACATCGCCCATCGTGTTTTACATGTTGCAGAGAGCTCTGCTGAAGTTTATGCACGAAGAAAAAGAAAGTTGTCCAAAACACCTTCCTTAAAAATGTTCATGTGTTTGGAAAAGGTAGGACAGTGGTAAGGTACTGTTTTCTATCAGATTGCAAGCTGTGCACACAATCCCAGTGTTGTGCAGCTTCATTCTTCACCTTTCCGAAGTAGCCGCTCTCTCCGGCTTCCGGAGGCGAAGAAGCGGCTTCTTCGAGCAAAGGCGATTGCGCCGGTCACAGTGCGCTGCAGTGCGGCAGCTTCTGCCGGAATGTGCCCGGGACAGGCGGTTAGCTCCGGGTACATCCATACAATCTTCTTTCTGGACTTTTGAGGTCTACATCATGCAAAAAACATTTCCCCTATGTCTGGCAAGGAGAAACTGTGCCAACACAGAAAACATATCCCTTCTTGTTTTATATGTTGCTGAGAGCTCTGCAGAAGTTTAAGCACGAAGAAAAAGAAAGTTGTCCAAAACACCTTCCAATGGAATGTTCATGTGTTTGTAAAAGGTAGGACAGTTGTAAGGTACTGTTTTCTATCAGATTGCAAGCTGCGGACACTATCCCAGTGTTGTGCAGCTTCATTCTTCACCTTTCCGAAGCAGCCGCTCTTTTGGGCTCCCGGAGGCGAAGAAGCGGCTTCTTCGAGCAAAGGCGATTGTGCCGGTCACTGTGCTCTGCAGTGCGGCGGCTTCTGACAAAATGTGCCCGGGACCAGCACTTAGCTCCGGGGAGCTCCGTATCCTTCATCTTTCCAGACTTTTGTGGTCTACATCATTGCAGAATGGTTTTCCACTATGTTAGGCAAGGAGAAATTGTGCCAGCACAGAAAACATTTCCCATCGTGTTTTATATGTTGTAGAGAGCTCTGCAGAAGTTTATGCACGAAGAAAAAGAAAGTTGTCCAAAACACCTTCCAACAGAATGTTCATGTGTTTGGAAAAGGTAGGAGAGTGGTAAGGTACTGCTTTGGATCTGTTTGCAAGCTGCGCACACTATCCCAGTGTTGTGCAGCTTTATTCTCACCTTTCGGAAGCAGCCACTTTCTTCGGCTCCTGGAGGCGAAGAGGCTTCTTCGCGCAAAGGCGATTGTACCGGTCACTGTGCTCTGCTGAGCGGCGGCTACTGACGAAATGTGCCCGGGACCGGCGCTTAGCTCCGGGGAGCTCCGTATCCTTCGTCTTCAGCGTCTTTTGTCGTCTACATCATTGCAGAAAGGTTTTCCTCTATGTTAAGCAAGGAGAAACTGTGCCACACAAAACATCTCCCATCGTGTTTTACATGTTGCAGAGAGCTCTGCAGAAGTTTAAGCACGAATAAAATAAAGTTGTCCAAACACCTTCCAACCGAATGTTCATGTGTTTGGAAAAGGTAGGACAGTGGTAAGGTACGGTTATCTATCAGTCTGCAAGCTGCGCACACTATCCCAGTGTTGTGCAGCTTCATTCTTCACCTTTCCGAAGCTACTGGTCTCTCCGGCTCCCGGAGGCGAAGAAGCGGCTTCTTCGCGCAAAGGCGATTGTACCGGTCACTGTGCACTCCAGTGCGGCGGCTTCTTCTGAAATGTGCCCGGGACCGGGGCATAGCTCCTGGGAGCTCTGTATGCTTCGTCGTTAGCATCATTTTTGGTCTACATCATTGCAGAAAGGTTTTCCACTATGTCTGGCATGGGGAAACTGTGCCAGCACAGAAAACATCTTCTATCGTGTTTTATATATGTTGAAGAGATCTCTACAGAAGTTTATGCACGAAGAAAAACAAAGTTGTCCAAAACACCTTCCTACCGAATATTCATGTGGTTGGAAAATAAGAAGATTGGTAAGGTACTGTTTTCTATCAGATTGCAAGCTGCGGAAACTATCCCAGTGTTGTGCAGCTTCATTCTTCACCTTTCCGAAGCAGCCGCTCTCTCCGGCTCCCGGAGGCGAAAAAGCGGCTTCTTCGCGCAAAGGCGATTTTGCCGGTCACTGTGCTCTGCAGTGCGGCGGCATCTGTCGAAATGTGCCCGGGACCGGCGCTTAGCTCCGGAGAGCTCCGTATCCTTCGTCTTTAGCGTCTTTTGTCGTCTACATCATTGCAGAAAGGTTTTCCACTATGTTAGGCAAGGAGAAATTGTGCCAGCACAGAAAACATCTCCCATCGTGTTTTAAATGTTGCAGAGAGCTCTGCAGAAGTTTATGCAAGAAGAAAGAGAAGGTTGTTGAGAGCACCTTCCAACCGAATGTTCATGTGTTTGGAAAAGGTAGGACAGTGGTAAGGTACTGTTTTCTATCAGTTTGCAAGCTGCGCACACTATCCCAGTGTTGTGCAGCTTCATTCTTCACCTTTACGAAGCAGCCACTCTCTTCGGCTCCTGGAGGCGAAGAGGCTTCTTCGCGCAAAGGCGATTGTGCCGGTCACAGTGCACTCCAGTGCGGCGGCTACTGACGAAATGTGCCCGGGACCGGCGCGGTTAGTTTCGGGGAGCTCCGTACTTCCGTCTTTAGCGTCATTTTTGGTCTACATCATTGCAGAAAGGTTTTCCACTATGTTAAGTAAGGAGAAACTGTGCCAGCACAGAAAACATCTCCCATCGTGTTTTACATGTTGCAGAGAGCTCTGCAGAAGTTTATGCACGAAGAAAAAGAAAGTTGTCCAGAACACCTTCCAACGGAATGTTCATATGTTTGGAAAAGGTAGCAAAGTGGTAAGGTACTGCTTTCTATCAGATTGCAAGATGCGCACACTATCCCAGTGTTGTGCAGCTTCATTCTTCACCATTCCGAAGCAGCCGCTCTTTTGGGCTCCCGGAGGCGAAGAAGCGGCTTCTTCGAGCAAAGGCGATTGTGCCGGTCACTGTGCTCTGCAGTGCGGCGGCTTCTGACAAAATGTGCCCGGGACCAGCACTTAGCTCCGGGGAGCTCCGTATCCTTCGTCTTTCCAGACTTTTGTGGTCTACATCATTGCAGAAAGGTTTTCCACTATGTTAGGCAAGGAGAAACTGTGCCAGCACTGAAAACATCGCCCATCGTGTTTTACATGTTGCAGAGAGCTCTGCAGAAGTTTATGCACGAAGAAAAAGAAAGTTGTCCAAAACACCTTCCTTAAAAATGTTCATGTGTTTGGAAAAGGTAGGACAGTGGTAAGGTACTGTTTTCTATCAGATTGCAAGCTGTGCACACAATCCCAGTGTTGTGCAGCTTCATTCTTCACCTTTCCGAAGTAGCCGCTCTTTTGGGCTCCCGGAGGCGAAGAAGCGGCTTCTTCGCGCAAAGGCGATTGCGCCGGTCACAGTGCTCTGCAGTGCGGCAGCTTCTGCCCGGAATGTGCCCGGGACAGGCGGTTAGCTCCGGGTACATCCATACAATCTTCTTTCTGGACTTTTGAGGTCTACATCATGCAAAAAACATTTCCCCTATGTCTGGCAAGGAGAAACTGTGCCAACACAGAAAACATATCCCTTCTTGTTTTATTTGTTGCTGAGAGCTCTGCAGAAGTTTAAGCACGAAGAAAAAGAAAGTTGTCCAAAACACCTTCCAATGGAATGTTCATGTGTTTGTAAAAGGTAGGACAGTTGTAAGGTACTGTTTTCTATCAGTATGCAAGCTGCGGACACTATCCCAGTGTTGTGCAGCTTCATTCTTCACCTTTCCGAAGCAGCCGCTCTTTTGGGCTCCCGGAGGCGAAGAAGCGGCTTCTTCGAGCAAAGGCGATTGTGCCGGTCACTGTGCTCTGCAGTGCGGCGGCTTCTGACAAAATGTGCCCGGGACCAGCACTTAGCTCCGGGGAGCTCCGTATCCTTCGTCTTTCTGGACTTTTGTGGTCTACATCATTGCAGAATGGTTTTCCACTATGTTAGGCAAGGAGAAATTGTGCCAGTACAGAAAACATCTCCCATCGTGTTTTATATGTTGTAGAGAGCTCTGCAGAAGTTTATGCACGAAGAAAAAGAAAGTTGTCCAAAACACCTTCCAACAGAATGTTCATGTGTTTGGAAAAGGTAGGAGAGTGGTAAGGTACTGCTTTGGATCTGTTTGCAAGCTGCGCACACTATCCCAGTGTTGTGCAGCTTTATTCTCACCTTTCGGAAGCAGCCACTTTCTTCGGCTCCTGGAGGCGAAGAAGCTTCTTCGCGCAAAGGCGATTGTACCGGTCACTGTGCTCTGCAGTGCGGCGGCATCTGTCGAAATGTGCCCGGGACCGGCGCTTAGCTCCGGGGAGCTCCGAATCCTTCGTCTTTAGCGTCTTTTGTCTTCTACATCATTGCAGAAAGGTTTTCCACTATGTTAGGCAAGGAGAAATTGTGCCAGCACAGAAAACATCTCCCATCGTGTTTTAAATGTTGCAGAGAGCTCTGCAGAAGTTTATGCAAGAAGAAAGAGAAGGTTGTTGAGAGCACCTTCCAACCGAATGTTCATGTGTTTGGAAAAGGTAGGACAGTGGTAAGGTACTGTTTTCTATCAGTTTGCAAGCTGCGCACACTATCCCAGTGTTGTGCAGCTTCATTCTTCACCTTTCCGAAGCAGCCGCTCTTTTGGGCTCCCGGAGGCGAAGATGCGGCTTCTTCGAGCAAAGGCAATTGCACCCGTCACAATGCACTCCAGTGCGGCGGCTTCTGACGAAATGTGCCCGGGACCGGGGCATAGCTCCGGGGACCTCCGTACTTTCGTCTTTCTGGACTTTTGTGGTCTACATCATTGCAGAAAGGTTTTCCACTATGTTAAGCAAGGAGAAACTGTGCCACACAAAACATCTCCCATCGTGTTTTACATGTTGCAGAGAGCTCTGCAGAAGTTTAAGCACGAATAAAATAAAGTTGTCCAAACACCTTCCAACCGAATGTTCATGTGTTTGGAAAAGGTAGGACAGTGGTAAGGTACGGTTATCTATCAGTCTGCAAGCTGCGCACACTATCCCAGTGTTGTGCAGCTTCATTCTTCACCTTTCCGAAGCTACTGGTCTCTCCGGCTCCCGGAGGCGAAGAAGCGGCTTCTTCGCGCAAAGGCGATTGTACCGGTCACTGTGCACTCCAGTGCGGCGGCTTCTTCTGAAATGTGCCCGGGACCGGGGCATAGCTCCTGGGAGCTCTGTATGCTTCGTCGTTAGCATCATTTTTGGTCTACATCATTGCAGAAAGGTTTTCCACTATGTCTGGCATGGGGAAACTGTGCCAGCACAGAAAACATCTTCTATCGTGTTTTATATATGTTGAAGAGATCTCTACAGAAGTTTATGCACGAAGAAAAACAAAGTTGTCCAAAACACCTTCCTACCGAATATTCATGTGTTTGGAAAATAAGAAGATTGGTAAGGTACTGTTTTCTATCAGATTGCAAGCTGCGGACACTATCCCAGTGTTGTGCAGCTTCATTCTTCACCTTTCCGAAGCAGCCGCTCTCTCCGGCTCCCGGAGGCGAAAAAGCGGCTTCTTCGCGCAAAGGCGATTTTGCCGGTCACTGTGCTCTGCAGTGCGGCGGCTTCTGCCGAATAGTGCCCGGGACCGGCGCTTAGCTCCGGGGAGCTCCGTATCCTTCGTCTTTCCAGACTATTGTGGTCTACATCATTGCAGAAAGGTTTTCCACTATGTTAAGCAAGGAGAAACTGTGCCAGCACAGAAAACATCTCCCATCGTGTTTTACATGTTGCAGAGAGCTCTGCAGAAGTTTAAGCACGAAGAAAAAGAAAGTTGTCCAAAACACCTTCCAACCGAATGTTCATGTGTTTGGAAAAGGTAGGAGAGTGGTAAGGTACTGTTTTCTATCAGATTGCAAGCTGTGCACACAATCCCAGTGTTGGGCAGCTTCATTCTTCACCTTTCCGAAGTAGCCGCTCTCTCCGGCTCCCGGAGGCGAAGAAGCGGCTTCTTCGCGCAAAGGCAATTGTTCCGGTCACAGTGCTACGAAGTGCGGCGGCTGCTGACGAATTGTGCCAGGCACCGGGGCTATGTCCGGGACATCCGTGCCTTTTTCTTCTGGACTTCTCTGGTCAACATCATGGCAAAAATCTTTTCCAATATGTCTGGCAAGGAGAAACTGTGCCAACACAGAAACATCTCCCATCGTGTTTTACATGTTGCAGAGAGCTCTGCAGAAGTTTAAGCACGAAGAAAAACAAAATTGTCCAAAACACCTTCCAATCGAATGTTCATGTGTTTGGAAAAGGTAGAAGACTGTAAGGTACTGTATTCTATCAGTATGCAAGATGCGCTCACTATCCCAGTGTTGTGCAGCTTCATTCTTCACCTGTCTGAAGCAGCCACTTTCTTCGGCTCCCGGAGGCGAAGAAGCGGCTTCTTCGCGCAAAGGCGATTGTGCCGGTCACAGTGCACTCCAGTGCGGCGGCTTCTTCTGAAATGTGCCCGGGATTGGGGCATAGCTCCGGGGATCTCCTTACTTTCGTCTTTCTGGACTTTTGTGGCCTACATCATTGCAGAAAGGTTTTCCACTATGTTAAGCAAGGAGAAACTGTGCCAGCACAGAAAACATCGCCCATCGTGTTTTATATGTTGCAGAGAGCTCTGCTGAAGTTTATGCACGAAGAAAAAGAAAGTTGTTGAAAACACCTTCCAACTGAATGTTCATGTGTTTGGAAAAGGTAGGAGAGTGGTAAGGTACTGTTTTCTATCAGTTTGCAAGCTGCGCACACTATCCCAGTGTTGTGCAGCTTCATTCTTCACCTTTACGAAGCAGCCGCACTCTCCGGCTGCCGGAGGCGAAGATGCGGCTTCTTCGAGCAAAGGCAATTGCACCCGTCACAGTGCACTCCAGTGCGGTGGCTTCTGCCGAAATGTGCCCGGGACTGGGGCATTGCTCCTGGGAGCTCTGTATGCTTCGTCTTTAGCATCATTTTTGGTCTACATCATTGCAGAAAGGTTTTCCACTATGTCTGGCATGGAGAAACTGTGCCAGCACAGAAAACATCTCCCATCGTGTTTTACATGTTGCAGAGAGCTCTGTTGAAGTTTATGCACGAAGAAAAAGAAAGTTGTTATAAACACCTTCCAACTAAATGTTCATGTGTTTGGAAAAGGTAGGAGAGTGGTAAGGTACTGTTTTCTATCAGTTTGCAAGCTGCGCACACTATCCCAGTGTTGTGCAGCTTCATTCTTCACCTTTACGAAGCAGCCGCACTCTCCGGCTGCCGGAGTCGAAGATGCGGCTTCTTCGAGCAAAGGCAATTGCACCCGTCACAGTGCACTCCAGTGCGGCGGCTTCTTCTGATGTGTGCCTGGGACCAGGGCATAGCTCCGGGGACCTCCGTACTTTCTTCTTTCCAGACTTTTGTGGCCTACATCATTGCAGAAAGGTTTTCCACTATGTTAAGCAAGGAGAAACTGTGCCAGCACAGAAAACATCTCCCATCGTGTTTTACATGTTGCAGAGAGCTCTGCAGAAGTTTATGCACGAATAAAACAAAGTTGTCCAAAACACCTTCCAACCGAATGTTCATGTGTTTGGAAAAGGTAGGACAGTGGTAAGGTACGGTTATCTATCAGTCTGCAAGCTGCGCACACTATCCCAGTGTTGTGCAGCTTCATTCTCACCCTTCCGAAGCTACTGGTCTCTCCGGCTCCCGGAGGCGAAGACGCGGCTTCTTCGCTCAAAGGCGATTTTACCGGTCACTGTGCACTCCAGTGCGGCGGCTTCTTCTGAAATGTGCTCGGGACCGGGGCATAGCTAATGGGAGCTCTGTATGCTTCGTCTTTAGCATCATTTTTGGTCTACATCATTGCAGAAAGGTTTTCCACTATGTCTGGCATGGAGAAACTGTGCCAGCACAGAAAACATCTTCCATCGTGTTTTATATGTTGCAGAGAGCTCTGCTGAAGTTTATGCACGAAGAAAAAGAAAGTTGTCCAAAACACCTTCCAATCGAATGTTCATGTGTTTGGAAAAGGTAGGAGAGAAGTAAGGTACTGTTTTGGATCAGTTTGCAAGCTGCGCACACTATCCCAGTGTTGTGCAGCTTCATTCTTCACCTGTGTGAAGCAGCCACTCTCTTCGGCTCCTGGAGGCGAAGAGGCTTCTTCGCGCAAAGGCGATTGTGCCGGTCACAGTGCACTCCAGTGCGGCGGCTACTGACGAAATGTGCCCGGGACCAGCACTTAGCTCCGGGGAGCTCCGTATCCTTCGTCTTTCAAGACTTTTGTGGTCTACATCATTGCAGAATGGTTTTCCACTATGTTAGGCAAGGAGAAACTGTGCCAGCACGGAAAACATCGCCCATCGTGTTTTACATGTTGCAGAGAGCTCTGCAGAAGTTTATGCACGAAGAAAAAGAAAGTTGTCCAAAACACCTTCCTTAAAAATGTTCATGTGTTTGGAAAAGGTAGGACAGTGGTAAGGTACTGTTTTCTATCAGATTGCAAGCTGTGCACACAATCCCAGTGTTGTGCAGCTTCATTCTTCACCTTTCCGAAGTAGCCGCTCTCTCCGGCTTCCGGAGGCGAAGAAGCGGCTTCTTCGAGCAAAGGCGATTGCGCCGGTCACAGTGCGCTGCAGTGCGGCAGCTTCTGCCGGAATGTGCCCGGGACAGGCGGTTAGCTCCGGGTACATCCATACAATCTTCTTTCTGGACTTTTGAGGTCTACATCATGCAAAAAACATTTCCCCTATGTCTGGCAAGGAGAAACTGTGCCAACACAGAAAACATATCCCTTCTTGTTTTATATGTTGCTGAGAGCTCTGCAGAAGTTTAAGCACGAAGAAAAAGAAAGTTGTCCAAAACACCTTCCAATGGAATGTTCATGTGTTTGTAAAAGGTAGGACAGTTGTAAGGTACTGTTTTCTATCAGATTGCAAGCTGCGGACACTATCCCAGTGTTGTGCAGCTTCATTCTTCACCTTTCCGAAGCAGCCGCTCTTTTGGGCTCCCGGAGGCGAAGAAGCGGCTTCTTCGAGCAAAGGCGATTGTGCCGGTCACTGTGCTCTGCAGTGCGGCGGCTTCTGACAAAATGTGCCCGGGACCAGCACTTAGCTCCGGGGAGCTCCGTATCCTTCATCTTTCCAGACTTTTGTGGTCTACATCATTGCAGAATGGTTTTCCACTATGTTAGGCAAGGAGAAATTGTGCCAGCACAGAAAACATTTCCCATCGTGTTTTATATGTTGTAGAGAGCTCTGCAGAAGTTTATGCACGAAGAAAAAGAAAGTTGTCCAAAACACCTTCCAACAGAATGTTCATGTGTTTGGAAAAGGTAGGAGAGTGGTAAGGTACTGCTTTGGATCTGTTTGCAAGCTGCGCACACTATCCCAGTGTTGTGCAGCTTTATTCTCACCTTTCGGAAGCAGCCACTTTCTTCGGCTCCTGGAGGCGAAGAGGCTTCTTCGCGCAAAGGCGATTGTACCGGTCACTGTGCTCTGCTGAGCGGCGGCTACTGACGAAATGTGCCCGGGACCGGCGCTTAGCTCCGGGGAGCTCCGAATCCTTCGTCTTCAGCGTCTTTTGTCGTCTACATCATTGCAGAAAGGTTTTCCTCTATGTTAAGCAAGGAGAAACTGTGCCACACAAAACATCTCCCATCGTGTTTTACATGTTGCAGAGAGCTCTGCAGAAGTTTAAGCACGAATAAAATAAAGTTGTCCAAACACCTTCCAACCGAATGTTCATGTGTTTGGAAAAGGTAGGACAGTGGTAAGGTACGGTTATCTATCAGTCTGCAAGCTGCGCACACTATCCCAGTGTTGTGCAGCTTCATTCTTCACCTTTCCGAAGCTACTGGTCTCTCCGGCTCCCGGAGGCGAAGAAGCGGCTTCTTCGCGCAAAGGCGATTGTACCGGTCACTGTGCACTCCAGTGCGGCGGCTTCTTCTGAAATGTGCCCGGGACCGGGGCATAGCTCCTGGGAGCTCTGTATGCTTCGTCGTTAGCATCATTTTTGGTCTACATCATTGCAGAAAGGTTTTCCACTATGTCTGGCATGGGGAAACTGTGCCAGCACAGAAAACATCTTCTATCGTGTTTTATATATGTTGAAGAGATCTCTACAGAAGTTTATGCACGAAGAAAAACAAAGTTGTCCAAAACACCTTCCTACCGAATATTCATGTGGTTGGAAAATAAGAAGATTGGTAAGGTACTGTTTTCTATCAGATTGCAAGCTGCGGAAACTATCCCAGTGTTGTGCAGCTTCATTCTTCACCTTTCCGAAGCAGCCGCTCTCTCCGGCTCCCGGAGGCGAAAAAGCGGCTTCTTCGCGCAAAGGCGATTTTGCCGGTCACTGTGCTCTGCAGTGCGGCGGCATCTGTCGAAATGTGCCCGGGACCGGCGCTTAGCTCCGGAGAGCTCCGTATCCTTCGTCTTTAGCGTCTTTTGTCGTCTACATCATTGCAGAAAGGTTTTCCACTATGTTAGGCAAGGAGAAATTGTGCCAGCACAGAAAACA
Source organism: Zonotrichia albicollis (assembly GCF_047830755.1). Lineage (NCBI taxonomy): Eukaryota > Metazoa > Chordata > Aves > Passeriformes > Passerellidae > Zonotrichia > Zonotrichia albicollis. Next base: position 26,696,911 of record NC_133860.1, read on the forward strand.
TCTCCCATCGTGTTTTAAATGTTGCAGAGAGCTCTGCAGAAGTTTATGCAAGAAGAAAGAGAAGGTTGTTGAGAGCACCTTCCAACCGAATGTTCATGTGTTTGGAAAAGGTAGGACAGTGGTAAGGTACTGTTTTCTATCAGTTTGCAAGCTGCGCACACTATCCCAGTGTTGTGCAGCTTCATTCTTCACCTGTCTGAAGCAGCCACTCTCTTCGGCTCCTGGAGGCGAAGAGGCTTCTTCGCGCAAAGGCGATTGTGCCGGTCACAGTGCACTCCAGTGCGGCGGCTACTGACGAAATGTGCCCGGGACCGGCGCGGTTAGTTTCGGGGAGCTCCGTACTTCCGTCTTTAGCGTCATTTTTGGTCTACATCATTGCAGAAAGGTTTTCCACTATGTTAAGTAAGGAGAAACTGTGCCAGCACAGAAAACATCTCCCATCGTGTTTTACATGTTGCAGAGAGCTCTGCAGAAGTTTATGCACGAAGAAAAAGAAAGTTGTCCAGAACACCTTCCAACGGAATGTTCATATGTTTGGAAAAGGTAGCAAAGTGGTAAGGTACTGCTTTCTATCAGATTGCAAGATGCGCACACTATCCCAGTGTTGTGCAGCTTCATTCTTCACCATTCCGAAGCAGCCGCTCTTTTGGGCTCCCGGAGGCGAAGAAGCGGCTTCTTCGAGCAAAGGCGATTGTGCCGGTCACAGTGCACTCCAGTGCGGCGGCTACTGACGAAATGTGCCCGGGACCAGCACTTAGCTCCGGGGAGCTCCGTATCCTTCGTCTTTCAAGACTTTTGTGGTCTACATCATTGCAGAATGGTTTTCCACTATGTTAGGCAAGGAGAAACTGTGCCAGCACGGAAAACATCGCCCATCGTGTTTTACATGTTGCAGAGAGCTCTGCAGAAGTTTATGCACGAAGAAAAAGAAAGTTGTCCAAAACACCTTCCTTAAAAATGTTCATGTGTTTGGAAAAGGTAGGACAGTGGTAAGGTACTGTTTTCTATCAGATTGCAAGCTGTGCACACAATCCCAGTGTTGTGCAGCTTCATTCTTCACCTTTCCGAAGTAGCCGCTCTTTTGGGCTCCCGGAGGCGAAGAAGCGGCTTCTTCGAGCAAAGGCGATTGCGCCGGTCACAGTGCGCTGCAGTGCGGCAGCTTCTGCCCGGAATGTGCCCGGGACAGGCGGTTAGCTCCGGGTACATCCATACAATCTTCTTTCTGGACTTTTGAGGTCTACATCATGCAAAAAACATTTCCCCTATGTCTGGCAAGGAGAAACTGTGCCAACACAGAAAACATATCCCTTCTTGTTTTATATGTTGCTGAGAGCTCTGCAGAAGTTTAAGCACGAAGAAAAAGAAAGTTGTCCAAAACACCTTCCAATGGAATGTTCATGTGTTTGTAAAAGGTAGGACAGTTGTAAGGTACTGTTTTCTATCAGTATGCAAGCTGCGGACACTATCCCAGTGTTGTGCAGCTTCATTCTTCACCTTTCCGAAGCAGCCGCTCTTTTGGGCTCCCGGAGGCGAAGAAGCGGCTTCTTCGCGCAAAGGCGATTGTGCCGGTCACTGTGCTCTGCAGTGCGGCGGCTTCTGACAAAATGTGCCCGGGACCAGCACTTAGCTCCGGGGAGCTCCGTATCCTTCATCTTTCCAGACTTTTGTGGTCTACATCATTGCAGAATGGTTTTCCACTATGTTAGGCAAGGAGAAATTGTGCCAGCACAGAAAACATTTCCCATCGTGTTTTATATGTTGTAGAGAGCTCTGCAGAAGTTTATGCACGAAGAAAAAGAAAGTTGTCCAAAACACCTTCCAACAGAATGTTCATGTGTTTGGAAAAGGTAGGAGAGTGGTAAGGTACTGCTTTGGATCTGTTTGCAAGCTGCGCACACTATCCCAGTGTTGTGCAGCTTTATTCTCACCTTTCGGAAGCAGCCACTTTCTTCGGCTCCTGGAGGCGAAGAGGCTTCTTCGCGCAAAGGCGATTGTACCGGTCACTGTGCTCTGCTGAGCGGCGGCTACTGACGAAATGTGCCCGGGACCGGCGCTTAGCTCCGGGGAGCTCCGTATCCTTCGTCTTCAGCGTCTTTTGTCGTCTACATCATTGCAGAAAGGTTTTCCTCTATGTTAAGCAAGGAGAAACTGTGCCACACAAAACATCTCCCATCGTGTTTTACATGTTGCAGAGAGCTCTGCAGAAGTTTAAGCACGAATAAAATAAAGTTGTCCAAACACCTTCCAACCGAATGTTCATGTGTTTGGAAAAGGTAGGACAGTGGTAAGGTACGGTTATCTATCAGTCTGCAAGCTGCGCACACTATCCCAGTGTTGTGCAGCTTCATTCTTCACCTTTCCGAAGCTACTGGTCTCTCCGGCTCCCGGAGGCGAAGAAGCGGCTTCTTCGCGCAAAGGCGATTGTACCGGTCACTGTGCACTCCAGTGCGGCGGCTTCTTCTGAAATGTGCCCGGGACCGGGGCATAGCTCCTGGGAGCTCTGTATGCTTCGTCGTTAGCATCATTTTTGGTCTACATCATTGCAGAAAGGTTTTCCACTATGTCTGGCATGGGGAAACTGTGCCAGCACAGAAAACATCTTCTATCGTGTTTTATATATGTTGAAGAGATCTCTACAGAAGTTTATGCACGAAGAAAAACAAAGTTGTCCAAAACACCTTCCTACCGAATATTCATGTGGTTGGAAAATAAGAAGATTGGTAAGGTACTGTTTTCTATCAGATTGCAAGCTGCGGAAACTATCCCAGTGTTGTGCAGCTTCATTCTTCACCTTTCCGAAGCAGCCGCTCTCTCCGGCTCCCGGAGGCGAAAAAGCGGCTTCTTCGCGCAAAGGCGATTTTGCCGGTCACTGTGCTCTGCAGTGCGGCGGCATCTGTCGAAATGTGCCCGGGACCGGCGCTTAGCTCCGGAGAGCTCCGTATCCTTCGTCTTTAGCGTCTTTTGTCGTCTACATCATTGCAGAAAGGTTTTCCACTATGTTAGGCAAGGAGAAATTGTGCCAGCACAGAAAACATCTCCCATCGTGTTTTAAATGTTGCAGAGAGCTCTGCAGAAGTTTATGCAAGAAGAAAGAGAAGGTTGTTGAGAGCACCTTCCAACCGAATGTTCATGTGTTTGGAAAAGGTAGGACAGTGGTAAGGTACTGTTTTCTATCAGTTTGCAAGCTGCGCACACTATCCCAGTGTTGTGCAGCTTCATTCTTCACCTGTCTGAAGCAGCCACTCTCTTCGGCTCCTGGAGGCGAAGAGGCTTCTTCGCGCAAAGGCGATTGTGCCGGTCACAGTGCACTCCAGTGCGGCGGCTACTGACGAAATGTGCCCGGGACCGGCGCGGTTAGTTTCGGGGAGCTCCGTACTTCCGTCTTTAGCGTCATTTTTGGTCTACATCATTGCAGAAAGGTTTTCCACTATGTTAAGTAAGGAGAAACTGTGCCAGCACAGAAAACATCTCCCATCGTGTTTTACATGTTGCAGAGAGCTCTGCAGAAGTTTATGCACGAAGAAAAAGAAAGTTGTCCAGAACACCTTCCAACGGAATGTTCATATGTTTGGAAAAGGTAGCAAAGTGGTAAGGTACTGCTTTCTATCAGATTGCAAGATGCGCACACTATCCCAGTGTTGTGCAGCTTCATTCTTCACCATTCCGAAGCAGCCGCTCTTTTGGGCTCCCGGAGGCGAAGAAGCGGCTTCTTCGAGCAAAGGCGATTGTGCCGGTCACTGTGCTCTGCAGTGCGGCGGCTTCTGACAAAATGTGCCCGGGACCAGCACTTAGCTCCGGGGAGCTCCGTATCCTTCGTCTTTCCAGACTTTTGTGGTCTACATCATTGCAGAAAGGTTTTCCACTATGTTAGGCAAGGAGAAACTGTGCCAGCACTGAAAACATCGCCCATCGTGTTTTACATGTTGCAGAGAGCTCTGCAGAAGTTTATGCACGAAGAAAAAGAAAGTTGTCCAAAACACCTTCCTTAAAAATGTTCATGTGTTTGGAAAAGGTAGGAGAGTGGTAAGGTACTGTTTTCTATCAGATTGCAAGCTGTGCACACAATCCCAGTGTTGTGCAGCTTCATTCTTCACCTTTCCGAAGTAGCCGCTCTTTTGGGCTCCCGGAGGCGAAGAAGCGGCTTCTTCGCGCAAAGGCGATTGCGCCGGTCACAGTGCTCTGCAGTGCGGCAGCTTCTGCCCGGAATGTGCCCGGGACAGGCGGTTAGCTCCGGGTACATCCATACAATCTTCTTTCTGGACTTTTGAGGTCTACATCATGCAAAAAACATTTCCCCTATGTCTGGCAAGGAGAAACTGTGCCAACACAGAAAACATATCCCTTCTTGTTTTATTTGTTGCTGAGAGCTCTGCAGAAGTTTAAGCACGAAGAAAAAGAAAGTTGTCCAAAACACCTTCCAATGGAATGTTCATGTGTTTGTAAAAGGTAGGACAGTTGTAAGGTACTGTTTTCTATCAGTATGCAAGCTGCGGACACTATCCCAGTGTTGTGCAGCTTCATTCTTCACCTTTCCGAAGCAGCCGCTCTTTTGGGCTCCCGGAGGCGAAGAAGCGGCTTCTTCGAGCAAAGGCGATTGTGCCGGTCACTGTGCTCTGCAGTGCGGCGGCTTCTGACAAAATGTGCCCGGGACCAGCACTTAGCTCCGGGGAGCTCCGTATCCTTCGTCTTTCTGGACTTTTGTGGTCTACATCATTGCAGAATGGTTTTCCACTATGTTAGGCAAGGAGAAATTGTGCCAGTACAGAAAACATCTCCCATCGTGTTTTATATGTTGTAGAGAGCTCTGCAGAAGTTTATGCACGAAGAAAAAGAAAGTTGTCCAAAACACCTTCCAACAGAATGTTCATGTGTTTGGAAAAGGTAGGAGAGTGGTAAGGTACTGCTTTGGATCTGTTTGCAAGCTGCGCACACTATCCCAGTGTTGTGCAGCTTTATTCTCACCTTTCGGAAGCAGCCACTTTCTTCGGCTCCTGGAGGCGAAGAAGCTTCTTCGCGCAAAGGCGATTGTACCGGTCACTGTGCTCTGCAGTGCGGCGGCATCTGTCGAAATGTGCCCGGGACCGGCGCTTAGCTCCGGGGAGCTCCGAATCCTTCGTCTTTAGCGTCTTTTGTCTTCTACATCATTGCAGAAAGGTTTTCCACTATGTTAGGCAAGGAGAAATTGTGCCAGCACAGAAAACATCTCCCATCGTGTTTTAAATGTTGCAGAGAGCTCTGCAGAAGTTTATGCAAGAAGAAAGAGAAGGTTGTTGAGAGCACCTTCCAACCGAATGTTCATGTGTTTGGAAAAGGTAGGACAGTGGTAAGGTACTGTTTTCTATCAGTTTGCAAGCTGCGCACACTATCCCAGTGTTGTGCAGCTTCATTCTTCACCTTTCCGAAGCAGCCGCTCTTTTGGGCTCCCGGAGGCGAAGATGCGGCTTCTTCGAGCAAAGGCAATTGCACCCGTCACAATGCACTCCAGTGCGGCGGCTTCTGACGAAATGTGCCCGGGACCGGGGCATAGCTCCGGGGACCTCCGTACTTTCGTCTTTCTGGACTTTTGTGGTCTACATCATTGCAGAAAGGTTTTCCACTATGTTAAGCAAGGAGAAACTGTGCCACACAAAACATCTCCCATCGTGTTTTACATGTTGCAGAGAGCTCTGCAGAAGTTTAAGCACGAATAAAATAAAGTTGTCCAAACACCTTCCAACCGAATGTTCATGTGTTTGGAAAAGGTAGGACAGTGGTAAGGTACGGTTATCTATCAGTCTGCAAGCTGCGCACACTATCCCAGTGTTGTGCAGCTTCATTCTTCACCTTTCCGAAGCTACTGGTCTCTCCGGCTCCCGGAGGCGAAGAAGCGGCTTCTTCGCGCAAAGGCGATTGTACCGGTCACTGTGCACTCCAGTGCGGCGGCTTCTTCTGAAATGTGCCCGGGACCGGGGCATAGCTCCTGGGAGCTCTGTATGCTTCGTCGTTAGCATCATTTTTGGTCTACATCATTGCAGAAAGGTTTTCCACTATGTCTGGCATGGGGAAACTGTGCCAGCACAGAAAACATCTTCTATCGTGTTTTATATATGTTGAAGAGATCTCTACAGAAGTTTATGCACGAAGAAAAACAAAGTTGTCCAAAACACCTTCCTACCGAATATTCATGTGTTTGGAAAATAAGAAGATTGGTAAGGTACTGTTTTCTATCAGATTGCAAGCTGCGGACACTATCCCAGTGTTGTGCAGCTTCATTCTTCACCTTTCCGAAGCAGCCGCTCTCTCCGGCTCCCGGAGGCGAAAAAGCGGCTTCTTCGCGCAAAGGCGATTTTGCCGGTCACTGTGCTCTGCAGTGCGGCGGCTTCTGCCGAATAGTGCCCGGGACCGGCGCTTAGCTCCGGGGAGCTCCGTATCCTTCGTCTTTCCAGACTATTGTGGTCTACATCATTGCAGAAAGGTTTTCCACTATGTTAAGCAAGGAGAAACTGTGCCAGCACAGAAAACATCTCCCATCGTGTTTTACATGTTGCAGAGAGCTCTGCAGAAGTTTAAGCACGAAGAAAAAGAAAGTTGTCCAAAACACCTTCCAACCGAATGTTCATGTGTTTGGAAAAGGTAGGAGAGTGGTAAGGTACTGTTTTCTATCAGATTGCAAGCTGTGCACACAATCCCAGTGTTGGGCAGCTTCATTCTTCACCTTTCCGAAGTAGCCGCTCTCTCCGGCTCCCGGAGGCGAAGAAGCGGCTTCTTCGCGCAAAGGCAATTGTTCCGGTCACAGTGCTACGAAGTGCGGCGGCTGCTGACGAATTGTGCCAGGCACCGGGGCTATGTCCGGGACATCCGTGCCTTTTTCTTCTGGACTTCTCTGGTCAACATCATGGCAAAAATCTTTTCCAATATGTCTGGCAAGGAGAAACTGTGCCAACACAGAAACATCTCCCATCGTGTTTTACATGTTGCAGAGAGCTCTGCAGAAGTTTAAGCACGAAGAAAAACAAAATTGTCCAAAACACCTTCCAATCGAATGTTCATGTGTTTGGAAAAGGTAGAAGACTGTAAGGTACTGTATTCTATCAGTATGCAAGATGCGCTCACTATCCCAGTGTTGTGCAGCTTCATTCTTCACCTGTCTGAAGCAGCCACTTTCTTCGGCTCCCGGAGGCGAAGAAGCGGCTTCTTCGCGCAAAGGCGATTGTGCCGGTCACAGTGCACTCCAGTGCGGCGGCTTCTTCTGAAATGTGCCCGGGATTGGGGCATAGCTCCGGGGATCTCCTTACTTTCGTCTTTCTGGACTTTTGTGGCCTACATCATTGCAGAAAGGTTTTCCACTATGTTAAGCAAGGAGAAACTGTGCCAGCACAGAAAACATCGCCCATCGTGTTTTATATGTTGCAGAGAGCTCTGCTGAAGTTTATGCACGAAGAAAAAGAAAGTTGTTGAAAACACCTTCCAACTGAATGTTCATGTGTTTGGAAAAGGTAGGAGAGTGGTAAGGTACTGTTTTCTATCAGTTTGCAAGCTGCGCACACTATCCCAGTGTTGTGCAGCTTCATTCTTCACCTTTACGAAGCAGCCGCACTCTCCGGCTGCCGGAGGCGAAGATGCGGCTTCTTCGAGCAAAGGCAATTGCACCCGTCACAGTGCACTCCAGTGCGGTGGCTTCTGCCGAAATGTGCCCGGGACTGGGGCATAGCTCCTGGGAGCTCTGTATGCTTCGTCTTTAGCATCATTTTTGGTCTACATCATTGCAGAAAGGTTTTCCACTATGTCTGGCATGGAGAAACTGTGCCAGCACAGAAAACATCTCCCATCGTGTTTTACATGTTGCAGAGAGCTCTGTTGAAGTTTATGCACGAAGAAAAAGAAAGTTGTTATTAACACCTTCCAACTAAATGTTCATGTGTTTGGAAAAGGTAGGAGAGTGGTAAGGTACTGTTTTCTATCAGTTTGCAAGCTGCGCACACTATCCCAGTGTTGTGCAGCTTCATTCTTCACCTTTACGAAGCAGCCGCACTCTCCGGCTGCCGGAGTCGAAGATGCGGCTTCTTCGAGCAAAGGCAATTGCACCCGTCACAGTGCACTCCAGTGCGGCGGCTTCTTCTGATGTGTGCCTGGGACCAGGGCATAGCTCCGGGGACCTCCGTACTTTCTTCTTTCCAGACTTTTGTGGCCTACATCATTGCAGAAAGGTTTTCCACTATGTTAAGCAAGGAGAAACTGTGCCAGCACAGAAAACATCTCCCATCGTGTTTTACATGTTGCAGAGAGCTCTGCAGAAGTTTATGCACGAATAAAACAAAGTTGTCCAAAACACCTTCCAACCGAATGTTCATGTGTTTGGAAAAGGTAGGACAGTGGTAAGGTACGGTTATCTATCAGTCTGCAAGCTGCGCACACTATCCCAGTGTTGTGCAGCTTCATTCTCACCCTTCCGAAGCTACTGGTCTCTCCGGCTCCCGGAGGCGAAGACGCGGCTTCTTCGCTCAAAGGCGATTTTACCGGTCACTGTGCACTCCAGTGCGGCGGCTTCTTCTGAAATGTGCTCGGGACCGGGGCATAGCTAATGGGAGCTCTGTATGCTTCGTCTTTAGCATCATTTTTGGTCTACATCATTGCAGAAAGGTTTTCCACTATGTCTGGCATGGAGAAACTGTGCCAGCACAGAAAACATCTTCCATCGTGTTTTATATGTTGCAGAGAGCTCTGCTGAAGTTTATGCACGAAGAAAAAGAAAGTTGTCCAAAACACCTTCCAATCGAATGTTCATGTGTTTGGAAAAGGTAGGAGAGAAGTAAGGTACTGTTTTGGATCAGTTTGCAAGCTGCGCACACTATCCCAGTGTTGTGCAGCTTCATTCTTCACCTGTGTGAAGCAGCCACTCTCTTCGGCTCCTGGAGGCGAAGAGGCTTCTTCGCGCAAAGGCGATTGTGCCGGTCACAGTGCACTCCAGTGCGGCGGCTACTGACGAAATGTGCCCGGGACCAGCACTTAGCTCCGGGGAGCTCCGTATCCTTCGTCTTTCAAGACTTTTGTGGTCTACATCATTGCAGAATGGTTTTCCACTATGTTAGGCAAGGAGAAACTGTGCCAGCACGGAAAACATCGCCCATCGTGTTTTACATGTTGCAGAGAGCTCTGCAGAAGTTTATGCACGAAGAAAAAGAAAGTTGTCCAAAACACCTTCCTTAAAAATGTTCATGTGTTTGGAAAAGGTAGGACAGTGGTAAGGTACTGTTTTCTATCAGATTGCAAGCTGTGCACACAATCCCAGTGTTGTGCAGCTTCATTCTTCACCTTTCCGAAGTAGCCGCTCTCTCCGGCTTCCGGAGGCGAAGAAGCGGCTTCTTCGAGCAAAGGCGATTGCGCCGGTCACAGTGCGCTGCAGTGCGGCAGCTTCTGCCGGAATGTGCCCGGGACAGGCGGTTAGCTCCGGGTACATCCATACAATCTTCTTTCTGGACTTTTGAGGTCTACATCATGCAAAAAACATTTCCCCTATGTCTGGCAAGGAGAAACTGTGCCAACACAGAAAACATATCCCTTCTTGTTTTATATGTTGCTGAGAGCTCTGCAGAAGTTTAAGCACGAAGAAAAAGAAAGTTGTCCAAAACACCTTCCAATGGAATGTTCATGTGTTTGTAAAAGGTAGGACAGTTGTAAGGTACTGTTTTCTATCAGATTGCAAGCTGCGGACACTATCCCAGTGTTGTGCAGCTTCATTCTTCACCTTTCCGAAGCAGCCGCTCTTTTGGGCTCCCGGAGGCGAAGAAGCGGCTTCTTCGAGCAAAGGCGATTGTGCCGGTCACTGTGCTCTGCAGTGCGGCGGCTTCTGACAAAATGTGCCCGGGACCAGCACTTAGCTCCGGGGAGCTCCGTATCCTTCATCTTTCCAGACTTTTGTGGTCTACATCATTGCAGAATGGTTTTCCACTATGTTAGGCAAGGAGAAATTGTGCCAGCACAGAAAACATTTCCCATCGTGTTTTATATGTTGTAGAGAGCTCTGCAGAAGTTTATGCACGAAGAAAAAGAAAGTTGTCCAAAACACCTTCCAACAGAATGTTCATGTGTTTGGAAAAGGTAGGAGAGTGGTAAGGTACTGCTTTGGATCTGTTTGCAAGCTGCGCACACTATCCCAGTGTTGTGCAGCTTTATTCTCACCTTTCGGAAGCAGCCACTTTCTTCGGCTCCTGGAGGCGAAGAGGCTTCTTCGCGCAAAGGCGATTGTACCGGTCACTGTGCTCTGCTGAGCGGCGGCTACTGACGAAATGTGCCCGGGACCGGCGCTTAGCTCCGGGGAGCTCCGAATCCTTCGTCTTCAGCGTCTTTTGTCGTCTACATCATTGCAGAAAGGTTTTCCTCTATGTTAAGCAAGGAGAAACTGTGCCACACAAAACATCTCCCATCGTGTTTTACATGTTGCAGAGAGCTCTGCAGAAGTTTAAGCACGAATAAAATAAAGTTGTCCAAACACCTTCCAACCGAATGTTCATGTGTTTGGAAAAGGTAGGACAGTGGTAAGGTACGGTTATCTATCAGTCTGCAAGCTGCGCACACTATCCCAGTGTTGTGCAGCTTCATTCTTCACCTTTCCGAAGCTACTGGTCTCTCCGGCTCCCGGAGGCGAAGAAGCGGCTTCTTCGCGCAAAGGCGATTGTACCGGTCACTGTGCACTCCAGTGCGGCGGCTTCTTCTGAAATGTGCCCGGGACCGGGGCATAGCTCCTGGGAGCTCTGTATGCTTCGTCGTTAGCATCATTTTTGGTCTACATCATTGCAGAAAGGTTTTCCACTATGTCTGGCATGGGGAAACTGTGCCAGCACAGAAAACATCTTCTATCGTGTTTTATATATGTTGAAGAGATCTCTACAGAAGTTTATGCACGAAGAAAAACAAAGTTGTCCAAAACACCTTCCTACCGAATATTCATGTGGTTGGAAAATAAGAAGATTGGTAAGGTACTGTTTTCTATCAGATTGCAAGCTGCGGAAACTATCCCAGTGTTGTGCAGCTTCATTCTTCACCTTTCCGAAGCAGCCGCTCTCTCCGGCTCCCGGAGGCGAAAAAGCGGCTTCTTCGCGCAAAGGCGATTTTGCCGGTCACTGTGCTCTGCAGTGCGGCGGCATCTGTCGAAATGTGCCCGGGACCGGCGCTTAGCTCCGGAGAGCTCCGTATCCTTCGTCTTTAGCGTCTTTTGTCGTCTACATCATTGCAGAAAGGTTTTCCACTATGTTAGGCAAGGAGAAATTGTGCCAGCACAGAAAACATCTCCCATCGTGTTTTAAATGTTGCAGAGAGCTCTGCAGAAGTTTATGCAAGAAGAAAGAGAAGGTTGTTGAGAGCACCTTCCAACCGAATGTTCATGTGTTTGGAAAAGGTAGGACAGTGGTAAGGTACTGTTTTCTATCAGTTTGCAAGCTGCGCACACTATCCCAGTGTTGTGCAGCTTCATTCTTCACCTGTCTGAAGCAGCCACTCTCTTCGGCTCCTGGAGGCGAAGAGGCTTCTTCGCGCAAAGGCGATTGTGCCGGTCACAGTGCACTCCAGTGCGGCGGCTACTGACGAAATGTGCCCGGGACCGGCGCGGTTAGTTTCGGGGAGCTCCGTACTTCCGTCTTTAGCGTCATTTTTGGTCTACATCATTGCAGAAAGGTTTTCCACTATGTTAAGTAAGGAGAAACTGTGCCAGCACAGAAAACATCTCCCATCGTGTTTTACATGTTGCAGAGAGCTCTGCAGAAGTTTATGCACGAAGAAAAAGAAAGTTGTCCAGAACACCTTCCAACGGAATGTTCATATGTTTGGAAAAGGTAGCAAAGTGGTAAGGTACTGCTTTCTATCAGATTGCAAGATGCGCACACTATCCCAGTGTTGTGCAGCTTCATTCTTCACCATTCCGAAGCAGCCGCTCTTTTGGGCTCCCGGAGGCGAAGAAGCGGCTTCTTCGAGCAAAGGCGATTGTGCCGGTCACTGTGCTCTGCAGTGCGGCGGCTTCTGACAAAATGTGCCCGGGACCAGCACTTAGCTCCGGGGAGCTCCGTATCCTTCGTCTTTCCAGACTTTTGTGGTCTACATCATTGCAGAAAGGTTTTCCACTATGTTAGGCAAGGAGAAACTGTGCCAGCACGGAAAACATCGCCCATCGTGTTTTACATGTTGCAGAGAGCTCTGCAGAAGTTTATGCACGAAGAAAAAGAAAGTTGTCCAAAACACCTTCCTTAAAAATGTTCATGTGTTTGGAAAAGGTAGGAGAGTGGTAAGGTACTGTTTTCTATCAGATTGCAAGCTGTGCACACAATCCCAGTGTTGTGCAGCTTCATTCTTCACCTTTCCGAAGTAGCCGCTCTTTTGGGCTCCCGGAGGCGAAGAAGCGGCTTCTTCGCGCAAAGGCGATTGCGCCGGTCACAGTGCTCTGCAGTGCGGCAGCTTCTGCCCGGAATGTGCCCGGGACAGGCGGTTAGCTCCGGGTACATCCATACAATCTTCTTTCTGGACTTTTGAGGTCTACATCATGCAAAAAACATTTCCCCTATGTCTGGCAAGGAGAAACTGTGCCAACACAGAAAACATATCCCTTCTTGTTTTATTTATTGCTGAGAGCTCTGCAGAAGTTTAAGCACGAAGAAAAAGAAAGTTGTCCAAAACACCTTCCAATGGAATGTTCATGTGTTTGTAAAAGGTAGGACAGTTGTAAGGTACTGTTTTCTATCAGTATGCAAGCTGCGGACACTATCCCAGTGTTGTGCAGCTTCATTCTTCACCTTTCCGAAGCAGCCGCTCTTTTGGGCTCCCGGAGGCGAAGAAGCGGCTTCTTCGCGCAAAGGCGATTGTGCCGGTCACTGTGCTCTGCAGTGCGGCGGCTTCTGACAAAATGTGCCCGGGACCAGCACTTAGCTCCGGGGAGCTCCGTATCCTTCGTCTTTCAAGACTTTTGTGGTCTACATCATTGCAGAATGGTTTTCCACTATGTTAGGCAAGGAGAAATTGTGCCAGTACAGAAAACATCTCCCATCGTGTTTTATATGTTGTAGAGAGCTCTGCAGAAGTTTATGCACGAAGAAAAAGAAAGTTGTCCAAAACACCTTCCAACAGAATGTTCATGTGTTTGGAAAAGGTAGGAGAGTGGTAAGGTACTGCTTTGGATCTGTTTGCAAGCTGCGCACACTATCCCAGTGTTGTGCAGCTTTATTCTCACCTTTCGGAAGCAGCCACTTTCTTCGGCTCCTGGAGGCGAAGAAGCTTCTTCGCGCAAAGGCGATTGTACCGGTCACTGTGCTCTGCAGTGCGGCGGCATCTGTCGAAATGTGCCCGGGACCGGCGCTTAGCTCCGGGGAGCTCCGTATCCTTCGTCTTTAGCGTCTTTTGTCTTCTACATCATTGCAGAAAGGTTTTCCACTATGTTAGGCAAGGAGAAATTGTGCCAGCACAGAAAACATCTCCCATCGTGTTTTAAATGTTGCAGAGAGCTCTGCAGAAGTTTATGCAAGAAGAAAGAGAAGGTTGTTGAGAGCACCTTCCAACCGAATGTTCATGTGTTTGGAAAAGGTAGGACAGTGGTAAGGTACTGTTTTCTATCAGTTTGCAAGCTGCGCACACTATCCCAGTGTTGTGCAGCTTCATTCTTCACCTTTCCGAAGCAGCCGCTCTTTTGGGCTCCCGGAGGCGAAGATGCGGCTTCTTCGAGCAAAGGCAATTGCACCCGTCACAATGCACTCCAGTGCGGCGGCTTCTGACGAAATGTGCCCGGGACCGGGGCATAGCTCCGGGGACCGCCGTACTTTCGTCTTTCTGGACTTTTGTGGTCTACATCATTGCAGAAAGGTTTTCCACTATGTTAAGCAAGGAGAAACTGTGCCACACAAAACATCTCCCATCGTGTTTTACATGTTGCAGAGAGCTCTGCAGAAGTTTAAGCACGAATAAAATAAAGTTGTCCAAACACCTTCCAACCGAATGTTCATGTGTTTGGAAAAGGTAGGACAGTGGTAAGGTACGGTTATCTATCAGTCTGCAAGCTGCGCACACTATCCCAGTGTTGTGCAGCTTCATTCTTCACCTTTCCGAAGCTACTGGTCTCTCCGGCTCCCGGAGGCGAAGAAGCGGCTTCTTCGCGCAAAGGCGATTGTACCGGTCACTGTGCACTCCAGTGCGGCGGCTTCTTCTGAAATGTGCCCGGGACCGGGGCATAGCTCCTGGGAGCTCTGTATGCTTCGTCGTTAGCATCATTTTTGGTCTACATCATTGCAGAAAGGTTTTCCACTATGTCTGGCATGGGGAAACTGTGCCAGCACAGAAAACATCTTCTATCGTGTTTTATATATGTTGAAGAGATCTCTACAGAAGTTTATGCACGAAGAAAAACAAAGTTGTCCAAAACACCTTCCTACCGAATATTCATGTGGTTGGAAAATAAGAAGATTGGTAAGGTACTGTTTTCTATCAGATTGCAAGCTGCGGACACTATCCCAGTGTTGTGCAGCTTCATTCTTCACCTTTCCGAAGCAGCCGCTCTCTCCGGCTCCCGGAGGCGAAAAAGCGGCTTCTTCGCGCAAAGGCGATTTTGCCGGTCACTGTGCTCTGCAGTGCGGCGGCTTCTGCCGAATAGTGCCCGGGACCGGCGCTTAGCTCCGGGGAGCTCCGTATCCTTCGTCTTTCCAGACTATTGTGGTCTACATCATTGCAGAAAGGTTTTCCACTATGTTAAGCAAGGAGAAACTGTGCCAGCACAGAAAACATCTCCCATCGTGTTTTACATGTTGCAGAGAGCTCTGCAGAAGTTTAAGCACGAAGAAAAAGAAAGTTGTCCAAAACACCTTCCAACCGAATGTTCATGTGTTTGGAAAAGGTAGGAGAGTGGTAAGGTACTGTTTTCTATCAGATTGCAAGCTGTGCACACAATCCCAGTGTTGGGCAGCTTCATTCTTCACCTTTCCGAAGTAGCCGCTCTCTCCGGCTCCCGGAGGCGAAGAAGCGGCTTCTTCGCGCAAAGGCAATTGTTCCGGTCACAGTGCTACGAAGTGCGGCGGCTGCTGACGAATTGTGCCAGGCACCGGGGCTATGTCCGGGACATCCGTGCCTTTTTCTTCTGGACTTCTCTGGTCAACATCATGGCAAAAATCTTTTCCAATATGTCTGGCAAGGAGAAACTGTGCCAACACAGAAACATCTCCCATCGTGTTTTACATGTTGCAGAGAGCTCTGCAGAAGTTTAAGCACGAAGAAAAACAAAATTGTCCAAAACACCTTCCAATCGAATGTTCATGTGTTTGGAAAAGGTAGAAGACTGTAAGGTACTGTATTCTATCAGTATGCAAGATGCGCTCACTATCCCAGTGTTGTGCAGCTTCATTCTTCACCTGTCTGAAGCAGCCACTTTCTTCGGCTCCCGGAGGCGAAGAAGCGGCTTCTTCGCGCAAAGGCGATTGTGCCGGTCACAGTGCACTCCAGTGCGGCGGCTTCTTCTGAAATGTGCCCGGGATTGGGGCATAGCTCCGGGGATCTCCTTACTTTCGTCTTTCTGGACTTTTGTGGCCTACATCATTGCAGAAAGGTTTTCCACTATGTTAAGCAAGGAGAAACTGTGCCAGCACAGAAAACATCGCCCATCGTGTTTTATATGTTGCAGAGAGCTCTGCTGAAGTTTATGCACGAAGAAAAAGAAAGTTGTTGAAAACACCTTCCAACTGAATGTTCATGTGTTTGGAAAAGGTAGGAGAGTGGTAAGGTACTGTTTTCTATCAGTTTGCAAGCTGCGCACACTATCCCAGTGTTGTGCAGCTTCATTCTTCACCTTTACGAAGCAGCCGCACTCTCCGGCTGCCGGAGGCGAAGATGCGGCTTCTTCGAGCAAAGGCAATTGCACCCGTCACAGTGCACTCCAGTGCGGTGGCTTCTGCCGAAATGTGCCCGGGACTGGGGCATAGCTCCTGGGAGCTCTGTATGCTTCGTCTTTAGCATCATTTTTGGTCTACATCATTGCAGAAAGGTTTTCCACTATGTCTGGCATGGAGAAACTGTGCCAGCACAGAAAACATCTCCCATCGTGTTTTACATGTTGCAGAGAGCTCTGTTGAAGTTTATGCACGAAGAAAAAGAAAGTTGTTATAAACACCTTCCAACTAAATGTTCATGTGTTTGGAAAAGGTAGGAGAGTGGTAAGGTACTGTTTTCTATCAGTTTGCAAGCTGCGCACACTATCCCAGTGTTGTGCAGCTTCATTCTTCACCTTTACGAAGCAGCCGCACTCTCCGGCTGCCGGAGTCGAAGATGCGGCTTCTTCGAGCAAAGGCAATTGCACCCGTCACAGTGCACTCCAGTGCGGCGGCTTCTTCTGATGTGTGCCTGGGACCAGGGCATAGCTCCGGGGACCTCCGTACTTTCTTCTTTCCAGACTTTTGTGGCCTACATCATTGCAGAAAGGTTTTCCACTATGTTAAGCAAGGAGAAACTGTGCCAGCACAGAAAACATCTCCCATCGTGTTTTACATGTTGCAGAGAGCTCTGCAGAAGTTTATGCACGAATAAAACAAAGTTGTCCAAAACACCTTCCAACCGAATGTTCATGTGTTTGGAAAAGGTAGGACAGTGGTAAGGTACGGTTATCTATCAGTCTGCAAGCTGCGCACACTATCCCAGTGTTGTGCAGCTTCATTCTCACCCTTCCGAAGCTACTGGTCTCTCCGGCTCCCGGAGGCGAAGACGCGGCTTCTTCGCTCAAAGGCGATTTTACCGGTCACTGTGCACTCCAGTGCGGCGGCTTCTTCTGAAATGTGCTCGGGACCGGGGCATAGCTAATGGGAGCTCTGTATGCTTCGTCTTTAGCATCATTTTTGGTCTACATCATTGCAGAAAGGTTTTCCACTATGTCTGGCATGGAGAAACTGTGCCAGCACAGAAAACATCTTCCATCGTGTTTTATATGTTGCAGAGAGCTCTGCTGAAGTTTATGCACGAAGAAAAAGAAAGTTGTCCAAAACACCTTCCAATCGAATGTTCATGTGTTTGGAAAAGGTAGGAGAGAAGTAAGGTACTGTTTTGGATCAGTTTGCAAGCTGCGCACACTATCCCAGTGTTGTGCAGCTTCATTCTTCACCTGTCTGAAGCAGCCACTCTCTTCGGCTCCTGGAGGCGAAGAGGCTTCTTCGCGCAAAGGCGATTGTGCCGGTCACAGTGCACTCCAGTGCGGCGGCTACTGACGAAATGTGCCCGGGACCAGCACTTAGCTCCGGGGAGCTCCGTATCCTTCGTCTTTCAAGACTTTTGTGGTCTACATCATTGCAGAATGGTTTTCCACTATGTTAGGCAAGGAGAAACTGTGCCAGCACGGAAAACATCGCCCATCGTGTTTTACATGTTGCAGAGAGCTCTGCAGAAGTTTATGCACGAAGAAAAAGAAAGTTGTCCAAAACACCTTCCTTAAAAATGTTCATGTGTTTGGAAAAGGTAGGAGAGTGGTAAGGTACTGTTTTCTATCAGATTGCAAGCTGTGCACACAATCCCAGTGTTGTGCAGCTTCATTCTTCACCTTTCCGAAGTAGCCGCTCTCTCCGGCTTCCGGAGGCGAAGAAGCGGCTTCTTCGAGCAAAGGCGATTGCGCCGGTCACAGTGCGCTGCAGTGCGGCAGCTTCTGCCGGAATGTGCCCGGGACAGGCGGTTAGCTCCGGGTACATCCATACAATCTTCTTTCTGGACTTTTGAGGTCTACATCATGCAAAAAACATTTCCCCTATGTCTGGCAAGGAGAAACTGTGCCAACACAGAAAACATATCCCTTCTTGTTTTATATGTTGCTGAGAGCTCTGCAGAAGTTTAAGCACGAAGAAAAAGAAAGTTGTCCAAAACACCTTCCAATGGAATGTTCATGTGTTTGTAAAAGGTAGGACAGTTGTAAGGTACTGTTTTTTATCAGATTGCAAGCTGCGGACACTATCCCAGTGTTGTGCAGCTTCATTCTTCACCTTTCCGAAGCAGCCGCTCTTTTGGGCTCCCGGAGGCGAAGAAGCGGCTTCTTCGAGCAAAGGCGATTGTGCCGGTCACTGTGCTCTGCAGTGCGGCGGCTTCTGACAAAATGTGCCCGGGACCAGCACTTAGCTCCGGGGAGCTCCGTATCCTTCATCTTTCCAGACTTTTGTGGTCTACATCATTGCAGAATGGTTTTCCACTATGTTAGGCAAGGAGAAATTGTGCCAGCACAGAAAACATTTCCCATCGTGTTTTATATGTTGTAGAGAGCTCTGCAGAAGTTTATGCACGAAGAAAAAGAAAGTTGTCCAAAACACCTTCCAACAGAATGTTCATGTGTTTGGAAAAGGTAGGAGAGTGGTAAGGTACTGCTTTGGATCTGTTTGCAAGCTGCGCACACTATCCCAGTGTTGTGCAGCTTTATTCTCACCTTTCGGAAGCAGCCACTTTCTTCGGCTCCTGGAGGCGAAGAGGCTTCTTCGCGCAAAGGCGATTGTACCGGTCACTGTGCTCTGCTGAGCGGCGGCTACTGACGAAATGTGCCCGGGACCGGCGCTTAGCTCCGGGGAGCTCCGAATCCTTCGTCTTCAGCGTCTTTTGTCGTCTACATCATTGCAGAAAGGTTTTCCTCTATGTTAAGCAAGGAGAAACTGTGCCACACAAAACATCTCCCATCGTGTTTTACATGTTGCAGAGAGCTCTGCAGAAGTTTAAGCACGAATAAAATAAAGTTGTCCAAACACCTTCCAACCGAATGTTCATGTGTTTGGAAAAGGTAGGACAGTGGTAAGGTACGGTTATCTATCAGTCTGCAAGCTGCGCACACTATCCCAGTGTTGTGCAGCTTCATTCTTCACCTTTCCGAAGCTACTGGTCTCTCCGGCTCCCGGAGGCGAAGAAGCGGCTTCTTCGCGCAAAGGCGATTGTACCGGTCACTGTGCACTCCAGTGCGGCGGCTTCTTCTGAAATGTGCCCGGGACCGGGGCATAGCTCCTGGGAGCTCTGTATGCTTCGTCGTTAGCATCATTTTTGGTCTACATCATTGCAGAAAGGTTTTCCACTATGTCTGGCATGGGGAAACTGTGCCAGCACAGAAAACATCTTCTATCGTGTTTTATATATGTTGAAGAGATCTCTACAGAAGTTTATGCACGAAGAAAAACAAAGTTGTCCAAAACACCTTCCTACCGAATATTCATGTGGTTGGAAAATAAGAAGATTGGTAAGGTACTGTTTTCTATCAGATTGCAAGCTGCGGAAACTATCCCAGTGTTGTGCAGCTTCATTCTTCACCTTTCCGATGCAGCCGCTCTCTCCGGCTCCCGGAGGCGAAAAAGCGGCTTCTTCGCGCAAAGGCGATTTTGCCGGTCACTGTGCTCTGCAGTGCGGCGGCATCTGTCGAAATGTGCCCGGGACCGGCGCTTAGCTCCGGAGAGCTCCGTATCCTTCGTCTTTAGCGTCTTTTGTCGTCTACATCATTGCAGAAAGGTTTTCCACTATGTTAGGCAAGGAGAAATTGTGCCAGCACAGAAAACATCTCCCATCGTGTTTTAAATGTTGCAGAGAGCTCTGCAGAAGTTTATGCAAGAAGAAAGAGAAGGTTGTTGAGAGCACCTTCCAACCGAATGTTCATGTGTTTGGAAAAGGTAGGACAGTGGTAAGGTACTGTTTTCTATCAGTTTGCAAGCTGCGCACACTATCCCAGTGTTGTGCAGCTTCATTCTTCACCTGTCTGAAGCAGCCACTCTCTTCGGCTCCTGGAGGCGAAGAGGCTTCTTCGCGCAAAGGCGATTGTGCCGGTCACAGTGCACTCCAGTGCGGCGGCTACTGACGAAATGTGCCCGGGACCGGCGCGGTTAGTTTCGGGGAGCTCCGTACTTCCGTCTTTAGCGTCATTTTTGGTCTACATCATTGCAGAAAGGTTTTCCACTATGTTAAGTAAGGAGAAACTGTGCCAGCACAGAAAACATCTCCCATCGTGTTTTACATGTTGCAGAGAGCTCTGCAGAAGTTTATGCACGAAGAAAAAGAAAGTTGTCCAGAACACCTTCCAACGGAATGTTCATATGTTTGGAAAAGGTAGCAAAGTGGTAAGGTACTGCTTTCTATCAGATTGCAAGATGCGCACACTATCCCAGTGTTGTGCAGCTTCATTCTTCACCATTCCGAAGCAGCCGCTCTTTTGGGCTCCCGGAGGCGAAGAAGCGGCTTCTTCGAGCAAAGGCGATTGTGCCGGTCACTGTGCTCTGCAGTGCGGCGGCTTCTGACAAAATGTGCCCGGGACCAGCACTTAGCTCCGGGGAGCTCCGTATCCTTCGTCTTTCCAGACTTTTGTGGTCTACATCATTGCAGAAAGGTTTTCCACTATGTTAGGCAAGGAGAAACTGTGCCAGCACGGAAAACATCGCCCATCGTGTTTTACATGTTGCAGAGAGCTCTGCAGAAGTTTATGCACGAAGAAAAAGAAAGTTGTCCAAAACACCTTCCTTAAAAATGTTCATGTGTTTGGAAAAGGTAGGAGAGTGGTAAGGTACTGTTTTCTATCAGATTGCAAGCTGTGCACACAATCCCAGTGTTGTGCAGCTTCATTCTTCACCTTTCCGAAGTAGCCGCTCTTTTGGGCTCCCGGAGGCGAAGAAGCGGCTTCTTCGCGCAAAGGCGATTGCGCCGGTCACAGTGCTCTGCAGTGCGGCAGCTTCTGCCCGGAATGTGCCCGGGACAGGCGGTTAGCTCCGGGTACATCCATACAATCTTCTTTCTGGACTTTTGAGGTCTACATCATGCAAAAAACATTTCCCCTATGTCTGGCAAGGAGAAACTGTGCCAACACAGAAAACATATCCCTTCTTGTTTTATTTGTTGCTGAGAGCTCTGCAGAAGTTTAAGCACGAAGAAAAAGAAAGTTGTCCAAAACACCTTCCAATGGAATGTTCATGTGTTTGTAAAAGGTAGGACAGTTGTAAGGTACTGTTTTCTATCAGTATGCAAGCTGCGGACACTATCCCAGTGTTGTGCAGCTTCATTCTTCACCTTTCCGAAGCAGCCGCTCTTTTGGGCTCCCGGAGGCGAAGAAGCGGCTTCTTCGCGCAAAGGCGATTGTGCCGGTCACTGTGCTCTGCAGTGCGGCGGCTTCTGACAAAATGTGCCCGGGACCAGCACTTAGCTCCGGGGAGCTCCGTATCCTTCGTCTTTCAAGACTTTTGTGGTCTACATCATTGCAGAATGGTTTTCCACTATGTTAGGCAAGGAGAAATTGTGCCAGTACAGAAAACATCTCCCATCGTGTTTTATATGTTGTAGAGAGCTCTGCAGAAGTTTATGCACGAAGAAAAAGAAAGTTGTCCAAAACACCTTCCAACAGAATGTTCATGTGTTTGGAAAAGGTAGGAGAGTGGTAAGGTACTGCTTTGGATCTGTTTGCAAGCTGCGCACACTATCCCAGTGTTGTGCAGCTTTATTCTCACCTTTCGGAAGCAGCCACTTTCTTCGGCTCCTGGAGGCGAAGAAGCTTCTTCGCGCAAAGGCGATTGTACCGGTCACTGTGCTCTGCAGTGCGGCGGCATCTGTCGAAATGTGCCCGGGACCGGCGCTTAGCTCCGGGGAGCTCCGTATCCTTCGTCTTTAGCGTCTTTTGTCTTCTACATCATTGCAGAAAGGTTTTCCACTATGTTAGGCAAGGAGAAATTGTGCCAGCACAGAAAACATCTCCCATCGTGTTTTAAATGTTGCAGAGAGCTCTGCAGAAGTTTATGCAAGAAGAAAGAGAAGGTTGTTGAGAGCACCTTCCAACCGAATGTTCATGTGTTTGGAAAAGGTAGGACAGTGGTAAGGTACTGTTTTCTATCAGTTTGCAAGCTGCGCACACTATCCCAGTGTTGTGCAGCTTCATTCTTCACCTTTCCGAAGCAGCCGCTCTTTTGGGCTCCCGGAGGCGAAGATGCGGCTTCTTCGAGCAAAGGCAATTGCACCCGTCACAATGCACTCCAGTGCGGCGGCTTCTGACGAAATGTGCCCGGGACCGGGGCATAGCTCCTGGGAGCTCTGTATGCTTCGTCGTTAGCATCATTTTTGGTCTACATCATTGCAGAAAGGTTTTCCACTATGTCTGGCATGGGGAAACTGTGCCAGCACAGAAAACATCTTCTATCGTGTTTTATATATGTTGAAGAGATCTCTACAGAAGTTTATGCACGAAGAAAAACAAAGTTGTCCAAAACACCTTCCTACCGAATATTCATGTGGTTGGAAAATAAGAAGATTGGTAAGGTACTGTTTTCTATCAGATTGCAAGCTGCGGAAACTATCCCAGTGTTGTGCAGCTTCATTCTTCACCTTTCCGAAGCAGCCGCTCTCTCCGGCTCCCGGAGGCGAAAAAGCGGCTTCTTCGCGCAAAGGCGATTTTGCCGGTCAGTGTGCTCTGCAGTGCGGCGGCTTCTGCCGAATAGTGCCCGGGACCGGCGCTTAGCTCCGGGGAGCTCCGTATCCTTCGTCTTTCCAGACTATTGTGGTCTACATCATTGCAGAAAGGTTTTCCACTATGTCTGGCAAGGAGAAACTGTGCCAGCACAGAAAACATCTCCCATCGTGTTTTACATGTTGCAGAGAGCTCTGCAGAAGTTTAAGCACGAAGAAAAACAAAATTGTCCAAAACACCTTCCAACCGAATGTTCATGTGTTTGGAAAAGGTAGGACAGTGGTAAGGTACTGTTTTCTATCAGTATGCAAGATGCGCACACTATCCCAGTGTTGTGCAGCTTCATTCTTCACCTGTCTGAAGCAGCCACTTTCTTCGGCTCCCGGAGGCGAAGAAGCGGCTTCTTCGCGCAAAGGCGATTGTGCCGGTCACAGTGCACTCCAGTGCGGCGGCTTCTTCTGAAATGTGCCCGGGATTGGGGCATAGCTCCGGGGATCTCCGTACTTTCGTCTTTCTGGACTTTTGTGGCCTACATCATTGCAGAAAGGTTTTCCACTATGTTAAGCAAGGAGAAACTGTGCCAGCACAGAAAACATCTCCCATCGTGTTTTATATGTTGCAGAGAGCTCTGCTGAAGTTTATGCACGAAGAAAAAGAAAGTTGTCCAAAACACCTTCCAATCGAATGTTCATGTGTTTGGAAAAGGTAGGAGAGAAGTAAGGTACTGTTTTGGATCAGTTTGCAAGCTGCGCACACTATCCCAGTGTTGTGCAGCTTCATTCTTCACCTGTCTGAAGCAGCCACTCTCTTCGGCTCCTGGAGGCGAAGAGGCTTCTTCGCGCAAAGGCTATTGTGCCGGTCACTGTGCACTCCAGTGCGCCGGCTACTGACGAGTTGTGCACCGCGACCGGCGCTTAGTTTCGGGGAGATCCGTACTTTCGTCTTTAGCGTCATTTTTGGTCTACATCATTGCAGAAAAGTTTTCCACTACGTTAGGCAAGGAGAAACTGTGCCAACACAGAAAACATCTCCCATCGTGTTTTACATCTTGCAGAGAGCTCTGCAGAAGTTTATGCACGAAGAAAGAGAAGGTTGTTGAGAGCACCTTCCAACTGATTGGTCATGTGTTTGGAAAAGGTAGGACAGTGGTAAGGTACTGTTTTCTATCAGTTTGCAAGCTGCGCACACAATCCCAGTGTTGTGCAGCTTCATTCTTCACCTGTCTGAAGCAGCCACTCTCTTCGGCTCCTGGAGGCGAAGAGGCTTCTTCGCGCAAAGGCGATTGTGCCGGTCACTGTGCACTCCAGTGCGGCGGCTTCTTCTGAAATGTGCTCGGGACCGGGGCATAGCTCATGGGAGCTCTGTATGCTTCGTCTTTAGCATCATTTTTGGTCTACATCATTGCAGAAAGGTTTTCCACTATGTCTGGCATGGAGAAACTGTGCCAGCACAGAAAACATCTTCCATCGTGTTTTATATGTTGAAGAGAGCTGTGCTGAAGTTTATGCACGAAGAAAAAGAAAGTTGTCCAAAACACCTTCCAATCGAATGTTCATGTGTTTGGAAAATGTAGGAGAGAAGTAAGGTACTGTTTTGGATCAGTTTGCAAGCTGCGCACACTATCCCAGTGTTGTGCGGCTTCATTCTTCACCTGTCTGAAGCAGCCACTCTCTTCGGCTCCTGGAGGCGAAGAGGCTTCTTCGCGCAAAGGCGATTGTGCCGGTCACAGTGCACTCCAGTGCGGCGGATACTGACGAAATGTGCCCGGGATGCGCGCTTAGTTTCGGGGAGCTCCGTACTTTCGTCTTTAGCGTCATTTTTGGTCTACATCATTGCAGAAAGGTTTTCCACTACGTTAGGCAAGGAGAAACTCTGCCAGCACAGAAAACATCTCCCATCGTGTTTTACATCTTGCAGAGAGCTCTGCAGAAGTTTATGCACGAAGAAAGAGAAGGTTGTTGAGAGCACCTTCCAACTGATTGGTCATGTGTTTGGAAAAGGTAGGACAGTGGTAAGGTACTGTTTTCTATCAGTTTGCAAGCTGCGCACACTATCCCAGTGTTGTGCAGCTTCATTCTTCACCTGTCTGAAGCAGCCACTCTCTTCGGCTCCTGGAGGCGAAGAAGCGGCTTCTTCGCGCAAAGGCGATTGTGCCGGTCACAGTGCACTCCAGTGCGGCGGCTACTGACGAAATGTGCCCGGGACCGGCGCGCTTAGTTTCGGGGAGCCCGTACTTTCGTCTTTAGCGTCATTTTTGGTCTACATCATTGCAGAAAGGTTTTCCACTATGTTAAGCAAGGAGAAACTGTGCCAGCACAGAAAACATCTCCCATCGTGTTTTACATGTTGCAGAGAGCTCTGCAGAAGTTTATGCACGAAGAAAAAGAAAGTTGTCCAAAACACCTTCCAACCGAATGTTCATGTGTTTGGAAAAGGTAGGAGAGTGGTAAGGTACTGTTTTCTATCAGATTGCAAGCTGCGCACACTATCCCAGTGTTGTGCAGCTTCATTCTTCACCTTTCCGAAGTAGCCGCTCTCTCCGGCTCCCGGAGGCGAAGAAGCGGCTTCTTCGCGCAAAGGCAATTGTTCCGGTCACAGTGCTACGAAGTGCGGCGGCTGCTGACGAATTGTGCCAGGCACCGGGGCTATGTCCGGGACATCCGTGCCTTTTTCTTCTGGACTTCTCTGGTCAACATCATGGCAAAAATCTTTTCCAATATGTCTGGCAAGGAGAAACTGTGCCAACACAGAAACATCTCCCATCGTGTTTTACATGTTGCAGAGAGCTCTGCAGAAGTTTAAGCACGAAGAAAAACAAAATTGTCCAAAACACCTTCCAATCGAATGTTCATGTGTTTGGAAAAGGTAGAAGACTGTAAGGTACTGTATTCTATCAGTATGCAAGATGCGCTCACTATCCCAGTGTTGTGCAGCTTCATTCTTCACCTGTCTGAAGCAGCCACTTTCTTCGGCTCCCGGAGGCGAAGAAGCGGCTTCTTCGCGCAAAGGCGATTGTGCCGGTCACAGTGCACTCCAGTGCGGCGGCTTCTTCTGAAATGTGCCCGGGATTGGGGCATAGCTCCGGGGATCTCCTTACTTTCGTCTTTCTGGACTTTTGTGGCCTACATCATTGCAGAAAGGTTTTCCACTATGTTAAGCAAGGAGAAACTGTGCCAGCACAGAAAACATCGCCCATCGTGTTTTATATGTTGCAGAGAGCTCTGCTGAAGTTTATGCACGAAGAAAAAGAAAGTTGTTGAAAACACCTTCCAACTGAATGTTCATGTGTTTGGAAAAGGTAGGAGAGTGGTAAGGTACTGTTTTCTATCAGTTTGCAAGCTGCGCACACTATCCCAGTGTTGTGCAGCTTCATTCTTCACCTTTACGAAGCAGCCGCACTCTCCGGCTGCCGGAGGCGAAGATGCGGCTTCTTCGAGCAAAGGCAATTGCACCCGTCACAGTGCACTGCAGTGCGGTGGCTTCTGCCGAAATGTGCCCGGGACCGGGGCATAGCTCCTGGGAGCTCTGTATGCTTCGTCTTTAGCATCATTTTTGGTCTACATCATTGCAGAAAGGTTTTCCACTATGTCTGGCATGGAGAAACTGTGCCAGCACAGAAAACATCTCCCATCGTGTTTTACATGTTGCAGAGAGCTCTGTTGAAGTTTATGCACGAAGAAAAAGAAAGTTGTTATAAACACCTTCCAACTAAATGTTCATGTGTTTGGAAAAGGTAGGAGAGTGGTAAGGTACTGTTTTCTATCAGTTTGCAAGCTGCGCACACTATCCCAGTGTTGTGCAGCTTCATTCTTCACCTTTACGAAGCAGCCGCACTCTCCGGCTGCCGGAGGCGAAGATGCGGCTTCTTCGAGCAAAGGCAATTGCACCCGTCACAGTGCACTCCAGTGCGGCGGCTTCTTCTGAAGTGTGCCTGGGACCGGGGCATAGCTCCGAGACCTCCGTACTTTCTTCTTTCCAGACTTTTGTGGCCTACATCATTGCAGAAAAGTTTTCCACTATGTTAAGCAAGGAGAAACTGTGCCAGCACAGAAAACATCTCCTATCGTGTTTTACATGTTGCAGAGAGCTCTGCAGAAGTTTATGCACGAATAAAACAAAGTTGTCCAAAACACCTTCCAACCGAATGTTCATGTGTTTGGAAAAGGTAGGACAGTGGTAAGGTACGGTTATCTATCAGTCTGCAAGCTGCGCACACTATCCCAGTGTTGTGCAGCTTCATTCTCACCCTTCCGAAGCTACTGGTCTCTCCGGCTCCCGGAGGCGAAGACGCGGCTTCTTCGCTCAAAGGCGATTTTACCGGTCACTGTGCACTCCAGTGCGGCGGCTTCTTCTGAAATGTGCTCGGGACCGGGGCATAGCTAATGGGAGCTCTGTATGCTTCGTCTTTAGCATCATTTTTGGTCTACATCATTGCAGAAAGGTTTTCCACTATGTCTGGCATGGAGAAACTGTGCCAGCACAGAAAACATCTTCCATCGTGTTTTATATGTTGAAGAGAGCTCTGCTGAAGTTTATGCACGAAGAAAAAGAAAGTTGTCCAAAACACCTTCCAATCGAATGTTCATGTGTTTGGAAAAGGTAGGAGAGAAGTAAGGTACTGTTTTGGATCAGTTTGCAAGCTGCGCACACTATCCCAGTGTTGTGCAGCTTCATTCTTCACCTGTCTGAAGCAGCCACTCTCTTCGGCTCCTGGAGGCGAAGAGGCTTCTTCGAGCAAAGGCGATTGTGCCGGTCACAGTGCACTCCAGTGCGGCGGCTACTGACGAAATGTGCCCGGGACCGGCACTTAGCTCCGGGGAGCTCCGTATCCTTCGTCTTTCAAGACTTTTGTGGTCTACATCATTGCAGAATGGTTTTCCACTATGTTAGGCAAGGAGAAACTGTGCCAGCACGGAAAACATCGCCCATCGTGTTTTACATGTTGCAGAGAGCTCTGCAGAAGTTTATGCACGAAGAAAAAGAAAGTTGTCCAAAACACCTTCCTTAAAAATGTTCATGTGTTTGGAAAAGGTAGGACAGTGGTAAGGTACTGTTTTCTATCAGATTGCAAGATGCGCACACTATCCCAGTGTTGTGCAGCTTCATTCTTCACCTTTCCGAAGTAGCCGCTCTCTCCGGCTTCCGGAGGCGAAGAAGCGGCTTCTTCGAGCAAAGGCGATTGCGCCGGTCACAGTGCGCTGCAGTGCGGCAGCTTCTGCCGGAATGTGCCCGGGACAGGCGGTTAGCTCCGGGTACATCCATACAATCTTCTTTCTGGACTTTTGTGGACTACATCATGCAAAAAACATTTCCCATATGTCTGGCAAGGAGAAACTGTGCCAACACAGAAAACATATCCCTTCTTGTTTTATATGTTGCTGAGAGCTCTGCAGAAGTTTAAGCACGAAGAAAAAGAAAGTTGTCCAAAACACCTTCCAATGGAATGTTCATGTGTTTGTAAAAGGTAGGACAGTTGTAAGGTACTGTTTTCTATCAGATTGCAAGCTGCGGACACTATCCCAGTGTTGTGCAGCTTCATTCTTCACCTTTCCGAAGCAGCCGCTCTTTTGGGCTCTTTTGCTCGAAGCGGCTTCTTCGAGCAAAGGCGATTGTGCCGGTCACTGTGCTCTGCAGTGCGGCGGCTTCTGACAAAATGTGCCCGGGACCAGCACTTAGCTCCGGGGAGCTCCGTATCCTTCGTCTTTCCAGACTTTTGTGGTCTACATCATTGCAGAATGGTTTTCCACTATGTTAGGCAAGGAGAAATTGTGCCAGCACAGAAAACATTTCCCATCGTGTTTTATATGTTGTAGAGAGCTCTGCAGAAGTTTATGCACGAAGAAAAAGAAAGTTGTCCAAAACACCTTCCAACAGAATGTTCATGTGTTTGGAAAAGGTAGGAGAGTGGTAAGGTACTGCTTTGGATCTGTTTGCAAGCTGCGCACACTATCCCAGTGTTGTGCAGCTTTATTCTCACCTTTCGGAAGCAGCCACTTTCTTCGGCTCCTGGAGGCGAAGAGGCTTCTTCGCGCAAAGGCGATTGTACCGGTCACTGTGCTCTGCAGAGCGGCGGCTACTGACGAAATGTGCCCGGGACCGGCGCTTAGCTCCGGGGAGCTCCGTATCCTTCGTCTTCAGCGTCTTTTGTCGTCTACATCATTGCAGAAAGGTTTTCCTCTATGTTAAGCAAGGAGAAACTGTGCCACACAAAACATCTCCCATCGTGTTTTACATGTTGCAGAGAGCTCTGCAGAAGTTTAAGCACGAATAAAATAAAGTTGTCCAAACACCTTCCAACCGAATGTTCATTTGTTTGGAAAAGGTAGGACAGTGGTAAGTTACGGTTATCTATCAGTCTGCAAGCTGCGCACACTATCCCAGTGTTGTGCAGCTTCATTCTTCACCTTTCCGAAGCTACTGGTCTCTCCGGCTCCCGGAGGCGAAGAAGCGGCTTCTTCGAGCAAAGGCGATTGTACCGGTCACTGTGCACTCCAGTGCTGCGGCTTCTTCTGAAATGTGCCCGGGACCGGGGCATAGCTCCTGGGAGCTCTGTATGCTTCGTCGTTAGCATCATTTTTGGTCTACATCATTGCAGAAAGGTTTTCCACTATGTCTGGAATGGGGAAACTGTGCCAGCACAGAAAACATCTTCTATCGTGTTTTATATATGTTGAAGAGATCTCTACAGAAGTTTATGCACGAAGAAAAACAAAGTTGTCCAAAACACCTTCCTACCGAATATTCATGTGTTTGGAAAATAAGAAGATTGGTAAGGTACTGTTTTCTATCAGATTGCAAGCTGCGGAAACTATCCCAGTGTTGTGCAGCTTCATTCTTCACCTTTCCGAAGCAGCCGCTCTCTCCGGCTCCTGGAGGCGAAAAAGCGGCTTCTTCGCGCAAAGGCGATTTTGCCGGTCAGTGTGCTCTGCAGTGCGGCGGCTTCTGCCGAATAGTGCCCGGGACCGGCGCTTAGCTCCGGGGAGCTCCGTATCCTTCGTCTTTCCAGACTATTGTGGTCTACATCATTGCAGAAAGGTTTTCCACTATGTTAAGCAAGGAGAAACTGTGCCAGCACAGAAAACATCTCCCATCGTGTTTTACATGTTGCAGAGAGCTCTGCAGAAGTTTAAGCACGAAGAAAAACAAAATTGTCCAAAACACCTTCCAACCGAATGTTCATGTGTTTGGAAAAGGTAGGACAGTGGTAAGGTACTGTTTTCTATCAGTATGCAAGATGCGCACACTATCCCAGTGTTGTGCAGCTTCATTCTTCACCTGTCTGAAGCAGCCACTTTCTTCGGCTCCCGGAGGCGAAGAAGCGGCTTCTTCGCGCAAAGGCGATTGTGCCGGTCACAGTGCACTCCAGTGCGGCGGCTTCTTCTGAAATGTGCCCGGGATTGGGGCATAGCTCCGGGGATCTCCGTACTTTCGTCTTTCTGGACTTTTGTG
This sequence comes from Zonotrichia albicollis, assembly GCF_047830755.1. Taxonomy (NCBI): domain Eukaryota; kingdom Metazoa; phylum Chordata; class Aves; order Passeriformes; family Passerellidae; genus Zonotrichia; species Zonotrichia albicollis. Next base: position 26,726,732 of record NC_133860.1, read on the forward strand.
GCCTACATCATTGCAGAAAGGTTTTCCACTATGTTAAGCAAGGAGAAACTGTGCCAGCACAGAAAACATCTCCCATCGTGTTTTATATGTTGCAGAGAGCTCTGCTGAAGTTTATGCACGAAGAAAAAGAAAGTTGTCCAAAACACCTTCCAATCGAATGTTCATGTGTTTGGAAAAGGTAGGAGAGAAGTAAGGTACTGTTTTGGATCAGTTTGCAAGCTGCGCACACTATCCCAGTGTTGTGCAGCTTCATTCTTCACCTGTCTGAAGCAGCCGCTGTCTTCGGCTCCTGGAGGCGAAGAGGCTTCTTCGTGCAAAGGCGATTGTGCCGGTCACTGTGCACTCCAGTGCGCCGGCTACTGACGAGATGTGCACCGCGACCGGCGCTTAGTTTCGGGGAGATCCGTACTTTCGTCTTTAGCGTCATTTTTGGTCTACATCATTGCAGAAAAGTTTTCCACTACGTTAGGCAAGGAGAAACTGTGCCAACACAGAAAACATCTCCCATCGTGTTTTACATCTTGCAGAGAGCTCTGCAGAAGTTTATGCACGAAGAAAGAGAAGGTTGTTGAGAGCACCTTCCAACTGATTGGTCATGTGTTTGGAAAAGGTAGGACAGTGGTAAGGTACTGTTTTCTATCAGTTTGCAAGCTGCGCACACAATCCCAGTGTTGTGCAGCTTCATTCTTCACCTGTCTGAAGCAGCCACTCTCTTCGGCTCCTGGAGGCGAAGAGGCTTCTTCGCGCAAAGGCGATTGTGCCGGTCACTGTGCACTCCAGTGCGGCGGCTTCTTCTGAAATGTGCTCGGGACCGGGGCATAGCTCATGGGAGCTCTGTATGCTTCGTCTTTAGCATCATTTTTGGTCTACATCATTGCAGAAAGGTTTTCCACTATGTCTGGCATGGAGAAACTGTGCCAGCACAGAAAACATCTTCCATCGTGTTTTATATGTTGAAGAGAGCTCTGCTGAAGTTTATGCACGAAGAAAAAGAAAGTTGTCCAAAACACCTTCCAATCGAATGTTCATGTGTTTGGAAAATGTAGGAGAGAAGTAAGGTACTGTTTTGGATCAGTTTGCAAGCTGCGCACACTATCCCAGTGTTGTGCGGCTTCATTCTTCACCTGTCTGAAGCAGCCACTCTCTTCGGCTCCTGGAGGCGAAGAGGCTTCTTCGCGCAAAGGCGATTGTGCCGGTCACAGTGCACTCCAGTGCGGCGGATACTGACGAAATGTGCCCGGGATGCGCGCTTAGTTTCGGGGAGCTCCGTACTTTCGTCTTTAGTGTCATTTTTGGTCTACATCATTGCAGAAAGGTTTTCCACTACGTTAGGCAAGGAGAAACTCTGCCAGCACAGAAAACATCTCCCATCGTGTTTTACATCTTGCAGAGAGCTCTGCAGAAGTTTATGCACGAAGAAAGAGAAGGTTGTTGAGAGCACCTTCCAACTGATTGGTCATGTGTTTGGAAAAGGTAGGACAGTGGTAAGGTACTGTTTTCTATCAGTTTGCAAGCTGCGCACACTATCCCAGTGTTGTGCAGCTTCATTCTTCACCTGTCTGAAGCAGCCACTCTCTTCGGCTCCTGGAGGCGAAGAAGCGGCTTCTTCGCGCAAAGGCGATTGTGCCGGTCACAGTGCACTCCAGTGCGGCGGCTACTGACGAAATGTGCCCGGGACCGGCGCGCTTAGTTTCGGGGAGCCCGTACTTTCGTCTTTAGCGTCATTTTTGGTCTACATCATTGCAGAAAGGTTTTCCACTATGTTAAGCAAGGAGAAACTGTGCCAGCACAGAAAACATCTCCCATCGTGTTTTACATGTTGCAGAGAGCTCTGCAGAAGTTTATGCACGAAGAAAAAGAAAGTTGTCCAAAACACCTTCCAACCGAATGTTCATGTGTTTGGAAAAGGTAGGAGAGTGGTAAGGTACTGTTTTCTATCAGATTGCAAGCTGTGCACACAATCCCAGTGTTGGGCAGCTTCATTCTTCACCTTTCCGAAGTAGCCGCTCTCTCCGGCTCCCGGAGGCGAAGAAGCGGCTTCTTCGCGCAAAGGCAATTGTTCCGGTCACAGTGCTACGAAGTGCGGCGGCTGCTGACGAATTGTGCCAGGCACCGGGGCTATGTCCGGGACATCCGTGCCTTTTTCTTCTGGACTTCTCTGGTCAACATCATGGCAAAAATCTTTTCCAATATGTCTGGCAAGGAGAAACTGTGCCAACACAGAAACATCTCCCATCGTGTTTTACATGTTGCAGAGAGCTCTGCAGAAGTTTAAGCACGAAGAAAAACAAAATTGTCCAAAACACCTTCCAATCGAATGTTCATGTGTTTGGAAAAGGTAGAAGACTGTAAGGTACTGTATTCTATCAGTATGCAAGATGCGCTCACTATCCCAGTGTTGTGCAGCTTCATTCTTCACCTGTCTGAAGCAGCCACTTTCTTCGGCTCCCGGAGGCGAAGAGGCTTCTTCGCGCAAAGGCGATTGTGCCGGTCACACTGCACTCCAGTGCGGCGGCTTCTTCTGAAATGTGCCCGGGATTGGGGCATAGCTCCGGGGATCTCCTTACTTTCGTCTTTCTGGACTTTTGTGGCCTACATCATTGCAGAAAGGTTTTCCACTATGTTAAGCAAGGAGAAACTGTGCCAGCACAGAAAACATCGCCCATCGTGTTTTATATGTTGCAGAGAGCTCTGCTGAAGTTTATGCACGAAGAAAAAGAAAGTTGTTGAAAACACCTTCCAACTGAATATTCATGTGTTTGGAAAAGGTAGGAGAGTGGTAAGGTACTGTTTTCTATCAGTTTGCAAGCTGCGCACACTATCCCAGTGTTGTGCAGCTTCATTCTTCACCTTTCCGAAGCAGCCGCACTCTCCGGCTGCCGGAGGCGAAGATGCGGCTTCTTCGAGCAAAGGCAATTGCACCCGTCACAGTGCACTCCAGTGCGGTGGCTTCTGCCGAAATGTGCCCGGGACTGGGGCATAGCTCCTGGGAGCTCTGTATGCTTCGTCTTTAGCATCATTTTTGGTCTACATCATTGCAGAAAGGTTTTCCACTATGTCTGGCATGGAGAAACTGTGCCAGCACAGAAAACATCTCCCATCGTGTTTTACATGTTGCAGAGAGCTCTGTTGAAGTTTATGCACGAAGAAAAAGAAAGTTGTTATAAACACCTTCCAACTAAATGTTCATGTGTTTGGAAAAGGTAGGAGAGTGGTAAGGTACTGTTTTCTATCAGTTTGCAAGCTGCGCACACTATCCCAGTGTTGTGCAGCTTCATTCTTCACCTTTACGAAGCAGCCGCACTCTCCGGCTGCCGGAGGCGAAGATGCGGCTTCTTCGAGCAAAGGCAATTGCACCCGTCACAGTGCACTCCAATGCGGCGGCTTCTTCTGAAGTGTGCCTGGGACCGGGGCATAGCTCCGAGACCTCCGTACTTTCTTCTTTCCAGACTTTTGTGGCCTACATCATTGCAGAAAGGTTTTCCACTATGTTAAGCAAGGAGAAACTGTGCCAGCACAGAAAACATCTCCTATCGTGTTTTACATGTTGCAGAGAGCTCTGCAGAAGTTTATGCACGAATAAAACAAAGTTGTCCAAAACACCTTCCAACCGAATGTTCATGTGTTTGGAAAAGGTAGGACAGTGGTAAGGTACGGTTATCTATCAGTCTGCAAGCTGCGCACACTATCCCAGTGTTGTGCAGCTTCATTCTCACCCTTCCGAAGCTACTGGTCTCTCCGGCTCCCGGAGGCGAAGACGCGGCTTCTTCGCTCAAAGGCGATTTTACCGGTCACTGTGCACTCCAGTGCGGCGGCTTCTTCTGAAATGTGCTCGGGACCGGGGCATAGCTAATGGGAGCTCTGTATGCTTCGTCTTTAGCATCATTTTTGGTCTACATCATTGCAGAAAGGTTTTCCACTATGTCTGGCATGGAGAAACTGTGCCAGCACAGAAAACATCTTCCATCGTGTTTTATATGTTGCAGAGAGCTCTGCTGAAGTTTATGCACGAAGAAAAAGAAAGTTGTCCAAAACACCTTCCAATCGAATGTTCATGTGTTTGGAAAAGGTAGGAGAGAAGTAAGGTACTGTTTTCTATCAGTTTGCAAGCTGCGCACACTATCCCAGTGTTGTGCAGCTTCATTCTTCACCTGTCTGAAGCAGCCACTCTCTTCGGCTCCTGGAGGCGAAGAGGCTTCTTCGCGCAAAGGCGATTGTGCCGGTCACAGTGCACTCCAGTGCGGCGGCTACTGACGAAATGTGCCCGGGACCAGCACTTAGCTCCGGGGAGCTCCGTATCCTTCGTCTTTCAAGACTTTTGTGGTCTACATCATTGCAGAATGGTTTTCCACTATGTTAGGCAAGGAGAAACTGTGCCAGCACGGAAAACATCGCCCATCGTGTTTTACATGTTGCAGAGAGCTCTGCAGAAGTTTATGCACGAAGAAAAAGAAAGTTGTCCAAAACACCTTCCTTAAAAATGTTCAGGTGTTTGGAAAAGGTAGGACAGTGGTAAGGTACTGTTTTCTATCAGATTGCAAGCTGTGCACACAATCCCAGTGTTGTGCAGCTTCATTCTTCACCTTTCCGAAGTAGCCGCTCTCTCCGGCTTCCGGAGGCGAAGAAGCGGCTTCTTCGAGCAAAGGCGATTGCGCCGGTCACAGTGCGCTGCAGTGCGGCAGCTTCTGCCGGAATGTGCCCGGGACAGGCGGTTAGCTCCGGGTACATCCATACAATCTTCTTTCTGGACTTTTGTGGACTACATCATGCAAAAAACATTTCCCATATGTCTGGCAAGGAGAAACTGTGCCAACACAGAAAACATATCCCTTCTTGTTTTATATGTTGCTGAGAGCTCTGCAGAATTTTAAGCACGAAGAAAAAGAAAGTTGTCCAAAACACCTTCCAATGGAATGTTCATGTGTTTGTAAAAGGTAGGACAGTTGTAAGGTACTGTTTTCTATCAGATTGCAAGCTGCGGACACTATCCCAGTGTTGTGCAGCTTCATTCTTCACCTTTCCGAAGCAGCCGCTCTTTTGGGCTCTTTTGCTCGAAGCGGCTTCTTCGAGCAAAGGCGATTGTGCCGGTCACTGTGCTCTGCAGTGCGGCGGCTTCTGACAAAATGTGCCCGGGACCAGCACTTAGCTCCGGGGAGCTCCGTATCCTTCGTCTTTCCAGACTTTTGTGGTCTACATCATTGCAGAATGGTTTTCCACTATGTTAGGCAAGGAGAAATTGTGCCAGTACAGAAAACATTTCCCATCGTGTTTTATATGTTGTAGAGAGCTCTGCAGAAGTTTATGCACGAAGAAAAAGAAAGTTGTCCAAAACACCTTCCAATCGAATGTTCATGTGTTTGGAAAAGGTAGGAGAGAGGTAAGGTACTGTTTTGGATCAGTTTGCAAGCTGCGCACACTATCCCAGTGTTGTGCAGCTTTATTCTCACCTTTCGGAAGCAGCCACTTTCTTCGGCTCCTGGAGGCGAAGAGGCTTCTTCGCGCAAAGGCGATTGTACCGGTCACTGTGCTCTGCAGAGCGGCGGCTACTGACGAAATGTGCCCGGGACCGGCGCTTAGCTCCGGGGAGCTCCGTATCCTTCGTCTTCAGCGTCTTTTGTCGTCTACATCATTGCAGAAAGGTTTTCCTCTATGTTAAGCAAGGAGAAACTGTGCCACACAAAACATCTCCCATCGTGTTTTACATGTTGCAGAGAGCTCTGCAGAAGTTTAAGCACGAATAAAATAAAGTTGTCCAAACACCTTCCAACCGAATGTTCATGTGTTTGGAAAAGGTAGGACAGTGGTAAGGTACGGTTATCTATCAGTCTGCAAGCTGCGCACACTATCCCAGTGTTGTGCAGCTTCATTCTTCACCTTTCCGAAGCTACTGGTCTCTCCGGCTCCCGGAGGCGAAGAAGCGGCTTCTTCGCGCAAAGGCGATTGTACCGGTCACTGTGCACTCCAGTGCTGCGGCTTCTTCTGAAATGTGCCCGGGACCGGGGCATAGCTCCTGGGAGCTCTGTATGCTTCGTCGTTAGCATCATTTTTGGTCTACATCATTGCAGAAAGGTTTTCCACTATGTCTGGAATGGGGAAACTGTGCCAGCACAGAAAACATCTTCTATCGTGTTTTATATATGTTGAAGAGATCTCTACAGAAGTTTATGCACGAAGAAAAACAAAGTTGTCCAAAACACCTTCCTACCGAATATTCATGTGTTTGGAAAATAAGAAGATTGGTAAGGTACTGTTTTCTATCAGATTGCAAGCTGCGGAAACTATCCCAGTGTTGTGCAGCTTCATTCTTCACCTTTCCGAAGCAGCCGCTCTCTCCGGCTCCCGGAGGCGAAAAAGCGGCGTCTTCGCGCAAAGGGGATTTTGCCGGTCACTGTGCTCTGCAGTGCGTCGGCTTCTGCCGAATAGTGCCCGGGACCGGCGCTTAGCTCCGGGGAGCTCCGTATCCTTCGTCTTTCCAGACTATTGTGGTCTACATCATTGCAGAAAGGTTTTCCACTATGTTAAGCAAGGAGAAACTGTGCCAACACAGAAAACATCTCCCATCGTGTTTTACATGTTGCAGAGAGCTCTGCAGAAGTTTAAGCACGAAGAAAAACAAAATTGTCCAAAACACCTTCCAACCGAATGTTCATGTGTTTGGAAAAGGTAGGACAGTGGTAAGGTACTGTTTTCTATCAATATGCAAGATGCGCACACTATCCCAGTGTTGTGCAGCTTCATTCTTCACCTGTCTGAAGCAGCCACTTTCTTCGGCTCCCGGAGGCGAAGAAGCGGCTTCTTCGCGCAAAGGCGATTGTGCCGGTCACAGTGCACTCCAGTGCGGCGGCTTCTTCTGAAATGTGCCCGGGATTGGGGCATAGCTCCGGGGATCTCCGTACTTTCGTCTTTCTGGACTTTTGTGGCCTACATCATTGCAGAAAGGTTTTCCACTATGTTAAGCAAGGAGAAACTGTGCCAGCACAGAAAACATCTCCCATCGTGTTTTATATGTTGCAGAGAGCTCTGCTGAAGTTTATGCACGAAGAAAAAGAAAGTTGTCCAAAACACCTTCCAACCGAATGTTCATGTGTTTGGAAAAGGTAGGAGAGAAGTAAGGTACTGTTTTGGATCAGTTTGCAAGCTGCGCACACTATCCCAGTGTTGTGCAGCTTCATTCTTCACCTGTCTGAAGCAGCCGCTGTCTTCGGCTCCTGGAGGCGAAGAGGCTTCTTCGCGCAAAGGCTATTGTGCCGGTCACTGTGCACTCCAGTGCGCCGGCTACTGACGAGATGTGCACCGGGACCGGCGCTTAGTTTCGGGGAGATCCGTACTTTCGTCTTTAGCGTCATTTTTGGTCTACATCATTGCAGAAAAGTTTTCCACTACGTTAGGCAAGGAGAAACTGTGCCAACACAGAAAACATCTCCCATCGTGTTTTACATGTTGCAGAGAGCTCTGCAGAAGTTTATGCACGAAGAAAGAGAAGGTTGTTGAGAGCACCTTCCAACTGATTGGTCATGTGTTTGGAAAAGGTAGGACAGTGGTAAGGTACTGTTTTCTATCAGTTTGCAAGCTGCGCACACAATCCCAGTGTTGTGCAGCTTCATTCTTCACCTGTCTGAAGCAGCCACTCTCTTCGGCTCCTGGAGGCGAAGAGGCTTCTTCGCGCAAAGGCGATTGTGCCGGTCACTGTGCACTCCAGTGCGGCGGCTTCTTCTGAAATGTGCTCGGGACCGGGGCATAGCTCATGGGAGCTCTGTATGCTTCGTCTTTAGCATCATTTTTGGTCTACATCATTGCAGAAAGGTTTTCCACTATGTCTGGCATGGAGAAACTGTGCCAGCACAGAAAACATCTTCCATCGTGTTTTATATGTTGAAGAGAGCTCTGCTGAAGTTTATGCACGAAGAAAAAGAAAGTTGTCCAAAACACCTTCCAATCGAATGTTCATGTGTTTGGAAAATGTAGGAGAGAAGTAAGGTACTGTTTTGGATCAGTTTGCAAGCTGCGCACACTATCCCAGTGTTGTGCGGCTTCATTCTTCACCTGTCTGAAGCAGCCACTCTCTTCGGCTCCTGGAGGCGAAGAGGCTTCTTCGCGCAAAGGCGATTGTGCCGGTCACAGTGCACTCCAGTGCGGCGGATACTGACGAAATGTGCCCGGGATGCGCGCTTAGTTTCGGGGAGCTCCGTACTTTCGTCTTTAGCGTCATTTTTGGTCTACATCATTGCAGAAAGGTTTTCCACTACGTTAGGCAAGGAGAAACTCTGCCAGCACAGAAAACATCTCCCATCGTGTTTTACATCTTGCAGAGAGCTCTGCAGAAGTTTATGCACGAAGAAAGAGAAGGTTGTTGAGAGCACCTTCCAACTGATTGGTCATGTGTTTGGAAAAGGTAGGAGAGTGGTAAGGTACTGTTTTCTATCAGTTTGCAAGCTGCGCACACTATCCCAGTGTTGTGCAGCTTCATTCTTCACCTGTCTGAAGCAGCCACTCTCTTCGGCTCCTGGAGGCGAAGAAGCGGCTTCGTCGCGCAAAGGCGATTGTGCCGGTCACAGTGCACTCCAGTGCGGCGGCTACTGACGAAATGTGCCCGGGACCGGCGCGCTTAGTTTCGGGGAGCCCGTACTTTCGTCTTTAGCGTCATTTTTGGTCTACATCATTGCAGAAAGGTTTTCCACTATGTTAAGCAAGGAGAAACTGTGCCAGCACAGAAAACATCTCCCATCGTGTTTTACATGTTGCAGAGAGCTCTGCAGAAGTTTAAGCACGAAGAAAAAGAAAGTTGTCCAAAACACCTTCCAACTGAATGTTCATGTGTTTGGAAAAGGTAGGAGAGTGGTAAGGTACTGTTTTCTATCAGATTGCAAGCTGTGCACACAATCCCATTGTTGGGCAGCTTCATTCTTCACCTTTCCGAAGTAGCCGCTCTCTCCGGCTCCCGGAGGCGAAGAAGCGGCTTCTTCGCGCAAAGGCAATTGTTCCGGTCACAGTGCTACGAAGTGCGGCGGCTGCTGACGAATTGTGCCAGGCACCGGGGCTATGTCCGGGACATCCGTGCCTTTTTCTTCTGGACTGCTCTGGTCAACATCATGGCAAAAATCTTTTCCAATATGTCTCGCAAGGAGAAACTGTGCCAACACAGAAACATCTCCCATCGTGTTTTACATGTTGCAGAGAGCTCTGCAGAAGTTTAAGCACGAAGAAAAACAAAATTGTCCAAAACACCTTCCAATCGAATGTTCATGTGTTTGGAAAAGGTAGAAGACTGTAAGGTACTGTATTCTATCAGTATGCAAGATGCGCTCACTATCCCAGTGTTGTGCAGCTTCATTCTTCACCTGTCTGAAGCAGCCACTTTCTTCGGCTCCCGGAGGCGAAGAAGCGGCTTCTTCGCGCAAAGGCGATTGTGCCGGTCACAGTGCACTCCAGTGCGGCGGCTTCTTCTGAAATGTGCCCGGGATTGGGGCATAGCTCCGGGGATCTCCTTACTTTCGTCTTTCTGGACTTTTGTGGCCTACATCATTGCAGAAAGGTTTTCCACTATGTTAAGCAAGGAGAAACTGTGCCAGCACAGAAAACATCGCCCATCGTGTTTTATATGTTGCAGAGAGCTCTGCTGAAGTTTATGCACGAAGAAAAAGAAAGTTGTTGAAAACACCTTCCAACTGAATGTTCATGTGTTTGGAAAAGGTAGGAGAGTGGTAAGGTACTGTTTTCTATCAGTTTGCAAGCTGCGCACACTATCCCAGTGTTGTGCAGCTTCATTCTTCACCTTTACGAAGCAGCCGCACTCTCCGGCTGCCGGAGGCGAAGATGCGGCTTCTTCGAGCAAAGGCAATTGCACCCGTCACAGTGCACTCCAGTGCGGCGGCTTCTTCTGAAGTGTGCCTGGGACCGGGGCATAGCTCCGAGACCTCCGTACTTTCTTCTTTCCAGACTTTTGTGGCCTACATCATTGCAGAAAGGTTTTCCACTATGTTAAGCAAGGAGAAACTGTGCCAGCACAGAAAACATCTCCTATCGTGTTTTACATGTTGCAGAGAGCTCTGCAGAAGTTTATGCACGAATAAAACAAAGTTGTCCAAAACACCTTCCAACCGAATGTTCATGTGTTTGGAAAAGGTAGGACAGTGGTAAGGTACGGTTATCTATCAGTCTGCAAGCTGCGCACACTATCCCAGTGTTGTGCAGCTTCATTCTCACCCTTCCGAAGCTACTGGTCTCTCCGGCTCCCGGAGGCGAAGACGCGGCTTCTTCGCTCAAAGGCGATTTTACCGGTCACTGTGCACTCCAGTGCGGCGGCTTCTTCTGAAATGTGCTCGGGACCGGGGCATAGCTAATGGGAGCTCTGTATGCTTCGTCTTTAGCATCATTTTTGGTCTACATCATTGCAGAAAGGTTTTCCACTATGTCTGGCATGGAGAAACTGTGCCAGCACAGAAAACATCTTCCATCGTGTTTTATATGTTGAAGAGAGCTCTGCTGAAGTTTATGCACGAAGAAAAAGAAAGTTGTCCAAAACACCTTCCAATCGAATGTTCATGTGTTTGGAAAAGGTAGGAGAGAAGTAAGGTACTGTTTTGGATCAGTTTGCAAGCTGCGCACACTATCCCAGTGTTGTGCAGCTTCATTCTTCACCTGTCTGAAGCAGCCACTCTCTTCGGCTCCTGGAGGCGAAGAGGCTTCTTCGCGCAAAGGCGATTGTGCCGGTCACAGTGCACTCCAGTGCGGCGGCTACTGACGAAATGTGCCCGGGACCAGCACTTAGCTCCGGGGAGCTCCGTATCCTTCGTCTTTCAAGACTTTTGTGGTCTACATCATTGCAGAATGGTTTTCCACTATGTTAGGCAAGGAGAAACTGTGCCAGCACGGAAAACATCGCCCATCGTGTTTTACATGTTGCAGAGAGCTCTGCAGAAGTTTATGCACGAAGAAAAAGAAAGTTGTCCAAAACACCTTCCTTAAAAATGTTCATGTGTTTGGAAAAGGTAGGACAGTGGTAAGGTACTGTTTTCTATCAGATTGCAAGCTGTGCACACAATCCCAGTGTTGTGCAGCTTCATTCTTCACCTTTCCGAAGTAGCCGCTCTCTCCGGCTTCCGGAGGCGAAGAAGCGGCTTCTTCGAGCAAAGGCGATTGCGCCGGTCACAGTGCGCTGCAGTGCGGCAGCTTCTGCCGGAATGTGCCCGGGACAGGCGGTTAGCTCCGGGTACATCCATACAATCTTCTTTCTGGACTTTTGTGGACTACATCATGCAAAAAACATTTCCCATATGTCTGGCAAGGAGAAACTGTGCCAACACAGAAAACATATCCCTTCTTGTTTTATATGTTGCTGAGAGCTCTGCAGAAGTTTAAGCACGAAGAAAAAGAAAGTTGTCCAAAACACCTTCCAATGGAATGTTCATGTGTTTGTAAAAGGTAGGACAGTTGTAAGGTACTGTTTTCTATCAGATTGCAAGCTGCGGACACTATCCCAGTGTTGTGCAGCTTCATTCTTCACCTTTCCGAAGCAGCCGCTCTTTTGGGCTCTTTTGCTCGAAGCGGCTTCTTCGAGCAAAGGCGATTGTGCCGGTCACTGTGCTCTGCAGTGCGGCGGCTTCTGACAAAATGTGCCCGGGACCAGCACTTAGCTCCGGGGAGCTCCGTATCCTTCGTCTTTCCAGACTTTTGTGGTCTACATCATTGCAGAATGGTTTTCCACTATGTTAGGCAAGGAGAAATTGTGCCAGCACAGAAAACATTTCCCATCGTGTTTTATATGTTGTAGAGAGCTCTGCAGAAGTTTATGCACGAAGAAAAAGAAAGTTGTCCAAAACACCTTCCAACAGAATGTTCATGTGTTTGGAAAAGGTAGGAGAGTGGTAAGGTACTGCTTTGGATCTGTTTGCAAGCTGCGCACACTATCCCAGTGTTGTGCAGCTTTATTCTCACCTTTCGGAAGCAGCCACTTTCTTCGGCTCCTGGAGGCGAAGAGGCTTCTTCGCGCAAAGGCGATTGTACCGGTCACTGTGCTCTGCAGAGCGGCGGCTACTGACGAAATGTGCCCGGGACCGGCGCTTAGCTCCGGGGAGCTCCGTATCCTTCGTCTTCAGCGTCTTTTGTCGTCTACATCATTGCAAAAAGGTTTTCCTCTATGTTAAGCAAGGAGAAACTGTGCCACACAAAACATCTCCCATCGTGTTTTACATGTTGCAGAGGGCTCTGCAGAAGTTTATGCACGAATAAAATAAAGTTGTCCAAACACCTTCCAACCGAATGTTCATGTGTTTGGAAAAGGTAGGACAGTGGTAAGGTACGGTTATCTATCAGTCTGCAAGCTGCGCACACTATCCCAGTGTTGTGCAGCTTCATTCTTCACCTTTCCGAAGCTACTGGTCTCTCCGGCTCCCGGAGGCGAAGAAGCGGCTTCTTCGCGCAAAGGCGATTGTACCGGTCACTGTGCACTCCAGTGCTGCGGCTTCTTCTGAAATGTGCCCGGGACCGGGGCATAGCTCCTGGGAGCTCTGTATGCTTCGTCGTTAGCATCATTTTTGGTCTACATCATTGCAGAAAGGTTTTCCACTATGTCTGGCATGGGGAAACTGTGCCAGCACAGAAAACATCTTCTATCGTGTTTTATATATGTTGAAGAGATCTCTACAGAAGTTTATGCACGAAGAAAAACAAAGTTGTCCAAAACACCTTCCTACCGAATATTCATGTGGTTGGAAAATAAGAAGATTGGTAAGGTACTGTTTTCTATCAGATTGCAAGCTGCGGAAACTATCCCAGTGTTGTGCAGCTTCATTCTTCACCTTTCCGAAGCAGCCGCTCTCTCCGGCTCCCGGAGGCGAAAAAGCGGCTTCTTCGCGCAAAGGCGATTTTGCCGGTCACTGTGCTCTGCAGTGCGGCGGCTTCTGCCGAATAGTGCCCGGGACCGGCGCTTAGCTCCGGGGAGCTCCGTATCCTTCGTCTTTCCAGACTATTGTGGTCTACATCATTGCAGAAAGGTTTTCCACTATGTTAAGCAAGGAGAAACTGTGCCAGCACAGAAAACATCTCCCATCGTGTTTTACATGTTGCAGAGAGCTCTGCAGAAGTTTAAGCACGAAGAAAAACAAAATTGTCCAAAACACCTTCCAACCGAATGTTCATGTGTTTGGAAAAGGTAGGACAGTGGTAAGGTACTGTTTTCTATCAGTATGCAAGATGCGCACACTATCCCAGTGTTGTGCAGCTTCACTCTTCACCTGTCTGAAGCAGCCACTTTCTTCGGCTCCCGGAGGCGAAGAAGCGGCTTCTTCGCGCAAAGGCGATTGTGCCGGTCACAGTGCACTCCAGTGCGGCGGCTTCTTCTGAAATGTGCCCGGGATTGGGGCATAGCTCCGGGGATCTCCGTACTTTCGTCTTTCTGGACTTTTGTGGCCTACATCATTGCAGAAAGGTTTTCCACTATGTTAAGCAAGGAGAAACTGTGCCAGCACAGAAAACATCTCCCATCGTGTTTTATATGTTGCAGAGAGCTCTGCTGAAGTTTATGCACGAAGAAAAAGAAAGTTGTCCAAAACACCTTCCAATCGAATGTTCATGTGTTTGGAAAAGGTAGGAGAGAAGTAAGGTACTGTTTTGGATCAGTTTGCAAGCTGCGCACACTATCCCAGTGTTGTGCAGCTTCATTCTTCACCTGTCTGAAGCAGCCGCTGTCTTCGGCTCCTGGAGGCGAAGAGGCTTCTTCGCGCAAAGGCGATTGTGCCGGTCACTGTGCACTCCAGTGCGCCGGCTACTGACGAGATGTGCACCGGGACCGGCGCTTAGTTTCGGGGAGATCCGTACTTTCGTCTTTAGCGTCATTTTTGGTCTACATCATTGCAGAAAAGTTTTCCACTACGTTAGGCAAGGAGAAACTGTGCCAACACAGAAAACATCTCCCATCGTGTTTTACATGTTGCAGAGAGCTCTGCAGAAGTTTATGCACGAAGAAAGAGAAGGTTGTTGAGAGCACCTTCCAACTGATTGGTCATGTGTTTGGAAAAGGTAGGACAGTGGTAAGGTACTGTTTTCTATCAGTTTGCAAGCTGCGCACACAATCCCAGTGTTGTGCAGCTTCATTCTTCACCTGTCTGAAGCAGCCACTCTCTTCGGCTCCTGGAGGCGAAGAGGCTTCTTCGCGCAAAGGCGATTGTGCCGGTCACTGTGCACTCCAGTGCGGCGGCTTCTTCTGAAATGTGCTCGGGACCGGGGCATAGCTCATGGGAGCTCTGTATGCTTCGTCTTTAGCATCATTTTTGGTCTACATCATTGCAGAAAGGTTTTCCACTATGTCTGGCATGGAGAAACTGTGCCAGCACAGAAAACATCTTCCATCGTGTTTTATATGTTGAAGAGAGCTCTGCTGAAGTTTATGCACGAAGAAAAAGAAAGTTGTCCAAAACACCTTCCAATCGAATGTTCATGTGTTTGGAAAATGTAGGAGAGAAGTAAGGTACTGTTTTGGATCAGTTTGCAAGCTGCGCACACTATCCCAGTGTTGTGCGGCTTCATTCTTCACCTGTCTGAAGCAGCCACTCTCTTCGGCTCCTGGAGGCGAAGAGGCTTCTTCGCGCAAAGGCAATTGTGCCGGTCACAGTGCACTCCAGGGCGGCGGATACTGACGAAATGTGCCCGGGATGCGCGCTTAGTTTCGGGGAGCTCCGTACTTTCGTCTTTAGCGTCATTTTTGGTCTACATCATTGCAGAAAGGTTTTCCACTACGTTAGGCAAGGAGAAACTCTGCCAGAACAGAAAACATCTCCCATCGTGTTTTACATCTTGCAGAGAGCTCTGCAGTATTTTATGCACGAAGAAAGAGAAGGTTGTTGAGAGCACCTTCCAACTGATTGGTCAATGTGTTTGGAAAAGGTAGGACAGTGGTAAGGTACTGTTTTCTATCAGTTTGCAAGCTGCGCACACTATCCCAGTGTTGTGCAGCTTCATTCTTCACCTGTCTGAAGCAGCCACTCTCTTCGGCTCCTGGAGGCGAAGAAGCGGCTTCTTCGCGCAAAGGCGATTGTGCCGGTCACAGTGCACTCCAGTGCGGCGGCTACTGACGAAATGTGCCCGGGACCGGCGCGCTTAGTTTCGGGGAGCCCGTACTTTCGTCTTTAGCGTCATTTTTGGTCTACATCATTGCAGAAAGGTTTTCCACTATGTTAAGCAAGGAGAAACTGTGCCAGCACAGAAAACATCTCCCATCGTGTTTTACATGTTGCAGAGAGCTCTGCAGAAGTTTATGCACGAAGATAAAGAAAGTTGTCCAAAACACCTTCCAACCGAATGTTCATGTGTTTGGAAAAGGTAGGAGAGTGGTAAGGTACTGTTTTCTATCAGTTTGCAAGCTGCGCACACTATCCCAGTGTTGTGCAGCTTCATTCTTCACCTTTACGAAGCAGCCGCACTCTCCGGCTGCCGGAGGCGAAGATGCGGCTTCTTCGAGCAAAGGCAATTGCACCCGTCACAGTGCACTCCAGTGCGGTGGCTTCTGCCGAAATGTGCCCGGGACCGGGGCATAGCTCCTGGGAGCTCTGTATGCTTCGTCTTTAGCATCATTTTTGGTCTACATCATTGCAGAAAGGTTTTCCACTATGTCTGGCATGGAGAAACTGTGCCAGCACAGAAAACATCTCCCATCGTGTTTTACATGTTGCAGAGAGCTCTGTTGAAGTTTATGCACGAAGAAAAAGAAAGTTGTTATAAACACCTTCCAACTAAATGTTCATGTGTTTGGAAAAGGTAGGAGAGTGGTAAGGTACTGTTTTCTATCAGTTTGCAAGCTGCGCACACTATCCCAGTGTTGTGCAGCTTCATTCTTCACCTTTACGAAGCAGCCGCACTCTCCGGCTGCCGGAGGCGAAGATGCGGCTTCTTCGAGCAAAGGCAATTGCACCCGTCACAGTGCACTCCAGTGCGGCGGCTTCTTCTGAAGTGTGCCTGGGACCGGGGCATAGCTCCGGGGACCTCCGTACTTTCTTCTTTCCAGACTTTTGTGGCCTACGTCATTGCAGAAAGGTTTTCCACTATGTTAAGCAAGGAGAAACTGTGCCAGCACAGAAAACATCTCCTATCGTGTTTTACATGTTGCAGAGAGCTCTGCAGAAGTTTATGCACGAATAAAACAAAGTTGTCCAAAACACCTTCCAACCGAATGTTCATGTGTTTGGAAAAGGTAGGACAGTGGTAAGGTACGGTTATCTATCAGTCTGCAAGCTGCGCACACTATCCCAGTGTTGTGCAGCTTCATTCTCACCCTTCCGAAGCTACTGGTCTCTCCGGCTCCCGGAGGCGAAGACGCGGCTTCTTCGCTCAAAGGCGATTTTACCGGTCACTGTGCACTCCAGTGCGGCGGCTTCTTCTGAAATGTGCTCGGGACCGGGGCATAGCTCATGGGAGCTCTGTATGCTTCGTCTTTAGCATCATTTTTGGTCTACATCATTGCAGAAAGGTTTTCCACTATGTCTGGCATGGAGAAACTGTGCCAGCACAGAAAACATCTTCCATCGTGTTTTATATGTTGAAGAGAGCTCTGCTGAAGTTTATGCACGAAGAAAAAGAAAGTTGTCCAAAACACCTTCCAATCGAATGTTCATGTGTTTGGAAAAGGTAGGAGAGTGGTAAGGTACTGTTTTGGATCAGTTTGCAAGCTGCGCACACTATCCCAGTGTTGTGCAGCTTCATTCTTCACCTGTCTGAAGCAGCCACTTTCTTCGGCTCCTGGAGGCGAAGAGGCTTCTTCGCGCAAAGGCGATTGTGCCGGTCACAGTGCACTCCAGTGCGGCGGCTACTGACGAAATGTGCCCGGGACCAGCACTTAGCTCCGGGGAGCTCCGTATCCTTCGTCTTTCAAGACTTTTGTGGTCTACATCATTGCAGAATGGTTTTCCACTATGTTAGGCAAGGAGAAACTGTGCCAGCACGGAAAACATCGCCCATCGTGTTTTACATGTTGCAGAGAGCTCTGCAGAAGTTTATGCACGAAGAAAAAGAAAGTTGTCCAAAACACCTTCCTTAAAAATGTTCATGTGTTTGGAAAAGGTAGGACAGTGGTAAGGTACTGTTTTCTATCAGATTGCAAGCTGTGCACACAATCCCAGTGTTGTGCAGCTTCATTCTTCACCTTTCCGAAGTAGCCGCTCTCTCCGGCTTCCGGAGGCGAAGAAGCGGCTTCTTCGAGCAAAGGCGATTGCGCCGGTCACAGTGCGCTGCAGTGCGGCAGCTTCTGCCGGAATGTGCCCGGGACAGGCGGTTAGCTCCGGGTACATCCATACAATCTTCTTTCTGGACTTTTGTGGACTACATCATGCAAAAAACTTTTCCCATATGTCTGGCAAGGAGAAACTGTGCCAACACAGAAAACATATCCCTTCTTGTTTTATATGTTGCTGAGAGCTCTGCAGAAGTTTAAGCACGAAGAAAAAGAAAGTTGTCCAAAACACCTTCCAATGGAATGTTCATGTGTTTGTAAAAGGTAGGACAGTTGTAAGGTACTGTTTTCTATCAGATTGCAAGCTGCGGACACTATCCCAGTGTTGTGCAGCTTCATTCTTCACCTTTCCGAAGCAGCCGCTCTTTTGGGCTCTTTTGCTCGAAGCGGCTTCTTCGAGCAAAGGCGATTGTGCCGGTCACTGTGCTCTGCAGTGCGGCGGCTTCTGACAAAATGTGCCCGGGACCAGCACTTAGCTCCGGGGAGCTCCGTATCCTTCGTCTTTCCAGACTTTTGTGGTCTACATCATTGCAGAATGGTTTTCCACTATGTTAGGCAAGGAGAAATTGTGCCAGCACAGAAAACATTTCCCATCGTGTTTTATATGTTGTAGAGAGCTCTGCAGAAGTTTATGCACGAAGAAAAAGAAAGTTGTCCAAAACACCTTCCAACAGAATGTTCATGTGTTTGGAAAAGGTAGGAGAGTGGTAAGGTACTGCTTTGGATCTGTTTGCAAGCTGCGCACACTATCCCAGTGTTGTGCAGCTTTATTCTCACCTTTCGGAAGCAGCCACTTTCTTCGGCTCCTGGAGGCGAAGAGGCTTCTTCGCGCAAAGGCGATTGTACCGGTCACTGTGCTCTGCTGAGCGGCGGCTACTGACGAAATGTGCCCGGGACCGGCGCTTAGCTCCGGGGAGCTCCGTATCCTTCGTCTTCAGCGTCTTTTGTCGTCTACATCATTGCAGAAAGGTTTTCCTCTATGTTAAGCAAGGAGAAACTGTGCCACACAAAACATCTCCCATCGTGTTTTACATGTTGCAGAGAGCTCTGCAGAAGTTTAAGCACGAATAAAATAAAGTTGTCCAAACACCTTCCAACCGAATGTTCATGTGTTTGGAAAAGGTAGGACAGTGGTAAGGTACGGTTATCTATCAGTCTGCAAGCTGCGCACACTATCCCAGTGTTGTGCAGCTTCATTCTTCACCTTTCCGAAGCTACTGGTCTCTCCGGCTCCCGGAGGTGAAGAAGCGGCTTCTTCGCGCAAAGGCGATTGTACCGGTCACTGTGCACTCCAGTGCTGCGGCTTCTTCTGAAATGTGCCCGGGACCGGGGCATAGCTCCTGGGAGCTCTGTATGCTTCGTCGTTAGCATCATTTTTGGTCTACATCATTGCAGAAAGGTTTTCCACTATGTCTGGCATGGGGAAACTGTGCCAGCACAGAAAACATCTTCTATCGTGTTTTATATATGTTGAAGAGATCTCTACAGAAGTTTATGCACGAAGAAAAAGAAAGTTGTCCAAAAAACCTTCCTACCGAATATTCATGTGGTTTGAAAATAAGAAGATTGGTAAGGTACTGTTTTCTATCAGATTGCAAGCTGCGGAAACTATCCCAGTGTTGTGCAGCTTCATTCTTCACCTTTCCGAAGCAGCCGCTCTCTCCGGCTCCCGGAGGCGAAAAAGCGGCTTCTTCGCGCAAAGGCGATTTTGCCGGTCACTGTGCTCTGCAGTGCGGCGGCTTCTGCCGAATAGTGCCCGGGACCGGCGCTTAGCTCCGGGGAGCTCCGTATCCTTCGTCTTTCCAGACTATTGTGGTCTACATCATTGCAGAAAGGTTTTCCACTATGTTAAGCAAGGAGAAACTGTGCCAGCACAGAAAACATCTCCCATCGTGTTTTACATGTTGCAGAGAGCTCTGCAGAAGTTTAAGCACGAAGAAAAACAAAATTGTCCAAAACACCTTCCAACCGAATGTTCATGTGTTTGGAAAAGGTAGGACAGTGGTAAGGTACTGTTTTCTATCAGTATGCAAGATGCGCACACTATCCCAGTGTTGTGCAGCTTCATTCTTCACCCGTCTGAAGCAGCCACTTTCTTCGGCTCCTGGAGGCGAAGAAGCGGCTTCTTCGCGCAAAGGCGATTGTGCCGGTCACAGTGCACTCCAGTGCGGCGGCTTCTTCTGAAATGTGCCCGGGATTGGGGCATAGCTCCGGGGATCTCCGTACTTTCGTCTTTCTGGACTTTTGTGGCCTACATCATTGCAGAAATGTTTTCCACTATGTTAAGCAAGGAGAAACTGTGCCAGCACAGAAAACATCTCCCATCGTGTTTTATATGTTGCAGAGAGCTCTGCTGAAGTTTATGCACGAAGAAAAAGAAAGTTGTCCAAAACACCTTCCAATCGAATGTTCATGTGTTTGGAAAAGGTAGGAGAGAAGTAAGGTACTGTTTTGGATCAGTTTGCAAGCTGCGCACACTATCCCAGTGTTGTGCAGCTTCATTCTTCACCTGTCTGAAGCAGCCGCTGTCTTCGGCTCCTGGAGGCGAAGAGGCTTCTTCGCGCAAAGGCTATTGTGCCGGTCACTGTGCACTCCAGTGCGCCGGCTACTGACGAGATGTGCACCGGGACCGGCGCTTAGTTTCGGGGAGATCCGTACTTTCGTCTTTAGCGTCATTTTTGGTCTACATCATTGCCGAAAAGTTTTCCACTACGTTAGGCAAGGAGAAACTGTGCCAACACAGAAAACATCTCCCATCGTGTTTTACATCTTGCAGAGAGCTCTGCAGAAGTTTATGCACGAAGAAAGAGAAGGTTGTTGAGAGCACCTTCCAACTGATTGGTCATGTGTTTGGAAAAGGTAGGACAGTGGTAAGGTACTGTTTTCTATCAGTTTGCAAGCTGCGCACACTATCCCAGTGTTGTGCAGCTTCATTCTTCACCATTCCGAAGCAGCCGCACTCTCCAGCTGCCGGAGGCGAAGATGCGGCTTCTTCGAGCAAAGGCAATTGCACCCGTCACAGTGCAATCCAGTGCGGCGGCTTCTGACGAAATGTGCCCGGGATCGGGGCATAGCTCCGGGGAGCTCCGTACATTCGTCTTTCCAGACATTTTTGGTCTACCTCATTGCAGAAAGGTTTTCCACTATGTTAAGCAAGGAGAAACTGTGCCAGCACAGAAAACATCTCCCATCGTGTTTTACATGTTGCAGAGAGCTCTGCAGAAGTTTAAGCACGAATAAAATTAACTTGTCCAAAACACCTTCCAAACTAATGTTCATGTGTTTGGAAAAGGTAGGACAGTGGTAAGGTACGGTTATCTATCAGTCTGCAAGCTGCGCACACTATCCCAGTGTTGTGCAGCTTCATTCTTCACCCTTCCGAAGCTACTGGTCTCTCCGGCAGCCGGAGGCGAAGAAGCGGCTTCTTCGCGCAAAGGCGATTGTGCCGGTCACTGTGCACTCCAGGGCGGCGGCTTCTTCTGAAGTGTGCCTGGGACCGGGGCATAGCTCATGGGAGCTCTGTATGCTTCGTCTTTAGCATCATTTTTGGTCTACATCATTGCAGAAAGGTTTTCCACTATGTCTGGCATGGAGAAACTGTGCCAGCACAGAAAACATCTTCCATCGTGTTTTATATGTTGAAGAGAGCTCTGCTGAAGTTTATGCACGAAGAAAAAGAAAGTTGTCCAAAACACCTTCCAATCGAATGTTCATGTGTTTGGAAAATGTAGGAGAGAAGTAAGGTACTGTTTTGGATCAGTTTGCAAGCTGCGCACACTATCCCAGTGTTGTGCGGCTTCATTCTTCACCTGTCTGAAGCAGCCACTCTCTTCGGCTCCTGGAGGCGAAAAGGCTTCTTCGCGCAAAGGCGATTGCTCCGGTCACTGTGCACTCCAATGCGCCGGCTACTGACGAGATGTGCACCGGGACCAGCGCTTAGTTTCGGGGAGCTCCGTACTTTCGCCTTTAGCGTCATTTTTGGTCTACATCATTGCAGAAAGGTTTTCCACTACGTTAGGCAAGGAGAAACTGTGCCAGCACAGAAAACATCTCCCATCGTGTTTTACATGTTGCAGAGAGCTCTGCAGAAGTTTAAGCACGAAGAAAAAGAAAGTTGTCCAAAACACCTTCCAATCGAATGTTCATGTGTTTGGAAAAGGTAGAAGACTGTAAGGTACTGTATTCTATCAGTATGCAAGATGCGCTCACTATCCCAGTGTTGTGCAGCTTCATTCTTCACCTGTCTGAAGCAGCCACTTTCTTCGGCTCCCGGAGGCGAAGAAGCGGCATCTTCGCGCAAAGGCGATAGTGCCGGTCACAGTGCACTCCAGTGCGGCGGCTTCTTCTGAAATGTGCCCGGGATTGGGGCATAGCTCCGGGGATCTCCGTACTTTCGTCTTTCTGGACTTTTGTGGCCTACATCATTGCAGAAAGGTTTTCCACTATGTTAAGCAAGGAGAAACTGTGCCAGCACAGAAAACATCTCCCATCGTGTTTTATATGTTGCAGAGAGCTCTGCAGAAGTTTATGCACGAAGAAAAAGAAAGTTGTCCAAAACACCTTCCAATGGCATGTTCATGTGTTTGGAAATAGTAGGAGAGTGGTAAGGTACTGTTTTGGATCAGTTTGCAAGCTGCGCACACTATCCCAGTGTTGTGCAGCTTCATTCTCACCCTTCCGAAGCTACTGGTCTCTCCGGCTCCCGGAGGCGAAGAAGCGGCTTCTTCGCTCAAAGGCGATTGTACCGGTCACTGTGCACTCCAGTGCGGCGGCTTCTTCTGAAATGTGCTCGGGACCGGGGCATAGCTCATGGGAGCTCTGTATGCTTCGTCTTTAGCATCATTTTTGGTCTACATCATTGCAGAAAGGTTTTCCACTATGTCTGGCATGGAGAAACTGTGCCAGCACAGAAAACATCTTCCATCGTGTTTTATATGTTGCAGAGAGCTCTGCTGAAGTTTATGCACGAAGAAAAAGAAAGTTGTCCAAAACACCTTCCAATCGAATGTTCATGTGTTTGGAAAATGTAGGAGAGAAGTAAGGTACTGTTTTGGATCAGTTTGCAAGCTGCGCACACTATCCCAGTGTTGTGCGGCTTCATTCTTCACCTGTCTGAAGCAGCCACTCTCTTCGGCTCCTGGAGGCGAAAAGGCTTCTTCGCGCAAAGGCGATTGCTCCGGTCACTGTGCACTCCAATGCGCCGGCTACTGACGAGATGTGCACCGGGACCGGCGCTTAGTTTCGGGGAGCTCCGTACTTTCGTCTTTAGCGTCATTTTTGGTCTACATCATTGCAGAAATGTTTTCCACTACGTTAGGCAAGGAGAAACTGTGCCAGCACAGAAAACATCTCCCATCGTGTTTTACATCTTGCAGAGAGCTCTGCAGAAGTTTATGCACGAAGAAAGAGAAGGTTGCTGAGAGCACCTTCCAACTGATTGGTCATGTGTTTGGAAAAGGTAGGACAGTGGTAAGGTACTGTTTTCTATCAGTTGGCAAGCTGCGCACACTATCCCAGTGTTGTGCAGCTTCATTCTTCACCTGTCTGAAGCAGCCACTCTCTTCGGCTCCTGGAGGCGAAGAGGCTTCTTCGCGCATAGGCGATTGTGCCGGTCACAGTGCACTCCAGGGCGGCGGATACTGACGAAATGTGCCCGGGATGCGCGCTTAGTTTCGGGGAGCTCCGTACTTTCGTCTTTAGCGTCATTTTTGGTCTACATCATTGCAGAAAGATTTTCCACTATGTTAGGCAAGGAGAAACTGTGCCAGCACAGAAAACATCTCCCATCGTGTTTTACATGTTGCAGAGAGCTCTGCAGAAGTTTATGCACGAAGAAAAAGAAAGTTGTTGAAAACACCTTCCAACCGAATGTACATGTGTTTGGAAAAGATAGGACAGTGGTAAGGTACTGTTTTCTATCAGATTGCAAGCTGTGCACACAATCCCAGTTTTGTGCAGCTTCATTCTTCACCTTTCCGAAGTAGCCGCTCTCTCCGGCTTCCGGAGGCGAAGAAGCGGCTTCTTCGAGCAAAGGCGATTGCGCCGGTCACAGTGCGCTGCAGTGCGGTAGCTTCTGCCGGAATGTGCCCGGGACCGGTGCTTAGCTCCGGGTACATCCATACAATCTTATTTCTGGACTTTTGTGGCCTACATCATTGCAGAGAGGTTTTCCTCTACGTTAGGCAAGGAGAAACTGTGCCACCACAGAAAATATCTCCCATCGTGTTTTACATGTTGCAGAGAGCTCTGCAGAAGTTTAAGCACGAAGAAAAAGAAAGTTGTCCAAAACACCTTCCAATCGAATATTCATGTGTTTGGAAAATAAGAAGATTGGTAAGGTACTGTTTTCTATCAGTTTGCAAGATGCACACACTATCCCAGTGTTGTGCAGCTTCATTCTTCACCTGTCTGAAGCAGTAGCTCTCTCCGGCTCCAGGAGGCGAAGAAGCGGCTTCTTCGCGCAAAGGCGATTGTGCCGGTCACAGTGCACTCCAGTGCGGCGGCTTCTGACGAAACGTGCTTGGGACCGGCGCTTAGCTCCGGGGACCTCCGTATCCTTCGTCTTTCGGGATTTTGTGGTCTACATCATTGCAGAAAGGTTTTCCACTATGTCTGGCATGGAGAAACTGTGCCAGCACAGAAAACATCTCCCATCGTGTTTTACATGTTGAAGAGAGCTCTGCAGAAGTTTATGCACGAAGAAAAAGAAAGTTGTCCAGAACACCTTCCCACCGAATGTTCATGTGTTTGGAAAAGGTAGGAGAATGATAAAGTACTGTTTTCTATCAGTTTACATGCTGCGCACACTATCCCAATGTTGTGCAGCTTCATTCTTCACCTGTCTGAAGCAGCCACTCTCTTCGGCTCCTGGAGCCGAAAAGGCTTCTTCGCGCAAAGGCGATTGTGCCGGTCACAGTGCACTCCAGTGCGGCGGCTACTGACGAAATGTGCCTGGGACCGGCGCGCTTAGTTTCGGGGAGCTCCGTACTTTGGTCTTTAGCGTCATTTTTGGTCTACATCATTGCAGAAAGGTTTTCCACTATGTTAGGCAAGGAGAAACTGTGCCAGCACAGAAAACATCTCCCATCGTGTTTTATATGTTGAAGAGAGCTCTACAGAAGTTTATGCACGAAGAAAAACAAAGTTGTCCTAAACACCATCCTACCGATTATTCCTGTCTTTGGAAAATAATAAGATTGGTAAGGTACTGTTTTCTATCAGATTGCAAGCTGCGCATACTATCCCAGTGTTGTGCAGCTTCATTCTTCACCTTTCCGAAGCAGCCGCTCTCTCAGGCTCCCGGAGGCGAAGAAGCGGCTTCTTCGAGTAAAGGCAATTGCACCCGTCACAGTGCACTCCAGTGCGGCGGCTTCTGCCGAAATGTGCCCGGGACCGGTGCTTAGCTCCGGGGAGATCCGTACTTTCGTCTTTCTGGACTTTTGTGGCCTACATCATTGCAGAAAGGTTTTCCACTACGTTAGGCAAGGAGAAACTGTGCCAGCACAGAAAACATCTCTCATCGTGTTTTACATGTTGCAGAGAGCTCTGCAGCAGTTTATGCACGAAGAAAAAGAAAGTTGTCCAGAACACCTTCAAACGGAATGTTCATATGTCTGGAAAAGGTAGGACAGTGGTAAGGTACTGCTTTCTATCAGTTTGCAAGCTGCGCACACTATCCCAGTGTTGTGCAGCTTCATTCTTCACCATTCCGAAGCAGCCGCACTCTCCAGCTGCCGGAGGCGAAGATGCGGCTTCTTCGAGCAAAGGCGATTGCGCCGGACACAGTGCGCTGCGGTGCGGCAGCTTCTGCCGGAATGTGCCCGGGACCGGCGCTTAGCTCCGGGGAGCTCCGTATCCTTCGTCTTTAGCGTCTTTTGTCGTCTACATCATTGCAGAAAGGTTTTCCACTATGTTAGGCAAGGAGAAATTGTGCCAGCAGAGAAAACATCTCCCATCGTGTTTTACATGTTCCAGAGAGCTCTACAGAGTGTGTTGCAAGACGAAAAACCAAGTTGTCCAAAACACCTTCCAAACGAATGTTCATGTGTTTGGAAAAGGTAGGAAAGTGGTAAGGTACTGTTTTCTATCAGTTTGCAAGCTGTGCACACTATCCCAGTGTTGTGCAGCTTCATTCTTCACCTTTCCAAATAAGCCGCTCTCTCCGGCTTCCGGACGCGAAGAAGCGGCTTCTTCGCGCAAAGGCAATTGTTCCGGTCACAGTGCTACGAAGTGCGGCGGCTTCTGACGAATTGTGCCAGGCACCGGGGCTATGTCCGGGACATCCGTGCCTTTTTCTTCTGGACTTCTCTGGTCAACATCATGGCAAAAATCTTTTCCAATATGTCTGGCAAGGAGAAACTGTGCCAACACAGAAAACATCTCCCATCGTGTTTTAAATGTTGCAGAGAGCTCTACAGAGTGTGTTGCAAGAAGAAAAACAAAATTGTCCAAAACACCTTCCAATCGAATGTTCATGTGTTTGGAAAAGGTAGAAGACTGTAAGGTACTGTATTCTATCAGTATGCAAGATGCGCTCACTATCCCAGTGTTGTGCAGCTTCATTCTTCACCTGTCTGAAGCAGCCACTTTCTTCGGCTCCCGGAGGCGAAGAAGCGGCTTCTTCGCGCAAAGGCGATTGTGCCGGTCACAGTGCACTCCAGTGCGGCGGCTTCTTCTGAAATGTGCCCGGGATTGGGGCATAGCTCCGGGGATCTCCGTACATTCGTCTTTCTGGACTTTTGTGGCCTACATCATTGCAGAAAGGTTTTCCACTATGTCAAGCAAGGAGAAACTGTGCCAGCACAGAAAACATCTCCCATCGTGTTTTACATGTTGCAGAGAGCTCTGCTGAAGTTTATGCACGAAGAAAAAGAAAGTTGTTGAAAACACCTTCCAACCGAATGTTCATGTGTTTGGAAAAGGTAGGACAGTGGTAAGGTACTGTTTTCTATCAGTTTGCAAGATGCGCACACTATCCCAGTGTTGTGCAGCTTCATTGTTCACCTTTCCGAAGCAGCCGCAACTCTCCAGCTGCCGGAGGCGAAGATGCGGCTTCTTCGAGCAAAGGCAATTGCACCCGTCACAGTGCACTCCAGTGCGGTGGCTTCTGCCGAAATGTGCCCGGGACCGGCGCATAGCTCCTGGGAGCTCTGTATGCTTCGTCTTTAGCATCATTTTTGGTCTACATCATTGCAGAAAGGTTTTCCACTATGTCTGGCATGGAGAAACTGTGCCAGCACAGAAAACATCTCCCATCGTGTTTTACATGTTGAAGAGAACTCTACAGAAGTTTATGCACGAAGAAAAAGAAAGTTGTTGAAAACACCTTCCAACTAAATGTTCATGTGTTTGGAAAAGGTAGGAGAGTGGTAAGGTACTGTTTTCTATCAGATTGCAAGCTGCGCACACTATCCCAGTGTTGTGCAGCTTCATTCTTCACCTTTTTGGAAGCAGCCGCACGCTCCAGCTGCCGGAGGCGAAGATGCGGCTTCTTCGAGCAAAGGCAATTGCACCCGTCACAGTGCACTCCAGTGCGGCGGCTTCTGACGAAATGTGCCCGGGACCTGCGCTTAGCTCCGGGGACCTCCGTACTTTCTTCTTTCCAGACTTTTGTGGCCTACATCATTGCAGAAAGGTTTTCCACTATGTTAAGCAAGGAGAAACTGTGCCAGCACAGAAAACATCTCCCATCGTGTTTTACATGTTGCAGAGAGCTCTGCAGAAGTTTATGCACGAATAAAATAAAGTTGTCCAAAACACCTTCCAACCGAATGTTCATGTGTTTGGAAAAGGTAGGACAGTGGTAAGGTACGGTTATCTATCAGTCTGCAAGCTGCGCACACTATCCCAGTGTTTTGCAGCTTCATTCTCACCTTTCCGAAGCTACTGGTCTCTCCGGCTCCCGGAGGCGAAGAAGCGGCTTCTTCGCGCAAAGGCGATTGTACCGGTCACTGTGCACTCCAGGGCGGCGGCTACTGACGAAATGGGCCCGGGACCGGGGCATAGCTCCTGGGAGCTCTGTATGCTTCGTCTTTAGCATCATTTTTTAATCTACATCATTGCAGAAAGGTTTTCCACTATGTCTGGCATGGAGAAACTGTGCCAGCACAGAAAACATCTCCCATCGTGTTTTACATGTTGAAGAGAACTCTATAGAAGTTTATGCACGAAGAAAAAGAAAGTTGTCCAAAACTCTTCCAACCGAATGTTCATGTGTTTGGAAAAGGTAGGACAGTGGTAAGCTACGGTTATCTATCAGTTTGCAAGCTGCGCACACTATCCCAGTGTTGTGCAGCTTCATTCTCACCCTTCCGAAGCTACTGGTCTCTCCGGCTCCCGGATGCGAAGAAGCGGCTTCTTCGCTCAAAGGCGATTGTACCGGTCACTGTGCACTCCAGTGCGGCGGCTTCTTCTGAAATGTGCCCGGGACCGGGGCATAGCTCCTGGGAGCTCTGTATGCTTCGTCTTTAGCATCATTTTTGGTCTACATCATTGCAGAAAGGTTTTCCACTATGTCTGGCATGGAGAAACTGTGCCAGCACAGAAAACATCTCCCATCGTGTTTTATATGTTGAAGAGAGCTCTGCTGAAGTTTATGCACGAAGAAAAAGAAAGTTGTCCAAAACACCTTCCAATCGAATGTTCATGTGTTTGGAAAAGGTAGGAGAGAAGTAAGGTACTGTTTTGGATCAGTTTGCAAGCTGCGCACACTATCCCAGTGTTGTGCAGCTTCATTCTTCACCTGTCTGAAGCAGCCACTGTCTTCGGCTCCTGGAGGCGAAGAGGCTTCTTCGCGCAAAGGCGATTGTGCCGGTCACTGTGCACTCCAGTGCGCCGGCTACTGACGAGATGTGCACCGGGACCGGCGCTTAGTTTCGGGGAGATCCGTACTTTCGTCTTTAGCGTCATTTTTGGTCTACATCATTGCAGAAAGGTTTTCCACTACGTTAGGCAAGGAGAAACTCTGCCAGCACAGAAAACATCTCCCATCGTGTTTTACATCTTGCAGAGAGCTCTGCAGAAGTTTATGCACGAAGTAAGAGAAGGTTGTTGAGAGCACCTTCCAACTGATTGGTCATGTGTTTGGAAAAGGTAGGACAGTGGTAAGGTACTGTTTTCTATCAGTTTGCAAGCTGCGCACACTTTCCCAGGGTTGTGCAGCTTCATTCTTCACCTGTCTGAAGCAGCCACTCTCTTCGGCTCCTGGAGGCGAAGAAGCGGCTTCTTCGCGCAAAGGCGATTGTGCCGGTCACAGTGCACTCCAGTGCGGCGGCTACTGACGAAATGTGCCCGGGACCGGCGCGCTTAGTTTCGGGGAGCCCGTACTTTCGTCTTTAGCGTCATTTTTGGTCTACATCATTGCAGAAAGGTTTTCCACTATGTTAGGCAAGGAGAAACTGTGCCAGCACAGAAAACATCTCCCATCGTGTTTTACATGTTGCAGAGAACTCTGCTGAAGTTTATGCACGAAGAAAAAAAAAGTTGTCCAGAACACCTTCCAACGGAATGTTCATATGTTTGGAAAAGGTAGCAAAGTGGTAAGGTACTGCTTTCTATCAGATTGCAAGATGCGCACACTATCCCAGTGTTGTGCAGCTTCATTCTTCACCATTCCGAAGCAGCCGCTCTTTTGGGCTCCCGGAGGCGAAGAAGCGGCTTCTTCGAGCAAAGGCGATTGTGCCGGTCACTGTGCTCTGCAGTGCGGCGGCTTCTGACAAAATGTGCCCGGGACCAGCACTTAGCTCCGGGGAGCTCCGTATCCTTCGTCTTTCCAGACTTTTGTGGCCTACATCATTGCTGAAAGGTTTTCCACTATGTTAGGCAAGGAGAAATTGTGCCAGCACGGAAAACATCTCCCATCGTGTTTTATATGTTGTAGAGAGCTCTGCAGAAGTTTATGCACGAAGAAAAAGAAAGTTGTCCAAAACACCTTCCTTAAAAATGTTCATGTGTTTGGAAAAGGTAGGACAGTGGTAAGGTACTGTTTTCTATCAGATTGCAAGCTGTGCACACAATCCCAGTGTTGTGCAGCTTCATTCTTCACCTTTCCGAAGTAGCCGCTCTCTCCGGCTTCCGGAGGCGAAGAAGCCGCTTCTTCGAGCAAAGGCGATTGCGCCGGTCACAGTGCGCTGCAGTGCGGCAGCTTCTGCCGGAATGTGCCCGGGACGGGCGCTTAGCTCCGGGTACATCCATACAATCTCATTTCTGGACTTTTGTGGCCTACATCATTGCAGAAAGGTTTTCCTCTACGTTAGGCAAGGAGAAACTGTGCCAGCACAGAAAATATCTCCCATCGTGTTTTACATGTTGCAGAGAGCTCTGCAGAAGTTTAAGCACGAAGAAAAAGAAAGTTGTCCAAAACACCTTCCAATCGAATGTTCATGTGTTTGGAAAAGGTAGACGACTGTAAGGTACTGTATTCTATCAGTATGCAAGATGCGCTCACTATCCCAGTGTTGTGCAGCTTCATTCTTCACCTGTCTGAAGCAGCCACTTTCTTCGGCTCCCGGAGGCGAAGAAGCGGCATCTTCGCGCAAAGGCGATAGTGCCGGTCACAGTGCACTCCAGTGCGGCGGCTTCTTCTGAAATGTGCCTGGGATTGGGGCATAGCTCCGGGGATCTCCGTACTTTCGTCTTTCTGGACTTTTGTGGCCTACATCATTGCAGAAAGGTTTTCCACTATGTTAAGCAAGGAGAAACTGTGCCAGCACAGAAAACATCTCCCATCGTGTTTTATATGTTGCAGAGAGCTCTGCAGAAGTTTAAGCACGAAGAAAAAGAAAGTTGTCCAAAACACCTTCCAATGGCATGTTCATGTGTTTGGAAATAGTAGGAGAGTGGTAAGGTACTGTTTTGGATCAGTTTGCAAGCTGCGCACACTATCCCAGTGTTGTGCAGCTTCATTCTTCACCATTCCGAAGCAGCCGCACTCTCCAGCTGCCGGAGGCGAAGATGCGGCTTCTTCGAGCAAAGGCAATTGCACCCGTCACAGTGAAATCCAGTGCGGCGGCTTCTGACGAAATGTGGCCGGGATCGGGGCATAGCTCCGGGGAGCTCCGTACATTCGTCTTTCCAGACATTTTTGGTCTACCTCATTGCAGAAAGGTTTTCCACTATGTTAAGCAAGGAGAAACTGTGCCAGCACAGAAAACATCTCCCATCGTGTTTTACATGTTGCAGAGAGCTCTGCAGAAGTTTAAGCACGAATAAAATTAACTTGTCCAAAACACCTTCCAAACTAATGTTCATGTGTTTGGAAAAGGTAGGACAGTGGTAAGGTACGGTTATCTATAAGTCTGCAGGCTGCGCACACTATCCCAGTGTTGTGCAGCTTCATTCTTCACCCTTCCGAAGCTACTGGTCTCTCCGGCAGCCGGAGGCGAAGAAGCGGCTTCTTCGCGCAAAGGCGATTGTGCCGGTCACTGTGCACTCCAGGGCGGCGGCTTCTTCTGAAGTGTGCCTGGGACCGGGGCATAGCTCCTGGGAGCTCTGTATGCTTCGTCTTTAGCATCATTTTTGGTCTACATCATTGCAGAAAGGTTTTCCACTATGTCTGGCATGGAGAAACTGTGCCAGCACAGAAAACATCTCCCATCGTGTTTTACATGTTGCAGAGAGCTCTGCTGAAGTTTATGCACGAAGAAAAAGAAAGTTGTCGAAAACACCTTCCAACTAAATGTTCATGTGTTTGGAAAAGGTAGGAGAGTGGTAAGGTACTGTTTTGGATCAGTTTGCAAGCTGCGCACACTATCCCAGTGTTGTGCAGCTTCATTCTCACCCTTCCGAAGCTACTCGTCTCTCCGGCTCCCGGAGGCGAAGAAGCGGCTTCTTCGCTCAAAGGCGATTGTACCGGTCACTGTGCACTCCAGTGCGGCGGCTTCTTCTGAAATGTGCTCGGGACCGGGGCATAGCTCATGGGAGCTCTGTATGCTTCGTCTTTAGCATCATTTTTGGTCTACATCATTGCAGAAAGGTTTTCCACTATGTCTGGCATGGAGAAACTGTGCCAGCACAGAAAACATCTTCCATCGTGTTTTATATGTTGAAGAGAGCTCTGCTGAAGTTTATGCACGAAGAAAAAGAAAGTTGTCCAAAACACCTTCCAATCGAATGTTCATGTGTTTGGAAAATGTAGGAGAGAAGTAAGGTACTGTTTTGGATCAGTTTGCAAGCTGCGCACACTATCCCAGTGTTGTGCGGCTTCATTCTTCACCTGTCTGAAGCAGCCACTCTCTTCGGCTCCTGGAGGCGAAAAGGCTTCTTCGCGCAAAGGCTATTGCTCCGGTCACTGTGCACTCCAATGCGCCGGCTACTGACGAGATGTGCACCGGGACCGGCGCTTAGTTTCGGGGAGCTCCGTACTTTCGTCTTTAGCGTCATTTTTGGTCTACATCATTGCAGAAAGATTTTCCACTATGTTAGGCAAGGAGAAACTGTGCCAGCACAGAAAACATCTCCCATCGTGTTTTACATGTTGCAGAGAGCTCTGTAGAAGTTTATGCACGAAGAAAAAGAAAGTTGTTGAAAACACCTTCCAACCGAATGTACATGTGTTTGGAAAAGATAGGACAGTGGTAAGGTACTGTTTTCTATCAGATTGCAAGCTGTGCACACAATCCCAGTGTTGTGCAGCTTCATTCTTCACCTTTCCGAAGTAGCCGCTCTCTCCGGCTTCCGGAGGCGAAGAAGCCGCTTCTTCGAGCAAAGGCGATTGCGCCGGTCACAGTGCGCTGCAGTGCGGCAGCTTCTGCCGGAATGTGCCCGGGACGGGCGCTTAGCTCCGGGTACATCCATACAATCTCATTTCTGGACTTTTGTGGCCTACATCATTGCAGAAAGGTTTTCCTCTACGTTAGGCAAGGAGAAACTGTGCCAGCACAGAAAATATCTCCCATCGTGTTTTACATGTTGCAGAGAGCTCTGCAGAAGTTTAAGCACGAAGAAAAAGAAAGTTGTCCAAAACACCTTCCAATCGAATGTTCATGTGTTTGGAAAAGGTAGAAGACTGTAAGGTACTGTATTCTATCAGTATGCAAGATGCGCTCACTATCCCAGTGTTGTGCAGCTTCATTCTTCACCTGTCTGAAGCAGCCACTTTCTTCGGCTCCCGGAGGCGAAGAAGCGGCTTCTTCGCGCAAAGGCGATTGTGCCGGTCACTGTGCACTCCAGGGCGGCGGCTTCTTCTGAAGTGTGCCTGGGACCGGGGCATAGCTCCTGGGAGCTCTGTATGCTTCGTCTTTAGCATCATTTTTGGTCTACATCATTGCAGAAAGGTTTTCCACTATGTCTGGCATGGAGAAACTGTGCCAGCACAGAAAACATCTCCCATCGTGTTTTACATGTTGCAGAGAGCTCTGCTGAAGTTTATGCACGAAGAAAAAGAAAGTTGTCGAAAACACCTTCCAACTAAATGTTCATGTGTTTGGAAAAGGTAGGAGAGTGGTAAGGTACTGTTTTGGATCAGTTTGCAAGCTGCGCACACTATCCCAGTGTTGTGCAGCTTCATTCTCACCCTTCCGAAGCTACTCGTCTCTCCGGCTCCCGGAGGCGAAGAAGCGGCTTCTTCGCTCAAAGGCGATTGTACCGGTCACTGTGCACTCCAGTGCGGCGGCTTCTTCTGAAATGTGCTCGGGACCGGGGCATAGCTCATGGGAGCTCTGTATGCTTCGTCTTTAGCATCATTTTTGGTCT
Source organism: Zonotrichia albicollis (assembly GCF_047830755.1). Classification (NCBI taxonomy): domain Eukaryota; kingdom Metazoa; phylum Chordata; class Aves; order Passeriformes; family Passerellidae; genus Zonotrichia; species Zonotrichia albicollis. The sequence continues at coordinate 26,759,640 of NC_133860.1, forward strand.
ACATCATTGCAGAAAGGTTTTCCACTATGTCTGGCATGGAGAAACTGTGCCAGCACAGAAAACATCTTCCATCGTGTTTTATATGTTGAAGAGAGCTCTGCTGAAGTTTATGCACGAAGAAAAAGAAAGTTGTCCAAAACACCTTCCAATCGAATGTTCATGTGTTTGGAAAATGTAGGAGAGAAGTAAGGTACTGTTTTGGATCAGTTTGCAAGCTGCGCACACTATCCCAGTGTTGTGCGGCTTCATTCTTCACCTGTCTGAAGCAGCCACTCTCTTCGGCTCCTGGAGGCGAAAAGGCTTCTTCGCGCAAAGGCTATTGCTCCGGTCACTGTGCACTCCAATGCGCCGGCTACTGACGAGATGTGCACCGGGACCGGCGCTTAGTTTCGGGGAGCTCCGTACTTTCGTCTTTAGCGTCATTTTTGGTCTACATCATTGCAGAAAGATTTTCCACTATGTTAGGCAAGGAGAAACTGTGCCAGCACAGAAAACATCTCCCATCGTGTTTTACATGTTGCAGAGAGCTCTGTAGAAGTTTATGCACGAAGAAAAAGAAAGTTGTTGAAAACACCTTCCAACCGAATGTACATGTGTTTGGAAAAGATAGGACAGTGGTAAGGTACTGTTTTCTATCAGATTGCAAGCTGTGCACACAATCCCAGTGTTGTGCAGCTTCATTCTTCACCTTTCCGAAGTAGCCGCTCTCTCCGGCTTCCGGAGGCGAAGAAGCCGCTTCTTCGAGCAAAGGCGATTGCGCCGGTCACAGTGCGCTGCAGTGCGGCAGCTTCTGCCGGAATGTGCCCGGGACGGGCGCTTAGCTCCGGGTACATCCATACAATCTCATTTCTGGACTTTTGTGGCCTACATCATTGCAGAAAGGTTTTCCTCTACGTTAGGCAAGGAGAAACTGTGCCAGCACAGAAAATATCTCCCATCGTGTTTTACATGTTGCAGAGAGCTCTGCAGAAGTTTAAGCACGAAGAAAAAGAAAGTTGTCCAAAACACCTTCCAATCGAATGTTCATGTGTTTGGAAAAGGTAGAAGACTGTAAGGTACTGTTTTCTATCAGTATGCAAGATGCGCTCACTATCCCAGTGTTGTGCAGCTTCATTCTTCACCTGTCTGAAGCAGCCACTTTCTTCGGCTCCCGGAGGCGAAGAAGCGGCATCTTCGCGCAAAGGCGATAGTGCCGGTCACAGTGCACTCCAGTGCGGCGGCTTCTTCTGAAATGTGCCCGGGATTGGGGCATAGCTCCGGGGATCTCCGTACTTTCGTCTTTCTGGACTTTTGTGGCCTACATCATTGCAGAAAGGTTTTCCACTATGTTAAGCAAGGAGAAACTGTGCCAGCACAGAAAACATCTCCCATCGTGTTTTATATGTTGCAGAGAGCTCTGCAGAAGTTTAAGCACGAAGAAAAAGAAAGTTGTCCAAAACACCTTCCAATGGCATGTTCATGTGTTTGGAAATAGTAGGAGAGTGGTAAGGTACTGTTTTGGATCAGTTTGCAAGCTGCGCACACTATCCCAGTGTTGTGCAGCTTCATTCTTCACCATTCCGAAGCAGCCGCACTCTCCAGCTGCCGGAGGCGAAGATGCGGCTTCTTCGAGCAAAGGCAATTGCACCCGTCACAGTGAAATCCAGTGCGGCGGCTTCTGACGAAATGTGCCCGGGATCGGGGCATAGCTCCGGGGAGCTCCGTACATTCGTCTTTCCAGACATTTTTGGTCTACCTCATTGCAGAAAGGTTTTCCACTATGTTAAGCAAGGAGAAACTGTGCCAGCACAGAAAACATCTCCCATCGTGTTTTACATGTTGCAGAGAGCTCTGCAGAAGTTTAAGCACGAATAAAATTAACTTGTCCAAAACACCTTCCAAACTAATGTTCATGTGTTTGGAAAAGGTAGGACAGTGGTAAGGTACGGTTATCTATCAGTCTGCAAGCTGCGCACACTATCCCAGTGTTGTGCAGCTTCATTCTTCACCCTTCCGAAGCTACTGGTCTCTCCGGCAGCCGGAGGCGAAGAAGCGGCTTCTTCGCGCAAAGGCGATTGTGCCGGTCACTGTGCACTCCAGGGCGGCGGCTTCTTCTGAAGTGTGCCTGGGACCGGGGCATAGCTCCTGGGAGCTCTGTATGCTTCGTCTTTAGCATCATTTTTGGTCTACATCATTGCAGAAAGGTTTTCCACTATGTCTGGCATGGAGAAACTGTGCCAGCACAGAAAACATCTCCCATCGTGTTTTACATGTTGCAGAGAGCTCTGCTGAAGTTTATGCACGAAGAAAAAGAAAGTTGTCGAAAACACCTTCCAACTAAATGTTCATGTGTTTGGAAAAGGTAGGAGAGTGGTAAGGTACTGTTTTGGATCAGTTTGCAAGCTGCGCACACTATCCCAGTGTTGTGCAGCTTCATTCTCACCCTTCCGAAGCTACTGGTCTCTCCGGCTCCCGGAGGCGAAGAAGCGGCTTCTTCGCTCAAAGGCGATTGTACCGGTCACTGTGCACTCCAGTGCGGCGGCTTCTTCTGAAATGTGCTCGGGACCGGGGCATAGCTCATGGGAGCTCTGTATGCTTCGTCTTTAGCATCATTTTTGGTCTACATCATTGCAGAAAGGTTTTCCACTATGTCTGGCATGGAGAAACTGTGCCAGCACAGAAAACATCTTCCATCGTGTTTTATATGTTGAAGAGAGCTCTGCTGAAGTTTATGCACGAAGAAAAAGAAAGTTGTCCAAAACACCTTCCAATCGAATGTTCATGTGTTTGGAAAATGTAGGAGAGAAGTAAGGTACTGTTTTGGATCAGTTTGCAAGCTGCGCACACTATCCCAGTGTTGTGCGGCTTCATTCTTCACCTGTCTGAAGCAGCCACTCTCTTCGGCTCCTGGAGGCGAAAAGGCTTCTTCGCGCAAAGGCGATTGCTCCGGTCACTGTGCACTCCAATGCGCCGGCTACTGACGAGATGTGCACCGGGACCGGCGCTTAGTTTCGGGGAGCTCCGTACTTTCGTCTTTAGCGTCATTTTTGGTCTACATCATTGCAGAAAGGTTTTCCACTACGTTAGGCAAGGAGAAACTGTGCCAGCACAGAAAACATCTCCCATCGTGTTTTACATGTTGCAGAGAGCTCTGCAGAAGTTTATGCACGAAGAAAAGAGAAGGTTGCTGAGAGCACCTTCCAACTGATTGGTCATGTGTTTGGAAAAGGTAGGACAGTGGTAAGGTACTGTTTTCTATCAGTTTGCAAGCTGCGCACACTATCCCAGTGTTGTGCAGCTTCATTCTTCACCTGTCTGAAGCAGCCACTCTCTTCGGCTCCTGGAGGCGAAGAGGCTTCTTCGCGCAAAGGCGATTGTGCCGGTCACAGTGCACTCCAGGGCGGCGGATACTGACGAAATGTGCCCGGGATGCGCGCTTAGTTTCGGGGAGCTCCGTACTTTCGTCTTTAGCGTCATTTTTGGTCTACATCATTGCAGAAAGATTTTCCACTATGTTAGGCAAGGAGAAACTGTGCCAGCACAGAAAACATCTCCCATCGTGTTTTACATGTTGCAGAGAGCTCTGCAGAAGTTTATGCACGAAGAAAAAGAAAGTTGTTGAAAACACCTTCCAACCGAATGTACATGTGTTTGGAAAAGATAGGACAGTGGTAAGGTACTGTTTTCTATCAGATTGCAAGCTGTGCACACAATCCCAGTTTTGTGCAGCTTCATTCTTCACCTTTCCGAAGTAGCCGCTCTCTCCGGCTTCCGGAGGCGAAGAAGCGGCTTCTTCGAGCAAAGGCGATTGCGCCGGTCACAGTGCGCTGCAGTGCGGCAGCTTCTGCCGGAATGTGCCCGGGACGGGCGCTTAGCTCCGGGTACATCCATACAATCTCATTTCTGGACTTTTGTGGCCTACATCATTGCAGAAAGGTTTTCCTCTACGTTAGGCAAGGAGAAACTGTGCCAGCACAGAAAATATCTCCCATCGTGTTTTACATGTTGCAGAGAGCTCTGCAGAAGTTTAAGCACGAAGAAAAAGAAAGTTGTCCAAAACACCTTCCAATCGAATATTCATGTGTTTGGAAAATAAGAAGATTGGTAAGGTACTGTTTTCTATCAGTTTGCAAGATGCACACACTATCCCAGTGTTGTGCAGCTTCATTCTTCACCTGTCTGAAGCAGTAGCTCTCTCCGGCTCCAGGAGGCGAAGAAGCGGCTTCTTCGCGCAAAGGCGATTGTGCCGGTCACAGTGCACTCCAGTGCGGCGGCTTCTGACGAAACGTGCCCGGGACCGGCGCTTAGCTCCGGGGACCTCCGTATCCGTCGTCTTTCGGGATTTTGTGGTCTACATCATTGCAGAAAGGTTTTCCACTATGTCTGGCATGGAGAAACTGTGCCAGCACAGAAAACATCTCCCATCGTGTTTTACATGTTGAAGAGAGCTCTGCAGAAGTTTAAGCACGAAGAAAAAGAAAGTTGTCCAAAACACCTTCCAATGGCATGTTCATGTGTTTGGAAATAGTAGGAGAGTGGTTAGGTACTGTTTTGGATCAGTTTGCAAGCTGCGCACACTATCCCAGTGTTGTGCAGCTTCATTCTTCACCATTCCGAAGCAGCCGCACTCTCCAGCTGCCGGAGGCGAAGATGCGGCTTCTTCGAGCAAAGGCAATTGCACCCGTCACAGTGCAATCCAGTGCGGCGGCTTCTGACGAAATGTGGCCGGGATCGGGGCATAGCTCCGGGGAGCTCCGTACATTCGTCTTTCCAGACATTTTTGGTCTACCTCATTGCAGAAAGGTTTTCCACTATGTTAAGCAAGGAGAAACTGTGCCAGCACAGAAAACATCTCCCATCGTGTTTTACATGTTGCAGAGAGCTCTGCAGAAGTTTAAGCACGAATAAAATTAACTTGTCCAAAACACCTTCCAAACTAATGTTCATGTGTTTGGAAAAGGTAGGACAGTGGTAAGGTACGGTTATCTATCAGTCTGCAAGCTGCGCACACTATCCCAGTGTTGTGCAGCTTCATTCTTCACCCTTCCGAAGCTACTGGTCTCTCCGGCAGCCGGAGGCGAAGAAGCGGCTTCTTCGCGCAAAGGCGATTGTGCCGGTCACTGTGCACTCCAGGGCGGCGGCTTCTTCTGAAGTGTGCCTGGGACCGGGGCATAGCTCCTGGGAGCTCTGTATGCTTCGTCTTTAGCGTCATTTTTGGTCTACATCATTGCAGAAAGGTTTTCCACTATGTCTGGCATGGAGAAACTGTGCCAGCACAGAAAACATCTCCCATCGTGTTTTACATGTTGCAGAGAGCTCTGCTGAAGTTTATGCACGAAGAAAAAGAAAGTTGTTGAAAACACCTTCCAACTAAATGTTCATGTGTTTGGAAAAGGTAGGAGAGTGGTAAGGTACTGTTTTGGATCAGTTTGCAAGCTGCGCACACTATCCCAGTGTTGTGCAGCTTCATTCTCACCCTTCCGAAGCTACTGGTCTCTCCGGCTCCCGGAGGCGAAGAAGCGGCTTCTTCGCTCAAAGGCGATTGTACCGGTCACTGTGCACTCCAGTGCGGCGGCTTCTTCTGAAATGTGCTCGGGACCGGGGCATAGCTCATGGGAGCTCTGTATGCTTCGTCTTTAGCATCATTTTTGGTCTACATCATTGCAGAAAGGTTTTCCACTATGTCTGGCATGGAGAAACTGTGCCAGCACAGAAAACATCTTCCATCGTGTTTTATATGTTGAAGAGAGCTCTGCTGAAGTTTATGCACGAAGAAAAAGAAAGTTGTCCAAAACACCTTCCAATCGAATGTTCATGTGTTTGGAAAATGTAGGAGAGAAGTAAGGTACTGTTTTCTATCAGTTTGCAAGCTGCGCACACTATCCCAGTGTTGTGCGGCTTCATTCTTCACCTGTCTGAAGCAGCCACTCTCTTCGGCTCCTGGAGGCGAAAAGGCTTCTTCGCGCAAAGGCGATTGCTCCGGTCACTGTGCACTCCAATGCGCCGGCTACTGACGAGATGTGCACCGGGACCGGCGCTTAGTTTCGGGGAGCTCCGTACTTTCGTCTTTAGCGTCATTTTTGGTCTACATCATTGCAGAAAGGTTTTCCACTACGTTAGGCAAGGAGAAACTGTGCCAGCACAGAAAACATCTCCCATCGTGTTTTACATGTTGCAGAGAGCTCTGCAGAAGTTTATGCACGAAGAAAGAGAAGGTTGCTGAGAGCACCTTCCAACTGATTGGTCATGTGTTTGGAAAAGGTAGGACAGTGGTAAGGTACTGTTTTCTATCAGTTGGCAAGCAGGGCACACTATCCCAGTGTTGTGCAGCTTCATTCTTCACCTGTCTGAAGCAGCCACTCTCTTCGGCTCCTGGAGGCGAAGAGGCTTCTTCGCGCAAAGGCGATTGTGCCGGTCACAGTGCACTCCAGGGCGGCGGATACTGACGAAATGTGCCCGGGATGCGCGCTTAGTTTCGGGGAGCTCCGTACTTTCGTCTTTAGCGTCATTTTTGGTCTACATCATTGCAGAAAGATTTTCCACTATGTTAGGCAAGGAGAAACTGTGCCAGCACAGAAAACATCTCCCATCGTGTTTTACATGTTGCAGAGAGCTCTGCAGAAGTTTATGCACGAAGAAAAAGAAAGTTGTTGAAAACACCTTCCAACCGAATGTACATGTGTTTGGAAAAGATAGGACAGTGGTAAGGTACTGTTTTCTATCAGATTGCAAGCTGTGCACACAATCCCAGTTTTGTGCAGCTTCATTCTTCACCTTTCCGAAGTAGCCGCTCTCTCCGGCTTCCGGAGGCGAAGAAGCGGCTTCTTCGAGCAAAGGCGATTGCGCCGGTCACAGTGCGCTGCAGTGCGGCAGCTTCTGCCGGAATGTGCCCGGGACCGGTGCTTAGCTCCGGGTACATCCATACAATCTTATTTCTGGACTTTTGTGGCCTACATCATTGCAGAGAGGTTTTCCTCTACGTTAGGCAAGGAGAAACTGTGCCACCACAGAAAATATCTCCCATCGTGTTTTACATGTTGCAGAGAGCTCTGCAGAAGTTTAAGCACGAAGAAAAAGAAAGTTGTCCAAAACACCTTCCAATCGAATATTCATGTGTTTGGAAAATAAGAAGATTGGTAAGGTACTGTTTTCTATCAGTTTGCAAGATGCACACACTATCCCAGTGTTGTGCAGCTTCATTCTTCACCTGTCTGAAGCAGTAGCTCTCTCCGGCTCCAGGAGGCGAAGAAGCGGCTTCTTCGCGCAAAGGCGATTGTGCCGGTCACAGTGCACTCCAGTGCGGCGGCTTCTGACGAAACGTGCCCGGGACCGGCGCTTAGCTCCGGGGACCTCCGTATCCGTCGTCTTTCGGGATTTTGTGGTCTACATCATTGCAGAAAGGTTTTCCACTATGTCTGGCATGGAGAAACTGTGCCAGCACAGAAAACATCTCCCATCGTGTTTTACATGTTGAAGAGAGCTCTGCAGAAGCTTATGCACGAAGAAAAAGAAAGTTGTCCAGAACACCTTCCCACCGAATGTTCATGTGTTTGGAAAAGGTAGGAGAATGATAAAGTACTGTTTTCTATCAGTTTACATGCTGCGCACACTATCCCAATGTTGTGCAGCTTCATTCTTCACCTGTCTGAAGCAGCCACTCTCTTCGGCTCCTGGAGGCGAAAAGGCTTCTTCGCGCAAAGGCGATTGTGCCGGTCACAGTGCACTCCAGTGCGGCGGCTACTGACGAAATGTGCCTGGGACCGGCGCGCTTAGTTTCGGGGAGCTCCGTACTTTGGTCTTTAGCGTCATTTTTGGTCTACATCATTGCAGAAAGGTTTTCCACTATGTTAGGCAAGGAGAAACTGTGCCAGCACAGAAAACATCTCCCATCGTGTTTTATATGTTGAAGAGAGCTCTGCTGAAGTTTATGCACGAAGAAAAACAAAGTTGTCCTAAACACCATCCTACCGAATATTCCTGTCTTTGGAAAATAATAAGATTGGCAAGGTACTGTTTTCTATCAGATTGCAAGCTGCGCATACTATCCCAGTGTTGTGCAGCTTCATTCTTCACCTTTCCGAAGCAGCCGCTCTCTCAGGCTCCCGGAGGCGAAGAAGCGGCTTCTTCGAGTAAAGGCAATTGCACCCGTCACAGTGCACTCCAGTGCGGCGGCTTCTGCCGAAATGTGCCCGGGACCGGTGCTTAGCTCCAGGGAGATCCGTACTTTCGTCTTTCTGGACTTTTGTGGCCTACATCATTGCAGAAAGGTTTTCCACTACGTTAGGCAAGGAGAAACTGTGCCAGCACAGAAAACATCTCTCATCGTGTTTTACATGTTGCAGAGAGCTCTGCAGCAGTTTATCCACGAAGAAAAAGAAAGTTGTCCAGAACACCTTCAAACGGAATGTTCATATGTCTGGAAAAGGTAGGACAGTGGTAAGGTACTGCTTTCTATCAGTTTGCAAGCTGTGCACACTATCCCAGTGTTGTGCAGCTTCATTCTTCACCATTCCGAAGCAGCCGCACTCTCCAGCTGCCGGAGGCGAAGATGCGGCTTCTTCGAGCAAAGGCGATTGCGCCGGACACAGTGCGCTGCGGTGCGGCAGCTTCTGCCGGAATGTGCCCGGGACCGGCGCTTAGCTCCGGGGAGCTCCGTATCCTTCGTCTTTAGCGTCTTTTGTCGTCTACATCATTGCAGAAAGGTTTTCCACTATGTTAGGCAAGGAGAAATTGTGCCAGCAGAGAAAACATCTCCCATCGTGTTTTACATGTTCTAGAGAGCTCTACATAGTGTGTTGCAAGACGAAAAACCAAGTTGTCCAAAACACCTTCCAAACGAATGTTCATGTGTTTGGAAAAGGTAGGAAAGTGGTAAGGTACTGTTTTCTATCAGTTTGCAAGCTGTGCACACTATCCCAGTGTTGTGCAGCTTCATTCTTCACCTTTCCAAATAAGCCGCTCTCTCCGGCTTCCGGACGCGAAGAAGCGGCTTCTTCGCGCAAAGGCAATTGTTCCGGTCACAGTGCTACGAAGTGCGGCGGCTTCTGACGAATTGTGCCAGGCACCGGGGCTATGTCCGGGACATCCGTGCCTTTTTCTTCTGGACTTCTCTGGTCAACATCATGGCAAAAATCTTTTCCAATATGTCTGGCAAGGAGAAACTGTGCCAACACAGAAAACATCTCCCATCGTGTTTTAAATGTTGCAGAGAGCTCTACAGAGTGTGTTGCAAGAAGAAAAACAAAATTGTCCAAAACACCTTCCAATCGAATGTTCATGTGTTTGGAAAAGGTAGACGACTGTAAGGTACTGTTTTCTATCAGTATGCAAGATGCGCACACTATCCCAGTGTTGTGCAGCTTCATTCTTCACCTGTCTGAAGCAGCCACTTTCTTCGGCTCCCGGAGGCGAAGAAGCGGCTTCTTCGCGCAAAGGCGATTGTGCCGGTCACAGTGCACTCCAGTGCGGCGGCTTCTTCTGAAATGTGCCCGGGATTGGGGCATAGCTCCGGGGATCTCCGTACATTCGTCTTTCTGGACTTTTGTGGCCTACATCATTGCAGAAAGGTTTTCCACTATGTCAAGCAAGGAGAAACTGTGCCAGCACAGAAAACATCTCCCATCGTGTTTTACATGTTGCAGAGAGCTCTGCTGAAGTTTATGCACGAAGAAAAAGAAAGTTGTTGAAAACACCTTCCAACCGAATGTTCATGTGTTTGGAAAAGGTAGGACAGTGGTAAGGTACTGTTTTCTATCAGTTTGCAAGCTGCGCACACTATCCCAGTGTTGTGCAGCTTCATTGTTCACCTTTCCGAAGCAGCCGCAACTCTCCAGCTGCCGGAGGCGAAGATGCGGCTTCTTCGAGCAAAGGCAATTGCACCCGTCACAGTGCACTCCAGTGCGGTGGCTTCTGCCGAAATGTGCCCGGGACCGGCGCATAGCTCCTGGGAGCTCTGTATGCTTCGTCTTTAGCATCATTTTTGGTCTACATCATTGCAGAAAGGTTTTCCACTATGTCTGGCATGGAGAAACTGTGCCAGCACAGAAAACATCTCCCATCGTGTTTTACATGTTGAAGAGAACTCTACAGAAGTTTATGCACGAAGAAAAAGAAAGTTGTTGAAAACACCTTCCAACTAAATGTTCATGTGTTTGGAAAAGGTAGGAGAGTGGTAAGGTACTGTTTTCTATCAGATTGCAAGCTGCGCACACTATCCCAGTGTTGTGCAGCTTCATTCTTCACCTTTTTGGAAGCAGCCGCACGCTCCAGCTGCCGGAGGCGAAGATGCGGCTTCTTCGAGCAAAGGCAATTGCACCCGTCACAGTGCACTCCAGTGCGGCGGCTTCTGACGAAATGTGCCCGGGACCTGCGCTTAGCTCCGGGGACCTCCGTACTTTCTTCTTTCCAGACTTTTGTGGCCTACATCATTGCAGAAAGGTTTTCCACTATGTTAAGCAAGGAGAAACTGTGCCAGCACAGAAAACATCTCCCATCGTGTTTTACATGTTGCAGAGAGCTCTGCAGAAGTTTATGCACGAATAAAATAAAGTTGTCCAAAACACCTTCCAACCGAATGTTCATGTGTTTGGAAAAGGTAGGACAGTGGTAAGGTACGGTTATCTATCAGTCTGCAAGCTGCGCACACTATCCCAGTGTTTTGCAGCTTCATTCTCACCTTTCCGAAGCTACTGGTCTCTCCGGCTCCCGGAGGCGAAGAAGCGGCTTCTTCGCGCAAAGGCGATTGTACCGGTCACTGTGCACTCCAGGGCGGCGGCTACTGACGAAATGGGCCCGGGACCGGGGCATAGCTCCTGGGAGCTCTGTATGCTTCGTCTTTAGCATCATTTTTTAATCTACATCATTGCAGAAAGGTTTTCCACTATGTCTGGCATGGAGAAACTGTGCCAGCACAGAAAACATCTCCCATCGTGTTTTACATGTTGAAGAGAACTCTATAGAAGTTTATGCACGAAGAAAAAGAAAGTTGTCCAAAACTCTTCCAACCGAATGTTCATGTGTTTGGAAAAGGTAGGACAGTGGTAAGCTACGGTTATCTATCAGTTTGCAAGCTGCGCACACTATCCCAGTGTTGTGCAGCTTCATTCTCACCCTTCCGAAGCTACTGGTCTCTCCGGCTCCCGGATGCGAAGAAGCGGCTTCTTCGCTCAAAGGCGATTGTACCGGTCACTGTGCACTCCAGTGCGGCGGCTTCTTCTGAAATGTGCCCGGGACCGGGGCATAGCTCCTGGGAGCTCTGTATGCTTCGTCTTTAGCATCATTTTTGGTCTACATCATTGCAGAAAGGTTTTCCACTATGTCTGGCATGGAGAAACTGTGCCAGCACAGAAAACATCTCCCATCGTGTTTTATATGTTGAAGAGAGCTCTGCTGAAGTTTATGCACGAAGAAAAAGAAAGTTGTCCGAAACACCTTCCAATCGAATGTTCATGTGTTTGGAAAAGGTAGGAGAGAAGTAAGGTACTGTTTTGGATCAGTTTGCAAGCTGCGCACACTATCCCAGTGTTGTGCAGCTTCATTCTTCACCTGTCTGAAGCAGCCACTGTCTTCGGCTCCTGGAGGCGAAGAGGCTTCTTCGCGCAAAGGCGATTGTGCCGGTCACTGTGCACTCCAGTGCGCCGGCTACTGACGAGATGTGCACCGGGACCGGCGCTTAGTTTCGGGGAGATCCGTACTTTCGTCTTTAGCGTCATTTTTGGTCTACATCATTGCAGAAAGGTTTTCCACTACGTTAGGCAAGGAGAAACTCTGCCAGCACAGAAAACATCTCCCATCGTGTTTTACATCTTGCAGAGAGCTCTGCAGAAGTTTATGCACGAAGTAAGAGAAGGTTGTTGAGAGCACCTTCCAACTGATTGGTCATGTGTTTGGAAAAGGTAGGACAGTGGTAAGGTACTGTTTTCTATCAGTTTGCAAGCTGCGCACACTTTCCCAGGGTTGTGCAGCTTCATTCTTCACCTGTCTGAAGCAGCCACTCTCTTCGGCTCCTGGAGGCGAAGAAGCGGCTTCTTCGCGCAAAGGCGATTGTGCCGGTCACAGTGCACTCCAGTGCGGCGGCTACTGACGAAATGTGCCCGGGACCGGCGCGCTTAGTTTCGGGGAGCCCGTACTTTCGTCTTTAGCGTCATTTTTGGTCTACATCATTGCAGAAAGGTTTTCCACTATGTTAAGCAAGGAGAAACTGTGCCAGCACAGAAAACATCTCCCATCGTGTTTTACATGTTGCAGAGAGCTCTGCTGAAGTTTATGCACGAAGAAAAAAAAAGTTGTCCAGAACACCTTCCAACGGAATGTTCATATGTTTGGAAAAGGTAGCAAAGTGGTAAGGTACTGCTTTCTATCAGATTGCAAGATGCGCACACTATCCCAGTGTTGTGCAGCTTCATTCTTCACCATTCCGAAGCAGCCGCTCTTTTGGGCTCCCGGAGGCGAAGAAGCGGCTTCTTCGAGCAAAGGCGATTGTGCCGGTCACTGTGCTCTGCAGTGCGGCGGCTTCTGACAAAATGTGCCCGGGACCAGCACTTAGCTCCGGGGAGCTCCGTATCCTTCGTCTTTCCAGACTTTTGTGGCCTACATCATTGCTGAAAGGTTTTCCACTATGTTAGGCAAGGAGAAATTGTGCCAGCACGGAAAACATCTCCCATCGTGTTTTATATGTTGTAGGGAGCTCTGCAGAAGTTTATGCACGAAGAAAAAGAAAGTTGTCCAAAACACCTTCCTTAAAAATGTTCATGTGTTTGGAAAAGGTAGGACAGTGGTAAGGTACTGTTTTCTATCAGATTGCAAGCTGTGCACACAATCCCAGTGTTGTGCAGCTTCATTCTTCACCTTTCCGAAGTAGCCGCTCTCTCCGGCTTCCGGAGGCGAAGAAGCGGCTTCTTCGAGCAAAGGCGATTGCGCCGGTCACAGTGCGCTGCAGTGCGGCAGCTTCTGCCGGAATGTGCCCGGGACGGGCGCTTAGCTCCGGGTACATCCATACAATCTCATTTCTGGACTTTTGTGGCCTACATCATTGCAGAAAGGTTTTCCTCTACGTTAGGCAAGGAGAAACTGTGCCAGCACAGAAAATATCTCCCATCGTGTTTTACATGTTGCAGAGAGCTCTGCAGAAGTTTAAGCACGAAGAAAAAGAAAGTTGTCCAAAACACCTTCCAATCGAATGTTCATGTGTTTGGAAAAGGTAGAAGACTGTAAGGTACTGTATTCTATCAGTATGCAAGATGCGCTCACTATCCCAGTGTTGTGCAGCTTCATTCTTCACCTGTCTGAAGCAGCCACTCTCTTCGGCTCCCGGAGGCGAAGAAGCGGCATCTTCGCGCAAAGGCGATAGTGCCGGTCACAGTGCACTCCAGTGCGGCGGCTTCTTCTGAAATGTGCCCGGGATTGGGGCATAGCTCCGGGGATCTCCGTACTTTCGTCTTTCTGGACTTTTGTGGCCTACATCATTGCAGAAAGGTTTTCCACTATGTTAAGCAAGGAGAAACTGTGCCAGCACAGAAAACATCTCCCATCGTGTTTTATATGTTGCAGAGAGCTCTGCAGAAGTTTAAGCACGAAGAAAAAGAAAGTTGTCCAAAACACCTTCCAATGGCATGTTCATGTGTTTGGAAATAGTAGGAGAGTGGTTAGGTACTGTTTTGGATCAGTTTGCAAGCTGCGCACACTATCCCAGTGTTGTGCAGCTTCATTCTTCACCATTCCGAAGCAGCCGCACTCTCCAGCTGCCGGAGGCGAAGATGCGGCTTCTTCGAGCAAAGGCAATTGCACCCGTCACAGTGCAATCCAGTGCGGCGGCTTCTGACGAAATGTGCCCGGGATCGGGGCATAGCTCCGGGGAGCTCCGTACATTCGTCTTTCCAGACATTTTTGGTCTACCTCATTGCAGAAAGGTTTTCCACTATGTTAAGCAAGGAGAAACTGTGCCAGCACAGAAAACATCTCCCATCGTGTTTTACATGTTGCAGAGAGCTCTGCAGAAGTTTAAGCACGAATAAAATTAACTTGTCCAAAACACCTTCCAAACTAATGTTCATGTGTTTGGAAAAGGTAGGACAGTGGTAAGGTACGGTTATCTATCAGTCTGCAAGCTGCGCACACTATCCCAGTGTTGTGCAGCTTCATTCTTCACCCTTCCGAAGCTACTGGTCTCTCCGGCAGCCGGAGGCGAAGAAGCGGCTTCTTCGCGCAAAGGCGATTGTGCCGGTCACTGTGCACTCCAGGGCGGCGGCTTCTTCTGAAGTGTGCCTGGGACCGGGGCATAGCTCCTGGGAGCTCTGTATGCTTCGTCTTTAGCGTCATTTTTGGTCTACATCATTGCAGAAAGGTTTTCCACTATGTCTGGCATGGAGAAACTGTGCCAGCACAGAAAACATCTCCCATCGTGTTTTACATGTTGCAGAGAGCTCTGCTGAAGTTTATGCACGAAGAAAAAGAAAGTTGTTGAAAACACCTTCCAACTAAATGTTCATGTGTTTGGAAAAGGTAGGAGAGTGGTAAGGTACTGTTTTGGATCAGTTTGCAAGCTGCGCACACTATCCCAGTGTTGTGCAGCTTCATTCTCACCCTTCCGAAGCTACTGGTCTCTCCGGCTCCCGGAGGCGAAGAAGCGGCTTCTTCGCTCAAAGGCGATTTTACCGGTCACTGTGCACTCCAGTGCGGCGGCTTCTTCTGAAATGTGCTCGGGACCGGGGCATAGCTCATGGGAGCTCTGTATGCTTCGTCTTTAGCATCATTTTTGGTCTACATCATTGCAGAAAGGTTTTCCACTATGTCTGGCATGGAGAAACTGTGCCAGCACAGAAAACATCTTCCATCGTGTTTTATATGTTGAAGAGAGCTCTGCTGAAGTTTATGCACGAAGAAAAAGAAAGTTGTCCAAAACACCTTCCAATCGAATGTTCATGTGTTTGGAAAATGTAGGAGAGAAGTAAGGTACTGTTTTCTATCAGTTTGCAAGCTGCGCACACTATCCCAGTGTTGTGCGGCTTCATTCTTCACCTGTCTGAAGCAGCCACTCTCTTCGGCTCCTGGAGGCGAAAAGGCTTCTTCGCGCAAAGGCGATTTCTCCGGTCACTGTGCACTCCAATGCGCCGGCTACTGACGAGATGTGCACCGGGACCGGCGCTTAGTTTCGGGGAGCTCCGTACTTTCGTCTTTAGCGTCATTTTTGGTCTACATCATTGCAGAAAGGTTTTCCACTACGTTAGGCAAGGAGAAACTGTGCCAGCACAGAAAACATCTCCCATCGTGTTTTACATGTTGCAGAGAGCTCTGCAGAAGTTTATGCACGAAGAAAGAGAAGGTTGCTGAGAGCACCTTCCAACTGATTGGTCATGTGTTTGGAAAAGGTAGGACAGTGGTAAGGTACTGTTTTCTATCAGTTGGCAAGCAGGGCACACTATCCCAGTGTTGTGCAGCTTCATTCTTCACCTGTCTGAAGCAGCCACTCTCTTCGGCTCCTGGAGGCGAAGAGGCTTCTTCGCGCAAAGGCGATTGTGCCGGTCACAGTGCACTCCAGGGCGGCGGATACTGACGAAATGTGCCCGGGATGCGCGCTTAGTTTCGGGGAGCTCCGTACTTTCGTCTTTAGCGTCATTTTTGGTCTACATCATTGCAGAAAGATTTTCCACTATGTTAGGCAAGGAGAAACTGTGCCAGCACAGAAAACATCTCCCATCGTGTTTTACATGTTGCAGAGAGCTCTGCAGAAGTTTATGCACGAAGAAAAAGAAAGTTGTTGAAAACACCTTCCAACCGAATGTACATGTGTTTGGAAAAGATAGGACAGTGGTAAGGTACTGTTTTCTATCAGATTGCAAGCTGTGCACACAATCCCAGTTTTGTGCAGCTTCATTCTTCACCTTTCCGAAGTAGCCGCTCTCTCCGGCTTCCGGAGGCGAAGAAGCGGCTTCTTCGAGCAAAGGCGATTGCGCCGGTCACAGTGCGCTGCAGTGCGGCAGCTTCTGCCGGAATGTGCCCGGGACCGGTGCTTAGCTCCGGGTACATCCATACAATCTTATTTCTGGACTTTTGTGGCCTACATCATTGCAGAGAGGTTTTCCTCTACGTTAGGCAAGGAGAAACTGTGCCACCACAGAAAATATCTCCCATCGTGTTTTACATGTTGCAGAGAGCTCTGCAGAAGTTTAAGCACGAAGAAAAAGAAAGTTGTCCAAAACACCTTCCAATCGAATATTCATGTGTTTGGAAAATAAGAAGATTGGTAAGGTACTGTTTTCTATCAGTTTGCAAGATGCACACACTATCCCAGTGTTGTGCAGCTTCATTCTTCACCTGTCTGAAGCAGTAGCTCTCTCCGGCTCCAGGAGGCGAAGAAGCGGCTTCTTCGCGCAAAGGCGATTGTGCCGGTCACAGTGCACTCCAGTGCGGCGGCTTCTGACGAAACGTGCCCGGGACCGGCGCTTAGCTCCGGGGACCTCCGTATCCTTCGTCTTTCGGGATTTTGTGGTCTACATCATTGCAGAAAAGTTTTCCACTATGTCTGGCATGGAGAAACTGTGCCAGCACAGAAAACATCTCCCATCGTGTTTTACATGTTGAAGAGAGCTCTGCAGAAGTTTATGCACGAAGAAAAAGAAAGTTGTCCAGAACACCTTCCCACCGAATGTTCATGTGTTTGGAAAAGGAAGGAGAATGATAAAGTACTGTTTTCTATCAGTTTACAAGCTGCGCACACTATCCCAATGTTGTGCAGCTTCATTCTTCACCTGTCTGAAGCAGCCACTCTCTTCGGCTCCTGGAGGCGAAAAGGCTTCTTCGCGCAAAGGCGATTGTGCCGGTCACAGTGCACTCCAGTGCGGCGGCTACTGACGAAATGTGCCCGGGACCGGCGCATAGCTCCTGGGAGCTCTGTATGCTTCGTCTTTAGCGTCTTTTGTCGTCTACATCATTGCAGAAAGGTTTTCCACTATGTTAGGCAAGGAGAAATTGTGCCAGCACAGAAAACATCTCCCATCGTGTTTTACATGTTCCAGAGAGCTCTACAGAGTGTGTTGCAAGACGAAAAACCAAGTTGTCCAAAACACCTTCCAAACGAATGTTCATGTGTTTGGAAAAGGTAGGAAAGTGGTAAGGTACTGTTTTCTATCAGTTTGCAAGCTGTGCACACTATCCCAGTGTTGTGCAGCTTCATTCTTCAGCTTTCCAAAGAAGCCGCTCTCTCCGGCTTCCGGACGCGAAGAAGCGTCTTCTTCGCGCAAAGGCAATTGTTCCGGTCACAGTGCTGCGAAGTGCGGCGGCTTCTGACGAATTGTGCCAGGCACCGGGGCTATGTCCGGGACATCCGTGCCTTTTTCTTCTGGACTTCTCTGGTCAACATCATGGCAAAAATCTTTTCCAATATGTCTGGCAAGGAGAAACTGTGCCAACACAGAAAACATCTCCCATCGTGTTTTAAATGTTGCAGAGAGCTCTACAGAGTGTGTTGCAAGAAGAAAAACAAAATTGTCCAAAACACCTTCCAATCGAATGTTCATGTGTTTGGAAAAGGTAGAAGACTGTAAGGTACTGTTTTCCATCAGTATGCAAGATGCGCTCACTATCCCAGTGTTGTGCAGCTTCATTCTTCACCTGTCTGAAGCAGCCACTCTCTTCGGCTCCCGGAGGCGAAGAAGCGGCTTCTTCGCGCAAAGGCGATTGTGCCGGTCACAGTGCACTCCAGTGCGGCGGCTTCTTCTGAAATGTGCCCGGGATTGGGGCATAGCTCCGGGGATCTCCGTACATTCGTCTTTCTGGACTTTTGTGGCCTACATCATTGCAGAAAGGTTTTCCACTATGTCAAGCAAGGAGAAACTGTGCCAGCACAGAAAACATCTCCCATCGTGTTTTACATGTTGCAGAGAGCTCTGCAGAAGTTTATGCACGAAGAAAAAGAAAGTTGTCCAAAACACCTTCCAATCGAATGTTCATGTGTTTGGAAAAGGTAGGAGAGTGGTAAGGTACTGTTTTCTATCAGTTTGCAAGCTGCGCACACTATCCCAGTGTTGTGCAGCTTCATTGTTCACCTTTCCGAAGCAGCCGCAACTCTCCAGCTGCCGGAGGCGAAGATGCGGCTTCTTCGAGCAAAGGCAATTGCACCCGTCACAGTGCACTCCAGTGCGGTGGCTTCTGCCGAAATGTGCCCGGGACCGGCGCATAGCTCCTGGGAGCTCTGTATGCTTCGTCTTTAGCATCATTTTTGGTCTACATCATTGCAGAAAGGTTTTCCACTATGTCTGGCATGGAGAAACTGTGCCAGCACAGAAAACATCTCCCATCGTGTTTTACATGTTGAAGAGAACTCTATAGAAGTTTATGCACGAAGAAAAAGAAAGTTGTCCAAAACTCTTCCAACCGAATGTTCATGTGTTTGGAAAAGGTAGGACAGTGGTAAGCTACGGTTATCTATCAGTTTGCAAGCTGCGCACACTATCCCAGTGTTGTGCAGCTTCATTCTCACCCTTCCGAAGCTACTGGTCTCTCCGGCTCCCGGATGCGAAGAAGCGGCTTCTTCGCGCAAAGGCGATTGTGCCGGTCACAGTGCACTCCAGTGCGGCGGCTTCTTCTGAAATGTGCCCGGGATTGGGGCATAGCTCCGGGGATCTCCGTACATTCGTCTTTCTGGACTTTTGTGGCCTACATCATTGCAGAAAGGTTTTCCACTATGTCAAGCAAGGAGAAACTGTGCCAGCACAGAAAACATCTCCCATCGTGTTTTACATGTTGCAGAGAGCTCTGCTGAAGTTTATGCACGAAGAAAAAGAAAGTTGTTGAAAACACCTTCCAACCGAATGTTCATGTGTTTGGAAAAGGTAGGAGAGTGGTAAGGTACTGTTTTCTATCAGTTTGCAAGCTGCGCACACTATCCCAGTGTTGTGCAGCTTCATTGTTCACCTTTCCGAAGCAGCCGCAAATCTCCAGCTGCCGGAGGCGAAGATGCGGCTTCTTCGAGCAAAGGCAATTGCACCCGTCACAGTGCACTCCAGTGCGGTGGCTTCTGCCGAAATGTGCCCGGGACCGGCGCATAGCTCCTGGGAGCTCTGTATGCTTCGTCTTTAGCATCATTTTTGGTCTACATCATTGCAGAAAGGTTTTCCACTATGTTAAGCAAGGAGAAACTGTGCCAGCACAGAAAACATCTCCCATCGTGTTTTACATGTTGAAGAGAACTCTATAGAAGTTTATGCACGAAGAAAAAGAAAGTTGTCCAAAACTCTTCCAACCGAATGTTCATGTGTTTGGAAAAGGTAGGACAGTGGTAAGCTACGGTTATCTATCAGTTTGCAAGCTGCGCACACTATCCCAGTGTTGTGCAGCTTCATTCTCACCCTTCCGAAGCTACTGGTCTCTCCGGCTCCCGGATGCGAAGAAGCGGCTTCTTCGCTCAAAGGCGATTGTACCGGTCACTGTGCACTCCAGTGCGGCGGCTTCTTCTGAAATGTGCCCGGGACCGGGGCATAGCTCCTGGGAGCTCTGTATGCTTCGTCTTTAGCATCATTTTTGGTCTACATCATTGCAGAAAGGTTTTCCACTATGTCTGGCATGGAGAAACTGTGCCAGCACAGAAAACATCTCCCATCGTGTTTTATATGTTGAAGAGAGCTCTGCTGAAGTTTATGCACGAAGAAAAAGAAAGTTGTCCAAAACACCTTCCAATCGAATGTTCATGTGTTTGGAAAAGGTAGGAGAGAAGTAAGGTACTGTTTTGGATCAGTTTGCAAGCTGCGCACACTATCCCAGTGTTGTGCAGCTTCATTCTTCACCTGTCTGAAGCAGCCACTGTCTTCGGCTCCTGGAGGCGAAGAGGCTTCTTCGCGCAAAGGCGATTGTGCCGGTCACTGTGCACTCCAGTGCGCCGGCTACTGACGAGATGTGCACCGGGACCGGCGCTTAGTTTCGGGGAGATCCGTACTTTCGTCTTTAGCGTCATTTTTGGTCTACATCATTGCAGAAAGGTTTTCCACTACGTTAGGCAAGGAGAAACTCTGCCAGCACAGAAAACATCTCCCATCGTGTTTTACATCTTGCAGAGAGCTCTGCAGAAGTTTATGCACGAAGAAAGAGAAGGTTGTTGAGAGCACCTTCCAACTGATTGGTCATGTGTTTGGAAAAGGTAGGACAGTGGTAAGGTACTGTTTTCTATCAGTTTGCAAGCTGCGCACACTTTCCCAGTGTTGTGCAGCTTCATTCTTCACCTGTCTGAAGCAGCCACTCTCTTCGGCTCCTGGAGGCGAAGAAGCGGCTTCTTCGCGCAAAGGCGATTGTGCCGGTCACAGTGCACTCCAGTGCGGCGGCTACTGACGAAATGTGCCCGGGACCGGCGCGCTTTGTTTCGGGGAGCCCGTACTTTCGTCTTTAGCGTCATTTTTGGTCTACATCATTGCAGAAAGGTTTTCCACTATGTTAAGCAAGGAGAAACTGTGCCAGCACAGAAAACATCTCCCATCGTGTTTTACATGTTGCAGAGAGCTCTGCTGAAGTTTATGCACGAAGAAAAAAAAAGTTGTCCAGAACACCTTCCAACGGAATGTTCATATGTTTGGAAAAGGTAGCAAAGTGGTAAGGTACTGCTTTCTATCAGATTGCAAGATGCGCACACTATCCCAGTGTTGTGCAGCTTCATTCTTCACCATTCCGAAGCAGCCGCTCTTTTGGGCTCCCGGAGGCGAAGAAGCGGCTTCTTCGAGCAAAGGCGATTGTGCCGGTCACTGTGCTCTGCAGTGCGGCGGCTTCTGACAAAATGTGCCCGGGACCAGCACTTAGCTCCGGGGAGCTCCGTATCCTTCGTCTTTCCAGACTTTTGTGGCCTACATCATTGCTGAAAGGTTTTCCACTATGTTAGGCAAGGAGAAATTGTGCCAGCACGGAAAACATCTCCCATCGTGTTTTATATGTTGTAGAGAGCTCTGCAGAAGTTTATGCACGAAGAAAAAGAAAGTTGTCCAAAACACCTTCCTTAAAAATGTTCATGTGTTTGGAAAAGGTAGGACAGTGGTAAGGTACTGTTTTCTATCAGATTGCAAGCTGTGCACACAATCCCAGTGTTGTGCAGCTTCATTCTTCACCTTTCCGAAGTAGCCGCTCTCTCCGGCTTCCGGAGGCGAAGAAGCGGCTTCTTCGAGCAAAGGCGATTGCGCCGGTCACAGTGCGCTGCAGTGCGGCAGCTTCTGCCGGAATGTGCCCGGGACGGGCGCTTAGCTCCGGGTACATCCATACAATCTCATTTCTGGACTTTTGTGGCCTACATCATTGCAGAAAGGTTTTCCTCTACGTTAGGCAAGGAGAAACTGTGCCAGCACAGAAAATATCTCCCATCGTGTTTTACATGTTGCAGAGAGCTCTGCAGAAGTTTAAGCACGAAGAAAAAGAAAGTTGTCCAAAACACCTTCCAATCGAATGTTCATGTGTTTGGAAAAGGTAGAAGACTGTAAGGTACTGTATTCTATCAGTATGCAAGATGCGCTCACTATCCCAGTGTTGTGCAGCTTCATTCTTCACCTGTCTGAATCAGCCACTTTCTTCGGCTCCTGGAGGCGAAGAGGCTTCTTCGCGCAAAGGCGATTGTGCCGGTCACAGTGCACTCCAGGGCGGCGGATACTGACGAAATGTGCCCGGGATGCGCGCTTAGTTTCGGGGAGCTCCGTACTTTCGTCTTTAGCGTCATTTTTGGTCTACATCATTGCAGAAAGATTTTCCACTATGTTAGGCAAGGAGAAACTGTGCCAGCACAGAAAACATCTCCCATCGTGTTTTAAATGTTGCAGAGAGCTCTACAGAGTGTGTTGCAAGAAGAAAAACAAAATTGTCCAAAACACCTTCCAATCGAATGTTCATGTGTTTGGAAAAGGTAGAAGACTGTAAGGTACTGTTTTCCATCAGTATGCAAGATGCGCTCACTATCCCAGTGTTGTGCAGCTTCATTCTTCACCTGTCTGAAGCAGCCACTCTCTTCGGCTCCCGGAGGCGAAGAAGCGGCTTCTTCGCGCAAAGGCGATTGTGCCGGTCACAGTGCACTCCAGTGCGGCGGCTTCTTCTGAAATGTGCCCGGGATTGGGGCATAGCTCCGGGGATCTCCGTACATTCGTCTTTCTGGACTTTTGTGGCCTACATCATTGCAGAAAGGTTTTCCACTATGTCAAGCAAGGAGAAACTGTGCCAGCACAGAAAACATCTCCCATCGTGTTTTACATGTTGCAGAGAGCTCTGCAGAAGTTTATGCACGAAGAAAAAGAAAGTTGTCCAAAACACCTTCCAATCGAATGTTCATGTGTTTGGAAAAGGTAGGAGAGTGGTAAGGTACTGTTTTCTATCAGTTTGCAAGCTGCGCACACTATCCCAGTGTTGTGCAGCTTCATTGTTCACCTTTCCGAAGCAGCCGCAACTCTCCAGCTGCCGGAGGCGAAGATGCGGCTTCTTCGAGCAAAGGCAATTGCACCCGTCACAGTGCACTCCAGTGCGGTGGCTTCTGCCGAAATGTGCCCGGGACCGGCGCATAGCTCCTGGGAGCTCTGTATGCTTCGTCTTTAGCATCATTTTTGGTCTACATCATTGCAGAAAGGTTTTCCACTATGTCTGGCATGGAGAAACTGTGCCAGCACAGAAAACATCTCCCATCGTGTTTTACATGTTGAAGAGAACTCTATAGAAGTTTATGCACGAAGAAAAAGAAAGTTGTCCAAAACTCTTCCAACCGAATGTTCATGTGTTTGGAAAAGGTAGGACAGTGGTAAGCTACGGTTATCTATCAGTTTGCAAGCTGCGCACACTATCCCAGTGTTGTGCAGCTTCATTCTCACCCTTCCGAAGCTACTGGTCTCTCCGGCAGCCGGAGGCGAAGAAGCGGCTTCTTCGCGCAAAGGCGATTGTGCCGGTCACAGTGCACTCCAGTGCGGCGGCTTCTTCTGAAATGTGCCCGGGATTGGGGCATAGCTCCGGGGATCTCCGTACATTCGTCTTTCTGGACTTTTGTGGCCTACATCATTGCAGAAAGGTTTTCCACTATGTCAAGCAAGGAGAAACTGTGCCAGCACAGAAAACATCTCCCATCGTGTTTTACATGTTGCAGAGAGCTCTGCTGAAGTTTATGCACGAAGAAAAAGAAAGTTGTTGAAAACACCTTCCAACCGAATGTTCATGTGTTTGGAAAAGGTAGGAGAGTGGTAAGGTACTGTTTTCTATCAGTTTGCAAGCTGCGCACACTATCCCAGTGTTGTGCAGCTTCATTGTTCACCTTTCCGAAGCAGCCGCAAATCTCCAGCTGCCGGAGGCGAAGATGCGGCTTCTTCGAGCAAAGGCAATTGCACCCGTCACAGTGCACTCCAGTGCGGTGGCTTCTGCCGAAATGTGCCCGGGACCGGCGCATAGCTCCTGGGAGCTCTGTATGCTTCGTCTTTAGCATCATTTTTGGTCTACATCATTGCAGAAAGGTTTTCCACTATGTTAAGCAAGGAGAAACTGTGCCAGCACAGAAAACATCTCCCATCGTGTTTTACATGTTGAAGAGAACTCTATAGAAGTTTATGCACGAAGAAAAAGAAAGTTGTCCAAAACTCTTCCAACCGAATGTTCATGTGTTTGGAAAAGGTAGGACAGTGGTAAGCTACGGTTATCTATCAGTTTGCAAGCTGCGCACACTATCCCAGTGTTGTGCAGCTTCATTCTCACCCTTCCGAAGCTACTGGTCTCTCCGGCTCCCGGATGCGAAGAAGCGGCTTCTTCGCTCAAAGGCGATTGTACCGGTCACTGTGCACTCCAGTGCGGCGGCTTCTTCTGAAATGTGCCCGGGACCGGGGCATAGCTCCTGGGAGCTCTGTATGCTTCGTCTTTAGCATCATTTTTGGTCTACATCATTGCAGAAAGGTTTTCCACTATGTCTGGCATGGAGAAACTGTGCCAGCACAGAAAACATCTCCCATCGTGTTTTATATGTTGAAGAGAGCTCTGCTGAAGTTTATGCACGAAGAAAAAGAAAGTTGTCCAAAACACCTTCCAATCGAATGTTCATGTGTTTGGAAAAGGTAGGAGAGAAGTAAGGTACTGTTTTGGATCAGTTTGCAAGCTGCGCACACTATCCCAGTGTTGTGCAGCTTCATTCTTCACCTGTCTGAAGCAGCCACTGTCTTCGGCTCCTGGAGGCGAAGAGGCTTCTTCGCGCAAAGGCGATTGTGCCGGTCACTGTGCACTCCAGTGCGCCGGCTACTGACGAGATGTGCACCGGGACCGGCGCTTAGTTTCGGGGAGATCCGTACTTTCGTCTTTAGCGTCATTTTTGGTCTACATCATTGCAGAAAGGTTTTCCACTACGTTAGGCAAGGAGAAACTCTGCCAGCACAGAAAACATCTCCCATCGTGTTTTACATCTTGCAGAGAGCTCTGCAGAAGTTTATGCACGAAGAAAGAGAAGGTTGTTGAGAGCACCTTCCAACTGATTGGTCATGTGTTTGGAAAAGGTAGGACAGTGGTAAGGTACTGTTTTCTATCAGTTTGCAAGCTGCGCACACTTTCCCAGTGTTGTGCAGCTTCATTCTTCACCTGTCTGAAGCAGCCACTCTCTTCGGCTCCTGGAGGCGAAGAAGCGGCTTCTTCGCGCAAAGGCGATTGTGCCGGTCACAGTGCACTCCAGTGCGGCGGCTACTGACGAAATGTGCCCGGGACCGGCGCGCTTTGTTTCGGGGAGCCCGTACTTTCGTCTTTAGCGTCATTTTTGGTCTACATCATTGCAGAAAGGTTTTCCACTATGTTAAGCAAGGAGAAACTGTGCCAGCACAGAAAACATCTCCCATCGTGTTTTACATGTTGCAGAGAGCTCTGCTGAAGTTTATGCACGAAGAAAAAAAAAGTTGTCCAGAACACCTTCCAACGGAATGTTCATATGTTTGGAAAAGGTAGCAAAGTGGTAAGGTACTGCTTTCTATCAGATTGCAAGATGCGCACACTATCCCAGTGTTGTGCAGCTTCATTCTTCACCATTCCGAAGCAGCCGCTCTTTTGGGCTCCCGGAGGCGAAGAAGCGGCTTCTTCGAGCAAAGGCGATTGTGCCGGTCACTGTGCTCTGCAGTGCGGCGGCTTCTGACAAAATGTGCCCGGGACCAGCACTTAGCTCCGGGGAGCTCCGTATCCTTCGTCTTTCCAGACTTTTGTGGCCTACATCATTGCTGAAAGGTTTTCCACTATGTTAGGCAAGGAGAAATTGTGCCAGCACGGAAAACATCTCCCATCGTGTTTTATATGTTGTAGAGAGCTCTGCAGAAGTTTATGCACGAAGAAAAAGAAAGTTGTCCAAAACACCTTCCTTAAAAATGTTCATGTGTTTGGAAAAGGTAGGACAGTGGTAAGGTACTGTTTTCTATCAGATTGCAAGCTGTGCACACAATCCCAGTGTTGTGCAGCTTCATTCTTCACCTTTCCGAAGTAGCCGCTCTCTCCGGCTTCCGGAGGCGAAGAAGCGGCTTCTTCGAGCAAAGGCGATTGCGCCGGTCACAGTGCGCTGCAGTGCGGCAGCTTCTGCCGGAATGTGCCCGGGACGGGCGCTTAGCTCCGGGTACATCCATACAATCTCATTTCTGGACTTTTGTGGCCTACATCATTGCAGAAAGGTTTTCCTCTACGTTAGGCAAGGAGAAACTGTGCCAGCACAGAAAATATCTCCCATCGTGTTTTACATGTTGCAGAGAGCTCTGCAGAAGTTTAAGCACGAAGAAAAAGAAAGTTGTCCAAAACACCTTCCAATCGAATGTTCATGTGTTTGGAAAAGGTAGAAGACTGTAAGGTACTGTATTCTATCAGTATGCAAGATGCGCTCACTATCCCAGTGTTGTGCAGCTTCATTCTTCACCTGTCTGAATCAGCCACTTTCTTCGGCTCCTGGAGGCGAAGAGGCTTCTTCGCGCAAAGGCGATTGTGCCGGTCACAGTGCACTCCAGGGCGGCGGATACTGACGAAATGTGCCCGGGATGCGCGCTTAGTTTCGGGGAGCTCCGTACTTTCGTCTTTAGCGTCATTTTTGGTCTACATCATTGCAGAAAGATTTTCCACTATGTTAGGCAAGGAGAAACTGTGCCAGCACAGAAAACATCTCCCATCGTGTTTTACATGTTGCAGAGAGCTCTGCAGAAGTTTATGCACGAAGAAAAAGAAAGTTGTTGAAAACACCTTCCAACCGAATGTACATGTGTTTGGAAAAGATAGGACAGTGGTAAGGTACTGTTTTCTATCAGATTGCAAGCTGTGCACACAATCCCAGTTTTGTGCAGCTTCATTCTTCACCTTTCCGAAGTAGCCGCTCTCTCCGGCTTCCGGAGGCGAAGAAGCGGCTTTTTCGAGCAAAGGCGATTGCGCCGGTCACAGTGCGCTGCAGTGCGGCAGCTTCTGCCGGAATGTGCCCGGGACCGGTGCTTAGCTCCGGGTACATCCATACAATCTTATTTCTGGACTTTTGTGGTCTACATCATTGCAGAAAGGTTTTCCTCTACGTTAGGCAAGGAGAAACTGTGCCAGCACAGAAAATATATCCCATCGTGTTTTACATGTTGCAGAGAGCTCTGCAGAAGTTTAAGCACGAAGAAAAAGAAAGTTTTCCAAAACACCTTCCAACCGAATGTTCATGTGTTTGGAAATAGTAGGAGAGTGGTCAGGTACTGTTTTCTATCAGAATGCAAGCTGTGCACACAATCCCAGTGTTGTGCAGCTTCATTCTTCACCTTTCCGAAGCAGCCGCTCTCTCCGGCTCCCGGAGGCGAAGATGCGGCTTCTTCGAGCAAAGGCGATTGTGCCGGTCATAGTGCACGCCAGGGCGGCGGATACTGACGAAATGTGCCCGGGATGCGCGCTTAGTTTTGGGTACATCCATACAATCTTCTTTCTGGACTTTTGTGGCCTACATCATTGCAGAGAGGTTTTCCTCTACGTTAGGCAAGGAGAAACTGTGCCACCACAGAAAATATCTCCCATCGTGTTTTACATGTTGCAGAGAGCTCTGCAGAAGTTTAAGCACGAAGAAAAAGAAAGTTGTCCAAAACACCTTCCAATCGAATATTCATGTGTTTGGAAAATAAGAAGATTGGTAAGGTACTGTTTTCTATCAGTTTGCAAGATGCACACACTATCCCAGTGTTGTGCAGCTTCATTCTTCACCTGTCTGAAGCAGTAGCTCTCTCCGGCTCCAGGAGGCGAAGAAGCGGCTTCTTCGCGCAAAGGCGATTGTGCCGGTCACAGTGCACTCCAGTGCGCCGGCTTCTGACGAAACGTGCCCGGGACCGGCGCTTAGCTCCGGGGACCTCCGTAACCTTCGTCTTTCGGGATTTTGTGGTCTACATCATTGCAGAAAGGTTTTCCACTATGTCTGGCATGGAGAAACTGTGCCAGCACAGAAAACATCTCCCATCGTGTTTTACATGTTGAAGAGAGCTCTGCAGAAGTTTATGAACGAAGAAAAAGAAAGTTGTCCAGAACACCTTCCCACCGAATGTTCATGTGTTTGGAAAAGGTAGGAGAATGATAAAGTACTGTTTTCTATCAGTTTACAAGCGCGCACACTATCCCAGTGTTGTGCAGCTTCATTCTTCACCTGTCTGAAGCAGCCACTCTCTTCGGCTCCTGGAGGCAAAAAGGCTTCTTCGCGCAAAGGCGATTGTGCCGGTCACAGTGCACTCCAGTGCGGCGGCTACTGACGAAATGTGCCCGGGACCGGCGCGCTTAGTTTCGGGGAGCTCCGTACTTTGGTCTTTAGCGTCATTTTTGGTCTACATCATTGCAGAAAGGTTTTCCACTATGTTAGGCAAGGAGAAACTGTGCCAGCACAGAAAACATCTTCCATCGTGTTTTATATGTTGAAGAGAGCTCTACAGAAGTTTATGCACGAAGAAAAACAAAGTTGTCCTAAACACCATCCTACCGAATATTCCTGTCTTTGGAAAATAAGAAGATTGGTAAGGTACTGTTTTCTATCAGATTGCAAGCTGCGCATACTATCCCAGTGTTGTGCAGCTTCATTCTTCACCTTTCCGAAGCAGCCGCTCTCTCAGGCTCCCGGAGGCGAAGAAGCGGCTTCTTCGAGTAAAGGCAATTGCACCCGTCACAGTGCACTCCAGTGCGGCGGCTTCTGCCGAAATGTGCCCGGGACCGGTGCTTAGCTCCGGGGAGATCCGTACTTTCGTCTTTCTGGACTTTTGTGGCCTACATCATTGCAGAAAGGTTTTCCACTACGTTAGGCAAGGAGAAACTGTGCCAGCACAGAAAACATCTCCCATCGTGTTTTACATGTTGCAGAGAGCTCTGCTGAAGTTTATGAACGAAGAAAAAGAAAGTTGTTGAAAACACCTTCCAACCGAATGTTCATGTGTTTGGAAAAGGTAGGACAGTGGTAATGTACTGTTTTCTATCAGTTTGCAAGGTGCGCACACTATCCCAGTGTTGTGCAGCTTCATTCTTCACCATTCCGAAGCAGCCGCACTCTCCAGCTGCCGGAGGCGAAGATGCGGCTTCTTCGAGCAAAGGCGATTGCGCCGGACACAGTGCGCTGCGGTGCGGCAGCCTCTGCCGGAATGTGCCCGGGACCGGCGCTTAGCTCCGGGGAGCTCCGTATCCTTCGTCTTTAGCGTCTTTTGTCGTCTACATCATTGCAGAATGGTTTTCCACTATGTTAGGCAAGGAGAAATTGTGCCAGCAGAGAAAACATCTCCCATCGTGTTTTACATGTTCCAGAGAGCTCTACAGAGTGTGTTGCAAGACGAAAAACCAAGTTGTCCAAAACACCTTCCAAACGAATGTTCATGTGTTGGGAAAAGGTAGGAAAGTGGTAAGGTACTGTTTTCTATCAGTTTGCAAGCTGTGCACACTATCCCAGTGTTGTGCAGCTTCATTCTTCACCTTTCCAAAGAAGCCGCTCTCTCCGGCTTCCGGACGCGAAGAAGCGGCTTCTTCGCGCAAAGGCAATTGTTCCGGTCACAGTGCTACGAAGTGCGGCAGCTTCTGACGAATTGTGCCAGGCACCGGGGCTATGTCCGGGACATCCGTGCCTTTTTCTTCTGGACTTCTCTGGTCAACATCATGGCAAAAATCTTTTCCAATATGTCTGGCAAGGAGAAACTGTGCCAGCACAGAAAACATCTCCCATCGTGTTTTAAATGTTGCAGAGAGCTCTACAGAGTGTGTTGCAAGAAGAAAAACAAAATTGTCCAAAACACCTTCCAATCGAATGTTCATGTGTTTGGAAAAGGTAGACGACTGTAAGGTACTGTTTTCTATCAGTATGCAAGATGCGCACACTATCCCAGTGTTGTGCAGCTTCATTCTTCACCTGTCTGAAGCAGCCACTTTCTTCGGCTCCCGGAGGCGAAGAAGCGGCTTCTTCGCGCAAAGGCGATTGTGCCGGTCACAGTGCACTCCAGTGCGGCGGCTTCTTCTGAAATGTGCCCGGGATTGGGGCATAGCTCCGGGGATCTCCGTACTTTCGTCTTTAGCGACTTTTGTGGCCTACATCATTGCAGAAAGGTTTTCCACTACGTTAGGCAAGGAGAAACTGTGCCAGCACAGAAAACATCTCCCATCGTGTTTTACATGTTGCAGAGAGCTCTGCTGAAGTTTATGCACGAAGAAAAAGAAAGTTGTTGAAAACACCTTCCAACCGAATGTACATGTGTTTGGAAAAGATAGGACAGTGGTAAGGTACTGTTTTCTATCAGATTGCAAGCTGTGCACACAATCCCAGTGTTGTGCAGCTTCATTCTTCACCTTTCCGAAGTAGCCGCTCTCTCCGGCTTCCGGAGGCGAAGAAGCGGCTTCTTCGAGCAAAGGCGATTGCGCCGGTCACAGTGCGCTGCAGTGCGGCAGCTTCTGCCGGAATGTGCCCGGGACGGGCGCTTAGCTCTGGGTACATCCATACAATCTCATTTCTGGACTTTTGTGGCCTACATCATTGCAGAAAGGTTTTCCTCTACGTTAGGCAAGGAGAAACTGTGCCAGCACAGAAAACATCTCCCATCGTGTTTTACATGTTGAAGAGAGCTCTGCAGAAGTTTATGCACGAAGAAAAAGAAAGTTGTCCAAAGCACCTTCCAATCGAATGTTCATGTGTTTGGAAAAGGTAGAAGAGTGTAAGGTACTGTATTCTATCAGTATGCAAGATGCGCTCACTATCCCAGTGTTGTGCAGCTTCATTCTTCACCTGTCTGAAGCAGCCACTTTCTTCGGCTCCCGGAGGCGAAGAAGCGGCATCTTCGAGCAAAGGCAATTGCGCCCGTCACAGTGCAATCCAGTGCGGCGGCTTCTGACGAAATGTGCCCGGGATCGGGGCATAGCTCCGGGGAGCTCCGTACATTCGTCTTTCCAGACATTTTTGGTCTACCTCATTGCAGAAAGGTTTTCCACTATGTTAAGCAAGGAGAAACTGTGCCAGCACAGAAAACATCTCCCATCGTGTTTTACATGTTGCAGAGAGCTCTGCAGAAGTTTAAGCACGAATAAAATTAACTTGTCCAAAACACCTTCCAAACTAATGTTCATGTGTTTGGAAAAGGTAGGACAGTGGTAAGGTACGGTTATCTATCAGTCTGCAAGCTGCGCACACTATCCCAGTGTTGTGCAGCTTCATTCTTCACCCTTCCGAAGCTACTGGTCTCTCCGGCAGCCGGAGGCGAAGAAGCGGCTTCTTCGCGCAAAGGCGATTGTGCCGGTCACTGTGCACTCCAGGGCGGCGGCTTCTTCTGAAGTGTGCCTGGGACCGGGGCATAGCTCCTGGGAGCTCTGTATGCTTCGTCTTTAGCGTCATTTTTGGTCTACATCATTGCAGAAAGGTTTTCCACTATGTCTGGCATGGAGAAACTGTGCCAGCACAGAAAACATCTCCCATCGTGTTTTACATGTTGCAGAGAGCTCTGCTGAAGTTTATGCACGAAGAAAAAGAAAGTTGTTGAAAACACCTTCCAACTAAATGTTCATGTGTTTGGAAAAGGTAGGAGAGTGGTAAGGTACTGTTTTGGATCAGTTTGCAAGCTGCGCACACTATCCCAGTGTTGTGCAGCTTCATTCTCACCCTTCCGAAGCTACTGGTCTCTCCGGCTCCCGGAGGCGAAGAAGCGGCTTCTTCGCTCAAAGGCGATTGTACCGGTCACTGTGCACTCCAGTGCGGCGGCTTCTTCTGAAATGTGCTCGGGACCGGGGCATAGCTCCTGGGAGCTCTGTATGCTTCGTCTTTAGCATCAGTTTTGGTCTACATCATTGCAGAAAGGTTTTCCACTATGTCTGGCATGGAGAAACTGTGCCAGCACAGAAAACATCTTCCATCATGTTTTATATGTTGAAGAGAGCTCTGCTGAAGTTTATGCACGAAGAAAAAGAAAGTTGTCCAAAACACCTTCCAATCGAATGTTCATGTGTTTGGAAAATGTAGGAGAGAAGTAAGGTACTGTTTTGGATCAGTTTGCAAGCTGCGCACACTATCCCAGTGTTGTGCAGCTTCATTCTTCACCTGTCTGAAGCAGCCACTCTCTTCGGCTCCTGGAGGCGAAGAGGCTTCTTCGCGCAAAGGCGATTGTGCCGGTCACAGTGCACTCCAGTGCGGCGGCTACTGACGAAATGTGCCCGGGACCAGCACTTAGCTCCGGGGAGCTCCGTATCCTTCGTCTTTCCAGACTTTTGTGGTCTACATCATTGCAGAATGGTTTTCCACTATGTTAAGCAAGGAGAAACTGTGCCAGCACGGAAAACATCGCCCATCGTGTTTTACATTTTGAAGAGAGCTCTGCAGAAGTTTATGCACGAAGAAAAAGAAAGTTGTCCAAAACACCTTCCTTAAAAATGTTCATGTGTTTGGAAAAGGTAGGACAGTGGTAAGGTACTGTTTTGTATCAGTTTGCAAGCTGCGCACACTATCCCAGGGTTGTGCAGCTTCATTCTTCACCTTTCCGAAGTAGCCGCTCTCTCCGGCTTCCGGAGGCGAAGAAGCGGCTTCTTCGAGCAAAGGCGATTGCGCCGGTCACAGTGCGCTGCAGTGCGGCAGCTTCTGCCCGAATGTGCCCGGGACAGGCGGTTAGCTCCGGGTACATCCATACAATCTTCTTTCTGGACTTTTGTGGTCTACATCATGCAAAAAACATTTCCCCTATGTCTGGCAAGGAGAAACTGTGCCAACACAGAAAACATATCCCTTCTTGTTTTATATGTTGCTGAGAGCTCTGCAGAAGTTTAAGCACGAAGAAAAAGAAAGTTGTCCAAAACACCTTCCAATGGAATGTTCATGTGTTTGTAAAGCGTAGGACAGTTGTAAGGTACTGTTTTCTATCAGATTGCAAGCTGCGGACACTATCCCAGTGTTGTGCAGCTTCATTCTTCACCTTTCCGAAGCAGCCGCTCTTTTGGTCTCCCGGAGGCGAAGAAGCGGCTTCTTCAAGCAAAGGCGATTGTGCCGGTCACTGTGCTCTGCAGTGCGGCGGCTTCTGACAAAATGTGCCCGGGACCAGCACTTAGCTCCGGGGAGCTCCGTATCCTTCGTCTTTCCAGACTTTTGTGGTCTACATCATTGCATAATGGTTTTCCACTATGTTAAGCAAGGAGAAACTGTGCCAGCACGGAAAACATCGCCCATCGTGTTTTACATTTTGAAGAGAGCTCTGCAGAAGTTTATGCACGAAGAAAAAGAAAGTTGTCCAAAACACCTTCCTTAAAAATGTTCATGTGTTTGGAAAAGGTAGGACAGTGGTAAGGTACTGTTTTCTATCAGATTGCAAGGTGTGCACACAATCCCAGTGTTGTGCAGCTTCATTCTTCACCTTTCCGAAGTAGCCGCTCTCTTCGGCTTCCGGCGGCGAAGAAGCGGCTTCTGCGAGCAAAGGCGATTGCGCCGGTCACAGTGCGCTGCAGTGCGGCAGCTTCTGCCGGAATGTGCCCGGGACCGGTGCTTAGCTCCGGGTACATCCATACAATCTTATTTCTGGACTTTTGTGGTCTACATCATTGCAGAAAGGTTTTCCTCTACGTTAAGCAAGGAGAAACTGTGCCACCACAGAAAATATCTCCCATCGTGTTTTACATGTTGCAGAGAGCTCTGCAGAAGTTTAAGCACGAAGAAAAAGAAAGTTGTCCAAAACACCTTCCAACCGATTGTTCATGTGTTTGGAAATAGTAGGAGAG
Source organism: Zonotrichia albicollis (assembly GCF_047830755.1). Classification (NCBI taxonomy): domain Eukaryota; kingdom Metazoa; phylum Chordata; class Aves; order Passeriformes; family Passerellidae; genus Zonotrichia; species Zonotrichia albicollis. The sequence continues at coordinate 26,792,760 of NC_133860.1, forward strand.
TGGTCAGGTACTGTTTTCTATCAGAATGCAAGCTGTGCACACAATCCCAGTGTTGTGCAGCTTCATTCTTCACCTTTCCGAAGCAGCCGCTCTCTCCGGCTCCCGGAGGCGAAGATGCGGCTTCTTCGCGCAAAGGCGTTTGTGCCGGTCACAGTGCCCTCCAGGGCGGCGGATACTGACGAAATGTGCCCGGGATGCGCGCTTAGTTTCGGGTACATCCATACAATCTTCTTTCTGGACTTTTGTGGCCTACATCATTGCAGAGAGGTTTTCCTCTACGTTAGGCAAGGAGAAACTGTGCCACCACAGAAAATATCTCCCATCGTGTTTTACATGTTGCAGAGGGCTCTGCAGAAGTTTAAGCACGAAGAAAAAGAAAGTTGTCCAGAACACCTTCCAATCGAATATTCATGTGTTTGGAAAATAAGAAGATTGGTAAGGTACTGTTTTCTATCAGTTTGCAAGATGCACACACTATCCCAGTGTTGTGCAGCTTCATTCTTCACCTGTCTGAAGCAGTAGCTCTCTCCGGCTCCAGGAGGCGAAGAAGCGGCTTCTTCGCGCAAAGGCGATTGTGCCGGTCACAGTGCACTCCAGTGCGGCGGCTTCTGACGAAACGTGCCCGGGACCGGCGCTTAGCTCCGGGGACCTCCGTATCCTTCGTCTTTCGGGATTTTGTGGTCTACATCATTGCAGAAAGGTTTTCCACTATGTCTGGCTTGGAGAAACTGTGCCAGCACAGAAAACATCTCCCATCGTGTTTTACATGTTGCAGAGAGCTCTGCAGAAGTTTATGCACGAAGAAAAAGAAAGTTGTCCAGAACACCTTCCAACCGAATGTTCATATGTTTGGAAAAGGTAGGAGAATGATAAAGTACTGTTTTCTATCAGTTTACAAGCTGCGCACACTATCCCAATGTTGTGCAGCTTCATTCTTCACCATTCCGAAGCAGCCGCTCTCCGGCTCCCGGAGGCGAAGAAGCGGCTTCTTCAAGCAAAGGCGATTGTGCCGGTCACTGTGCTCTGCAGTGCGGCGGCTTCTGACAAAATGTGCCCGGGACCAGCACTTAGCTCCGGGGAGCTCCGTATCCTTCGTCTTTCCAGACTTTTGTGGTCTACATCATTGCAGAATGGTTTTCCTCTATGTTAAGCAAGGAGAAACTGTGCCAGCACGGAAAACATCGCCCATCGTGTTTTACATTTTGAAGAGAGCTCTGCAGAAGTTTATGCACGAAGAAAAAGAAAGTTGTCCAAAACACCTTCCTTAAAAATGTTCATGTGTTTGGAAAAGGTAGGACAGTGGTAAGGTACTGTTTTCTATCAGATTGCAAGCTGTGCACACAATCCCAGTGTTGTGCAGCTTCATTCTTCACCTTTCCGAAGTAGCCGCTCTCTCCGGCTTCCGGAGGCGAAGAAGCGGCTTCTTCGAGCAAAGGCGATTGCGCCGGTCACAGTGCGCTGCAGTGCGGCAGCTTCTGCCCGAATGTGCCCGGGACAGGCGGTTAGCTCCGGGTACATCCATACAATCTTCTTTCTGGACTTTTGTGGTCTACATCATGCAAAAAACATTTCCCCTATGTCTGGCAAGGAGAAACTGTGCCAGCACAGAAAACATCTCCCATCGTGTTTTACATGTTGAAGAGAGCTCTGCAGAAGTTTATGCACGAAGAAAAAGAAAGTTGTCCAAAACACCTTCCAATCGAATGTTCATGTGTTTGGAAAAGGTAGGAGAGAAGTAAGGTACTGTTTTCTATCAGTTTGCAAGCTGCGCACACTATCCCAGTGTTGTGCAGCTTCATTCTTCACCTGTCTGAAGCAGCCACTCTCTTCGGCTCCTGGAGGCGAAGAGGCTTCTTCGCGCAAAGGCGATTGTGCCGATCACTGTGCACTCCAGTGCGCCGGCTTCTGACGAAACGTGCCCGGGACCGGCGCTTAGCTCCGGGGACCTCCGTACTTTCGTCTTTAGCGTCATTTTTGGTCTACATCATTGCAGAAAGGTTTTCCACTACGTTAGGCAAGGAGAAACTGTGCCTGCACAGAAAACATCTCCCATCGTGTTTTACATGTTGCAGAGAGCTCTGCAGAAGTTTATGCACGAAGAAAAAGAAAGTTGTCCAGAACACCTTCCAACGGAATGTTCATATGTCTGGAAAAGGTAGGAGAGTGGTAAGGTACTGCTTTCTATCAGTTTGCAAGCTGCGCACACTATCCCAGTGTTGTGCAGCTTCATTCTTCACCATTCCGAAGCAGCCGCACTCTCCAGCTGCCGCAGGCGAAGATGCGGCTTCTTCGCGCAAAGGCGATTGTGCCGGTCACAGTGCGCTCCAGTGCGGCGGCTACTGACGAAATGTGCCCGGGACCGGCGCGCTTAGTTTCGGGGAGCTCCGTACTTTCGTCTTTAGCGTCATTTTTGGTCTACATCATTGCAGAAAGGTTTTCCACTATGTTAGGCAAGGAGAAACTGTGCCAGCACAGAAAACATCTCCCATCGTGTTTTACATGTTGCAGAGAGCTCTGCTGAAGTTTATACACGAAGAAAAAGAAAGTTGTCCAAAACACCATCCTACCGAATATTCATGTGTTTGGAAAATAAGAAGATTGGTAAGGTACTGTTTCCTATCAGATTGCAAGCTGCGCATGCTATCCCAGTGTTGTGCAGCTTCATTCTTCACCTTTCTGAAGCAGCCGCTCTCTCAGGCTCCCGGAGGCGAAGAAGCGGCTTCTTCGAGTAAAGGCAATTGCACCCGTTACAGTGCACTCCAGTGCGGCGGCTTCTGCCGAAATGTGCCCGGGACCGGTGCTTAGCTCCGGGGAGATCCGTACTTTCGTCTTTCTGGACTTTTGTGGTCTACATCATTGCTGAAAGGTTTTCCAATACGTTAGGCAAGGAGAAACTGTGCCAGCACAGAAAACATCTCCCATCGTGTTTTACATGTTGCAGAGAGCTCTGCAGCAGTTTATGCACGAAGAAAAAGAAAGTTGTCCAGAACACCTTCCAACGGAATGTTCATATGTCTGGAAAAGGTAGGACAGTGGTAAGGTACTGCTTTCTATCAGTTTGTAAGCTGTGCACACTATCCCAGTGTTGTGCAGCTTCATTCTTCACCATTCCGAAGCAGCCGCACTCTCCAGCTGCCGGAGGCGAAGATGCGGCTTCTTCGAGCAAAGACGATTGCGCCGGTCACAGTGCGCTCCAGTGCGGCAGCTTCTGCCGGAATGTGCCCGGGACCGGCGCTTAGCTCCGGGGAGCTCCGTATCCTTCGTCTTTAGCGTCTTTTGTCGTCTACATCATTGCAGAAAGGTTTTCCACTATGTTAGGCAAGGAGAAATTGTGCCAGCAGAGAAAACATCTCCCATCGTGTTTTACATGTTGCAGAGAGCTCTACAGAGTGTGTTGCAAGACGAAAAACCAAGTTGTCCAAAAGTCTTCCAACCGAATGTTCATGTGTTTGGAAAATGTAGGAAAGTGGTAAGGTACTGTTTTCTATCAGTTTGCAAGCTGTGCACACTATCCCAGTGTTGTGCAGCTTCATTCTTCACCTTTCCAAAGAAGCCGCTCTCTCCGGCTTCCGGACGCGAAGAAGCGGCTTCTTCGCGCAAAGGCAATTGTTCCGGTCACAGTGCTACGAAGTGCGGCGGCTTCTGACGAATTGTGCCAGGCACCGGGGCTATGTCCGGGACCTCCATGCCTTTTTCTACTGGACTTCTCTGGTCAACATCATGGCAAAAATCTTTTCCAATATGTCTGGCAAGGAGAAACTGTGCCAGTGCAGAAAACATCTCCCATCGTGTTTTAAATGTTGCAGAGAGCTCTACAGAGTGTGTTGCAAGAAGAAAAACAAAAATGTCCAAAACACCTTCCAATCGAATGTTCATGTGTTTGGAAAAGGTAGAAGACTGTAAGGTACTGTTTTCTATCAGTATGCAAGATGCGCTCACTATCCCAGTGTTGTGCAGCTTCATTCTTCACCTGTCTGAAGCAGCCACTTTCTTCGGCTCCCGGAGGCGAAGAAGCGGCTTCTTCGCGCAAAGGCGATTGTGCCGGTCACAGTGCACTCCAGTGCGGCGGCTTCTTCTGAAATGTGCCCGGGATTGGGGCATAGCTCCGGGGATCTCCGTACTTTCGTCTTTCTGGACTTTTGTGGCCTACATCATTGCAGAAAGGTTTTCCACTATGTTAAGCAAGGAGAAACTGTGCCAGCACAGAAAACATCTCCCATCGTGTTTTACATGTTGCAGAGAGCTCTGCAGAAGTTTAAGCACGAAGAAAAAGAAAGTTGTCCAAAACACCTTCCAACCGATTGTTCATGTGTTTGGAAATAGTAGGAGAGTGGTCAGGTACTGTTTTCTATCAGAATGCAAGCTGTGCACACAATCCCAGTGTTGTGCAGCTTCATTCTTCACCTTTCCGAAGCAGCCGCTCTCTCCGGCTCCCGGAGGCGAAGATGCGGCTTCTTCGCGCAAAGGCGTTTGTGCCGGTCACAGTGCCCTCCAGGGCGGCGGATACTGACGAAATGTGCCCGGGATGCGCGCTTAGTTTCGGGTACATCCATACAATCTTCTTTCTGGACTTTTGTGGCCTACATCATTGCAGAGAGGTTTTCCTCTACGTTAGGCAAGGAGAAACTGTGCCACCACAGAAAATATCTCCCATCGTGTTTTACATGTTGCAGAGGGCTCTGCAGAAGTTTAAGCACGAAGAAAAAGAAAGTTGTCCAAAACACCTTCCAATCGAATATTCATGTGTTTGGAAAATAAGAAGATTGGTAAGGTACTGTTTTCTATCAGTTTGCAAGATGCACACACTATCCCAGTGTTGTGCAGCTTCATTCTTCACCTGTCTGAAGCAGTAGCTCTCTCCGGCTCCAGGAGGCGAAGAAGCGGCTTCTTCGCGCAAAGGCGATTGTGCCGGTCACAGTGCACTCCAGTGCGGCGGCTTCTGACGAAACGTGCCCGGGACCGGCGCTTAGCTCCGGGGACCTCCGTATCCTTCGTCTTTCGGGATTTTGTGGTCTACATCATTGCAGAAAGGTTTTCCACTATGTCTGGCTTGGAGAAACTGTGCCAGCACAGAAAACATCTCCCATCGTGTTTTACATGTTGAAGAGAGCTCTGCAGAAGTTTATGCACGAAGAAAAAGAAAGTTGTCCAGAACACCTTCCAACCGAATGTTCATATGTTTGGAAAAGGTAGGAGAATGATAAAGTACTGTTTTCTATCAGTTTACAAGCTGCGCACACTATCCCAATGTTGTGCAGCTTCATTCTTCACCATTCCGAAGCAGCCGCTCTCCGGCTCCCGGAGGCGAAGAAGCGGCTTCTTCAAGCAAAGGCGATTGTGCCGGTCACTGTGCTCTGCAGTGCGGCGGCTTCTGACAAAATGTGCCCGGGACCAGCACTTAGCTCCGGGGAGCTCCGTATCCTTCGTCTTTCCAGACTTTTGTGGTCTACATCATTGCAGAATGGTTTTCCTCTATGTTAAGCAAGGAGAAACTGTGCCAGCACGGAAAACATCGCCCATCGTGTTTTACATTTGGAAGAGAGCTCTGCAGAAGTTTATGCACGAAGAAAAACAAAGTTGTCCAAAACACCTTCCTTAAAAATGTTCATGTGTTTGGAAAAGGTAGGACAGTGGTAAGGTACTGTTTTCTATCAGATTGCAAGCTGTGCACACAATCCCAGTGTTGTGCAGCTTCATTCTTCACCTTTCCGAAGTAGCCGCTCTCTCCGGCTTCCGGAGGCGAAGAAGCGGCTTCTTCGAGCAAAGGCGATTGCGCCGGTCACAGTGCGCTGCAGTGCGGCAGCTTCTGCCCGAATGTGCCCGGGACAGGCGGTTAGCTCCGGGTACATCCATACAATCTTCTTTCTGGACTTTTGTGGTCTACATCATGCAAAAAACATTTCCCCTATGTCTGGCAAGGAGAAACTGTGCCAGCACAGAAAACATCTCCCATCGTGTTTTACATGTTGAAGAGAGCTCTGCAGAAGTTTATGCACGAAGAAAAAGAAAGTTGTCCAGAACACCTTCCAACCGAATGTTCATGTGTTTGGAAAAGGTAGGAGAATAGTAAAGTACTGTTTTCTATCAGTTTACAAGCTGTGCACACTATCCCAGTGTTGTGCAGCTTCATTCTTCACCTGTCTGAAGCAGCCACTCTCTTCGGCTCCTGGAGGCGAAGAGGCTTCTTCGCGCAAAGGCGATTGTGCCGGTCACTGTGCACTCCAGTGCGCCGGCTTCTGACGAAACGTGCCCGGGACCGGCGCTTAGCTCCGGGGACCTCCGTACTTTCGTCTTTAGCGTCATTTTTGGTCTACATCATTGCAGAAAGGTTTTCCACTACGTTAGGCAAGGAGAAACTGTGCCTGCACAGAAAACATCTCCCATCGTGTTTTACATGTTGCAGAGAGCTCTGCAGAAGTTTATGCACGAAGAAAAAGAAAGTTGTCCAGAACACCTTCCAACGGAATGTTCATATGTCTGGAAAAGGTAGGAGAGTGGTAAGGTACTGCTTTCTATCAGTTTGCAAGCTGCGCACACTATCCCAGTGTTGTGCAGCTTCATTCTTCACCATTCCGAAGCAGCCGCACTCTCCAGCTGCCGCAGGCGAAGATGCGGCTTCTTCGCGCAAAGGCGATTGTGCCGGTCACAGTGCGCTCCAGTGCGGCGGCTACTGACGAAATGTGCCCGGGACCGGCGCGCTTAGTTTCGGGGAGCTCCGTACTTTCGTCTTTAGCGTCATTTTTGGTCTACATCATTGCAGAAAGGTTTTCCACTATGTTAGGCAAGGAGAAACTGTGCCAGCACAGAAAACATCTCCCATCGTGTTTTACATGTTGCAGAGAGCTCTGCTGAAGTTTATACACGAAGAAAAAGAAAGTTGTCCAAAACACCATCCTACCGAATATTCATGTGTTTGGAAAATAAGAAGATTGGTAAGGTACTGTTTCCTATCAGATTGTAAGCTGCGCATGCTATCCCAGTGTTGTGCAGCTTCATTCTTCACCTTTCTGAAGCAGCCGCTCTCTCAGGCTCCCGGAAGCGAAGAAGCGGCTTCTTCGAGTAAAGGCAATTGCACCCGTTACAGTGCACTCCAGTGCGGCGGCTTCTGCCGAAATGTGCCCGGGACCGGTGCTTAGCTCCGGGGAGATCCGTACTTTCGTCTTTCTGGACTTTTGTGGTCTACATCATTGCTGAAAGGTTTTCCAATACGTTAGGCAAGGAGAAACTGTGCCAGCACAGAAAACATCTCCCATCGTGTTTTACATGTTGCAGAGAGCTCTGCAGCAGTTTATGCACGAAGAAAAAGAAAGTTGTCCAGAACACCTTCCAACGGAATGTTCATATGTCTGGAAAAGGTAGGACAGTGGTAAGGTACTGCTTTCTATCAGTTTGCAAGCTGTGCACACTATCCCAGTGTTGTGCAGCTTCATTCTTCACCATTCCGAAGCAGCCGCACTCTCCAGCTGCCGGAGGCGAAGATGCGGCTTCTTCGAGCAAAGACGATTGCGCCGGTCACAGTGCGCTCCAGTGCGGCAGCTTCTGCCGGAATGTGCCCGGGACCGGCGCTTAGCTCCGGGGAGCTCCGTATCCTTCGTCTTTAGCGTCTTTTGTCGTCTACATCATTGCAGAAAGGTTTTCCACTATGTTAGGCAAGGAGAAATTGTGCCAGCAGAGAAAACATCTCCCATCGTGTTTTACATGTTGCAGAGAGCTCTACAGAGTGTGTTGCAAGACGAAAAACCAAGTTGTCCAAAAGTCTTCCAACCGAATGTTCATGTGTTTGGAAAATGTAGGAAAGTGGTAAGGTACTGTTTTCTATCAGTTTGCAAGCTGTGCACACTATCCCAGTGTTGTGCAGCTTCATTCTTCACCTTTCCAAAGAAGCCGCTCTCTCCGGCTTCCGGACGCGAAGAAGCGGCTTCTTCGCGCAAAGGCAATTGTTCCGGTCACAGTGCTACGAAGTGCGGCGGCTTCTGACGAATTGTGCCAGGCACCGGGGCTATGTCCGGGACCTCCATGCCTTTTTCTACTGGACTTCTCTGGTCAACATCATGGCAAAAATCTTTTCCAATATGTCTGGCAAGGAGAAACTGTGCCAGTGCAGAAAACATCTCCCATCGTGTTTTAAATGTTGCAGAGAGCTCTACAGAGTGTGTTGCAAGAAGAAAAACAAAAATGTCCAAAACACCTTCCAATCGAATGTTCATGTGTTTGGAAAAGGTAGAAGACTGTAAGGTACTGTTTTCTATCAGTATGCAAGATGCGCTCACTATCCCAGTGTTGTGCAGCTTCATTCTTCACCTGTCTGAAGCAGCCACTTTCTTCGGCTCCCGGAGGCGAAGAAGCGGCTTCTTCGCGCAAAGGCGATTGTGCCGGTCACAGTGCACTCCAGTGCGGCGGCTTCTTCTGAAATGTGCCCGGGATTGGGGCATAGCTCCGGGGATCTCCGTACTTTCGTCTTTCTGGACTTTTGTGGCCTACATCATTGCAGAAAGGTTTTCCACTATGTTAAGCAAGGAGAAACTGTGCCAGCACAGAAAACATCTCCCATCGTGTTTTACATGTTGCAGAGAGCTCTGCTGAAGTTTAAGAACGAATAAAATAAAGTTGTCCAAAACTCTTCCAACCGAATGTTCATGTGTTTGGAAAAGGTAGGAGAGTGGTAAGGTACTGTTTTGGATCAGTTTGCAAGCTGCGCACACTATCCCAGTGTTGTGCAGCTTCATTCTCACCCTTCCGAAGCTACTGGTCTCTCCGGCTCCCGGATGCGAAGAAGCGGCTTCTTCGCTCAAAGGTGATTGTACCGGTCACTGTGCACTCCAGGGCGGCGGCTTCTTCTGAAATGTGCCCGGGACCGGGGCATAGCTCCTGGGAGCTCTGTATGCTTCGTCTTTAGCATCATTTTTGGTCTACATCATTGCAGAAAGGTTTTCCACTATGTCTGGCATGGAGAAACTGTGCCAGCACAGAAAACATCTCCCATCGTGTTTTACATGTTGCAGAGAGCTCTGCAGAAGTTTATGCACGAAGAAAAAGAAAATTGTCCAAAACACCTTCCAATCAAATGTTCATGTGTTTGGAAAAGGTAGGAGAGTGGTAAGGTACAGTTTTGGATCAGTTTGCAAGCTGCGCACACTATCCCAGTGTTGTGCAGCTTCATTCTTCACCTGTCTGAAGCAGCCACTCTCTTCGGCTCCTGGAGGCGAAGAGGCTTCTTCGCGCAAAGGCGATTGTGCCGGTCACAGTGCACTGCAGTGCGCCGGCTACTGACGAGATGTGCACCGGGACCGGCGCTTAGTTTCGGGGAGCTCCGTACTCTCGTCTTTAGCGTCATTTTTGGTCTACATCATTGCAGAAAGGTTTTCCATTACGTTAGGCAAGGAGAAACTGTGCCAGCACAGAAAACATCTCCCATCGTGTTTTACATGTTGCAGAGAGCTCTGCAGAAGTTTATGCACGAAGAAAAAGAAAATTGTCCAGAACACCTTCCAACCGAATGTTCATGTGTTTGGAAAAGGTAGGAGAATAGTAAAGTACTGTTTTCTATCAGTTTACAAGCTGCGCACACTATCCCAGTGTTGTGCATCTTCATTCTTCACCTGTCTGAAGCAGTAGCTCTCTCCGGCTCCCGGAGGCGAAGAAGCGTCTTCTTCGCGCAAAAGCGATTGTGCCGGTCACTGTGCTCTGCAGTGCGGCGGCTTCTGACGAAATGTGCCCGGGACCAGCACTTAGCTCCGGGGAGCTCCGTACTTTCGTCTTTCCAGACTTTTGTGGCCTACATCATTGCAGAAAGGTTTTCCACTATGTTAGGCAAGGAGAAACTGTGCCAGCACAGAAAACATCTCCCATCGTGTTTTACATGTTGCAGAGAGCTCTGCTGAAGTTTATGAACGAAGAAAAAGAAAGTTGTCCAGAACACCTTCCAACGGAATGTTCATATGTTTGGAAAAGGTAGGAAAGTGGTAAGGTACTGCTTTCTATCAGTTTGCAAGCTGCGCACACTACCCCAGTGTTGTGCAGCTTCATTCTTCACCATTCCGAAGCAGCCGCTCTTTTGGGCTCCCGGAGGCGAAGAAGCGGCTTCTTCGAGCAAAGGCGATTGTGCCGGTCACTGTGCTCTGCAGCGCGGCGGCTTCTGACAAAATGTGCCCGGGACCAGCACTTAGCTCCGGGGAGCTCCGTATCCTTCGTCTTTGCAGACTTTTGTGGTCTACATCATTGCAGAATGGTTTTCCACTATGTTAAGCAAGGAGAAACTGTGCCAGCACGGAAAACATCGCCCATCGTGTTTTACATTTGGAAGAGAGCTCTGCAGAAGTTTATGCACGAAGAAAAACAAAGTTGTCCAAAACACCTTCCTTAAAAATGTTCATGTGTTTGGAAAAGGTAGGAGAGTGGTAAGGTACTGTTTTCTATCAGATTGCAAGCTGTGCACACAATCCCAGTGTTGTGCAGCTTCATTCTTCACCTTTCCGAAGTAGCCGCTCTCTCCGGCTTCCGGAGGCGAAGAAGCGGCTTCTTCGAGCAAAGGCGATTGCGCCGGTCACAGTGCGCTGCAGTGCGGCAGCTTCTGCCCGAATGTGCCCGGGACAGGCGGTTAGCTCCGGGTACATCCATACAATCTTCTTTCTGGACTTTTGTGGTCTACATCATGCAAAAAACATTTCCCCTATGTCTGGCAAGGAGAAACTGTGCCAGCACAGAAAACATCTCCCATCGTGTTTTACATGTTGAAGAGAGCTCTGCAGAAGTTTATGCACGAAGAAAAAGAAAGTTGTCCAGAACACCTTCCAACCGAATGTTCATGTGTTTGGAAAAGGTAGGAGAATAGTAAAGTACTGTTTTCTATCAGTTTACAAGCTGTGCACACTATCCCAGTGTTGTGCAGCTTCATTCTTCACCTGTCTGAAGCAGCCACTCTCTTCGGCTCCTGGAGGCGAAGAGGCTTCTTCGCGCAAAGGCGATTGTGCCGGTCACAGTGCACTCCAGTGCGGCGGCTACTGACGAAATGTGCCCGGGACCGGCGCGCTTAGTTTCGGGGAGCTCCGTACTTTCGTCTTTAGCGTCATTTTTGGTCTACATCATTGCAGAAAGGTTTTCCACTATGTTAAGCAAGGAGAAACTGTGCCAGCACAGAAAACATCTCCCATCGTGTTTTACATGTTGCAGAGAGCTCTGCTGAAGTTTATACACGAAGAAAAACAAAGTTGTCCAAAACACCATCCTACCGAATATTCATGTGTTTGGAAAATAAGAAGATTGTTAAGGTACTGTTTTCTATCAGTTTGCAAGATGCGCACACTATCCCAGTGTTGTGCAGCTTCATTCTTCACCTGTCTGAAGCAGTAGCTCTCTCCGGCTCCTGGAGGCGATGATGCGGCTTCTTCGAGCTAAGGCGATTGCGCCGGTCACAGTGCGCCGCAGTGAGGCAGCTTCTGACGAAACGTGCCCGGGACGGGCGCTTAGCTCCGGGTACATCCATACCATCTTCTTTCTGGACTTTTGTGGCCTACATCATTGCAGAAAGGTTTTCCACTATGTTAAGCAAGGAGAAACTGTGCCAGCACAGAAAACATCTCCCATCGTGTTTTACATGTTGCAGAGAGCTCTGCAGAAGTTTATGCACGAAGAAAAAGAAAGTTGTCCAGAACACCTTCCAACGGAATATTCATATGTCTGGAAAAGGTAGGAGAGTGGTAAGGTACTGCTTTCTATCAGTTTGCAAGCTGCGCACACTATCCCAGTGTTGTGCAGCTTCATTCTTCACCATTCCGAAGCAGCCGCACTCTCCAGCTGCCGCAGGCGAAGATGCGGCTTCTTCGCGCAAAGGCGATTGTGCCGCTCACAGTGCACTCCAGTGCGGCGGCTTCTGACGAATCGTGCCCGGGACCGGCGCTTAGCTCCGGGGAGCTCCGTATCCTTCGTCTTTCGGGATTTTGTGGTCTACATCATTGCAGAAAGGTTTTCCACTATGTCTGGCATGGAGAAACTGTGCCAGCACAGAAAACATCTCCCATCGTGTTTTACATGTTGAAGAGAGCTCTGCAGAAGTTTATGCACGAAGAAAAAGAAAGTTGTCCAGAACACCTTCCAACCGAATGTTCATGTGTTTGGAAAAGGTAGGAGAATGATAAAGTACTGTTTTCTAGCAGTTTACAAGCTGCGCACACTATCCCAGTGTTGTGCAGCTTCATTCTTCACCTGTCTGAAGCAGCCACTCTCTTCGGCTCCTGGAGGCGAAAAGGCTTCTTCGCGCAAAGGCGATTGTGCCGGTCACAGTGCACTCCAGTGCGGCGGCTACTGACGAAATGTGCCCGGGACCGGCGCGCTTAGTTTCGGGGAGCTCCGTACTTTCGTCTTTAGCGTCATTTTTGGTCTACATCATTGCAGAATGGTTTTCCACTATGTTAGGCAAGGAGAAACTGTGCCAGCACAGAAAACATCTCCCATCGTGTTTTATATGTTGAAGAGAGCTCTACAGAAGTTTATGCACGAAGAAAAACAAAGTTGTCCAAAACACCATCCTACCGAATATTCATGTCTTTGGAAAATAAGAAGATTGGTAAGGTACTGTTTTCTATCAGATTGCAAGCTGCGCATACTATCCCAGTGTTGTGCAGCTTCATTCTTCACCTTTCCGAAGCAGCCGCACTCTCAGGCTCCCGGAGGCGAAGAAGCGGCTTATTCGAGTAAAGGCAATTGCACCCATCACAGTGCACTCCAGTGCGGCGGCTTCTGTCAAAATGTGCCCGGGACCGGTGCTTAGCTCCGGGGAGATCCGTACTTTCGTCTTTCGGGACTTTTGTGGCCTACATCATTGCAGAAAGGTTTTCCACTACGTTAGGCAAGGAGAAACTGTGCCAGCACAGAAAACATCTCCCATCATGTTTTACATGTTGAAGAGAGCTCTGCAGCAGTTTATGCACGAAGAAAAAGAAAGTTGTCCAGAACACCTTCCAACGGAATGTTCATATGTCTGGAAAAGGTAGGACAGTGGTAAGGTACTGCTTTCTATCAGTTTGCAAGCTGCGCACACTATCCCAGTGTTGTGCAGCTTCATTCTTCACCATTCCGAAGCAGCCGCACTCTCCAGCTGCCGGAGGCGAAGAAGCGGCTTCTTCGAGCAAAGACGATTGCGCCGGTCACAGCGCGCTGCAGTGCGGCAGCTTCTGCCGGAATGTGCCCGGGACCGGCGCTTAGCTCCGGGGAGCTCCGTATCCTTCGTCTTTAGCGACTTTTCTGGCCTACATCATTGCAGAAAGGTTTTCCACTACGTTAGGCAAGGAGAAACTGTGCCAGCACAGAAAACATCTCCCATCGTGTTTTACATGTTGCAGAGAGCTCTGCTGAAGTTTATGCACGAAGAAAAAGAAAGTTGTTGAAAACACCTTCCAACCGAATGTTCATGTGTTTGGAAAAGGTAGGACAGTGGTAAGGTACTGTTTTCTATCAGTTTGCAAGCTGCGCACACTATCCCAGTGTTGTGCAGCTTCATTCTTCACCATTCCGAAGCAGCCGCACTCTCCAGCTGCCGGAGGCGAAGATGCGGCTTCTTCGAGCAAAGGCGATTGCGCCGGACACAGTGCGCTGCAGTGCGGCAGCTTCTGCCGGAATGTGCCCGGGACCGGCGCTTAGCTCCGGGGAGCTCCGTATCCTTCGTCTTTAGCGTCTTTTGTCGTCTACATCATTGCAGAAAGGTTTTCCACTATGTTAGGCAAGGAGAAATTGTGCCAGCAGAGAAAACATCTCCCATCGTGTTTTACATGTTGTAGAGAGCTCTACAGAGTGTGTTGCAAGACGAAAAACCAAGTTGTCCAAAACACCTTCCAAACGAATGTTCATGTGTTTGGAAAAGGTAGGAAAGTGGTAAGGTACTGTTTTCTATCAGTTTGCAAGCTGTGCACACTATCCCAGTGTTGTGCAGCTTCATTCTTCACCTTTCCAAAGAAGCCGCTCTCTCCGGCTTCCGGAGGCGAAGAAGCGGCTTCTTCGCGCAAAGGCAATTGTTCCGGTCACAGTGCTACGAAGTGCGGCGGCTTCTGACGAATTGTGCCAGGCACCGGGGCTATGTCCGGGACATCCGTGCCTTTTTCTACTGGACTTCTCTGGTCAACATCATGGCAAAAATCTTTTCCAATATGTCTGGCAAGGAGAAACTGTGCCAGTGCAGAAAACATCTCCCATCGTGTTTTAAATGTTGCAGAGAGCTCTACAGAGTGTGTTGCAAGAAGAAAAACAAAATTGTCCAAAACACCTTCCAATCGAATGTTCATGTGTTTGGAAAAGGTAGAAGACTGTAAGGTACTGTTTTCTATCAGTATGCAAGATGCGCACACTATCCCAGTGTTGTGCAGCTTCATTCTTCACCTGTCTGAAGCAGCCACTTTCTTCGGCTCCCGGAGGCGAAGAAGCGGCTTCTTCGCGCAAAGGCGATTGTGCCGGTCACAGTGCACTCCAGTGCGGCGGCTTCTTCTGAAATGTGCCCGGGATTGGGGCATAGCTCCTGGGAGCTCTGTATGCTTCGTCTTTAGCATCATTTTTGGTCTACATCATTGCAGAAAGGTTTTCCACTATGTCTGGCATGGAGAAACTGTGCCAGCACAGAAAACATCTCCCATCGTGTTTTACATGTTGAAGAGAACTCTATAGAAGTTTATGCACGAAGAAAAAGAAAGTTGTCCAAAACACCATCCTACCGAATATTCATGTGTTTGGAAAATAAGAAGATTGGTAAGGTACAGTTTTGGATCAGTTTGCAAGCTGCGCACACTATCCCAGTGTTGTGCAGCTTCATTCTTCACCTGTCTGAAGCAGTAGCTCTCTCCGGCTCCAGGAGGCGAATAAGCGGCTTCTTCGCGCAAAGGCGATTGTGCCGGTCACAGTGCACTCCAGTGCGGCGGCTTCTGACGAAACGTGCACGGGACCGGCGCTTAGCTCTGGGGACCTCCGTATCCTTCGTCTTTCGGGATTTTGTGGTCTACATCATTGCAGAAAGGTTTTCCACTATGTCTGGCATGGAGAAACTGTGCCAGCACAGAAAACATCTCCCATCGTGTTTTACATGTTGAAGAGAGCTCTGCAGAAGTTTATGCACGAAGAAAAAGAAAGTTGTCCAGAACACCTTCCAACCGAATGTTCATGTGTTTGGAAAAGGTAGGAGAATGATAAAGTACTGTTTTCTAGCAGTTTACAAGCTGCGCACACTATCCCAGTGTTGTGCAGCTTCATTCTTCACCTGTCTGAAGCAGCCACTCTCTTCGGCTCCTGGAGGCGAAAAGGCTTCTTCGCGCAAAGGCGATTGTGCCGGTCACAGTGCACTCCAGTGCGGCGGCTACTGACGAAATGTGCCCGGGACCGGCGCGCTTAGTTTCGGGGAGCTCCGTACTTTCGTCTTTAGCGTCATTTTTGGTCTACATCATTGCAGAAAGATTTTCCACTATGTTAGGCAGGGAGAAACTGTGCCAGCAAAGACAACATTTCCCATCGTGTTTTATATGTTGAAGAGAGCTCTACAGAAGTTTATGCACGAAGAAAAACAAAGTTGTCCAAAACACCATCCTACCGAATATTCATGTCTTTGGAAAATAAGAAGATTGGTAAGGTACTGTTTTCTATCAGATTGCAAGCTGCGCATACTATCCCAGTGTTGTGCAGCTTCATTCTTCACCTTTCCGAAGCAGCCGCTCTCTCAGGCTCCCGGAGGCGAAGAAGCGGCTTCTTCGAGTAAAGGCAATTGCACCCGTCACAGTGCACTCCAGTGCGGCGGCTTCTGCCGAAATGTGCCCGGGACCGGCGCGCTTAGTTTCGGGGAGCTCCGTACTTTCGTCTTTCTGGACTTTTGTGGCCTACATCATTGCAGAAAGGTTTTCCACTACGTTAGGCAAGGAGAAACTGTGCCAGCACAGAAAACATCTCCCATCGTGTTTTACATGTTGCAGAGAGCTCTGCAGCAGTTTATGCACGAAGAAAAAGAAAGTTGTCCAGAACACCTTCCAACGGAATGTTCATATGTCTGGAAAAGGTAGGAGACTGGTAAGGTACTGTTTTCTATCAGTTTGCAAGCTGCGCACACTATCCCAGTGTTGTGCAGCTTCATTCTTCACCATTCCGAAGCAGCCGCACTCTCCAGCTGCCGGAGGCGAAGAAGCGGCTTCTTCGAGCAAAGACGATTGCGCCGGTTACAGTGCGCTCCAGTGCGGCAGCTTCTGCCGGAATGTGCCCGGGACCGGCGCTTAGCTCCGGGGAGCTCCGTATCCTTCGTCTTTAGCGACTTTTGTGGCCTACATCATTGCTGAAAGGTTTTCCACTACGTTAGGCAAGGAGAAACTGTGCCAGCACAGAAAACATCTCCCATCGTGTTTTACATGTTGCAGAGAGCTCTGCTGAAGTTTATGAACGAAGAAAAAGAAAGTTGTTGAAAACACCTTCCTTAAAAATGTTCATGTGTTTGGAAAAGGTAGGAGAGTGGTAAGGTACTGTTTTCTATCAGTTTGCAAGCTGCGCACACTATCCCAGTGTTGTGCAGCTTCATTCTTCACCATTCCGAAGCAGCCGCACTCTCCAGCTGCCGGAGGCGAAGATGCGGCTTCTTCGAGCAAAGGCGATTGCGCCGGACTCAGTGCGCTGCAGTGCGGCAGCTTCTGCCGGAATGTGCCCGGGACCGGCGCTTAGCTCCGGGGAGCTCCGTATCCTTCGTCTTTAGCGTCTTTTGTCGTCTACATCATTGCAGAAAGGTTTTCCACTATGTTAGGCAAGGAGAAATTGTGCCAGCAGAGAAAACATCTCCCATCGTGTTTTACATGTTGCAGAGAGCTCTACAGAGTGTGTTGCAAGACGAAAAACCAAGTTGTCCAAAACACCTTCCAAACGAATGTTCATGTGTTTGGAAAAGGTAGGAAAGTGGTAAGGTACTGTTTTCTATCAGTTTGCAAGCTGTGCACACTATCCCAGTGTTGTGCAGCTTCATTCTTCACCTTTCCAAAGAAGCCGCTCTCTCCGGCTTCCGGAGGCGAAGAAGCGGCTTCTTCGCGCAAAGGCAATTGTTCCGGTCACAGTGCTACGAAGTGCGGCGGCTTCTGACGAATTGTGCCAGGCACCGGGGCTATGTCCGGGACATCCGTGCCTTTTTCTACTGGACTTCTCTGCTCAACATCATGGCAAAAATCTTTTCCAATATGTCTGGCAAGGAGAAACTGTGCCAGCACAGAAAACATCTCCCATCGTGTTTTACATGTTGCAGAGAGCTCTGCAGAAGTTTAAGAACGAATAAAATAAAGTTGTCCAAAACTCTTCCAACCGAATGTTCATGTGTTTGGAAAAGGTAGGACAGTGGTAAGCTACGGTTATCTATCAGTTTGCAAGCTGCGCACACTATACCAGTGTTGTGCAGCTTCATTCTCACCCTTCCGAAGCTACCGGTCTCTCCGGCTCCCGGATGCGAAGAAGCGGCTTCTTCGCTCAAAGGCGATTGTACCGGTCACTGTGCACTCCAGTGCGGCGGCTTCTTCTGAAATGTGCCCGGGACCAGGGCATAGCTCCTGGGAGCTCTGTATGCTTCGTCTTTAGCATCATTTTTGGTCTACATCATTGCAGAAAGGTTTTCCACTACCTCTGGCATGGAGAAACTGTGCCAGCACAGAAAACATATCCCATCGTGTTTTACATGTTGAAGAGAACTCTGCTGAAGTTTATGCACGAAGAAAAAGAAAGTTGTCCAAAACACCTTCCAATCGAATGTTCATGTGTTTGGAAAAGGTAGGAGAGAAGTAAGGTACAGTTTTGGATCAGTTTGCAAGCTGCGCACACTATCCCAGTGTTGTGCAGCTTCATTCTTCACCTGTCTGAAGCAGCCACTCTCTTCGGCTCCTGGAGGCGAAGAGGCTTCTTCGCGCAAAGGCGATTGTGCCGGTCACTGTGCACTCCAGTGCGCCGGCTACTGACGAGATGTGCACCGGGACCGGCGCTTAGTTTCGGGGAGCTCCGTACTTTCGTCTTTAGCGTCATTTTTGGTCTACATCATTGCAGAAAGGTTTTCCACTACGTTAGGCAAGGAGAAACTGTGCCAGCACAGAAAACATCTCCCATCGTGTTTTACATGTTGAAGAGAGCTCTGCAGAAGTTTATGCACGAAGAAAAAGAAAGTTGTCCAGAACACCTTCCAACCGAATGTTCATGTGTTTGGAAAAGGTAGGAGAATAGTAAAGTACTGTTTTCTATCAGTTTACAAGCTGCGCACACTATCCCAGTGTTGTGCAGCTTCATTCTTCACCTGTCTGAAGCAGCCACTCTCTTCGGCTCCTGGAGGCAAAGAGGCTTCTTCGCGCAAAGGCGATTGTGCCGGTCACAGTGCACTCCAGTGCGGCGGCTACTGACGAAATGTGCCCGGGACCGGCGCGCTTAGTTTCGGGGAGCTCCGTACTTTCGTCTTTAGCGTCATTTTTAGTCTACATCATTGCAGAAAGGTTTTCCACTATGTTAAGCAAGGAGAAACTGTGCCAGCACAGAAAACATCTCCCATCGTGTTTTACATGTTGCAGAGAGCTCTGCAGAACTTTAAGCACGAATAAAAAAATGTTGTCCAAAACATCTTCCAACCGAATGGTCATGTGTTTGGAAAAGGTAGGACAGTGGTAAGCTACGGTTATCTATCAGTCTGCAAGCTGCGCACACTATCCCAGTGTTTTGCAGCTTCATTCTCACCTTACCGAAGCTACTGGTCTCTCCGGCTCCCGGAGGCGAAGAAGCGGCTTCTTCGCGCAAAGGCGATTGTACCGGTCACTGTGCACTCCAGTGCGGCGGCTACTGACGAAATGTGCCCGGGACAGGGGCATAGCTCCTGGGAGCTCTGTATGCTTCGTCTTTAGCATCATTTTTGGTCTACGTCATTGCAGAAAGGTTTTCCACTATGTTAAGCAAGGAGAAACTGTGCCAGCACAGAAAACATCTCCCATCGTGTTTTACATGTTGAAGAGAACTCTATAGAAGTTTATGCACGAAGAAAAAGAAAGTTGTCCAAAACACCATCCTACCGAATATTCATGTGTTTGGAAAATAAGAAGATTGGTAAGGTACAGTTTTGGATCAGTTTGCAAGCTGCGCACACTATCCCAGTGTTGTGCAGCTTCATTCTTCACCTGTCTGAAGCAGTAGCTCTCTCCGGCTCCAGGAGGCGAAGAAGCGGCTTCTTCGCGCAAAGGCGATTGTGCCGGTCACAGTGCACTCCAGTGCGGCGGCTTCTGACAAAATGTGCCCGGGACCAGCACTTAGCTCCGGGGAGCTCCGTATCCTTCGTCTTTCCAGACTTTTGTGGTCTACATCATTGCAGAATGGTTTTCCACTATGTTAAGCAAGGAGAAACTGTGCCAGCACGGAAAACATCGCCCATCGTGTTTTACATTTTGAAGAGAGCTCTGCAGAAGTTTATGCACGAAGAAAAAGAAAGTTGTCCAAAACACCTTCCTTAAAAATGTTCATGTGTTTGGAAAAGGTAGGACAGTGGTAAGGTACTGTTTTCTATCAGATTGCAAGCTGTGCACACAATCCCAGTGTTGTGCAGCTTCATTCTTCACCTTTCCGAAGTAGCCGCTCTCTCCGGCTTCCGGAGGCGAAGAAGCAGCTTCTTCGAGCAAAGGTGATTGCGCCGGTCACAGTGCGCTGCAGTGCGGCATCTTCTGCCCGAATGTGCCCGGGACAGGCGGTTAGCTCCGGGTACATCCATACAATCTTCTTTCTGGACTTTTGTGGTCTACATCATGCAAAAAACATTTCCCATATGTGTGGCAAGGAGAAACTGTGCCAGCACAGAAAACATCTCCCATCGTGTTTTACATGTTGAAGAGAGCTCTGCAGAAGTTTATGCACGAAGAAAAAGAAAGTTGTCCAGAACACCTTCCAACCGAATGTTCATGTGTTTGGAAAAGGTAGGAGAATAGTAAAGTACTGTTTTCTATCAGTTTACAAGCTGTGCACACTATCCCAGTGTTGTGCAGCTTCATTCTTCACCTGTCTGAAGCAGCCACTCTCTTCGGCTCCTGGAGGCGAAGAGGCTTCTTCGCGCAAAGGCGATTGTGCCGGTCACAGTGCACTCCAGTGCGGCGGCTACTGACGAAATGTGCCCGGGACCGGCGCGCTTAGTTTCGGGGAGCTCCGTACTTTCGTCTTTAGCGTCATTTTTGGTCTACATCATTGCAGAAAGGTTTTCCACTATGTTAAGCAAGGAGAAACTGTGCCAGCACAGAAAACATCTTCCATCGTGTTTTACATGTTGCAGAGAGCTCTGCTGAAGTATATACACGAAGAAAAACAAAGTTGTCCAAAACACCATCCTACCGAATATTCATGTGTTTGGAAAATAAGAAGATTGTTAAGGTACTGTTTTCTATCAGTTTGCAAGATGCGCACACTATCCCAGTGTTGTGCAGCTTCATTCTTCACCTGTCTGAAGCAGTAGCTCTCTCCGGCTCCCGGAGGCGAAGATGCGGCTTCTTCGAGCTAAGGCGATTGCGCCGGTCACAGTGCGCCGCAGTGAGGCAGCTTCTGACGAAACGTGCCCGGGACGGGCGCTTAGCTCCGGGTACATCCATACAATCTTCTTTCTGGACTTTTGTGGCCTACATCATTGCAGAAAGGTTTTCCACTACGTTAGGGAAGGAGAAACTGGGCCAGCACAGAAAACATCTCCCATCGTGTTTTACATGTTGCAGAGAGCTCTACAGAGTGCGTTGCAAGACGAAAAACCAAGTTGTCCAAAACACCTTCCAACCGAATGTTCTTGTGTTTGGAAAAGGTAGGAGAGTGATAAGGTACTGTTTTCTATCAGTTTGCAAGCTGCGCACACTATCCCAGTGTTGTGCAGCTTCATTCTTCACCTTTTTGGAAGCAGCCGCACGCTCCAGCTGCCGGAGGCGAAGATGCGGCTTCTTCGAGCAAAGGCAATTGCACCCGTCACAGTGCACTCCAGCGCGGCGGCTTCTGACGAAATGTGCCCGGGACCGGGGCATAGCTCCGGGGACCTCCGTACTTTCTTCTTTCTGGACTTTTGTGGCCTACATCATTGCAGAAAGGTTTTCCACTATGTTAAGCAAGGAGAAACTGTGCCAGCACAGAAAACATCTCCCATCGTGTTTTATATGTTGCAGAGAGCTCTGCAGAAGCTTAAGGACGAATAAAATAAAGTTGTTGAAAACACCTTCCAACTGAATGTTCATGTGTTTGGAAAAGGTAGGAGAGTGGTAAGGTACTGTTATCTATCAGTCTGCAAGCTGCGCACACTATCCCAGTGTTGTGCAGCGTCATTCTCATCCTTCCGAAGCCACTGGTCTCTCCGGCTCCCGGAGGCGAAGAAGCGGCTTCTTCGCTCAAAGGCGATTGTACCGGTCACTGTGCACTCCAGTGCGGCGGCTGCTTCTGAAATGTGCCCGGGACCGGGGCATAGCTCCTGGGAGCTCTGTATGCTTCGTCTTTAGCATCATTTTTGGTCTACATCATTGCAGAAAGGTTTTCCACTATGTCTGGCATGGAGAAACTGTGCCAGCACAGAAAACATCTCCCATCGTGTTTTATATGTTGAAGAGAGCTCTGCTGAAGTTTATGCACGAAGAAAAAGAAAGTTGTCCAAAACACCTTCCAATCGAATGTTCATGTGTTTGGAAAAGGTAGGAGAGAAGTAAGGTACTGTTTTGGATCAGTTTGCAAGCTGCGCACACTATCCCAGTGTTGTGCAGCTTCATTCTTCACCTGTCTGAAGCAGCCACTCTCTTCGGCTCCTGGAGGGGAAGAGGCTTCTTCTCGCAAAGGCGATTGTGCCGGTCACTGTGCACTCCAGTGCGCCGGCTTCTGACGAAACGTGCCCGGGACCGGCGCTTAGCTCCGGGGACCTCCGTACTTTCGTCTTTAGCGTCATTTTTGGTCTACATCATTGCAGAAAGGTTTTCCACTACGTTAGGCAAGGAGAAACTGTGCCAGCACAGAAAACATCTCCCATCGTGTTTTACATGTTGAAGAGAGCTCTGCAGAAGTTTATGCACGAAGAAAAAGAAAGTTGTCCAGAACACCTTCCAACCGAATGTTCATGTGTTTGGAAAAGGTAGGAGAATGATAAAGTACTGTTTTCTAGCAGTTTACAAGCTGCGCACACTATCCCAGTGTTGTGCAGCTTCATTCTTCACCTGTCTGAAGCAGCCACTCTCTTCGGCTCCTGGAGGCGAAAAGGCTTCTTCGCGCAAAGGCGATTGTGCCGGTCACAGTGCACTCCAGTGCGGCGGCTACTGACGAAATGTGCCCGGGACCGGCGCGCTTAGTTTCGGGGAGCTCCGTACTTTGGTCTTTAGCGTCATTTTTGGTCTACATCATTGCAGAAAGGTTTTCCACTATGTTAAGCAAGGAGAAACTGTGCCAGCACAGAAAACATCTCCCATCGTGTTTTATATGTTGAAGAGAGCTCTGCAGAAGTTTATGCACGAAGAAAAAGAAAGTTGTCCAAAACACCATCCTACCGAATATTCATGTGTTTGGAAAATAAGAAGATTGGTAAGGTACTGTTTTCTATCAGATTGCAAGCTGCGCATGCTATCCCAGTGTTGTGCAGCTTCATTCTTCACCTTTCCGAAGCAGCCGCTCTCTCAGGCTCCCGGAGGCGAAGAAGCGGCTTCTTCGAGTAAAGGCAATTGCACCCGTTACAGTGCACTCCAGTGCGGCGGCTTCTGCCGAAATGTGCCCGGGACCGGTGCTTAGCTCCGGGGAGATCCGTACTTTCGTCTTTCTGGACTTTTGTGGCCTACATCATTGCTGAAAGGTTTTCCACTACGTTAGGCAAGGAGAAACTGTGCCAGCACAGAAAACATCTCCCATCGTGTTTTACATGTTGCAGAGAGCTCTGCAGCAGTTTATGCACGAAGAAAAAGAAAGTTGTCCAGAACACCTTCCAACGGAATGTTCATATGTCTGGAAAAGGTAGGACAGTGGTAAGGTACTGCTTTCTATCAGTTTGCAAGCTGCGCACACTATCCCAGTGTTGTGCAGCTTCATTGTTCACCATTCCGAAGCAGCCGCACTCTCCAGCTGCCGGAGGCGAAGATGCGGCTTCTTCGAGCAAAGACGATTGCGCCGGTCACAGTGCGCTGCAGTGCGGCAGCTTCTGCCGGAATGTGCCCGGGACCGGCGCTTAGCTCCGGGGAGCTCCGTATCCTTCGTCTTTAGCGACTTTTGTGGCCTACATCATTGCTGAAAGGTTTTCCACTACGTTAGGCAAGGAGAAACTGTGCCAGCACAGAAAACATCTCCCATCGTGTTTTACATCTTGCAGAGAGCTCTACAGAGTGCGTTGCAAGACGAAAAACCAAGTTGTCCAAAACACCTTCCAACCGAATGTTCTTGTGTTTGGAAAAGGTAGGAGAGTGATAAGGTACTGTTTTCTATCAGTTTGCAAGCTGCGCACACTATCCCAGTGTTGTGCAGCTTCATTCTCACCTTTCCGAAGCTACTGGTCTCTCCGGCTCCCAGAGGCGAAGAAGCGGCTTCTTCGCGCAAAGGCGATTGTACCGGTCACTGTGCACTCCAGTGCGGCGGCTTCTTCTGAAATGTGCCCGGGACAGGGGCATAGCTCCTGGGAGCTCTGTATGCTTCGTCTTTAGCATCATTTTTGGTCTACATCATTGCAGAAAGGTTTTCCACTATGTCTGGCATGGAGAAACTGTGCCAGCACAGAAAACATCTCCCATCGTGTTTTATATGTTGAAGAGAGCTCTGCTGAAGTTTATGCACGAAGAAAAAGAAAGTTGTTGAAAACACCTTCCAATCGAATGTTCATGTGTTTGGAAAAGGTAGGAGAGAAGTGAGGTACAGTTTTGGATCAGTTTGCAAGCTGCGCACACTATCCCAGTGTTGTGCAGCTTCATTCTTCACCTTTTTGGAAGCAGCCGCACGCTCCAGCTGCCGGAGGCGAAGATGCGGCTTCTTCGAGCAAAGGCAATTGCACCCGTCACAGTGCACTCCAGCGCGGCGGCTTCTGACGAAATGTGCCCGGGACCGGGGCATAGCTCCGGGGACCTCCGTACTTTCTTCTTTCTGGACTTTTGTGGCCTACATCATTGCAGAAAGGTTTTCCACTATGTTAAGCAAGGAGAAACTGTGCCAGCACAGAAAACATCTCCCATCGTGTTTTATATTTTGCAGAGAGCTCTGCAGAAGCTTAAGCACGAATAAAATAAAGTTGTTGAAAACACCTTCCAACTGAATGTTCATGTGTTTGGAAAAGGTAGGAGAGTGGTACGGTACGGTTATCTATCAGTCTGCAAGCTGCGCACACTATCCCAGTGTTGTGCAGCGTCATTCTCACCTTCCGAAGCTACTGGTCTCTCCGGCTCCCGGATGCGAAGAAGCGGCTTCTTCGCGCAAAGGCGATTGTACAGGTCACTGTGCACTCCAGTGCGGCGGCTGCTTCTGAAATGTGCCCGGGACCGGGGCATAGCTCCTGGGAGCTCTGTATGCTTCGTCTTTAGCATCATTTTTGGTCTACATCATTGCAGAAAGGTTTTCCACTATGTCTGGCATGGAGAAACTGTGCCAGCACAGAAAACATCTCCCATCGTGTTTTATATGTTGAAGAGAGCTCTGCTGAAGTTTATGCACGAAGAAAAAGAAAGTTGTCCAAAACACCTTCCAATCGAATGTTCATGTGTTTGGAAAAGGTAGGAGAGAAGTAAGGTACTGTTTTGGATCAGTTTGCAAGCTGCGCACACTATCCCAGTGTTGTGCAGCTTCATTCTTCACCTGTATGAAGCAGCCACTCTCTTCGGCTCCTGGAGGCGAAGAGGCTTCTTCGCGCAAAGGCGATTGTGCCGGTCACTGTGCACTCCAGTGCGCCGGCTTCTGACGAAACGTGCCCGGGACCGGCGCTTAGCTCCGGGGAGATCCGTACTTTCGTCTTTAGCGTCATTTTTGGTCTACATCATTGCAGAAAGGTTTTCCACTACGTTAGGCAAGGAGAAACTGTGCCAGCACAGAAAACATCTCCCATCGTGTTTTACATGTTGAAGAGAGCTCTGCAGAAGTTTATGCACGAAGAAAAAGAAAGTTGTCCAGAACACCTTCCAACCGAATGTTCATGTGTTTGGAAAAGGTAGGAGAATGATAAAGTACTGTTTTCTAGCAGTTTACAAGCTGCGCACACTATCCCAGTGTTGTGCAGCTTCATTCTTCACCTGTCTGAAGCAGCCACTCTCTTCGGCTCCTGGAGGCGAAAAGGCTTCTTCGCGCAAAGGCGATTGTGCCGGTCACAGTGCACTCCAGTGCGGCGGCTACTGACGAAATGTGCCCGGGACCGGCGTGCTTAGTTTCGGGGAGCTCCGTACTTTGGTCTTTAGCGTCATTTTTGGTCTACATCATTGCAGAAAGGTTTTCCACTATGTTAGGCAAGGAGAAACTGTGCCAGCACAGAAAACATCTCCCATCATGTTTTATATGTTGAAGAGACCTCTGCAGAAGTTTATGCACGAAGAAAAACAAAGTTGTCCAAAACACCATCCTACCGAATATTCATGTCTTTGGAAAATAAGAAGATTGGTAAGGTACTGTTTTCTATCAGATTGCAAGCTGCGCATACTATCCCAGTGTTGTGCAGCTTCATTCTTCACCTTTCCGAAGCAGCCGCTCTCTCAGGCTCCCGGAGGCGAAGAAGCGGCTTCTTCGAGTAAAGGCAATTGCACCCGTCACAGTGCACTCCAGTGCGGCGGCTTCTGCCGAAATGTGCCCGGGACCGGTGCTTAGCTCCGGGGAGATCCGTACTTTCGTCTTTCTGGACTTTTGTGGCCTACATCATTGCAGAAAGGTTTTCCACTACGTTAGGCAAGGAGAAACTGTGCCAGCACAGAAAACATCTCCCATCGTGTTTTACATGTTGCAGAGAGCTCTGCAGCAGTTTATGCACAAAGAAAAAGAAAGTTGTCCAGAACACCTTCCAACGGAATGTTCATATGTCTGGAAAAGGTAGGACGTGGTAAGGTACTGCTTTCTATCAGTTTGCAAGCTGCGCACACTATCCCAGTGTTGTGCAGCTTCATTCTTCACCATTCCGAAGCAGCCGCACTCTCCAGCTGCCGGAGGCGAAGAAGCGGCTTCTTCGAGCAAAGACGATTGCGCCGGTCACAGTGCGCTGCAGTGCGGCAGCTTCTGCCGGAATGTGCCCGGGACCGGCGCTTAGCTCCGGGGAGCTCCGTATCCTTCGTCTTTAGCGACTTTTGTGGCCTACATCATTGCAGAAAGGTTTTCCACTACGTTAGGCAAGGAGAAACTGTGCCAGCACAGAAAACATCTCCCATCGTGTTTTACATGTTGCAGAGAGCTCTGCTGAAGTTTATGAACGAAGAAAAAGAAAGTTGTTGAAAACACCTTCCAACAGAATGTTCATGTGTTTGGAAAAGGTAGGAGAGTGGTAAGGTACAGTTTTCTATCAGTTTGCAAGCTGCGCACACTATCCCAGTGTTGTGCAGCTTCATTCTTCACCATTCCGAAGCAGCCGCACTCTCCAGCTGCCGGAGGCGAAGATGCGGCTTCTTCGAGCAAAGGCGATTGCGCCGGACACAGTGCGCTGCAGTGCGGCAGCTTCTGCCGGAATGTGCCCGGGACCGGCGCTTAGCTCCGGGGAGCTCCGTATCCTTCGTCTTTAGCGTCTTTTGTCGTCTACATCATTGCAGAAAGGTTTTCCACTATGTTAGGCAAGGAGAAATTGTGCCAGCACAGAAAACATCTCCCATCGTGTTTTACATGTTGCAGAGAGCTCTACAGAGTGTGTTGCAAGACGAAAAACCAAGTTGTCCAAAACACCTTCCAAACGAATGTTCATGTGTTTGGAAAAGGTAGGAAAGTGGTAAGGTACTGTTTTCTATAAGTTTGCAAGCTGTGCACACTATCCCAGTGTTGTGCAGCTTCATTCTTCACCTTTCCAAAGAAGCCGCTCTCTCCGGCTTCCGGAGGCGAAGAAGCGGCTTCTTCGCGCAAAGGCAATTGTTCCGGTCACAGTGCTACGAAGTGCGGTGGCTTCTGACGAATTGTGCCAGGCACCGGGGCTATGTCCGGGACATCCGTGCCTTTTTCTACTGGACTTCTCTGGTCAACATCATGGCAAAAATCTTTTCCAATATGTCTGGCAAGGAGAAACTGTGCCAGTGCAGAAAACATCTCCCATCGTGTTTTAAATGTTGCAGAGAGCTCTACAGAGTGTGTTGCAAGAAGAAAAACAAAATTGTCCAAAACACCTTCCAATCGAATGTTCATGTGTTTGGAAAAGGTAGAAGACTGTAAGGTACTGTTTTCTATCAGTATGCAAGATGCGCTCACTATCCCAGTGTTGTGCAGCTTCATTCTTCACCTGTCTGAAGCAGCCACTTTCTTCGGCTCCCGGAGGCGAAGAAGCGGCTTCTTCGCGCAAAGGCGATTGTGCCGGTCACAGTGCACTCCAGTGCGGCGGCTTCTGACAAAATGTGCCCGGGACCAGCACTTAGCTCCGGGGAGCTCCGTATCCTTCGTCTTTCCAGACTTTTGTGGTCTACATCATTGCAGAATGGTTTTCCACTATGTTAAGCAAGGAGAAACTGTGCCAGCACGGAAAACATCGCCCATCGTGTTTTACATTTTGAAGAGAGCTCTGCAGAAGTTTATGCACGAAGAAAAAGAAAGTTGTCCAAAACACCTTCCTTAAAAATGTTCATGTGTTTGGAAAAGGTAGGACAGTGGTAAGGTACTGTTTTCTATCAGATTGCAAGCTGTGCACACAATCCCAGTGTTGTGCAGCTTCATTCTTCACCTTTCCGAAGTAGCCGCTCTCTCCGGCTTCCGGAGGCGAAGAAGCGGCTTCTTCGAGCAAAGGTGATTGCGCCGGTCACAGTGCGCTGCAGTGCGGCATCTTCTGCCCGAATGTGCCCGGGACAGGCGGTTAGCTCCGGGTACATCCATACAATCTTCTTTCTGGACTTTTGTGGTCTACATCATGCAAAAAACATTTCCCATATGTGTGGCAAGGAGAAACTGTGCCAGCACAGAAAACATCTCCCATCGTGTTTTATATGTTGAAGAGAGCTCTACAGAAGTTTATGCACGAAGAAAAACAAAGTTGTCCAAAACACCATCCTACCGAATATTCATGTCTTTGGAAAATAAGAAGATTGGTAAGGTACTGTTTTCTATCAGATTGCAAGCTGCGCATACTATCCCAGTGTTGTGCAGCTTCATTCTTCACCTGTCTGAAGCAGCCACTCTCTTCGGCTCCTGGAGGCGAAAAGGCTTCTTCGCGCAAAGGCGATTGTGCCGGTCACAGTGCACTCCAGTGCGGCGGCTACTGACGAAATGTGCCCGGGACCGGCGCGCTTAGTTTCGGGGAGCTCCGTACTTTCGTCTTTAGCGTCATTTTTGGTCTACATCATTGCAGAATGGTTTTCCACTATGTTAGGCAAGGAGAAACTGTGCCAGCACAGAAAACATCTCCCATCGTGTTTTATATGTTGAAGAGAGCTCTACAGAAGTTTATGCACGAAGAAAAACAAAGTGTTCCAAAACACCATCCTACCGAATATTCATGTCTTTGGAAAATAAGAAGATTGGTAAGGTACTGTTTTCTATCAGATTGCAAGCTGCGCATACTATCCCAGTGTTGTGCAGCTTCATTCTTCACCATTCCGAAGCAGCCGCACTCTCAGGCTCCCGGAGGCGAAGAAGCGGCTTATTCGAGTAAAGGCAATTGCACCCGTCACAGTGCACTCCAGTGCGGCGGCTTCTGACAAAATGTGCCCGGGACCGGTGCTTAGCTCCGGGGAGATCCGTACTTTCGTCTTTCTGGACTTTTGTGGTCTACATCATTGCAGAATGGTTTTCCACTATGTCTGGCATGGAGAATCTGTGCCAGCACAGAAAACATCTCCCATCGTGTTTTACATGTTGAAGAGAGCTCTGCAGCAGTTTATGCACGAAGAAAAAGAAAGTTGTCCAGAACACCTTCCAACGGAATGTTCATATGTCTGGAAAAGGTAGGACAGTGGTAAGGTAGTGCTTTCTATCAGTTTACAAGCTGCGCACATTATCCCAGTGTTGTGCAGCTTCATTCTTCACCATTCCGAAGCAGCCGCACTCTCCCGCTGCCGGAGGCGAAGATGCGGCTTCTTCGAGCAAAGGCGATTGCGCCGGACACAGTGCGCTGCAGTGCGGCAGCTTCTGCCGGAATGTGCCCGGGACTGGCGCTTAGCTCCGGGGAGCTCCGTATCCTTCGTCTTTAGCGTCTTTTGTCGTCTACATCATTGCAGAAAGGTTTTCCACTATGTTAGGCAAGGAGAAATTGTGCCAGCAGAGAAAACATCTCCCATCGTGTTTTACATGTTGCAGAGAGCTGTACAGAGTGTGTTGCAAGACGAAAAACCAAGTTGTCCAAAACACCTTCCAAACGAATGTTCATGTGTTTGGAAAAGGTAGGAAAGTGGTAAGGTACTGTTTTCTATCAGTTTGCAAGCTGTGCACACTATCCCAGTGTTGTGCAGCTTCATTCTTCACCTTTCCAAAGAAGCCGCTCTCTCCGGCTTCCGGAGGCGAAGAAGCGGCTTCTTCGCGCAAAGGCAATTGTTCCGGTCACAGTGCTACGAAGTGCGGCGGCTTCTGACGAATTGTGCCAGGCACCGGGGCTATGTCCGGGACATCCGTGCCTTTTTCTACTGGACTTCTCTGCTCAACATCATGGCAAAAATCTTTTCCAATATGTCTGGCAAGGAGAAACTGTGCCAGTGCAGAAAACATCTCCCATCGTGTTTTAAATGTTGCAGAGAGCTCTACAGAGTGTGTTGCAAGAAGAAAAACAAAATTGTCCAAAACACCTTCCAATCGAATGTTCATGTGTTTGGAAAAGGTAGAAGACTGTAAGGTACTGTTTTCTATCAGTATGCAAGATGCGCTCACTATCCCAGTGTTGTGCAGCTTCATTCTTCACCTGTCTGAAGCAGCCACTTTCTTCGGCTCCCGGAGGCGAAGAAGCGGCTTCTTCGCGCAAAGGCGATTGTGCCGGTCACAGTGCACTCCAGTGCGGCGGCTTCTGACAAAATGTGCCCGGGACCAGCACTTAGCTCCGGGGAGCTCCGTATCCTTCGTCTTTCCAGACTTTTGTGGTCTACATCATTGCAGAATGGTTTTCCACTATGTTAAGCAAGGAGAAACTGTGCCAGCACGGAAAACATCGCCCATCGTGTTTTACATTTTGAAGAGAGCTCTGCAGAAGTTTATGCACGAAGAAAAAGAAAGTTGTCCAAAACACCTTCCTTAAAAATGTTCATGTGTTTGGAAAAGGTAGGACAGTGGTAAGGTACTGTTTTCTATCAGATTGCAAGCTGTGCACACAATCCCAGTGTTGTCCAGCTTCATTCTTCACCTTTCCGAAGTAGCCGCTCTCTCCGGCTTCCGGAGGCGAAGAAGCGGCTTCTTCGAGCAAAGGTGATTGCGCCGGTCACAGTGCGCTGCAGTGCGGCATCTTCTGCCCGAATGTGCCCGGGACAGGCGGTTAGCTCCGGGTACATCCATACAATCTTCTTTCTGGACTTTTGTGGTCTACATCATGCAAAAAACATTTCCCATATGTGTGGCAAGGAGAAACTGTGCCAGCACAGAAAACATCTCCCATCGTGTTTTACATGTTGAAGAGAGCTCTGCAGAAGTTTATGCACGAAGAAAAAGAAAGTTGTCCAGAACACCTTCCAACCGAATGTTCATGTGTTTGGAAAAGGTAGGAGAATAGTAAAGTACTGTTTTCTATCAGTTTACAAGCTGCGCACACTATCCCAGTGTTGTGCAGCTTCATTCTTCACCTGTCTGAAGCAGCCACTCTCTTCGGCTCCTGGAGGCAAAGAGGCTTCTTCGCGCAAAGGCGATTGTGCCGGTCACAGTGCACTCCAGTGCGGCGGCTACTGACGAAATGTGCCCGGGACCGGCGCGCTTAGTTTCGGGGAGCTCCGTACTTTCGTCTTTAGCGTCATTTTTAGTCTACATCATTGCAGAAAGGTTTTCCACTATGTTAAGCAAGGAGAAACTGTGCCAGCACAGAAAACATCTCCCATCGTGTTTTACATGTTGCAGAGAGCTCTGCAGAAGTTTAAGCACGAATAAAAAAATGTTGTCCAAAACACCTTCCAACCGAATGTTCATGTGTTTGGAAAAGGTAGGACAGTGGTAAGCTACGGTTATCTATCAGTCTGCAAGCTGCGCACACTATCCCAGTGTTTTGCAGCTTCATTCTCACCTTACCGAAGCTACTGGTCTCTCCGGCTCCCGGAGGCGAAGAAGCGGCTTCTTCGCGCAAAGGCGATTGTACCGGTCACTGTGCACTCCAGTGCGGCGGCTACTGACGAAATGTGCCCGGGACAGGGGCATAGCTCCTGGGAGCTCTGTATGCTTCGTCTTTAGCATCATTTTTGGTCTACATCATTGCAGAAAGGTTTTCCACTATGTTAAGCAAGGAGAAACTGTGCCAGCACAGAAAACATCTCCCATCGTGTTTTACATGTTGAAGAGAACTCTACAGAAGTTTATGCACGAAGAAAAAGAAAGTTGTCCAAAACACCATCCTACCGAATATTCATGTGTTTCGAAAATAAGAAGATTGGTAAGGTACTGTTTTCTATCAGTTTGCAAGATGCACACACTATCGCAGTGTTGTGCAGCTTCATTCTTCACCTGTCTGAAGCAGTAGCTCTCTCCGGCTCCAGGAGGCGAAGAAGCGGCTTCTTCGCGCAAAGGCGATTGTGCCGGTCACAGTGCACTCCAGTGCGGCGGCTTCTTCTGAAATGTGCCCGGGATTGGGGCATAGCTCCGGGGATCTCCGTACTTTCGTCTTTCTGGACTTTTGTGGCCTACATCATTGCAGAAAGGTTTTCCACTATGTTAAGCAAGGAGAAACTGTGCCAGCACAGAAAACATCTCCCATCGTGTTTTACATGTTGCAGAGAGCTCTGCAGAAGTTTAAGAACGAATAAAATAAAGTTGTCCAAAACTCTTCCAACCGAATGTTCATGTGTTTGGAAAAGGTAGGACAGTGGTAAGCTACGGTTATCTATCAGTTTGCAAGCTGCGCACACTATCCCAGTGTTGTGCAGCTTCATTCTCACCCTTCCGAAGCTACTGGTCTCTCCGGCTCCCGGAGGTGAAGAAGCGGCTTCTTCGCTCAAAGGCGATTGTAGCGGTCACTGTGCACTCCAGTGCGGCGGCTTCTTCTGAAATGTGCCCGGGACCGGGGCATAGCTCCTGGGAGCTCTGTATGCTTCGTCTTTAGCATCATTTTTGGTCTACATCATTGCAGAAAGGTTTTCCACTATGTCTGGCATGGAGAAACTGTGCCAGCACAGAAAACATCTCCCATCGTGTTTTATATGTTGAAGAGAACTCTGCTGAAGTTTATGCACGAAGAAGAAGAAAGTTGTCCAAAACACCTTCCAATCGAATGTTCATGTGTTTGGAAAAGGTAGGAGAGAAGTAAGGTACAGTTTTGGATCAGTTTGCAAGCTGCGCACACTATCCCAGTGTTGTGCAGCTTCATTCTTCACCTGTCCGAAGCAGCCACTCTCTCAGGCTCCTGGAGGCGAAAAGGCTTCTTCGCGCAAAGGCGATTGTGCCGGTCACAGTGCACTCCAGTGCGGCGGCTACTGACGAAATGTGCCCGGGACCGGCGCGCTTAGTTTCGGGGAGCTCCGTACTTTCGTCTTTAGCGTCATTTTTGGTCTACATCATTGCAGAAAGATTTTCCACTATGTTAGGCAAGGAGAAACTGTGCCAGCACAGAAAACATCTCCCATCGTGTTTTACATGTTGCAGAGAGCTCTGCAGAAGTTTAAGAACGAATAAAAAAATGTTGTCCAAAACACCTTCCAACCGAATGTTCATGTGTTTGGAAAAGGTAGGACAGTGGTAAGGTACAGTTATCTATCAGTCTGCAAGCTGCGCACACTATCCCAGTGTTGTGCAGCTTCATTCTCACCTTACCGAAGCTACTGGTCTCTCCGGCTCCCGGAGGCGAAGAAGCGGCTTCTTCGCGCAAAGGCGATTGTACCGGTCACTGTGCACTCCAGTGTGGCGGCTACTGACGAAATGTGCCCGGGACAGGGGCATAGCTCCTGGGAGCTCTGTATGCTTCGTCTTTAGCATCATTTTTGGTCTACATCATTGCAGAAAGGTTTTCCACTATGTTAAGCAAGGAGAAACTGTGCCAGCACAGAAAACATCTCCCATCGTGTTTTACATGTTGAAGAGAACTCTATAGAAGTTTATGCACGAAGAAAAAGAAAGTTGTCCAAAACACCATCCTACCGAATATTCATGTGTTTGGAAAATAAGAAGATTGGTAAGGTACTGTTTTCTATCAGTTTGCAAGCTGCGCACATTATCCCAGTGTTGTGCAGCTTCATTCTTCACCATTCCGAAGCAGCCGCACTCTCCCGCTGCCGGAGGCGAAGATGCGGCTTCTTCGAGCAAAGGCGATTGCGCCGGACACAGTGCGCTGCAGTGCGGCAGCTTCTGCCGGAATGTGCCCGGGACCGGCGCTTAGCTCCGGGGAGCTCCGTATCCTTCGTCTTTAGCGTCTTTTGTCGTCTACATCATTGCAGAAAGGTTTTCCACTATGTTAGGCAAGGAGAAATTGTGCCAGCAGAGAAAACATCTCCCATCGTGTTTTACATGTTGCAGAGAGCTCTACAGAGTGTGTTGCAAGACGAAAAACCAAGTTGTCCAAAACACCTTCCAAACGAATGTTCATGTGTTTGGAAAAGGTAGGAAAGTGGTAAGGTACTGTTTTCTATCAGTTTGCAAGCTGTGCACACTATCCCAGTGTTGTGCAGCTTCATTCTTCACCTTTCCAAAGAAGCCGCTCTCTCCGGCTTCCGGAGGCGAAGAAGCGGCTTCTTCGCGCAAAGGCAATTGTTCCGGTCACAGTGCTACGAAGTGCGGCGGCTTCTGACGAATTGTGCCAGGCACCGGGGCTATGTCCGGGACATCCGTGCCTTTTTCTACTGGACTTCTCTGGTCAACATCATGGCAAAAATCTTTTCCAATATGTCTGGCAAGGAGAAACTGTGCCAGTGCAGAAAACATCTCCCATCGTGTTTTAAATGTTGCAGAGAGCTCTACAGAGTGTGTTGCAAGAAGAAAAACAAAATTGTCCAAAACACCTTCCAATCGAATGTTCATGTGTTTGGAAAAGGTAGAAGACTGTAAGGTACTGTTTTCTATCAGTATGCAAGATGCGCTCACTATCCCAGTGTTGTGCAGCTTCATTCTTCACCTGTCCGAAGCAGCCACTTTCTTCGGCTCCCGGAGGCGAAGAAGCGGCTTCTTCGCGCAAAGGCGATTGTGCCGGTCACAGTGCACTCCAGTGCGGCGGCTTCTTCTGAAATGTGCCCGGGATTGGGGCATAGCTCCGGGGACCTCAGTACTTTCGTCTTTCTGGACTTTTGTGGCCTACATCATTGCAGAAAGGTTTTCCACTATGTTAAGCAAGGAGAAACTGTGCCAGCACAGAAAACATCTTCCATCGTGTTTTACATGTTGCAGAGAGCTCTGCAGAAGCTTAAGCACGAATAAAATAAAGTTGTTGAAAACACCTTCCAACTGAATGTTCATGTGTTTGGAAAAGGTAGGACAGTGGTAAGGTACTGTTATCTATCAGTCTGCAAGCTGTGCACACTATCCCAGTGTTGTGCAGCGTCATTCTCATCCTTCCGAAGCCACTGGTCTCTCCGGCTCCCGGAGGCGAAGAAGCGGCTTCTTCGCTCAAAGGCGATTGTACCGGTCACTGTGCACTCCAGTGCGGCGGCTGCTTCTGAAATGTGCCTGGGACCGGGGCATAGCTCCTGGGAGCTCTGTATGCTTCGTCTTTAGCATCATTTTTGGTCTACATCATTGCAGAAAGGTTTTCCACTATGTCTGGCATGGAGAAACTGTGCCAGCACAGAAAACATCTCCCATCGTGTTTTATATGTTGAAGAGAGCTCTGCTGAAGTTTATGCACGAAGAAAAAGAAAGTTGTCCAAAACACCTTCCAATCGAATGTTCATGTGTTTGGAAAATGTAGGAGAGAAGTAAGGTACTGTTTTGGATCAGTTTGCAAGCTGCGCACACTATCCCAGTGTTGTGCAGCTTCATTCTTCACCTGTCTGAAGCAGCCACTCTCTTCGGCTCCTGGAGGCGAAGAGGCTTCTTCTCGCAAAGGCGATTGTGCCGGTCACTGTGCACTCCAGTGCGCCGGCTTCTGACGAAACGTGCCCGGGACCGGCGCTTAGCTCCGGGGACCTCCGTACTTTCGTCTTTAGCGTCATTTTTGGTCTACATCATTGCAGAAAGGTTTTCCACTACGTTAGGCAAGGAGAAACTGTGCCAGCACAGAAAACATCTCCCATCGTGTTTTACGTGTTGAAGAGAGCTCTGCAGAAGTTTATGCACGAAGAAAAAGAAAGTTGTCCAGAACACCTTCCAACCGAATGTTCATGTGTTTGGAAAAGGTAGGAGAATGATAAAGTACTGTTTTCTAGCAGTTTACAAGCTGTGCACACTATCCCAGTGTTGTGCAGCTTCATTCTTCACCTGTCTGAAGCAGCCACTCTCTTCGGCTCCTGGAGGCGAAAAGGCTTCTTCGCGCAAAGGCGATTGTGCCGGTCACAGTGCACTCCAGTGCGGCGGCTACTGACGAAATGTGCCCGGGACCGGCGCGCTTAGTTTCGGGGAGCTCCGTACTTTCGTCTTTAGCGTCATTTTTGGTCTACATCATTGCAGAAAGGTTTTCCACTATGTTAGGCAAGGAGAAACTGTGCCAGCACAGAAAACATCTCCCATCATGTTTTATATGTTGAAGAGACCTCTACAGAAGTTTATGCACGAAGAAAAACAAAGTTGTCCGAAACACCATCCTACCGAATATTCATGTCTTTGGAAAATAAGAAGATTGGTAAGGTACTGTTTTCTATCAGATTGCAAGCTGCGCATGCTATCCCAGTGTTGTGCAGCTTCATTCTTCACCTTTCCGAAGCAGCCGCTCTCTCAGGCTCCCGGAGGCGAAGAAGCGGCTTCTTCGAGTAAAGGCAATTGCACCCGTTACAGTGCACTCCAGTGCGGCGGCTTCTGCCGAAATGTGCCCGGGACCGGTGCTTAGCTCCGGGGAGATCCGTACTTTCGTCTTTCTGGACTTTTGTGGCCTACATCATTGCTGAAAGGTTTTCCACTACGTTAGGCAAGGAGAAACTGTGCCAGCACAGAAAATATCTCCCATCGTGTTTTACATGTTGCAGAGAGCTCTGCAGCAGTTTATGCACGAAGAAAAAGAAAGTTGTCCAGAACACCTTCCAACGGAATGTTCATATGTCTGGAAAAGGTAGGACAGTGGTAAGGTACTGCTTTCTATCAGTTTGCAAGCTGCGCACACTATCCCAGTGTTGTGCAGCTTCATTCTTCACCATTCCGAAGCAGCCGCACTCTCCAGCTGCCGGAGGCGAAGATGCGGCTTCTTCGAGCAAAGGCGATTGCGCCGGACACAGTGCGCTGCAGTGCGGCAGCTTCTGCCGGAATGTGCCCGGGACCGGCGCTTAGCTCCGGGAAGCTCCGTATCCTTCGTCTTTAGCGTCTTTTGTCGTCTACATCATTGCAGAAAGGTTATCCACTATGTTAGGCAAGGAGAAATTGTGCCAGCAGAGAAAACATCTCCCATCGTGTTTTACATGTTGCAGAGAGCTCTACAGAGTGTGTTGCAAGACGAAAAACCAAGTTGTCCAAAACACCTTCCAAACGAATGTTCATGTGTTTGGAAAAGGTAGGAAAGTGGTAAGGTACTGTTTTCTATCAGTTTGCAAGCTGTGCACACTATCCCAGTGTTGTGCAGCTTCATTCTTCACCTTTCCAAAGAAGCCGCTCTCTCCGGCTTCCGGAGGCGAAGAATCGGCTTCTTCGCGCAAAGGCAATTGTTCCGGTCACAGTGCTACGAAGTGCGGCGGCTTCTGACGAATTGTGCCAGGCACCGGGGCTATGTCCGGGACATCCGTGCCTTTTTCTACTGGACTTCTCTGGTCAACATCATGGCAAAAATCTTTTCCAATATGTCTGGCAAGGAGAAACTGTGCCAGTGCAGAAAACATCTCCCATTGTGCTTTAAATGTTGCAGAGAGCTCTACAGAGTGTGTTGCAAGAAGAAAAACAAAATTGTCCAAAACACCTTCCAATCGAATGTTCATGTGTTTGGAAAAGGTAGAAGACTGTAAGGTACTGTTTTCTATCAGTATGCAAGCTGCGCACACTATCCCAGTGTTGTGCAGCTTCATTCTTCACCTGTCTGAAGCAGGCACTTTCTTCGGCTCCCGGAGGCAAAGAAGCGGCTTCTTCGCGCAAAGGCGATTGTACCGGTCACTGTGCACTCCAGTGCGGCGGCTTCTTCTGAAATGTGCCCGGGACAGGGGCATAGCTCCTGGGAGCTCTGTATGCTTCGTCTTTAGCATCATTTTTGGTCTACATCATTGCAGAAAGGTTTTCCACTATGTCTGGCATGGAGAAACTGTGCCAGCACAGAAAACATCTCCCATCGTGTTTTATATGTTGAAGAGAGCTCTGCTGAAGTTTATGCACGAAGAAAAAGAAAGTTGTCCAAAACACCTTCCAATCGAATGTTCATGTGTTTGGAAAAGGTAGGAGAGAAGTAAGGTACAGTTTTGGATCAGTTTGCAAGCTGCGCACACTATCCCAGTGTTGTGCAGCTTCATTCTTCACCTTTTTGGAAGCAGCCGCACACTCCAGCTGCCGGAGGCGAAGATGCGGCTTCTTCGAGCAAAGGCAATTGCACCCGTCACAGTGCACTCCAGCGCGGCGGCTTCTGACGAAATGTGCCCGGGACCGGTGCTTAGCTCCGGGGAGATCCGTACTTTCGTCTTTCTGGACTTTTGTGGCCTACATCATTGCAGAAAGGTTTTCCACTATGTTAAGCAAGGAGAAACTGTGCCAGCACAGAAAACATCTCCCATCGTGTTTTACATGTTGCAGAGAGCTCTGCAGAAGTTTAAGCACGAATAAAATAAAGTTGTTGAAAACACCTTCCAACTGAATGTTCATGTCTTTGGAAAAGGTAGGAGAGTGGTAAGGTACGGTTATCTATCAGTCTGCAAGCTGCGCACACTATCCCAGTGTTGTGCAGCGTCATTCTCACCCTTCCGAAGCTACTGGTCTCTCCGGCTCCCGGAGGTGAAGAAGCGGCTTCTTCGCTCAAAGGCGATTGTACCGGTCCCTGTGCACTCCAGTGCGGCGGCTTCTTCTGAAATGTGCCTGGGACCGGGGCATAGCTCCTGGGAGCTCTGTATGCTTCGTCTTTAGCATCATTTTTGGTCTACATCATTGCAGAAAGGTTTTCCACTATGTCTGGCATGGAGAAACTGTGCCAGCACAGAAAACATCTCCCATCGTGTTTTATATGTTGAAGAGAGCTCTGCTGAAGTTTATGCACGAAGAAAAAGAAAGTTGTCCAAAACACCTTCCAATCGAATATTCATGTGTTTGGAAAAGGTAGGAGAATGATAAAGTACTGTTTTCTAGCAGTTTACAAGCTGCGCACACTATCCCAGTGTTGTGCAGCTTCATTCTTCACCTGTCTGAAGCAGCCACTCTCTTCGGCTCCTGGAGGCGAAGAGGCTTCTTCGCGCAAAGGCGATTGTGCCGGTCACTGTGCACTCCAGTGCGGCGGCTACTGACGAAATGTGCCCGGGACCGGCGCGCTTAGTTTCGGGGAGCTCCGTACTTTGGTCTTTAGCGTCATTTTTGGTCTACATCATTGCAGAAAGGTTTTCCACTATGTTAGGCAAGGAGAAACTGTGCCAGCACAGAAAACATCTCCCATCGTGTTTTACATGTTGCAGAGAGCTCTGCTGAAGTTTATACACGAAGAAAAACAAAGTTGTCCAAAACACCATCCTACCGAATATTCATGTGTTTGGAAAATAAGAAGATTGTTAAGGTACTGTTTTCTATCTGTTTGCAAGATGCGCACACTATCCCAGTGTTGTGCAGCTTCATTCTTCACCTGTCTGAAGCAGTAGCTCTCTCCGGCTCCCGGAGGCGAAGATGCGGCTTCTTCGAACTAAAGCGATTGCGCCGCTCACAGTGCGCCGCAGTGAGGCAGCGTCTGACGAAACGTGCCCGGGACGGGCGCTTAGCTCCGGGTACATCCATACAATCTTCTTTCTGGACTTTTGTGGCCTACATCATTGCAGAAAGGTTTTCCACTATGTTAAGCAAGGAGAAACTGTGCCAGCACAGAAAACATCTCCCATCGTGTTTTACATGTTGAAGAGAGCTCTGCAAATGTTTATGCACGAAGAAAAAGAAAGTTGTCCAGAACACCTTCCAACCGAATGTTCATGTGTTTGGAAAAGGTAGGAGAATGATAAAGTACTGTTTTCTATCAGTTTACAAGCTGCGCACACTATCCCAGTGTTGTGCAGCTTCATTCTTCACCTGTCTGAAGCAGCCACTCTCTTCGGCTCCTGGAGGCGAAGAGGCTTCTTCGCGCAAAGGCGATTGTGCCGGTCACTGTGCACTCCAGTGCGGCGGCTACTGACGAAATGTGCCCGGGACCGGCGCGCTTAGTTTCGGGGAGCTCCGTACTTTGGTCTTTAGCGTCATTTTTGGTCTACATCATTGCAGAAAGGTTTTCCACTATGTTAGGCAAGGAGAAACTGTGCCAGCACAGAAAACATCTCCCATCGTGTTTTACATGTTGCAGAGAGCTCTGCTGAAGTTTATGCACGAAGAAAAAGAAAGTTGTCCAAAACACATTCCAACTGAATGTTCATGTGTTTGGAAAAGGTAGGACAGTGGTAAGGTACTGCTTTCTATCAGATTGCAAGCTGCGCACACTATCCCAGTGTTGTGCAGCTTCATTCTCACCTTTCCGAAGCTACTGGTCTCTCCGGCTCCCGGAGGCGAAGAAGCGGCTTCTTCGAGCAAAGGCGATTGCGCCGGTCACAGTGCGCTGCAGTGCGGCAGCTTCTGCCGGAATGTGCCCGGGACGGGCGCTTAGGTCCGGGTACATCCATACTATCTTATTTCTGGACTTTTGTGGTCTACATCATGCAAAAAACTTTTCCCCTATGTCTGGCAAGGAGAAACTGTGCCAACACAGAAAACATCTCCCTTCTTGTTTTACCTGTTGCAGAGAGCTCTGCTGAAGTTTATGCACGAAGAAAACGAAAGTTGTCCAAAACACCTTCCAACGGAATGTTCATGTGTTTGGAAAAGGTAGGAAAGCGGTAAGGTACTGCTTTCTATCAGTTTGCAAGCTGCGCACACTACCCCAGTGTTGTGCAGCTTCATTCTTCACCATTCCGAAGCAGCCGCTCTTTTGGGCTCCCGGAGGCGAAGAAGCGGCTTCTTCGAGCAAAGGCGATTGTGCCGGTCACTGTGCTCTGCAGTGCGGCGGCTTCTGACAAAATGTGCCCGGGACCTGCACTTAGCTCCGGGGAGCTCCGTATCCTTCGTCTTTCCAGACTTTTGTGGTCTACATCATTGCAGAATGGTTTTCCACTATGTTAAGCAAGGAGAAACTGTGCCAGCACGGAAAACATCGCCCATCGTGTTTTACATTTTGAAGAGAGCTCTGCAGAAGTTTATGCACGAAGAAAAAGAAAGTTGTCCAAAACACCTTCCTTAAAAATGTTCATGTGTTTGGAAAAGGTAGGACAGTGGTAAGGTACTGTTTTCTATCAGATTGCAAGCTGTGCACACAATCCCAGTGTTGTGCAGCTTCATTCTTCACCTTTCCAAAGTAGCCGCTCTCTCCGGCTTCCGGAGGCGAAGAAGAGGCTTCTTCGAGCAAAGGCGATTGCGCCGGTCACAGTGCGCTGCAGTGCGGCAGCTTCTGCCCGAATGTGCCCGGGACAGGCGGTTAGCTCCGGGTACATCCATACAATCTTCTTTCTGGACTTTTGAGGTCTACATCATGCAAAAAACATTTCCCCTATGTCTGGCAAGGAGAAACTGTGCCAACACAGAAAACATCTCCCATCGTGTTTTACATGTTGAAGAGAGCTCTGCAGAAGTTTATGCACGAAGAAAGAGAAGGTTGTTGAGAGCACCTTCCAACTGAATGTTCATACGTTTGTAAAAGGTAGGACAGTGGTAAGGTACTGTTTTCTATCAGATTGCAAGCTGCGCACAGTATCCCAGTGTTGTGCAGCTTCATTCTTCCCGTTTACGAAGCAGCCGCTCTTTTGGGCTCCCGGAGGCGAAGAAGCGGCTTCTTCGAGCAAAGGCGATTGTGCCGGTCACTGTGCTCTGCAGTGCGGCAACTTCTGCCGAAATGTGCCCGTGACCAGCACTTAGCTCCGGGGAGTTCCGTACTTTCGTCTTTATGGACTTTTGTGGTCTACATCATAGCAGAAAGGTTTTCCACTACGTTAGGCAAGGAGAAACTGTGCCAGCACAGAAAACATCTCCCATCGTGTTTTACATGTTGCAGAGAGCTCTGCAGAAGTTTAAGCACGAATAAAATTAACTTGTCCAAAACACCTTCCAATCGAATGTTCATGTGTTTGGAAAAGGTAGGACAGTGGTAAGGTACGGTTATCTATCAGTCTGCAAGCTGCGCACACTATCCCAGTGTTTTGCAGCTTCATTCTCACCCTTCCGAAGCTACTGGTCTCTCCGGCTCCAGGAGGCGAAGAAGCGGCTTCTTCGCGCAAAGGCGATTGTACCGGTCATTGTGCACTCCAGTGCGGCGGCTTCTTCTGAAATGTGCCCGGGACCGGGGCATAGCTCCTGGGAGCTCTGTATGCTTCGTCTTTAGCATCATTTTTGGTCTACATCATTGCAGAAAGGTTTTCCACTATGTCTGGCATGGGGAAACTGTGCCAGCACAGAAAACATCTTCTATCGTGTTTTATATATGTTGAAGAGATCTCTACAGAAGTTTATGCACGAAGAAAAACAAAGTTGTCCAAAACACCATCCTACCGAATATTCATGTGTTTGGAAAATAAGAAGATTGGTAAGGTACTGTTTTCTATCAGATTGCAAGCTGCGGAAACTATGCCAGTGTTGTGCAGCTTCATTCTTCACCTTTCCGAAGCAGCCGCTCTCTCCGGCTCCCGGAGGCGAAAAAGCGGCTTCTTCGCGCAAAGGCGATTGTGCCGGTCACTGTGCTCTGCAGTGCGGCGGCTTCTGCCGAATAGTGCCCGGGACCGGCGCTTAGCTCCGGGGAGCTCCGTATCCTTCGTCTTTCCAGACTATTGTGGTCTACATCATTGCAGAAAGGTTTTCCACTATGTTAGGCAAGGAGAAACTGTGCCAGCACAGAAAACATCTCCCATCGTGTTTTACATGTTGCAGAGAGCTCTGCAGAAGTTTAAGCACGAAGAAAAAGAAAGTTGTCCAAAACACTTCCAACCGAATGTTCATGTGTTTGGAAAAGGTAGGAGAGTGGTAAGGTACTGTTTTCTATCAGATTGCAAGCTGTGCACACTATCCCAGTGTTGTGCAGCTTCATTCTTCACCTTTCCGAAGTAGCCGCTCTCTCCGGCTTCCGGAGGCAAAGAAGCGGCTTCTTCGGGCAAACGCGATTGTACCGGTCACAGTGCGCTGCAGTGCGGCAGCTTCTGCCGGAATGTGCCCGCGACGGGCGCTTAGCTCCGGGTACATCCATACAATCTTCCTTCTGGACTTTTGTGGTCTACATCATGCAAAAAACATTTCCCCTATGTCTGGCAAGGAGAAACTGTGCCAGCACAGAAAACATCTCCCTTCTTGTTTTACATGTTGCAGAGAGCTCTGCAGAAGTTTAAGCACGAAGAAAGAGAAGGTTGTTGAGAGCACCTTCCAACTGAATATTCATATGTTTGTAAAAGGTAGGACAGTGGTAAGGTACTGTCTTCTATCAGTATGCAAGCTGCGCACACTATCCCAGTGTTTTGCAGCTTCATTCTTCACCATTCCGAAGCAGCCGCTCTTTTGGGCTCCCGGAGGCGAAGAAGCGGCTTCTTCGAGCAAAGGCGATTGTGCCGGTCACTGTGCTCTGCAGTGCGGCGGCTTCTGCCGAAATGTGCCCGGGACCGGTGCTTAGCTCCGGGGAGATCCGTACTTTCGTCTTTCTGGACTTTTGTGGCCTACATCATTGCTGAAAGGTTTTCCACTACGTTAGGCAAGGAGAAACTCTGCCAGCACAGAAAACATCTCCCATCGTGTTTTACATGTTGCAGAGAGCTCTGCAGCAGTTTATGCACGAAGAAAAAGAAAGTTGTCCAGAACACCTTCAACGGAATGTTCATATGTCTGGAAAAGTTAGGAGAGTGGTAAGGTACTGCTTTCTATCAGTTTGCAAGCTGCGCACACTATCCCAGTGTTGTGCAGCTTCATTCTTCACCATTCCGAAGCAGCCGCTCTCTCCAGCTGCCGGAGGCGAAGATGCGGCTTCTTCGAGCAAAGACGATTGCGCCGGTCACAGTGCGCTGCAGTGCGGCAGC
Organism: Zonotrichia albicollis; assembly: GCF_047830755.1. NCBI lineage: Eukaryota > Metazoa > Chordata > Aves > Passeriformes > Passerellidae > Zonotrichia > Zonotrichia albicollis. The sequence continues at coordinate 26,836,250 of NC_133860.1, forward strand.
TTCTGCCGGAATGTGCCCGGGACCGGCGCTTAGCTCCGGGGAGCTCCGTATCCTTCGTCTTTAGCGACTTTTGTGGCCTACATCATTGCTGAAAGGTTTTCCACTACGTTAGGCAAGGAGAAACTGTGCCAGCACAGAAAACATCTCCCATCGTGTTTTACATGTTGCAGAGAGCTCTGCTGAAGTTTATGAACGAAGAAAAAGAAAGTTGTTGAAAACACCTTCCTTAAAAATGTTCATGTGTTTGGAAAAGGTAGGACAGTGGTAAGGTACTGTTTTCTATCAGTTTGCAAGCTGCGCACACTATCCCAGTGTTGTGCAGCTTCATTCTTCACCATTCCGAAGCAGCCGCACTCTCCAGCTGCCGGAGGCGAAGATGCGGCTTCTTCGAGCAAAGGCGATTGCGCCAGTCACAGTGCGCTGCAGTGCGGCGGCTTCTGCCGGAATGTGCCCGGGACCGGCGCTTAGCTCCGGGGAGCTCCGTATCCTTCGTCTTTAGCGTCTTTTGTGGTCTACATCATTGCAGAAAGGTTTTCCACTATATTAGGCAAGGAGAAATTGTGCCAGCAGAGAAAACATCTCCCATCGTGTTTTACATTTTCCAGAGAGCTCTACAGAGTGTGTTGCAAGACGAAAAACCAAGTTGTCCAAAACACCTTCCAAACGAATGTTCATGTGTTTGGAAAAGGTAGGAAAGTGGTAAGGTACTGTTTTCTATCAGTTTGCAAGCTGTGCACACTATCCCAGTGTTGTGCAGCTTCATTCTTCACCTTTCCAAAGAAGCCGCTCTCTCCGGCTTCCGGAGGCGAAGAAGCGGCTTCTTCGCGCAAAGGCAATTGTTCCGGTCACAGTGCTACGAAGTGCGGCGGCTTCTGACGAATTGTGCCAGGCACCGGGGCTATGTCCGGGACATCCGTGCCTTTTTCTTCTGGACTTCTCTGGTCAACATCATGGCAAAAATCTTTTCAAATATGTCTGGCAAGGAGAAACTGTGCCAACACAGAAAACATCTCCCATCGTGTTTTAAATGTTGCAGAGAGCTCTACAGAGTGTGTTGCAAGAAGAAAAACAAAATTGTCCAAAACACCTTCCAATCGAATGTTCATGTGTTTGGAAAAGGTAGAAGACTGTAAGGTACTGTTTTCTATCAGTATGCAAGATGCGCTCACTATCCCAGTGTTGTGCAGCTTCATTCTTCACCTGTCTGAAGCAGCCACTTTCTTCGGCTCCCGGAGGCGAAGAAGCGGCTTCTTCGCGCAAAGGCGATTGTGCCGGTCACAGTGCACTCCAGTGCGGCGGCTTCTTCTGAAATGTGCCCGGGATTGGGGCATAGCTCCGGGGATCTCCGTACTTTCGTCTTTCTGGACTTTTGTGGCCTACATCATTGCAGAAAGGTTTTCCACTATGTTAAGCAAGGAGAAACTGTGCCAGCACAGAAAACATCTCCCATCGTGTTTTATATGTTGCAGAGAGCTCTGCTGAAGTTTATGCACGAAGAAAAAGAAAGTTGTTGAAAACACCTTCCAACCGAATGTTCATGTGTTTGGAAAAGGTAGGAGAGTGGTAAGGTACTGTTTTCTATCAGATTGCAAGCTGCGCACACTATCCCAGTGTTGTGCAGCTTCATTCTAAGCCTTTCCGAAGTAGCCGCACACTCCAGCTGCCGGAGGCGAAGATGCGGCGTCTTCGAGCAAAGGCAATTGCACCCGTCACAGTGCCCTCCAGTGCGGCGGCTTCTGACGAAATGTGCCCGGGACCTGCGCTTAGCTCCGGGGAGCTCCGTACTTTCTTCTTTCTGGACTTTTGTGGCCTACATCATTGCTGAAAGGTTTTCCACTATGTTAAGCAAGGAGAAACTGTGCTAGCACAGAAAACATCTCCCATCGTGTTTTACATGTTGCAGAGAGCTCTGCAGAAGTTTATGCACGAATAAAAAAATGTTGTCCAAAACACCTTCCAACAGAATGTTCATGTGTTTGGAAAAGGTAGGACAGTGGTAAGGTACGGTTATCTATCAGTCTGCAAGCTGCGCACACTATCCCAGTGTTTTGCAGCTTCATTCTCACCTTTCCGAAGCTACTGGTCTCTCCGGCTCCCGGAGGCGAAGAAGCGGCTTCTTCGCGCAAAGGCGATTGTACCGGTCACTGTGCACTCCAGTGCGGCGGCTACTGACGAAATGGGCCCGGGACCGGGGCATAGCTCCTGGGAGCTCTGTATGCTTCGTCTTTAGCATCATTTTTTAATCTACATCATTGCAGAAAGGTTTTCCACTATGTTAAGCAAGGAGAAACTGTGCCAGCACAGAAAACATCTCCCATCGTGTTTTACATGTTGAAGAGAACTCTATAGAAGTTTATGCACGAAGAAAAAGAAAGTTGTCCAAAACTCTTCCAACCGAATGTTCATGTGTTTGGAAAAGGTAGGAGAGTGGTAAGCTACGGTTATCTATCAGTTTGCAAGCTGCGCACACTATCCCAGTGTTGTGCAGCTTCATTCTCACCCTTCCGAAGCTACTGGTCTCTCCGGCTCCCGGATGCGAAGAAGCGGCTTCTTCGCGCAAAGGCGATTGTACCGGTCACTGTGCACTCCAGTGCGGCGGCTTCTTCTGAAATGTGCCCGGGACCGGGGCATAGCTCCTGGGAGCTCTGTATGCTTCGTCTTTAGCATCATTTTTGGTCTACATCATTGCAGAAAGGTTTTCCACTATGTCTGGCATGGAGAAACTGTGCCAGCACAGAAAACATCTCCCATCGTGTTTTATATGTTGAAGAGAGCTCTGCTGAAGTTTATGCACGAAGAAAAAGAAAGTTGTCCAAAACACCTTCCAATCGAATGTTCATGTGTTTGGAAAAGGTAGGAGAGAAGTAAGGTACTGTTTTGGATCAGTTTGCAAGCTGCGCACACTATCCCAGTGTTGAGCAGCTTCATTCTTCACCTGTCTGAAGCAGCCACTCTCTTCGGCTCCTGGAGGCGAAGAGGCTTCTTCGCGCAAAGGCGATTGTGCCGGTCACTGTGCACTCCGGTGCGCCGGCTACTGACGAGATGTGCACCGGG